>NC_048589.1:27782031-28488697 GCF_013265735.2 Oncorhynchus mykiss
GGATGAGTGGCGGGATTGATGTTTTAAAAGGTCCCTGAATAGATAGAGAAAGAGCACCAGGAGCTGTACCATCAAGACAGACGGCTGTATCACCAAGCAGGCTGTAGATACTGTTATCCAGTTATCTCGATAAATGGCACACACTTCAGGTGAATGAGTCCAACTAAGCCTGGATTAAACTGGTATACTCTTTAACTGGATGAGTGAAAATTGTGATCCATGCAGTTAGGAAAAAAATAGCACAAACTCTCTCACGCACACACACACACAC
The DNA here is from genome assembly GCF_013265735.2 of Oncorhynchus mykiss. NCBI lineage: Eukaryota > Metazoa > Chordata > Actinopteri > Salmoniformes > Salmonidae > Oncorhynchus > Oncorhynchus mykiss. The sequence continues at coordinate 27,782,303 of NC_048589.1, forward strand.
AGCGGCCTAAAATGTTAGCTAAAAGGGCCTTCATGCAGGGTACAAAGTGCAAGGCATTGATGGAGAGCGATGTGGAGGGTGGGGCTTCAGTTCACAGCAGCACAGAAAGAATCTTCACGTTCTTAAAGAAACGGTATTCATTTCACCGGGGCTTGAGAGCACAGAGCGGCAGCAGGAATGGGGAAGATGCATAAAGATATCGACCTCCATGCACTTGTATACCAAGTTTGCTGTATAGTACATTGCTCTGTTGCTCTTTTTTTTTATTATCGTCATTAGCACATGATCCCAATTGAAGCTCCAAGACGCAGGTAATTTGATAAAATAAAAAAGTAGACTGTGTTAATTTATTGGCGCCATAATTTAAAAACTCCATGAATTGTGGTAAAACAATTCCATCATATCTGAATTCAGACATCTTTATGTACCTCCTCCACTACAAGAGGCAGTGCTCATCCACTCTTTTTGTTTTGTTTCTAGTGAAAAGAAAGTGGCCAATGCGTGTTTGCTGTCAGAGAAGCTCAAAGGAAAACTGTTAATAATCTGTGAAAGCCGAGATACACAGCAGCAAAACTGACTGGTCTCCACAATATAACAGCCAGGCGTCAGCAGTCATGGACAACATAGTCCTTTTGACTGACAGGCTCCATCTGACAGCCCGATAACTAAGGCAAATAAACCACAAAGAAAATGAGAAAAAAACAAGAAAAAAAAAACAGCTGGCCCGACTGGGACTGGTCTGACTAATGAGCGCTGCATTGTATGGTCAGGTGGAGGGAGCGTCTACGATAAGGCTGCGTATCTGGTGAACAGAATAGAGCATCCAGCCGGGGGAAACGATACTGACTCTTTAATTATGGAGCAGCCTACTCCATAGCTGGCCCAGCGAGTCAGGGAGCTCAGTGAGCTAATTGTTGAGGTGTAGCACAAAGGGTCTGAGGAAAAAAAATAAACAAAAAAACAAAACGGAGCAAAAGGTGAACTAGCGAGTAGCGAACAGGACAGCCTCCGGTACAGTCCGCACATGGTGGGTGACTGACTGACTTTAGGAGCACAGACAGACAGAGAGACAGGCAGGTGGTTGGTGGTGGTGGCAGATGGATATATTCTTTATTTTATTTATCTGTTATTTTACCAGGTAAGTTGACTGAGAACACGTTCTCATTTACAGCAACGACCTGGGGAATAGTTACAGGGGAGAGGAGGGGGATGAATGAGCCAATTGTAAACTGGGGATGATTAGGTGACCGTGATGGTTTGACGGCCAGATTGGGAATTTAGCCAGGACACTGGGGTTAACACCCCTACTCTTACGATAAGTGCCATGGGCTCTATAATGACCTCAGAGAGTCAGGACACTCGTTTAACGTCCCATCCGAAAGACGGCACCTTACACAGGGCAGTGTCCCCAATCACTGCCCAGGGGCACTGGGATATTATTTAGATCTGCACAGATTCTGACTGTGGAGGAGAGATCAGGCCAAGGCCAGAAGTCCAGCGTCTTAGTGGGCAAAGAGAAAGGGAGCGGAGGGAGAAAAGAGCTACTTACAAACTGAAAACATGGAGTAAAAACCATGATACTGATGAGTTAGCATCTGGAGGGCTGCCTTTAAAATAACAAACCAAAAACAAACAAAGAAAGAAGGAGGATTTCTGAAAAGAGAAAATAAATTAAAGAGGAGTAATTAAAGAGATACAGCCAGGAAAACTTAAAAATCATTTTCACTCAACAACAAAACTATAGCAGACTTTGGAGTCAAACATTTTGAAGGTCATTTTTAACTTCAGGGAACACTTAACACTTTTATTCATGTTATTTATGCTATTGTTACTAACTGCTAATGAAATTAGGAAATTTGATCCACATAAATACACTATCATTGCGCAAATCCAATCAATCCTAAACTGTGCCTCACCACTGCAGGTTTCTGTGGTTGCCATATTGCCATCCTTGACAAAGGTTGAAGCTGCAAGCTTTTCCTTATTTAAAGATCAAGCACATTATTATGGCAAACACAAAAACCTTGGGCCTCTAGTGCATGTGTAAATACACAATGGTTATTTGAAGTGCCCCAATCTAACCCTTTATCTAGCAGTAAACCATAAAATGGTACAACAGAAGGCAGAGGGGGGAGAGATTGTGGAACACCAAAGGACAAACGAATTACTAGAAAGAGAAAGCCAGGGGACAAAGAGAGGTAGATAAAGGAGAGAATAGGTAGTAGAGTGGCGTGTGTGTGGAGAGGGAGCATGCTTGAGCAAACGTGGGTGGGTTCAACCTGTAGACAAACCTGTAGTACAAGTGCCTGACTGGAAATTCCTCACATGTTGTATACTGTACTACCTCTGTTTACCCCAAACAACCTCCATGCCAACTGAACTGACATCTTATTTGTCTGACGTTGTCGTTATATTCTTTTGTCCTCCACTGACGGATATGATTATAGAAAAGAACCCATCTGTCTTGAGACCTAGTCGGTCAGATAGATCGATACGGTGCCCTGAGTTCACCTCTCTTTCTTTCCATTGTTCTCTCTTTCCTTCTCATATCCTCAGTGGCTGCTGACTCATTGTCTAAACCGGACAGGACGGCCAATCAGGCAGAATAGGGACTTAACGTCACCCTTTCAATGGGATGGTGACAGGCTGACAGAATCCTGTTAGGCTTGCAGGACAGGACACTCTGGCCTGACTCATACTGTTAGGCCGACCTGATTCATACAGTTAGGCTGACCTGAATCATACTGTTAGGCCGACCTGAATCATTCTGTTAGGCCGACCTGAATCATTCTGTTAGGCCGACCTGAATCATTCTGTTAGGCCGACCTGAATCATTCTGTTAGGCCGACCTGAATCATTCTGTTAGGTCGACCTGATTCATTCTGTTAGGTCGACCTGATTCATTCTGTTCGGCTGACCTGAATCATTCTGTTAGGCCGACCTGAATCATTCTGTTAGGCCGACCTGAATCATTCTGTTAGGCCGACCTGAATCATTCTGTTAGGTCGACCTGATTCATTCTGTTAGGTCGACCTGATTCATTCTGTTCGGCTGACCTGAATCATTCTGTTCGGCTGACCTGAATCATTCTGTTAGGCCGACCTGAATCATTCTGTTAGGCCGACCTGAATAGTACTGTGCTGCCTGGGTATTGTTTTCACCTTGTCCTTTCCAGCATGGTTTTCATCACTGAGTGTACAATACATTAGGAACACCTGCTCTTTCCATGACATAGACTGACCAGGTGAATACAGGTGATCCTTTATTGATGGCACCTTTTAAATCCACTTCAAATCAGTAAGACGTGGATTGTGTGTGTGTGCCAGTCAGAGGGTGGGCAAGACAAAATATTTAAGTGCCTTTGAACAAGGTATGGTAGTAGGTGCCAGGCACACCGGTTTGGGTGAGTCAAGAGCTGCAACGCTGCTGGTTTTTTCCCACTCAACAGTTTCCTGTGTGTATCAAGAATGGTCCACCACCAAAAGGACATCCAGCCAACTTAACAACTGTGGGAAGCATTGGAGTCAACATGGGCCAGCATCCCTGTGGAACGCTTTCGACACCTTGTAGAGTCTCTGCCCTGATGAATTTAGGCTTTTCTGAGGGCCAAAGGTGGTGCAACTCAATATTAGGAAGGTGTTCCTAATGTTTTGTACACTCAGTGTACATACAACACACACCATAGCCTAGACCACTACAACACAACAGCTACTGTGTATCTACGGGTTGATCTAATAAGCAGTGGAACACAGACCCAGGTTACGTCCCAAATGGCACCCTATCACCTATATAGTGCACTATGCCAGGGTCAATTGGAGTGCACTATATAGGGAATATGGTGCCATTTTGGACACAATTCCAGTGAGTTAAAAATGCACACTCAGCAAGCATTGCTGTGATTTGGCTGTGAGTCACGCACACCAAACCATGCCATTGGCCGCACATGGTGGTGGGCGGTGCAGAGGTGCATTACTATTGTTGGACTGTCGTTGAAGGCTGTGGTCACAGAAAGCATGATAGCCGCCAGCCGGCATCGGAGGATGCAGAGGGAGGTCGGCCTTGGGATGTGGAGGAGAGGAGGAGGGAGGGGCCGGTGTGAAAGAGAGCGGAAGACCCCGAGAGCGAGAAGGAGCCAATGCCAGAGACTAGAAACAACAGAAAAGTAAGCGATGACACGGATCTATAGAAAACACAGAACTGTAGTCGTTCCCTTAGCAACGTCTCACTGAAAGAAGAGAAAAATGGCAAAGCTGACTTAGAGAAACCTTTCAGTTGATCAGTGACATAATATAATACTGTATGGGGTAACACAGATATAAAAAAAGCCTTTATTGTGATAGGAAAGAAAAACTGTTGGACATATGACAAAATGAAAGTCTAAAACGAAAGCTCATACTTTGACAGGATACAGGGTGGGTCTTAGCACTGCTGACAGGAACGGAAGGGAAATACAGTACCAGTCAAAGGTACTCATGAAAGAGTTTTTCTTTCTTTCTACTATTTTCAACATTGTAGAATAATAGTGAAGACATCAAAAATATGAAATAACACACATGGAATCATGCATTAACCAAAAAAGTGTTAATCAAAATATATTGATATTTGAGATTCTTCAAAGTAGCCACCGTTTGCCTTGATGACAGCTTTGCACACTCTTGCCATTCTTAAGCTTATTACTCTAAAATGTTGTGCACAAATGTCTTAACATCCCTGTTAGTGAGCATTTCTCCTTGTCAAGATAATCCATCCACTTGACAAGTGTGGCATTACAAGAAGCTGATTAAACCGCATCAGGTGCACCTTGTGCTGGGGACAATAAAAGGCCACTCTAAAATGTGCAGTTTTGTCACATAATACAATGCCACAGACATCTCAAGTTTTGAGGGAGTGTGCAATTGCATGCTGACTGCAGGAATGTCCACTAGAGTGGTTGCCAGGGAATTTTATGTTAATTTCTCTACCATAATTTGGCAGTACATCCAACCAGCATCACAACCGCAGACCACGTGTAACCACACCAGCCCAAGACCTCCACATCCAGACCAACCACCCAAGGAACCACCCACCCAAGGGCCCACCCACCCATGGCTGCGCCCCTGCCCAGTCATGAGAAATCCATAGATTAGGGACTAATTTAATTTATTTCAGTTGGCTGATTTCCATGTATGATCTGTAACTCAGTAAAACCATTGAAATTGTTGCATGTTGGGTCTATATTTTTGTTCAGTATATGTATGTATGTATGCCTAGAATGTTATTCCTTGGCTGAATCGCCAATCAATGACTTCGCTAGCTTTGATCGCTAAGTGGCAGAGTGGTATGACCGGTATGATACTGTGTTGAGAGAGATACAGGTGTAGCTGAAGATACAGTAGTCATGAGACAGGACAGGACACACTGTGACTATAGGGGCTTGGACATGGTACTGAGGCTTTATAATTTATAATAATCAACCTGTATGTATGTCCCTTTTTCTAGGATAGCCACCATGGTAAATGGCCTGGGGTAAGATAGTGTTTTGCTTTAAGACTTACCTGCATGTATATCATTGTAAGGTACTGGTACAAAGCTATGCTTGTGAGGTACTGGTAGTGAGGTGACACCTACCCGTCTCTGGGTCACTGAAGTCAGGCAGCGTCATGGCATTTAGTGTCCATCTGTCTGCTATGGCTCTGTCCAACAGGCTGCTGCGTCGACCCGAATCACTAGGACACACAGACATACAGAATTGATGTTAAACACCAACTAGATAGCTAAGCTTCCTAAAAACCCCTCTCTGCCCATCTATCCTCTTAGAATGACAGCTGCTCAGACTAAAAACTGTGTTTTTGTGTCTAAGGTAGAGCCACGCGTACTGCATGGTATGGGTGATGAAACCGAGAGCAGTGCTCCAAGCTTAGGAGGTGGGTTAGGCACACCACCACACAAAACACACAGTGCATTCGGAAAGTATTCAGACCCCTTGACTGTTTCCACATTTTGTTACGTTACAGCCTTATTCTGAAATGGATTAAATAGTTTCCCCCTCCCCTCATCGATCTACACATAATACCCCATAATTCAAAAACTGTTACATTACATTACATTCAGCACATTTACATTAGTATTCAGACCCTTTACTCAACACTTTGTTGAAGGACCTTTGTCAGTGATTACAGTATCGAGTCTTCTTGGGTTTGACGCTACAGGCCTGGCACACCTGTATTTGACGAGTTTCTCCAAATCTTCTCTGCAGATCCTCACAAGCTCTGTCAGGTTGGATGGGGAGTGTCGCTACACAGTCATTTTCAGGTCTCTCCAGAGAGGCTGGTTCACTCAAGGACATTCAGAGACTTGTCCTGAAGCCACTCCTGAGTTGTCTTGGCTGTGTGCTTAGGGTCGTTGTCCTGTTGGAAGGTGAACCTTTGCCCCAGTCTGAGTGCTCTGGAGCTCTCTGTACTTTGCTCTGTTCATCTTTGCCTCGATCCTGACTAGTCTCACAGTCCCTGCTGCTGAAAACAAACCATTCCCACAGTATGATGCTGCCGCCACCATGCTTCCCCGTAGGGATGGTGCCAGGTTTCCTCCAGACGGGACGGTTGGTAGACAGGCCAAAGAGTTCAATCTTAGTTTCATCAGACCTGAGAATTTTGTTTCTCGGAGTCAGAGTCCTTTCGGTGTCTTATGGCAAACTCTAAGCGGGCTGTCATGTGCCTTTTACTGAGATGTGGCTTCCGTCTGACTACTCTACCATAAAGGCCTGATTGGTGCTTCCGCAGATATGGTTGTCCTTCTTGGAAGGTTCTCCCATCTCCACAGAGGAACTCTGAAGCTCTGTCAGAGTGACCATCAGGTTCTTGGTCACCTCCCTGACTAAGGCCCTTCTCCAACGATTGCTTAGTTTTTCGGGGCGGCCAGATCTAGGAAGAGTCTTGGTCTTCTTCAAATTAAGAATGATGGAGGCCACTGTGATCTTGGGAAACTTCAACGCTGCAGAAATGTTTTGGTACCCTTCCCCAGATCTGTGCCTCGACACAATCCTGTCTCGGAGCTCTACGGACAATTCCTTTGATGGCTCATGGCTTGGTTTTTGCTCTGACATGCACTGTCAAATGTGGGACCTTATATAGACAGGTGTGTGCCTTTCCAAATCATGTCCAATCAATTGAATTCACCATTTACCATTTCCAATCATTTACCATGACCAATCAAGTTGCAGAAACATCTCAAGGATAATCAATGGAAACAGGATGCACCTGAGCTCAATTTCGAGTGTCATAGCAAAGGGTCTGAATACTTATGTAAATAAGGTATTTCTGTTTTTTGTTTTTTTATACATTTGCAAAAAATGTCTAAAATATGTTTTCGCTCTGTCAATATGGGTAATTGTGTGTAGATTGATAGTCACAGAGATGGAGAGATCCCCTAGTCAAATGTCAATGTGACAATGAAACATTATGATGCATTGGTCTGGTGCACTGTGTGGATTATTGGTTCCTATCAGGACCTACCGCGTCTTTCTCCTCAAATCAGTCATATCCAGGAAATCAGAGCCATGAGAGAAACAAGATTATAGAGTTCAGTTATTTTCTGTTGTTTGATCTGGCCGGTATATTTGAACTGCACAGACGGGAAGGTGCTACGCACGCTGAGGCAGTATCGCTCAAAACACGAGACACACAAACCGCCATAAAACAGAGCTCCGGACCAACTTTAACACGCCAATGCTTCATCTACCGGAATATTCCCCCTCCTGTAGGTTTTGTCTGAAGTAAATGCTATCTCACGTTCTATAATGAGCTGCTCCTGCATCCTGTATACATTGCAGACAGATTATGCAGTATAGGAATAAGGCTACAGTAGCCCTGGACTGGGTCTAGTCTCATGCTGTGCGTGTGTGTGTTGGTGCTGTGACTGTTGGTCTCAGTGGAATAACATTCTCCAGTTTAACAAGAGGCTGACATGATGTGAGGGACTGATCTGTCCCCACTCTGACTCTCTCTCCGCAGCATTGTTGCTATTAGCTGCAGACAGGATGCGTTCCAAATGGCACTCTATCCATTTTGTATGACAGGAGCCCATAGGGGTGTGTAGTGCATTAAATAGGGAATAGGGTGCCATTTGGGATGCATTGAGGGAGCCACTGGAGGAACCAGGGTTATGTCTAGATGGGATTCAGCAACAGTAAGGAAGTGAGTTGAGTTATGTAATACTCATGTAATACTTATGTCATATAGCACAATCAATCAATCAATCAATGCAAGTGTATTTATAAAGACCTTTTTACATCAACAGGAATCACAAAGTTATTTACAGTCGTGGCCAAAAGTTTTGAGAATGGCACAAATATTAATTTTCACAAAGTTAGCTGCTTCTGTGTCTTTAGATATTTTTGTCAGATGTTACAATGGAATACTAAAGTATGATTACAAGCACTTCATAAATGTCAAAGGATTATATTGACAATTAAATGAAGTTGATGCAAAGAGTCAATATTTGCAGTGTTGACCCTTCTGTCAATTAACTTCTGGGCCACATGCTGACTGATGGCAGCCCATTTTTGATTAATCAGTGCTTGGAGTTTGTCAGAATTTGTGGGTTTTGTTTGTCCACCTGCCTCTTGAGGATTGACCACAAATTCTCAATGGGATTAAGGTCTGAGGAGTTTCCTGGCCATGGACCCAAAATATTGATGTTTTGTTCCCCTAGCCACTTAGTTATCACTTTTGCCTTATGGCAAGGTGCTGCATCATGCTGGAAAAGGCTTTGTTCGTCACCAAACTGTTCCTGGATGGTTGGGAGAAGTTGCTCTAGGAGGATGTGTTGGTACCATTCTTTATTCATGGCTGTGTTCTTAGGCAAAATTGTAAGTGAGCCCACTCCCTTGGCTGAGAAGCAACCCCACACATGAATGGTCTCAGGAGGCTTTACTGTTGGCATGACACAGGACTAATGGTAGCGCTCACCTTGTCTTCTCCGGACAAGCTTTTTTCCGGATGCCTCAAACAATCGGAAAGGGGATTAATCACAGAAAATGACTTCACCCCAGTCCTCAGCAGTCCAATCCCTGTACCTTTTGCAGAATATCAGTCTGTCCCTCATGTTTTTCCTGGAGATAAGTGGCTTCTTTGCTGCCCTTCTTGACACCAGGCCATCCTCCAAAAGTCTTTGCCTCACTGTGCATGCAGATGCACTCACACCTGCCTGCTGCCATTCCTGAGCAAGCTCTGTACTGGTGGTGCCCCGATCCCGCAGCTGAATCAACTTCAGGAGACGGTCCTGGCACTTGCTGGACTTTCTTGGGCGCCCTGAAGTCTTCTTCACAACAATTGAACCGCTCTCCTTGAAGTTCTTGATGATCCGATAAATGGTTGATTTTGTTGCAATCTTACTGGCAGCAATATCCTTGCCTGTGAAGCCTTTTTGTGCAAAGCAATGATGACGGCACGTGTTTCCTTGCAGGAAACCATGGTTGACAGAGGAAGAACAATGATTCCAAGCACCACCCTCCTTTTGAAGCTTCTAGTCTGTTATTTGAACTCAATCAGCATGACAGAGTGATCTCCAGCATTGTCCTCGTCAACACTCACACCTATGTTAACGAGAGAATCACTGACATGATGTCAGCTGGTCCTTTTGTGGATGCAGTGGAAATGTTTTTGGGGGATTCAGTTAATTTGCATGGCAAAGAGGGACTTTGCAATTAATTGTAATTCATCTGATCACTCTTCATGACATTCTGGAGTATATGCAATTTGCCATCATACAAACTGAGGCAGCAGACTTTGTGAAAATTCATATTTATGTCATTCTCAAAACTTTTGGCCATGACTATACAGTCCTCTCATCTCAGGCCTGTGAATCTTTATGTACAGTATAGCTTCAGTGGATTCTTTAAAGCATATTAAAAAGCCATGGATATAATCAGGGAAGCAGTGCTGCTCTCTCTCATCATAGTTAATACCAGCCTTTTGTAGGAGATGAGGCTAAAGTTGGAGCTTAATGTTCACACAGGAGATTGAGATCATGGACATTTGGCCCCAGACTCCCTCACTCCTTCTTGTCTGACATTCCAAAAGACTACATTTTGTGTGTGTGAGGCATAACATTCCTGAAGGAGGCTTAAAATACTGCAGTTTGCAATGGTATGGTGTCCAACAAATTTGACTGCTATCATCTTACACATTTCAGTTCTATTTAGTGGACAGAACATTTTACCAGTGTAATGGGTACTACTATACTGTACCTGGGGTTGGTGAGGTTGTAACAGGACTTCCAGATCTGTAGCATGTGTTTGCAGGTGAGCAGAGCCTCCTCAGGTCCTTGACACAATGTCTCCAGCTTCACCTTGGTGAATAACAGACTGCAGGCAAACACATGGGAAACGCACAGTTTAAAACACAGGAACACATCACATTAAAACAAAAGACACAACACATTAACACAGAAGACACAACACATAAGACACAACACATTAACACAGAAGACACAACACATTAACACAGAAGACAACAGTGTGAGGTTGCAGACAGAGGAAAGCATCCTCCCCCTGCTACAAACTCACACTACATATTCAATGAGGAGTACTAGAATCTCTAGGATGCCTGGGAGTAGGGGGTGCATTCACCAAGAACTCTCCACTCAGAGAATAGAAGTGTTTAAAACTTCTTGCATCGAGCAAACCCGTATCCGGGAGCGTAATCATAGCCTCAAGCTCATTACCATAACGCAACGTTAACTATTCATGAAAATCGCAAATGAAATGAAATAAATATATCCACTCACAAGCTTAGCCTTTTGTTAATAACACTGTCATCTCAGATTTTCAAAATATGCTTTTCAACCATAGCTACACAAGCATTTGTTTAAGAGTATTGATAGCTAGCATAGCATTAAGCCTAGCATTCAGCAGTCAACATTTTCACAAAAACAAGAAAAGCATTCAAATAAAATAATTTACCTTTGAAGAACTTCGGATGTTTTCAATGAGGAGACTCAGTTAGATAGCAAATGTTCATTTTTTCCAAAAAGATTATTTGTGTAGGAGAAATCGCTCCGTTTTGTTCATCACGTTTGGCTAAGAAAAAACCCAGAAAATTCTGTCATTACAACGCCAAACTTTTTTCCAAATTAACTCCATAATATCGACAGAAACATGGCAAACGTTGTTTAGAATCAATCCTCAAGGTGTTTTCACATATCTATTCGATGATAAATCATTTGTGGCAGTTGGGTTTCTCCTCGGAAGCAAACAGAAAAATACACGCAGCTGGAGATTACGCAATAATTGCGACGGAGGACACCAAGCGACCACCATACATACATATGTAGTGTAAAATGGTCAATCTTCCAATGATATGCCTACAAATACGTCACAATGCTGTCGACACTATGGGGAAACGACAGAAAGTCTAAGCTCATTCGTGACCTATTCACAGCCATATAAGGACTCATTGAAACACAGCGCCTTCAAAATCTGGGGCACTTCCTGTTTGAAATTTCATATTGGTTTCGCCAGTAGCATCAGTTCTGTGGCACTCACAGACAATATCTTTGCAGATTTGGAAACGGCAGAGTGTTTTCTTTCCAAAGCTGTCAATTATATGCATAGTCGAGCATCTTTTCGTGACAAAATATCTTGTTTAAAACGGGAACGTATTTTTATCCAAAAATTAAAAGAGCGCCCCCTATATCCAAAAGCCTAGATGAACGCCAATCTGAGCAGAGAGAGAGATAGAGAAAGAAAGAGAGACACAGCAGAGAGAGAGAGATAGAGCAGAGAGATAGAGAAAAGCTAATGGGAGAATAAAGTTTTCATTCATAGAACCCCCTCATCCACCCTTCTGCTCTCCTCCCTCCCAGCCTAGTGTGTTCCTCCCAGCGCAGCCTAGTGGAATAAATGACAATCTATTAATCTATACTGAACAAAAATACACATGCAACCATTTCAGCGATTTTAATGAGTTACAGTTCAATTGAAATAAATTAATTAGGCCCTAATCTATGGTTATCACGACTGGGCAGGGCGTAACCAGGGTGGAATTTGAATGGCATAGGCCCATCCACTTGGGAGCCAAGCCTAGCCAATAAGAATGAGTTTTTCCCCACAAAAGGGTTTTATTACAGGCATAAATAATCCTCTCAGCACTTGATATGCCACACCTGTCAGATGGATTGGCAAAGGAGAAATGCTTTCTAACAGGGATGTACAGTGCCTTGCAAAAGTATTCATCCCCCTTGGCATTTTTCCTATTTTGTTGCATTACAACCTGTAATTTAAATGGATTTTTATTTGGATTTCATGTAATGGACCTACACAAACTAGTTCAAAGTGGTGAAGTGAAATGAAAAAAAAAAAATACTTATAAAAAATATATATGCAACAATAGAGTGGTTTAAGGGGAAACATTTAAATGTATTGGAATGGCCTAGTCAAAGCCCAGACCTTAATCCAATTGAGAACCTGTGTTATTACTTAAAGATTGCTTTACACAAGCAGAACCCACCCAATTTGAAGGAGCTGGAGCAGTTTTGCCTTGAAGAATGGGCAAACATCCCAGTGGCTAGATGTGACAAGCTTATAGAGACATATCCCAAGAGACTTGCAGATGTAATTGCTGAGAAAGGTGGCTCTACAAAGTATTGATTTTTGGGGGTGTGAATAGTTATGCAAGCTCAAATTTTCTGCTTTTTTGTCTTATTCCTTGTTTGTTTCACAATAAAACATATTTACCATCTTCAAAGTGGCAAGCATGTTGTGTAAATCAAATGTTACAACCCCCCCCCCCCCCCCCCCCCCCCCAAATCTATTTAATTCCAGGTTGTAAGGCAACAAAATAGGAAAAATGCCAAGGGGTTGAATACTTTCGCAAGCCACTGTAAACAAATGTATGCACAACATTTGAGAAATAACATTTTTGTGCATATGGAAAATTGCTGGGATCTTTTATTTCAGCTCATGAAACATGGGACCAACACTTTACATGTTGCGTTTATATTTTTGTTCAGTATAAGTAGTGCCCATTCAAACATCACATTACCATCACCTTTCATCTCTTCCTCATCCCAATATACAGTACCAGCTACTGTGTGTGTGTTATGGATGTACTATGTGTATGAATGTGCAACAAACCACATGCCTTGAATCTTCTCTGCAATGTTATCACACAAATAATAACAGTACACTCTTTTTACACACATATTCACAGCATCCACCCTCAGCCTCATGTTTTTACAAGTGCACACACACAGGCATGCGCGCGCGCACACACACACACACACACACACACACACACACACACCACTCTCCCACAGGGAAAGCTGAAGCTCAATCAAGCTTGTGAAAAAAAAAACGTGTTATTTTTCATGTTGTGTAAGTGGCTAAGGCAGAGAGAGCGGCACAGCAGCCAACACTGTGGTGTTCTGAGGGTACAGCAGCCAACACTGTGGTGTTCTGAGGGCACAGCAGCCAACACTGTGGTGTTCTGAGGGTACAGCAGCCAACACTGTGGTGCCCTGAGGGTACAGCAGCCAACACTGTGGTGCCCTGAGGGTACAGCAGCCAACACTGTGGTGTTCTGAGGGTACAGCAGCCAACACTGTGGTGCCCTGAGGGCACAGCAGCCAACACTGTGGTGCCCTGAGGGTACAGCAGCCAACACTGTGGTGCCCTGAGGGTACAGCAGGCTAAATCGATTATAAATTGAGAAATTCAAAACACTGTAAACAAACAGAGCAGGGATTTTTTTTTTTAAGTATCTCAGGATTACACAGAGACAGAGGTGTGAGAGGGAGACAGAGGTGTCAGACACCGGAGAGGAGGAGAGGAGATGGGGAGGAGGAGATTGAGAAGAGGAGATAGTGAGGAGGAGAGGAGATGAGGAGAGTAGATGGGGAGGAGGAGAGGAGATGGGGAGGGGGAAAAGGAGATGGGGATGAGGAGATGGGGATGAGGAGAGTAGATGGGGAGGAGGAGAGGAGATTGAGAGGGGGAGAGGAGATGGGGAGGAGGAAGGGAGATGGGGGTGAGGAGAGGAGATGGGGAGGACTAGAGGCGATTCAGAAGAGGAGATGGTGAGGAGGAGATTGAGAAGAGGAGAGGAAATGGGGAGGAGGAGAGGCGATTGAGAAGAGGAGATTGAGGAGGGGAGATTGCGAGGGGGCAAAGGAGATTGGGGGGACGCTTTATCTGGACACGATTCGTCAGGACCTCCAACAGCCGAAGCTAAGTAGTAACATTAACATGATGCCTTCTAATTGCAGTCGCTGTACTCGCCTTACGGCGAGGATAGCAGTGCTACAAGCCCAGCTTCAGACGCAATTGTTAGGCAAGGGTCATTTCAGTGTAGGAAAGGATGAAACAGCGTCTGTGCCACCAGTAAGTACAGATAGTAGTATAAATCCCTGGCACAGTCCCCGCAGCCGGACAACTTTTTCACGGTTTCTGGAAGGAAATGCTGTAGGAACGCTCAACCGGTGTCGCTCATTCAGCCGACAGAAACTTTCAACCGGTTTTCCCCATTAAGCAGCGGGTCGGAGTCAGAGGCTGACTCTTCTCTGGTCTCTACTCCTCCCGTTACGGGGTCTGAGACGCCGAAGCTTCCCACCATTAGCTCTGACAAATTGAAAACTCTAGTCATTGGCGACTCCATTACCCGCAGTATTAGACTTAAAACAAATCATCCAGCGATCATACACTGTTTACCAGGGGGCAGGGCTACCGACGTTAAGGCTAATCTGAAGATGGTGCTGGCTAAAGCTAAAACTGGCGAGTGTAGAGAGTATAGAGATATTGTTATCCACGTCGGCACCAACGATGTTAGGATGAAACAGTCAAGAGATCACCAAGCGCAACATAGCTTCTGCGTGTAAATCAGCTAGAAAGATGTGTCGGCATCGAGTAATTGTCTCTGGCCCCCTCCCAGTTAGGGGGAGTGATGAGCTCTACAGCAGAGTCTCACAACTCAATCGCTGGTTGAAAACTGTTTTCTGCCCCTCCCAAAAGATAGAATTTGTAGATAATTGGCCCTCTTTCTGGGACTCACCCACAAACAGGACCAAGCCTGACCTGCTGAGGTGTCACGGACTCCATCCTAGCTGGAGGGGTGCTCTCATCTTATCTACCAACATAGACAGGGCTCTAACTCCTCTAGCTCCGCAATGAAATAGGGTGCAGGCCAGGCAGCAGGCTGTTAGCCAGCCTGCCAGCATAGTGGAGTCTGCCACTAGCACAGTCAGTGTAGTCAGCTCAGCTATCACCATTGAGACCGTGTCTGTGCCTCGACCTAGGTTGGGCAAAACAAAACATGGCGGTGTTCGCCTTAGCAATCTCACTAGGATAAAGACCACCTCCATTCCTGTCATTATTGAAAGAGATCATGATACCTCACATCTCAAAATAGGGCTACTTAATGTTAGATCCCTTACTTCAAAGGCAATTATAGTCAATGAACTAATCACTGATCATAATCTTGATGTGATTGGCCTGACTGAAACATGGCTTAAGCCTGATGAATTTACTGTGTTAAATGAGGCCTCACCTCCTGGCTACACTAGTGACCATATCCCCCGTGCATCCCGCAAAGGCGGAGGTGTTGCTAACATTTACGATAGAAAATTTCAATTTACAAAAAAAATAAATGACGTTTTCGTCTTTTGAGCTTCTAGTCATGAAATCTATGCAGCCTACTCAATCACATTTTATAGCTACTGTTCACAGGCCTCCTGGGCCATATACAGCGTTCCTCACTGAGTTCCCTGAATTCCTATCGGACCTTGTAGTCATAGCAGATAATATTCTAATCTTTGGTGACTTTAATATTCACATGGAAAAGTCCACAGACCCACTCCAAAAGGCTTTCGGAGCCATCATCGACTCAGTGGGTTTTGTCCAACATGTCTCTGGACCCACCCACTGTCACAGTCATACGCTGGACCTAGTTTTGTCCCATGGAATAAATGTTGTGGATCTTAATGTTTTTCCTCATAATCCTGGACTATCGGACCACCATTTTATTACGTTTGCAATTGCAACAAATAATCTGCTCAGACCCCAACCAAGGAACATCAAAAGTCGTGCTATAAATTCACAGACAACACAAAGATTCCTTGATGTCCTTCCAGATTCCCTCTGTCTACCCAAGGACGCCAGAGGACAAAAATCAGTTAACCACCTAACTGAGGAACTCAATTTAACCTTGCGCAATACCCTAGATGCAGTTGCACCCCTAAAAACTAAAAACATTTCTCATAAGAAACTAGCTCCCTGCTACACAGAAAATACCCGAGCTCTGAATCAAGCTTCCAGAAAATTGGAACGGAAATGGCGCCACACCAAACTGGAAGTCTTCCGACTAGCTTGGAAAGACAGTACTGTGCAGTACCGAAGAGCCCTTACTGCTGCTCGATCATCCTATTTTTCTAACTTAATTGAGGAAAATAAGAACAATCCGAAATTCCTTTTTGATACTGT
Organism: Oncorhynchus mykiss; assembly: GCF_013265735.2. Classification (NCBI taxonomy): domain Eukaryota; kingdom Metazoa; phylum Chordata; class Actinopteri; order Salmoniformes; family Salmonidae; genus Oncorhynchus; species Oncorhynchus mykiss. The sequence continues at coordinate 27,798,753 of NC_048589.1, forward strand.
CGCAAAGCTAACTAAAAAGCAGCATTCCCCAAGAGAGGATGACTTTCACTTTAGCAGTGATAAATTCATGAACTTCTTTGAGGAAAAGATTATGATCATTAGAAAGCAAATTACGGACTCCTCTTTAAATCTGCGTATTCCTTCAAAGCTCAGTTGTCCTGAGTCTGCACAACTCTGCCAGGACCTAGGATCAAGAGAGACACTCAAGTGTTTTAGTACTATATCTCTTGACACAATGATGAAAATAATCATGGCCGCTAAACCTTCAAGCTGCATACTGGACCCTATTCCAACTAAACTACTGAAAGAGCTGCTTCCTGTGCTTGGCCCTCCTATGTTGAACATAATAAACGGCTCTCTATCCACCGGATGTGTACCAAACTCACTAAAAGTGGCAGTAATAAAGCCTCTCTTGAAAAAGCCAAACCTTGACCCAGAAAATATAAAAAACTATCGGCCTATATCGAATTTTCCACTCCTCTCAAAAATTTTAGAAAAGGCTGTTGCGCAGCAACTCACTGCCTTCCTGAAGACAAACAATGTATACGAAATGCTTCAGTCTGGTTTTAGACCCCATCATAGCACTGAGACGGCACTTGTGAAGGTGGTAAATTACATTTTAATGGCATCGGACCGAGGCTCTGCATCTGTCCTCGTGCTCCTAGACCTTAGTGCTGCTTTCGATACCATCGATCACCACATTCTTTTGGAGGGATTGGAAAGCCAAATTGGTCTACACGGACAAGTTCTGGCCTGGTTTAGATCTTATCTGTCGGAAAGATATCAGTTTGTCTCTGTGAATGGTTTGTCCTCTGACAAATCAACTGGAAATTTCGGTGTTCCTCAAGGTTCCGTTTTAGGACCACTATTGTTTTCACTATATATTTTACCTCTTGGGGATGTTATTCGAAAACATAATGTTAACTTTCACTGCTATGCGGATGACACACAGCTGTACATTTCAATGAAACATGGTGAAGCCCCAAAATTGCCCTTGCTAGAAGCATGTGTTTCAGACATAAGGAAGTGGATGGCTGCAAACTTTCTACTTTTAAACTCGGACAACAGAGATGCTTGTTCTAGGTCCCAAGAAACAAAGAGATCTTCTGTTGAATCTGACAATTAATCTTAATGGTTGTACAGTCGTCTCAAATAAAACTGTGAAGGACCTCGGCGTTACTCTGGACCCTGATCTCTCTTTTGAAGAACATATCAAGACCATTTCAAGGACAGTTTTTTTCCATCTATGTAACATTGCAAAAATCAGAAACTTTCTGTTCAAAAATGATGCAGAAAAATTAATCCATGCTTTTGTCACTTCTAGGTTAGACTACTGCAATGCTCTACTTTCCGGCTACCCGGATAAAGCATATTACTCCAGTGCTAGCCTCTCTACACTGGCTTCCTATCAAAGCAAGGGCTGATTTCAAGGTTTTATTGCTAACCTACAAAGCATTACATGGGCTTGCTCCTACCTATCTCTTTGATTTGGTCCTGCCGTACATACCTACACGTACGCTACGGTCACACGACGCAGGCCTCCTAATTGTCCCTAGAATTTCTAAGCAAACAGCTGGAGGCAGGGCTTTCTCCTATAGAGCTCCATTTTTATGGAAAGGTCTGCCTACCCATGTCAGAGACGCAAACTCGGTCTCAACCTTTAAGTCTTTACTGAAGACTCATCTCTTCAGTGGGTCATATGATTGAGTGTAGTCTGGCCCAGGAGTGGGAGGTGAACGGAAAGGCTCTGGAGCAACGAACTGCCCTTGCTGTCTCTGCCTGGCCGGTTCCCCTCTTTCCACTGGGATTCTCTGCCTCTAACCCTATTACAGGGGCTGAGTCACTGGCTTACTGGGGCTCTCTCATGCCGTCCCTGGAGGGGGTGTGTCACCTGAGTGGGTTGATTCACTGATGTGGTCATCCTGTCTGGGTTGGCACCCCCCCCCCCCTTCCCCCCCTTGGGTTGTGCCGTGGCGGAGGTCTTTCTGGGCTATACTCAGCCTTGTCTCAGGATGGTGAGTTGGTGGTTGAAGATATCCCTCTAGTGGTGTGGGGGCTGTGCTTTGGCAAAGTGGGTGGGGTTATATCCTTCCTGTTTGGCCCTGTCCGGGGGTGTCCTCGGATGGGGCCACAGTGTCTCCTGACCCCTCCTGTCTCAGCCTCCAGTATTTATGCTGCAGTAGTTTGTGTCGGGGGGCTAGGGTCAGTTTGTTATATCTGGAGTACTTCTCCTGTCCTATTCGGTGTCCTGTGTGAATCTAAGTGTGCGTTCTCTAATTCTCTCCTTCTCTCTTTCTTTCTCTCGGAGGACCTGAGCCCTAGGACCATGCCCCAGGAATACCTGACATGATGACTCCTTGCTGTCCCCAGTCCACCTGGCCGTGCTGCTGCTCCAGTTTCAACTGTTCTGCCTTATTATTATTCGACCATGCTGGTCATTTATGAACATTTGAACATCTTGGCCATGTTCTGTTATAATCTCCACCCGGCACAGCCAGAAGAGGACTGGCCACCCCACATAGCCTGGTTCCGCTCTAGGTTTCTTCCTAGGTTTTGGCCTTTCTAGGGAGTTTTTCCTAGCCACCGTGCTTCTACACCTGCATTGCTTGCTGTTTGGGGTTTTAGGCTGGGTTTCTGTACAGCACTTTGAGATATCAGCTGATGTACTAAGGGCTATATAAATACATTTGATTTAATTTGATTTGAAGAAAGGCAATTGAGAAGAGGAGATGGGGAGGAGGAGAGGAAATGGGGAGGAGGAGAGGAGATGGGGAGGAGGAGATTGAGAAGAGGAGAGGAAAAGGAGATGGGGATGAGGAGATGGGGATGAGGAGAGTAGATGGGGAGGAGGAGAAGAGATGGGGAGGGCGAAAAGGAGATGGGGATGAGGAGATGGGGAGGGGGAAAAGGAGATGGGGATGAGGAGAGGAGATGGGGGGGAGTAGAGGCGATTCAGAAGAGGAGATGGTGAGGAGGAGATTGAGAAGAGGAGAGGAAATGGGGAGGCGGAGAGGCGATTGAGAAGAGGAGATGGTGAGGAGGAGATTGAGAAGAGGAGATTGAGGAGAGGAGATTGCGAGGGGGCAAAGGAGATTGGGGGGAGAGGAGATGGGGAGGAGAGGAAATAGGGATGAGGAGATGGGGAGGAAGAGAGGCAATTGAGAAGAGATGGGGAGGAGGAGAGGAAATGGGAAGGAGGAGAGGAGATGGGGAGGAGGAGAGGAGATGGGGAGGAGGAGAGGAGATGGGGAGGAGGAGAGGAGATGGGGAGGAGGAGAAGAGATGGGGAGGAGGAGAAGAGATGGGGAGGAGGAGAAGAGATGGGGAGGAGGAGAAGAGATGGGGAGGAGGAGAAGAGATGGGGAGGAGGAGAGGAGATGGGGAGGAGGAGAGGAGATTGAGAAGAGGAGATGGGGACAAGGAGAGGAAATGGGAAGGAGGAGAGGAGATGGGGAGGATGAGAGGAGATGGGGAGGAGGGGAGGAGATGGGGAGGAGGAAAGGCGATTCAGAAGAGATGGTGAGATGGTGAGGAGGAGATTGAGAAGAGGAAATGGGGAGGAAAAGAGGAGATGGGGAAGAGCAGAGGAGATGGTGAGGAGGAGATTGAGAAGAGGAGAGGAAATGGGGAGGAGGAGAGGCGATTGAGAAGAGGAGATGATGAGGAGGAGAGGAGATGGGGAGGAGGAGAGGAGATGGTGAGGAGGAGAGGCGATTGAGAAGAGGAGATGATGAGGAGGAGATTGAGAAGAGGAGACTGAGGAGAGGAGATTGGGAGGGGGCAAAGGAGATTGGGAGGAGAGGAGATGGGGAGGAGGAGAGGAGATGGGGAGGAGGAGAGGAGATGGGGAGGAGGAGAAGAGATGGGGAGGAGGGGAGGAGCTGGGGAGGAGGAGAGGAAATGGGAAGGAGGAGAGGGGATGGGGAGGAGGAGAGGAGATGGGGGGGAGGAGAGGAGAAGGGGAGGAGAAGAGATGGGGAGGAGTAGAGGAGATGGGGAGGATGAGATTAGATGGGGACAAGGAGAGGAGATGGGGAGGAGGGGAGGAGATGAGGAGAAGGAGAGGCGATTGAGAAGAGGAGATGGGGAGAACGAGAGGAAATGGGAAGGAGGAGAGGAGATGGGGAGGATGAGAGGAGATGGGGACAAGGAGAGGAGATGGGGAGGAGGGGAGGAGATGGGGAGGAGGAAAGGCGATTTAGAAGAGATGGTGAGGAGGAGATTGAGAAGAGGAGAGGAAATGGGGAGGAGGAGAGGAGATGGGGAGGAGGAGAGGCGATTGAGAAGAGGAGATGATGAGGAGGAGAGGAGATGGGGAGGAGGAGAGGCAATTGAGAAGAGATGGGGAGGAGGAGAGGAAATGGGAAGGAGGAGAGGAGATGGGGAGGAGGAGAGGAGATGGGGAGGAGGAGAGGAGATGGGGAGGAGGAGAGGAGATGGGGAGGAGGAGAAGAGATGGGGAGGAGGAGAAGAGATGGGGAGGAGGAGAAGAGATGGGGAGGAGGAGAAGAGATGGGGAGGAGGAGAAGAGATGGGGAGGAGGAGAAGAGATGGGGAGGAGGAGAGGAGATGGGGAGGAGGAGAGGAGATTGAGAAGAGGAGATGGGGACAAGGAGAGGAAATGGGAAGGAGGAGAGGAGATGGGGAGGATGAGAGGAGATGGGGAGGAGGGGAGGAGATGGGGAGGAGGAAAGGCGATTCAGAAGAGATGGTGAGATGGTGAGGAGGAGATTGAGAAGAGGAAATGGGGAGGAAAAGAGGAGATGGGGAAGAGCAGAGGAGATGGTGAGGAGGAGATTGAGAAGAGGAGAGGAAATGGGGAGGAGGAGAGGCGATTGAGAAGAGGAGATGATGAGGAGGAGAGGAGATGGGGAGGAGGAGAGGAGATGGTGAGGAGGAGAGGCGATTGAGAAGAGGAGATGATGAGGAGGAGATTGAGAAGAGGAGACTGAGGAGAGGAGATTGGGAGGGGGCAAAGGAGATTGGGAGGAGAGGAGATGGGGAGGAGGAGAGGAGATGGGGAGGAGGAGAGGAGATGGGGAGGAGGAGAAGAGATGGGGAGGAGGGGAGGAGCTGGGGAGGAGGAGAGGAAATGGGAAGGAGGAGAGGGGATGGGGAGGAGGAGAGGAGATGGGGGGGAGGAGAGGAGAAGGGGAGGAGAAGAGATGGGGAGGAGTAGAGGAGATGGGGAGGATGAGATTAGATGGGGACAAGGAGAGGAGATGGGGAGGAGGGGAGGAGATGAGGAGAAGGAGAGGCGATTGAGAAGAGGAGATGGGGAGAACGAGAGGAAATGGGAAGGAGGAGAGGAGATGGGGAGGATGAGAGGAGATGGGGACAAGGAGAGGAGATGGGGAGGAGGGGAGGAGATGGGGAGGAGGAAAGGCGATTTAGAAGAGATGGTGAGGAGGAGATTGAGAAGAGGAGAGGAAATGGGGAGGAGGAGAGGAGATGGGGAGGAGGAGAGGCGATTGAGAAGAGGAGATGATGAGGAGGAGAGGAGATGGGGAGGAGGAGAGGAGATGGTGAGGAGGAGATTGAGGAAATGGGGAGGAGGAGAGGAGGAGAGGCGATTGAGAAGAGGAGATGATGAGGAGGAGAAGAGATGGGGAGGAGGGGAGGAGCTGGGGAGGAGGAGAGGAAATGGGAAGGAGGAGAGGGGATGGGGAGGAGGAGAGGAAATGGGGGGAGGAGAGGAGAAGGGGAGGAGAAGAGATGGGGAGGAGTAGAGGAGATGGGGAGGATGAGAGGAGATGGGAACAAGGAGAGGAGATGGGGAGGAGGGGAGGAGATGAGAAGGAGAGGCGATTGAGAAGAGGAGATGGGGAGAAGGAGAGGAAATGGGAAGGAGGAGAGGAGATGGGGAGGATGAGAGGAGATGGGGACAAGAAGAGGAGATGGGGAGGAGGGGAGGAGATGGGGAGGAGGAGATTGAGAAGAGGAAATGGGGAGGAAAAGAGGAGATGGGGAAGAGGAGAGGAGATGGTGAGGAGGAGATTGAGAAAAGGAGAGGAAATGGGGAGGAGGAGAGGCGATTGAAAAGAGGAGATGATGAGGATGAGAGGAGATGGGGAGGAGGAGAGGAGATAGTGAGGAGGAGATTGAGAAGAGGAGAGGAAATGGGGAGGAGGAGAGGGGATGGGGAGGAGGAGAGGAGATGGGGGAGGAGAGGAGAAGGGGAGGAGAAGAGATGGGGAGGAGTAGAGAAGATGGGGAGGATGAGAGGAGATGGGGACAAGGAGAGGAGATGGGGAGGAGGGGAGGAGATGAGGAGAAGGAGAGGCGATTGAGAAGAGGAGATGGGGTGAAGGAGAGGAAATGGGGAGGAGGAGAGGAGGTGGGGAAGAGGAGAGGCGATTGAGAAGAGGAGATGATGAGGAGGAGATTGAGAAGAGGAGACTGAGGAGAGGAGATTGGGAGGGGGCAAAGGAGATTGGGAGGAGAAGAGATTGGGAGGGGGCAAAGGAGATTGGGAGGAGAGGAGATGGGGAGGAGGAGAGGAGATGGGGAGGAGGAGAAGAGATGGGGAGGAGGGGAGGAGATGGGGAAGAGGAAAGGAAATGGGAAGGAGGAGAGGAGATGGGGAGGAGGAGAGGAGATGGGGAGGAGGAGAGGAGATGGGGGAGGAGAGGAGAAGGGAAGGAGAAGAGATGGGGAGGAGGAGAGGAGATGGGGAGGAGGAGATTGAGAAGAGGAGAGGAAATGGGGAGGAGGGGAGGAGAGGCGATTGAGAAGAGGAGATGATGAGGAGGAGATTGAGAAGAGGAGACTGAGGAGAGGAGGCGAGGGGGCAAAGGAGATTGGGAGGAGAAGAGATTGGGAGGGGGCAAAGGAGATTGGGAGGAGAGGAGATGGGGAGGAGGAGAGGCGATTGAGAAGAGGAGATGATGAGGAGGAGAGGAGATGGGGAGGAGGAGAGGCAATTGAGAAGAGATGGGGAGGAGGAGAGGAAATGGGAAGGAGGAGAGGAGATGGGGAGGAGGAGAGGAGATGGGGAGGAGGAGAGGAGATGGGGAGGAGGAGAGGAGATGGGGAGGAGGAGAAGAGATGGGGAGGAGGAGAAGAGATGGGGAGGAGGAGAAGAGATGGGGAGGAGGAGAAGAGATGGGGAGGAGGAGAAGAGATGGGGAGGAGGAGAAGAGATGGGGAGGAGGAGAGGAGATGGGGAGGAGGAGAGGAGATTGAGAAGAGGAGATGGGGACAAGGAGAGGAAATGGGAAGGAGGAGAGGAGATGGGGAGGATGAGAGGAGATGGGGAGGAGGGGAGGAGATGGGGAGGAGGAAAGGCGATTCAGAAGAGATGGTGAGATGGTGAGGAGGAGATTGAGAAGAGGAAATGGGGAGGAAAAGAGGAGATGGGGAAGAGCAGAGGAGATGGTGAGGAGGAGATTGAGAAGAGGAGAGGAAATGGGGAGGAGGAGAGGCGATTGAGAAGAGGAGATGATGAGGAGGAGAGGAGATGGGGAGGAGGAGAGGAGATGGTGAGGAGGAGAGGCGATTGAGAAGAGGAGATGATGAGGAGGAGATTGAGAAGAGGAGACTGAGGAGAGGAGATTGGGAGGGGGCAAAGGAGATTGGGAGGAGAGGAGATGGGGAGGAGGAGAGGAGATGGGGAGGAGGAGAGGAGATGGGGAGGAGGAGAAGAGATGGGGAGGAGGGGAGGAGCTGGGGAGGAGGAGAGGAAATGGGAAGGAGGAGAGGGGATGGGGAGGAGGAGAGGAGATGGGGGGGAGGAGAGGAGAAGGGGAGGAGAAGAGATGGGGAGGAGTAGAGGAGATGGGGAGGGTGAGATTAGATGGGGACAAGGAGAGGAGATGGGGAGGAGGGGAGGAGATGAGGAGAAGGAGAGGCGATTGAGAAGAGGAGATGGGGAGAACGAGAGGAAATGGGAAGGAGGAGAGGAGATGGGGAGGATGAGAGGAGATGGGGACAAGGAGAGGAGATGGGGAGGAGGGGAGGAGATGGGGAGGAGGAAAGGCGATTTAGAAGAGATGGTGAGGAGGAGATTGAGAAGAGGAGAGGAAATGGGGAGGAGGAGAGGAGATGGGGAGGAGGAGAGGCGATTGAGAAGAGGAGATGATGAGGAGGAGAGGAGATGGGGAGGAGGAGAGGAGATGGTGAGGAGGAGATTGAGGAAATGGGGAGGAGGAGAGGAGGAGAGGCGATTGAGAAGAGGAGATGATGAGGAGGAGAAGAGATGGGGAGGAGGGGAGGAGCTGGGGAGGAGGAGAGGAAATGGGAAGGAGGAGAGGGGATGGGGAGGAGGAGAGGAAATGGGGGGAGGAGAGGAGAAGGGGAGGAGAAGAGATGGGGAGGAGTAGAGGAGATGGGGAGGATGAGAGGAGATGGGAACAAGGAGAGGAGATGGGGAGGAGGGGAGGAGATGAGAAGGAGAGGCGATTGAGAAGAGGAGATGGGGAGAAGGAGAGGAAATGGGAAGGAGGAGAGGAGATGGGGAGGATGAGAGGAGATGGGGACAAGAAGAGGAGATGGGGAGGAGGGGAGGAGATGGGGAGGAGGAGATTGAGAAGAGGAAATGGGGAGGAAAAGAGGAGATGGGGAAGAGGAGAGGAGATGGTGAGGAGGAGATTGAGAAAAGGAGAGGAAATGGGGAGGAGGAGAGGCGATTGAAAAGAGGAGATGATGAGGATGAGAGGAGATGGGGAGGAGGAGAGGAGATAGTGAGGAGGAGATTGAGAAGAGGAGAGGAAATGGGGAGGAGGAGAGGGGATGGGGAGGAGGAGAGGAGATGGGGGAGGAGAGGAGAAGGGGAGGAGAAGAGATGGGGAGGAGTAGAGAAGATGGGGAGGATGAGAGGAGATGGGGACAAGGAGAGGAGATGGGGAGGAGGGGAGGAGATGAGGAGAAGGAGAGGCGATTGAGAAGAGGAGATGGGGTGAAGGAGAGGAAATGGGGAGGAGGAGAGGAGGTGGGGAAGAGGAGAGGCGATTGAGAAGAGGAGATGATGAGGAGGAGATTGAGAAGAGGAGACTAAGGAGAGGAGATTGGGAGGGGGCAAAGGAGATTGGGAGGAGAAGAGATTGGGAGGGGGCAAAGGAGATTGGGAGGAGAGGAGATGGGGAGGAGGAGAGGAGATGGGGAGGAGGAGAAGAGATGGGGAGGAGGGGAGGAGATGGGGAAGAGGAAAGGAAATGGGAAGGAGGAGAGGAGATGGGGAGGAGGAGAGGAGATGGGGAGGAGGAGAGGAGATGGGGGAGGAGAGGAGAAGGGAAGGAGAAGAGATGGGGAGGAGGAGAGGAGATGGGGAGGAGGAGATTGAGAAGAGGAGAGGAAATGGGGAGGAGGGGAGGAGAGGCGATTGAGAAGAGGAGATGATGAGGAGGAGATTGAGAAGAGGAGACTGAGGAGAGGAGATTGGGAGGGGGCAAAGGAGATTGGGAGGAGAAGAGATTGGGAGGGGGCAAAGGAGATTGGGAGGAGAGGAGATGGGGAGGAGGAGAGGAGATGGGGAGGAGGAGAAGAGATGGGGAGGAGGGGAGGAGATGGGGAGGAGGAAAGGAAATGGGAAGGAGGAGAGGAGATGGGGAGGAGGAGAGGAGATGGGGTGGAGGAGAGGAGATGGGGAGGAGGATAAGAGATGGGGAGGAGTGGAGGAGGAGAGGAGATGGGGAGGAGGAGAGGAGATTTGGAGGAGAGGAGATGGGGAGGAGAAGAGATATTGTCTGTATAGCTAGCACTGTGATTTCTATCTGTAACAAATACTAAAAAAATACAATTAATTAGAAATGGAGTTGAATAAGATAAAACAACATTGTAAATGTTATATTGTACATCTGCAATGGGGGAGCAGTGTACATGTATATAGTGCACAGTGTCTTATGTTATGTATTGAACATCTAAGCCAGTTCCACTAATCAGGGACTGATTTAGACCTGGGACACCAGGTGTGTGCAATTAATCAGGTAGAACAAAAAACCAGCAGGCTCCGGACCTCGTAGGGGGTGGAATACCCCCCGATGTAGACTATTGTTTTCTTGTGATGTGTTGTTTTGTTCCTGGACCCCAGGAAGAGTAGGGGTTGCCTTGGCAACAGCTAATAAGGATCCTAATATATACAAAATAAGAGGGTATAACATTGAGTCTGTTGTGGAGAAAGGCCAGACTCCAGACTAACATGAAGTTCTCAGGATAGTCGCTGAGGGCCATCTCGATGATGTTGAGAGTGTCGTGGTAGTGTTTCTGAGCCGACAGCAGCAGCGCCAGCAGGTGGAGAGAGTACACGTCGTCTCCCTGCAGCTGCAGAGCCTGACGCACGTACCCAAGCGCCTCCGGGATCTATAGCAGAGGGCACGGGTCAGATCCCCACCAGACATCCACAGCAAGGGGTGCTGATATCTGGCCATGCTGGAGAGGACCCTAATCTTAACCCTTATTACATCTGAACACATCTGAGTTTGAGTTTATTGTATTTTTACAGCGACAGTGCACATTAATCAACGTTTCAGTAAAAGTGCCGGTTTTAGCCAGACAGCTAATTTTCAACCACAGTCCCTGGGCAGGTTATTAAAAATAATTACTATACAGACAATCATTGAGCAGTGAGCACACGCAGAGCAACATAGGACAAGCAAGACATAGCATACAGACAGCAACATAGGACAAGCAAGACGTAGCATACAGACAGAGCAACATAGAACAAAAAGCAGCAAGACAAAATTCATAAAAGAAACAGTGTTTCCACACCTCACAAACTACAGACAACAGACAACATGGAAAGCGGCAATACACAGCTAGGGACCATGTTCACAAATCTGATTGACCTTTGGCCATGTCTTCATATGCATTTTGTGAAAGTGTGATATGTGGTGCAGTTATGTGTGTCTGATGGCTGTCTATTCCAGACATGGGAAGCTCTCACAGAGAAAGCGGATTTACTAAAGGTGCTTTTCCTTAAAGGAACTATACAGTCACCTCTCATTGCAGATCTTGTGGATCTGCTGCCACATGTTTGGGTTTTCTGTTTAACAAAAATACTGAGTGGAGGGGGAGCCAGGCCATTTAGGATCTTGAATACAAGACATGCGTCGGTGTATTGCACAAGATTTTCCCAACTCAGGAGCTCATGCTTTCTGAGGATGTAACAGTGACAATGGCTATTGGGCTTCCTATCAAGCACTTTGAGAGCCTTTTTGTAGACAGACTGAATAGGTTTTAATGTTGTACAGCAAGCTTGGGCCCAACTAGTCAAGCAGTATGTTAAGTGGGGGAGTATCATAGATTTGAAGTACAGTTTAGCTACCTCTGTAGTCAAACAATTTTCGTATTAATCGGAAATTAGCTAGGTTGAATTTGGTTATCTGAATGACCTTTTTCACATGCTTTTTAAAAGAGAGGTTGGAATCAAGTATGATGCCAAGGTACTTAAAATCAGATACCACCTGGAGCTTCTCCCCTGACACATAGACATCTGGCTCAGTAGCATCTGTTGCCCTCTTTGTGAAGAACATGCAAACAGTTTTTTTCACATTGAGATGCAAACACGAGTCACGGAGCCACTTTGTAACCTGGACCATTACAGTAGTGAGTTCTTGTGCAGCTTGTTGTTTGCTCTTTGCATGCACATATATCACTGAATCATCTGCATGCATTTGAACTTCAGACCCAGTACAGACAGAAGGCAGATCATTAATGTTTAGGCTGAACAGGAGGGGCCCCAGTATTGACCCTTGGGGCACGCCCACATCATAGCTAAGAGTGGGCGACAGCTCATTGCTCACTCTGACACACGGAGTTCTGCCTTCAAGGTATGATTTCATCCATATCAAGGCATCGGGGGAAAAGTTGAACTTGGACAATTCTGTGATGAGAATCTCATGGTTAACAGTATCAAAAGCCTTCCTTAGGTCCAGAAACACAGCCCCAACAACGCCCCCTTTGTCCATCTTGGACTTCACATTTTCCAGAAGAAAGCAGTTGGCCGTTTCTGTAGAGTGTTTTGCTCTGAAGCCAAACTGCATGGAGTGTAATGTGAAGGGGCTGTTGTTGAGGTGGGCAATCAGTTGTTCTGCTACACATTTTTCAACAACCTTTGACACCACAGGTAGTATACTAATGGGCCTGTAGTTACTCACGTCAGCAGGGTCGCCCGATTTAAAGATGGCCGTCTTCCATACCCTTGGAAACACCCAGAGACCAATAGATGTGTTGGTGACCTTAGTAATGGGGCCAATTAGTGACTCTGTAGTTTTTAAGAAAGGTAGAGTCCAGCCCAAACACATCTTTGGCACCTTGTTCACCTTTGACTCAGAAACCTCCCTTATGATGAAGACAGGTTGAGTGTCATTCACTAGCACTGAGCCCAAGAAACCAGTGGAGGGGTTCTGTGTCAGTACCCTGACAGTCAATAAAGTAGGGATTGAAGGCTATTGCTATTTCGACTGCATCCTGTGTTAGATTGTTATTCACCATGATTTCTAGTCTTTTTGCAATGTTACTATGGTCTTTCCCTGTTAACTTTTTTAGATTCTCCCAGATCAATTTAGAATTTCCCTTTACTTCACCAATTATGTTAATAAAAAAGTTTGATTTCTGATTTCTTTTATCACCTTATTTCTCAGCATGGTAAATCTACGTCTGTCATGCTCTAATTTGGATCTTTTAGAGCATAATCTCGTTCTTTCATCCATTTCCAGATGTCTCCATTTAGCCAAGGAAGAGTGCTCAATTGGCCAGGTTTGGATTTGATTTTCTTTAGGAAACCAGTTATTGTAGTCTGGATTGTGGATAGAAAAACCTGACTATCAGCTTCCACGTCTGTATAGGACAAGATGTCCTTCCAGTTAATTCCCTTAATTGCGTTTTCAAAATAGTTTAATTCACTCTTCGGTATTCTTAGTTGATCCGGCTTTCTAACAGTAGAGAGGTTAAACCTGCTCTTAGACAGCTTTCTGGCTATAAGTATCAGATTATGATCAGATAGCCCAGTAACCACAGACTTGTCTTCATAATTAATATTAAAATCTCCCATTAAGATGACCTCTTTCCCAAAATCACATTCCCTAAGCGTGTTATTAAACTGATCAAAAAACACACTTTTGGTGGAAGGTGGTCTATACATTCCAATAAGGGTAAAAGACACTTGGGGAGACAGTGTAACGTTCAGGCCAATACATTCTAGTTCATTATCACATGACCACTCAATTTGTTTACATCGGATATGTTTTTTAATGTAAATCATCACACCCCCTCCTCTTCCTTCAATCCTGTCTCTCCTGAAAACATTGTAGCCAATCACAATCAAAGCAGCATATGGAGAGGTTTTATGGAGCCGTGTCTCTGAGAGGCAGAGGAAGTCAAGGTTGGAGTCTGTGAGTAGATGTTGAATTTGATCACTTTTTGGAATGACATTATGAATGTTCAAGTGCCCCCCTAGTAGTCCCTTGGGCTTAGCTAGTGGGTCCCAGACGACTCGAGAGTGATTGACACATTGACAAAAGTTACATTTTTGGTGTTTTCTGACGGCTGGGTTTAGGCCGTTGTGTTTAGTTTTGATTAGGGGCAGTTCAGTAGCGCAATTAACAATCCCTCCCGCCTGCACTGGATGCGGAGAACTAATTAAAACAGCTTGCGTAACAGAAGCAGAGTCAGGGATCACATATAGCGACTCGGGTATGTTTGAAGAGTCAAAATCTATCCTGGAGCCGGGTGAGTCGAGAGAAACCATGGGACCATAGCACTCACCCACTTCCCCAGCGGCGACGATCAGTGGACGAGGCCATCCACTGCTTTCCACTCCGGTGAGTATCGCTGGTTCAGTGATGTTAGGCCCAGGATTGAGTTGCACATCCCCGGAGAGCAGGAGGGTAGTGAACAGGTTGTTTAAATGTTTCCGATAAATGTTGAACTTGTCTTTCTTTAGCCTAAGCGGTTCAGTGGAATAGGGAGGTAGGATTGGCCATCATTCAAAACATTATGGTATGCTGTGTACTGTCCGCTCCCGTGGAACGGTGAACCAATGTGTTTGGTGTTGATATTCTCTGACAGTAGATTTGTGTCATCCCAGCAAGGACGCACTGAGATTATCAGTAGAGCAGCTACATAACTGACAATCATGGCAAAGTACTGGAGATAAAACACATAATTGAGCTTTAACTCTTTGCAAGAGTTACTTAGCTGGGGTCGGCGTACACCTGATGTTTAGATAAAATAATATTATATTCGTATGAGAAGCGGCACCTGCCGCACCACCCTGTCTTCCGTCCGCCATTATCCTGTTAACATCTGGCTACAATGTTACGGTAGCAAGCCCTTTCAGAACAAATATTTTGTTTGAATCACTACTCCCTAACCTTTACCCTTCACATTAGTTAAAGGCAAATAGCTCATGTACTTGCTCATCAGTGTTTATGGATTTCCCCTCCATACATGCCTATCTTGTGACAACCAATCACAGATATAACAGGGTTTTTATATCTATGCTAATGTTTCTCCCAGCTCAGCCAATCAGATCTCTGATGGAGTAGATACATGATCAGACACAACTTAGTTGTTAACACCTGCTTAAATCTACCAGGTAATGACCAATATCAGGTCCTTTTCATTAGTCTACTGCTGCCGGAAATCAATGGTATACACTACATGGCCAAAAGCATTCAAATTAGTGGATTTGGCAATTTCAGCCACACCCATTGCTGACAGGTGTATAAAATGTCATTTTTTCAGCAAAGCCCCCCATGCACAAAGCAAGGTGCATAGAGAAATGGTTTGTCGAGATCAGTGGGGAAGAACTTGACTGGCCCGCACAGAGCCCTGACCTCAACCCCATCGAACACCTTCGGGATGAATTGGAACACCAACTGCGAGCCAGGCCGCATCGCCCAACATCAGTGCCCGACCTCACTAATGCTTGTGGCTGAATGGAAGCAAGTCCCCGCAGTAATGTTCCAACATCTAGTGGAAAGCCTTCCCAAAAGAGTGGAGGCTGTTATAGCAGCAAAGGGGGGACCATGAGATGTTTGAATAGCAGGTATCCACATACTTTTGTAGCGTATGTTAGCGGTGTGTGTTTGTGTGGATGGTCGTGTGTATGTGTATCAATACTGTCCAGCAGATGAATCTCATCGGAGACAGTATTTGGTAGTAAGAGTGACCTGGGAGTTTTATATTACAATGGTTGTTATTGAATATAATTTATGATTCACAATCCCTCTCTCTCCACGCTGCTCTCCTATTCCTCTCCTCCTTCTCTTCACTTTTCACCCACCTCTCCTTCTCCTCTATGCTCCTCACCTCCCTCTCCAGAGGGTGGTGTGGTCTGCCCAACGCATCACTGGGGAAAAACTACCTAACCTCTAGGACACCTACAGCACCCGATGTCAAAGGAAGGATCATCAAGGACAACAACCACCCGAGCCATTGCCTGTTCACCCCGCTATCATCCAGAAAGTGAGGTCAATACAGGTGCATCAAAGCTGGGACCGAGAGACTGAAAAACAGCTTCTATCTCAAGGCCATCGGAATGTTAAATAGCCATCAGTAGCACCTTATACAGTTGAAGTCGGAAGTTTACATACACTTAGGTTGGAGTCATTAAAACTCAGCTTTTTCAACCACTCCACTAATTTCTTGTTAACAAACTAATGTTTTGCCTAGTCGGTTAGGACATCTACTTTGTGCATGACACAAGTAATTTTGACAACAATTGTTTACAGACAGATTATTTCACTGTACCGCAATTCCAGTGGGTGAGAGGTTTACATACACTAAGTTGACTGTGCTGTTAAACAGCTTGGAAAATTCCAGAAAATTATGTCATGGCTTTAGAAGCTTCTGATAGGCTAATTGACATCATTTGAGTCAACTGGATGTGTACCTGTGGATGTATTTCAAGGCCTACCTTCAAACTCAGTGCCTCTTTGCTTGACATCATGGGAAAATCAAAAGAAATCAGCAAAGACCCCGGAAAAATATTGAAGACCTCCACAAGTCTGGTTCATCCCTGGGAGCAATTTCCAAACGCCTGAAGGTACCACATTCATCTGTACAAACAATAGTACGCAAGTATAAACACCATGGGACCACACAACCGTCATACCACTCAGGAAGGAGACACATTCTGTCTCCTAGAGATGAACATACTTTGGTGCGAAAAGTGCAAATCAATCCCAGAACAACAGCAAAGGACCTTGTGAAGATGCTGTAGGAAACAGGTACAAAAGTATCTATATCCACAGTAAAACGAGTCCTATATTGACATAACATGAAAGGCCGCTCAGCCAGGAAGAAGCCACTGCTCCAAAACCACCATAAAAAAGCCAGACTACGGTTTGCTACGGGTCTTCCAAATGGACAATGACCCCAAGCATACTTCCAAAGTTGTGGCAAAATGGCTTAAGGACAACAAAGTCAAGGTATTGGAGTGGCCATCACAAAGCCCTGACCTCAATCCCATAGAAAATTTGTGGGCAGAACTGAAAAAGCGTGCGCGAGCAAGGAGGTCTACAAACCTGACTCCGTTACACCAGCTCTGTCAGGAGGAATGGGCCAATATTCACCCAACTTATTGTGGGAAGCTTGTGGAATGCTACCAAAAACATTTGACCAAAGTTAAACAATTTAAAGGCAATGCTGCCAAATACTAATTGTGTATGTAAACTTCTGACCCACTGGGAATGTGATGAAAGAAATAAAAGCTGAAATAAGCCATTCTCTCTACTATTATTCTGACATTTCACATTCTTAAAATAAAGTGGTGATCCTAACTGACCTAAGACAGGGAATTGTGAAAAACTGAGTTTAAATGTATTTGGGTGAGGTGTATGTAAACTTCCGACTTCAACTGTATACATAGACTTGAAATAACTGGCCACTTTAATAACGGAACACTGGTCACTTTAATAATGTTTACATATTTCACATTACTCATCTCATAAGTATATACTGTTTTCTATTTTACTGTATCTTAGTCTATGCCGCTCTGACATTGCTCATCCAAATATATATATATTCTTAATTCCATTCCTTTTCTTTGGATTTGTGTGTATTGTTGCGAAACTGTTAGATATTACTGCACTGTTAGAGAGAAACACCAGCATTTCGCTACACCCGCAATAACATCTGCTAAACACGTGTATGTGATCAATAAAATTTGATTTCTCCTCCTCCTCCCTACCCTCCATCTCCTCTCCTCATCCCTCCCCTCTACTTCTCCACTCCCCTACCTGTCCCCTCCAAACCTCACGTCACAAATCTACCCTTGACATTCAATTTCATTCAGATTATTTATTTTTTATTTGTATTTTTTTACATCATTCCCTGATGTGTGTCTTGTCACATTATTTACTGTTCATTTATTGGTCATTTCTTTATATTTTTTCCTGAAAGATTTAGGCTATGTGATTTATTTTAGTGGTGACATAGCCTTCATTGTTGGGGAGTTAGTCGCTGGGAGTGGGGATGACGTCTCACGTGGAAACGCCGTCCCTGCCTGAGCCGAATGTGGCGGTGGAGAATGTTCTCCTCGCTGTGGGATAACAGGTTGGCTATGAAAATCTTTCAACTGCTTTGCGGATGAATAAAGCAGTGGTTGTGTTTCTGAAAGA
Organism: Oncorhynchus mykiss; assembly: GCF_013265735.2. NCBI lineage: Eukaryota > Metazoa > Chordata > Actinopteri > Salmoniformes > Salmonidae > Oncorhynchus > Oncorhynchus mykiss. Next base: position 27,816,314 of record NC_048589.1, read on the forward strand.
GGAGAGTCTTATCAACCGGCTGATCACAACGCTTTTCTCCCTGTCTACGAGGGCTACTATATTCAACGTGCCACCGTTCATTCCCGATGGTGACCTGATGCTAGAGCGCACACGCTAAGGGACATTTGCCAGCGCAATGAGAGAGCAGGCCCGGCCTCCACCCCTGGTCCAGACTCAACCCCAAACATCGGCATTGCCAGATTCCGTCATCCATACAGTTGATGTTAATGTTGATGATGTTATTGTTAATGTAGCGGAGGTTACCGTGGCAGGGAGTTAAGGGGCGGGCGTGATAGTGACTGAGCTTCCGGAAGTGGTTACAGAGGGTAGTGGCAACGCTGACTCCGAGGCTGATACTCCTGTCTCACAGGCAACGCTGTGCTTTGGGCGTGGAAAAATACTATATGTTCAAACAGACATTTCACAGCCAGGAGCCACAGTTTCACAACCCATTCATCCAGACCAGAGTGCATACCTCTGCCAGCGTGTGGGCCAGGCTTGTGAGAGTGGGGTTCACTAAGTTGGGTGACCTGCAAGAAGAAGCTGGGTGGAAATCTATCAGCGACATGGCCATGGCTTCCTCCATAAATTCTACCAGGCTTCTGCAGCAGCTGGTGGAAGGGGTCCGTGCTGCACTACCGGGCTTGTTCAGAGAGCTGCTGGGGAGTAGGCAGAGACTGGACTGTCTAACCACAAATGACACTGACCTACCTCCTTTCAACATTACTGCCGCTGCAGAGGAACACCAGGAGGGTGAGGAAATGATCCTATCATTCAAGACTTCAGAGCTGGGGTCCTGTTGCACAGCCAGCAAAAAGGCTCGGGGGGGGGGGGGGGTTGGGACAGGCTCTTCTCTGAGAGGTTGTTGGTGCTCTCTGTATAAGCCTCCCATAGAGAAATGTATTGCTGAGCTACAGTGGAGGATTATTCATGGGGCTATCGCTACAAACAGGTATGTGTCGGATCTTGATCCATTAGTGGGGAGGGGGCGCCTGTTCTGTGGGGATGAGGAGACTGGTAGGGTTGTTCCAGTCTGGTAGGGTTGTTTCTGTCCTGGGTGGGTGGTGGACAGGCCTGGGGTTGGAGTTGACCCTCGACCTATACATTGGAGGGCTTAGGTATAGTATAGCCAACAGGCAATGGGACAGCCTAGTAAACTACCCGTAATTATTTGGCCAATAAAGGTACCCTCTGTAGCGCTTTGCGGTCGGATGCCAAGCAGCTTCACTCACTCACTCACTCACAAGTCACCGCTTGGTGTGGTAACTGCTTGGCATCTGACCGCAAAGCGTTACAGAGGGTAGTGCTTATGGCCCAGTACATCGCTGGGCCCGAGATCCCTGCCATCCAGGACCTCTATACCTTGAGGTTTCAGAGGAAGGCCCTAAAAATGGTCAGAATCCAGCCACCCAGGTCATAGACTGTTATCTCTGCTACCACATGGCAAGCAGTGCCAATGCACCAAGTCTGAAACCAACAGGACCCTGAACAGCTTCTACACCCAAGCCATAAGACTGATAAAGAGTGAAAGAGTCAACCAAATAGCTACCCGGACTATCTGCATCGACCCTTTTTACACTAACTCTTTTCACTCATCACATACGCTGCTATTACTGTTCATCATCTATCCTGTTACCTAGTCACTTTATCCCTACCTACAGTATATGTATATATCTACCTCAATTACCTCGCACCCCTGCACATTGACTTGGTATTGGTACCGCGTGTATATAGCCAAGCTACCATTACTCATTGTGTATTTATTCCTTGTGTTATTATTTTTATGACTGTTGTGTTTCTGGGATGGGAGGATGGAGGCGAGATTATAGTGGAAGAAAAAAAGAGGAGAAAGAGACAGGAAAGGGGAATATAGGGGGAAGAGACTGGAGTTGAGAGGAGAGGAAGATACAGTATGGCAGAGAGAGGGGAGAGATGTAAAGGGTGACAGTGAAAGAAAGAGAGAGACAGAAAGAGAGTTTGCGGTGACCTTAGAGTGACCCGTGTGAATAATGAGCACCGCTAACTCCTAGTGTTTAAAAACAAAAAAAGTTGTATTTATTTAACCTTTATTTAACTAGGCAAGTCAGTTAAGAACAAATTCTTATTAACAATGACGGCCTACCAAAAGGCAAAAGGCTTCCTGCGGGGACTAAAGGCTTCCTGTGGGATTAAAAATAAATAAAAATATAGGATAAAACACACATCACGACAAGAGACACAACACTACAAAAAGAGAGACCTAAGACGACAACACAGTGAGGCAGCGACACATGACAACACCATGGTAGCAGCACAAAACATGGTACAAACATTTTTGGGTACAGACAACAGCACAATTGGCAAGAAGGTAGAGACAACAATGCATCACACAAAGCAGCCACAACTGTCAATAAGAGTGTCCGTGACTGAGTCTTTGAATGAAGAGATTGAGATAAAACTGTCCAGTTTGATTGTTTGTTGCAGCTCGTTCCAGTCGCTAGCGGCAGCGAACTGAAAAGACGAGCGACCCAGAGATGTGACTGGCAGAACGGGCGTTGAATGTGGAGGATGAGGGCTGCAGTAGATATCTCAGATAGGGGGGAGTGAGGCCTAAGAGGGTTTTATAAATAACCATCAACCAGTGGGTCTTGCGACAGTTATACATACAGTATATCACAAAAGTGAGTACACCCCTCACATTTCTGTAAATATTTGAGGATATCTTTTCATGTGACAACACTGGAGAAATGACACTTTGCTACAATGTAAAGTAGTGAGAGTACAGCTTGTATAACAGTGTAAATGTGCTGTCCCCTCAAAATAACTCAACAAACAGCCATTAAGGTCTAGACCGCTGGCAACAAAAGTGAGTACACCCCTAAGTGAAAATGTCCAAATTGGGCCCAATTTGCAATTTTCCCTCCCCGGTGTCATGTGACTCGTTAGTGTTACAAGGTCTCAGGTGTGAATGGGGAGCAGGTGTGTTACATTTGGTGTCATCGCTCTCACACTCCCTCATACTGACTGGTCACTGGAAGTTCAACATGGCACCTCATGGCAAAGAACTCTCTGAGGATCTGAAAAAAAGAATTGTTGCTCTACATAAAGATGGCCTGGGCTATAAGAAGATTGCCAAGACCCTGAAACTGAGCTGCAGCACATTGGCCAAGACCATACAGCGGTTTAACTGGACAGATTCCACTCAGAACAGGCCTCGCCATGGTCGACCAAAGAAGTTGAGTGCACGTGCTCAGCGTCATATCCAGAGGTTGTCTTTGGGAAATAGACGTATGAGTGCTGCCAGCATTGCTGCAGAGGTTGAAGGGATGGGGGGGTCAGCCTGTCAGTGCTCAGACCATACGCCGTACACTGCATCAAATTGGTCTGCATGGCTGTCATCCCAGAAGGAAGCCTCTTCTAAAGATGATGCACAAGAAAGCCCGCAAACAGTTTGCTGAAGACAAGCAAACTAAGGACATGGATTACTGGAACCATGTCCTGTGGTCTGGTTCAGATGGTGTCAAGCGTGTGTGGCGGCAACCAGGTGAGGAGTACAAAGACAAGTGTGTCTTGCCTACAGTCAAGCATGGTGGTGGGAGCTACAGTTCATTGAGGGAACCATGAATGCCAACATGTACTGTGACATACTGAAGCAGAGCATGATCCCCTCCCTTCGGAGACTGGGCCGCAGGGCAGTATTCCAACATGATAACGACCCCAAACACACCTCCAAGATGACCACTGCCTTGCTAAAGAAGCTGAGGGTAAAGGTGATGGACTGGCCAAGCATGTCTCCAGACCTAAACCCTATTGAGCATCTGTGGGGCATCCTCAAACGGAAGGTGGAGGAGTGCAAGGTCTCTAACATCCACCAGCTCCGTGATGTTGTCATGGAGGAGTGGAAGAGGACTACAGTGGCAACCTGTGAAGCTCTGGTGAACTCCATGCCCAAGAGGGTTAAGGCAGTGCTGGAAAATGATGGTAGCCACACAAAATATTGACACTTTGGGCCCAATTTGGACATTTTCACTTAGGGGTGTACTCACTTTTGTTGCCAGCGATTTAGATATTAATGGGTGTGTGTTGAGTTATTTTGAGGGGACAGAAAATGTACACTGTTATACAAGCTGTACACTCACTACTTTACATTGTAGCAAAGTGTCATTTCTTCAGTGTTGTCACATGAAAAGATATACTCAAATATTTACAAAAATGTGAGGGTGGTACTCACTTTTGTGATATACTGTAGATGACCAGTTTACAGAGGAGTATAGAGTGCAGTGATGTGTCCTATAAGGAGCATTGGTGACAAATCTGATGGACGAATGGTAAAGGACATCTAGCCACTCGAGAGCACCCTTACCTGCCGATCTATAAATTAAGTTTCTGTAATCTAGCATGGGTAGGATGGTCATCCGAATCAGGGTTAGTTTGGCAGCTAGGGTGAAAGAGGAGCGATTACGATAGAGGAAACCAAGTCTAGATGTAACTGTAGCCTGCAGCTTTGATATGTGATGAGAGAAGGGCAGTGTACCGTCTAGCCATACTCCCAAGTACTTGTATGAGGTGACTACCTCAACCTCTAAACCCTCAGAGGTAGCAATCACACCTGTGGGGAGAGGGGCAATTCTTCTTACCAAACCACATGACCTTTGTTTTGGAGGTGTTCATAACAAGGTTAAGGGTAGAAAAAGCTTGTTGGACACTAAGAAAGCGTTGTTGTAGAGCATTTAACTTCTCTAGGGTAGGGCAGCATTTGGAATTTTGGATGAAAAGCGTGCCCAAATTAAACCGCCTTCTACTCAGGCCCAGAAGATATGATATGCATATAATTGGTAGATTTGAATAGGAAACACTCTAAAGTTTACAATAGTGTCTGTGAGCATCGGGGCTAGTCGCATTAGAAGGGGTAGGGGATGAGGAAATGTTGGACGGGCAAGGAGGCATGGCTGAGTCAAATAGGAATTTTGACTTAATCAAGTGGTGATTAAAGAGCTCAGCCATCTGCTCCTTGTCAGTAACAACCACATCATCAATATTATGGTGCAGCTATGAGGAGGAGAGTTTATTCTCCAGTTCTTTAACCATTTTCTATAACTTCTTGGGGTTAGACCCACAGAGAGCACTGACTACACACACCTCTATCTATGGAGAGTATCAGTGCTGTGTGACCAGCTTTCACACACAGATTAGTCCCATCATGATTCTCTGAGCCACTGTGTGTGTGTGTGTTTCTTGACCTTACCTGTCGTGACACAGCCAGCTCCAGGGCCAGGTAGAAGGCAGCCAGGTGGTCTGTGGGGGACAAGCTCTGGGCCCTGAAACAGAGAGATGAGGAGAAATGAGTGAGGAGGAAAAGTGTCCTTCAAATATTTTTTTATTTTATTTGCATGACTGCTACCGAGAATGCTGCTTGCTTGTAGTATCATATCATAAAGCAGAGAAATGAATGAACTCAGTGGGATTTTCTGAACCACTATCCTACAGAGTATCAGGTCCTATTACACTGGGACCCCCAGGGGACTAACCTCGAGTGAGGTATCCATCCATCCCCTACTGAACAAGCCTCGCCCAGCCCTGTCCTGCTCATAACCACTTGAGAGACACAGAGTATCTAAGAGGGAGGTTGGCTTACATGGTTCTTCCCAAACACTCTCTGTGTCAGAGGCTTAAATGGACTCTCTTACACCACTGCATAGTTAATGTGTCAAGAGAGTGGTGTGAGAGTGAGGATGATTCTGCCTCCATTAGGGGAGCCAGGGACAGACACAGAGAAAGGGACAGGGAGGGGAGACACAGGGAGGGGGGATGGGGACAGGGGACAAGGAAAGTGGTGTGACACTGAGGATGACTCTGCCTCCATTAGGGGAGCCAGGGACAGCACAGAGAAAGGGACAGGGAGGGGAGACACAGGGAGGGGGGATGGGGACAGGGGACAAGGAAAGTGGTGTGACACTGAGGATGACTCTGCCTCCATTAGGTAAGCCAGGGACAGGTGGGCCCCAGGAACACACAGAGACGGGGAGACACAGAGACAAGGGAGACACAGAGACGGGGGAGACACAGGGAGAGGGGAAAGACACAGACAGGGGAGACACAGAGATGGGGGAGACAGAGACAGGGGAGACAGGGGGAGACAGAGACAGGGTAGAGACAGAGACAGGGATAGGGGAGACACAGAGACAGGGGGAGACAGAGACAGGGGGAGAGACAGAGACAGGGGAGACACAGAGACAGGGGAGAGACAGAGACGGGGAGAGACAGAGACAGGGATAGGGGAGACACAGAGACGGGGAGAGACAGGGATAGGGGAGACAGAGACAGGGGAGAGACAGAGACGGGGAGAGACAGAGACCGGGGAGACAGAGACAGGGGAGAGACAGAGACAGGGGAGACACAGAGACAGGGGGAGACAGAGACAGGGGGAGACACAGAGACAGGGGAGAGACAGAGACAGGGGAGATACAGAGACAGGGATAGGGGGAGACACAGAGACAGGGGAGAGACAGAGACAGGGATAGGGGGAGACACAGAGACAGGGGAGAGACAGAGACAGGGATAGGGGGAGACACAGAGACAGGGGAGAGACAGAGACAGGGATAGGGGGAGACACAGAGACAGGGGAGAGACAGAGACAGGGATAGGGGGAGACACAGAGACAGGGGAGAGACAGAGACAGGGATAGGGGGAGACACAGAGACAGGGGAGAGACAGAGACAGGGATAGGGGGAGACACAGAGACAGGGGAGAGACAGAGACAGGGATAGGGGGAGACACAGTGACATCTAAATCGCTAAATTCTTACAAAACTCACTCACCTCTGGAACGCACCCAGGGCCTTCTTCTGATACTCCTCCTGCATCCCCCGTAGGGAAGCTGTGGGGTTAGAGAGAGAGAGAGAGACAGGAGGGGGATTGAGCAGTGTGGGAGACGGAGAGGAGATATGAGAGATGAAGGATAAAATGAGAATAGAAAGAGTGGCCAGATGAATGGAAAGAAAGTAGTAAAAAGAAGAGGAGAGAAGAGAGAAGGAAGCATATGCGAGAGCCACGGGTAAATTGAGAAAGCATTTAAGAGCGAGTGAAATAGAGTGAACAACAGATGGGAGCAGAGAAAGGAGATGGAGAGAATGAGAAACCAGAGGAGAGTGATTATGTTCAGGAAGAAGGGAGGGAAGGATGCTCACATTATGGTGCATTATGTCATAAATATTCAGCTTGTCTACACCACATGTTCCAGTGGAAATAAGCTGAATGTGGTAGTGAGAGGAGAGCAATGTACAGTGGGACTGTCATACATCAGAGTTAGGCATTTGCTGTTAGTGTGTCCAGGTGTGGATGATAACCGTGGGGAGAGAGAGAGGGTAGAATCTAGAGTCAGGAGCTTTTCCTGGTCATGTCACAAAAAATCCTTGAAAATCCTTCCTCTCCTTACCTCACTCTGATTTAAAAGAACTGAGCAGGTGAAAGTTATCCTACTGAGATTCCACCATTGTTTTTTCCTGTCCAATCAGTGCAAATGAAAGGGAGGAGACGAGGAGAGGACATGTTTTTAAGCAATTGAGACAGAGCACTGGCCCTAGGTGCAATGCTGTACGAGTTCTGTGGCTGAAAGTGGGAGCAGTCCCTCACCGTCTGTGGCCTTGAGGCTGCACACCAAGCCGATGGCTAGGTAACCTTTAGCTCGGAACTCTGAGGCCTTCTCCCCCATGTCCACCACCATCTTAGCAAAACACTCTCCTTCCTCCAGCTAGACAGTGAGCGAGAGAAAGAAAGATTAGTAGATTATAATGTACAGAAAACGAATCATGAAGGACAAATAATATAGTGATTTATATCAGAGATCTCTGAGGGACAATCGCAGGGCTTGTTGCCTTTCTCACCCAATGGAGTGCTCCAATGCACAGCTTGACAGCTAGTAAGGGGATGGTGGGGTCATCCGGCTTCAGACGGATACACTCCTTCAATACCTTCACCGCCCTGGCCGACTGCACACACACACACTAGGTGAAGCACAAATTAACATAGTGTACATTAATAAAATAAGCATGATGTCACAGTAGTGATCAGTGATGCGCGGGCTGACAGCGGTTATATCCGCGGGGGCGGGTTTAGGGTTAGGAAATATTGTGTGGATGAATGGCAGGTGGGTGGCTGGCGGGTTTAATAAAGAGAAAACAACAACTTTAAAAAATCCATAAATGTATCATTCTTGTGCAGTATAGGCAACATTGAGGTTTTTCTTTCATTATTTTAGGCTATCTGACATTAGTGCATAAGTCTAAACTGTAGGACCTAACTGTTCACACGCCAAGTAACCTACATGCCAATCACCAGCTGCTTTTGGGAATGGGCAGAAAAAGTTAACGTCGATCCATGGAAGCAAAAACGACAATGTCAGAGTTTAATTCAATAAGAGAAAAGCTGTAAAATGGAGAGTTGAAAATAAAAAAAGGGAGGACCAGAAAAGTCATGTTTGGGAAAGATTTGGTGAAGTGGTAAAAAGAGGATGATGGCAGTGCCAGCTATTATGTGTGATGATTGTAAGGTGCTATTCAAATTCGACAGTCACAAGACAGGGACTTTAAATAGGCCTATGGCACTGCAAGGAAACTGTAGCCTACTGTTCAGATGGGTTAAATGGAAACTGTAGCCTACTGTTCAGATGGGTTAAATGGAAACTGTAGCCTACTGTTCAGATGGGTTAAATGGAAACGGTAGCCTACTGTTCAGATGGGTTAAATGGAAACTGTAGCCTACTGTTCAGATGGGTTAAATGGAAACGGTAGCCTACTGTTCAGATGGGTTAAATGGAAACTGTAGCCTACTGTTCAGATGGGTTAAATGGAAACTGTAGCCTACTGTTCAGATGGGTTAAATGGAAACTGAAGTCTGGACACTGACTGTAGATCTATAACCTCTCATAGCCTTACTATGAACTCCTGCAGAATTAAGCATTTCTTGCATTAAAATGATACACCAAATGTAGGCAAAATGTTTACTCAGGAACAGGAGTTATTTATTTCAGCATCTTGAGAGTATAGTAGGTGCTATGCTTATCAGCATCATAAAAGCTGATATTATTTCCAAATAAAATATGCATCCAAACCAAACTGAAATCTTATCAGAAACATGTTGGGTAGTTTTTACAGCTTTCGATTTCCTTACAACCAGTCAAATTGATGACATTTGGAAATTTTGCACAGATAATATTTAGTTTTTTGATTGTTGAGATATTGCATTTTCTCCTCGGTCCCTAAACGTCTTTGCTCCGCAAAAGAAGCAGAGATGGCAGAGAGAACTTTACCGAAGTCAACTAGATTTATGCATTGACTTAATTGATCTATTACATTATTCTGGTGAACCAGGGTTTATTTAGTCTTCTAGGGAAACATATAATGACAGAAGAGAAGCTGCATGTATCTAATCATATACAAGTTGACTAACAACTAAAATGTCAAATTATAAGCAGAACCATCCTGTGTCTAAATCAGGCCCAAAATAATCCTGCAAACCCTGTCAAAAAATAGTTCAGCTGTCTGTGACTGTAGCCTACAGTGCATTTTCTATATTAGTGGGTTCGGGTTGACTGAGGGCCTCAGATTTAAAATGTATCACATATAGTGGGAAGGTCGCAGATGGGTTATTAGCAATTGCGGACGGGTACGGGTGAACAAACAGCTGACCCGCGCACCACTAGTAGTGATGTCACGGTGTCAGACTTACCGTCCCAGCAGCCATCAGTGACAGGGCTAGCTGGTACCAGAGATGGAACTCCTCAAAGGCAAACTTCATGGCCCTCTCTAGACACTGCAGACGCAAGACAAAGGTCAGATTGACATCACATTTAAATAGGGGAATACCTCATTTAAATAACACAATTTCCTGTTTGGTAAAATACATTTATGAATTTGAGGGTTTCTAAGTCAAAACCATGTAAGGCTTTAAACAACTCTTTATTTAAATTACAATGGGAGAGCTGAGAGTTCTTAGTTGTGAGCAGAGCAAACAGCAGAGCACAGCAAGACACCAGAATGTGCTAAGAAGAAGCAATGCAATCCTTCCTTCCTTAACACATTGAAAACTCCATCACCTCGAGGAACAAGGCCAAGTGTTAGACGGGGAGCCATATTTAGATCAACCCTTAGGAGCCAGCAGATCCAAATCAGTGGCTCACAGCTCCAGCCGAGAACCAATTAGAACGCTCTGCCACTTCCTGCCAACACCTCCCAATTGAAGTCCTTTCGTCTAATAGGTTGGTACATAAACTAACAGCTGCAAGAATCCATTGCTCTCATGAATATGCTTCTCTATTCACACTGGGGAGATAACAGATCGTGTGTGTATGTCTGCAGGAGGCGGTGGCTGCAGAAGGCCATGTCTGCAGGAGTGGAGCAGGGAGCTTAACTGAGAGCATTTCCAGGCAGTTGGTGGGGTATTAGGACTAATCACAGACACCAAGCTTACTGGGGACACTTTCATTGAACAGGGTGGCAGAGTGGCCCAGGCAGAACAATCAAAGGCAGATGAAAAGGTGGGAGGAGGTCCTGTATCATGCTCCAAGTGTGTTTCAGTACGGGCAGATGACTGCATGTCAGAGCAGCATTCATATTTTTGTAAGATTTTATTTTTCAAACAATACAGTGTATTCAGAAAGTATTCAGACCTCTTGACTTGTTCTACATTTTGTTACATTACAGCCTTATACTAAAATATATTCAATAAAAATGTTTCCAAGGTTGCCAGGTGCACGGTGTTTCCTCCGACACATTGGTGCGGCTGGCTTCCGGGTTGGATGCGCGCTGTGGTAAGCAGTGCGGCTTGGTTGGGTTGTGTATCGGAGGACGCATGACTTTCAACCTTCGTCTCTCCTGAGCCCGTACGGGAGTTGTAGCGATGAGACAAGATAGTAGCTACTAAACAATTGGATACCATGAAATTGGGGAGAAAAAGGGGTAAAATTCAAAAAAATAAAATAATAATAATGTTTCCTCATCAATCTACACACATAATGACAAAGCCACATCAGCTGATATCTCAAAGTGCTGTACAGAAACTCAGCCTAAAACCCCAAACAGCAAGCAATGCAGGTGTAGAAGCACGGTGGCTAGGAAAAAATGCCAGGTTTTGAATTTTTGCAAATGTATTAAAAATAAAAAACAGAAATACATTATTTATATACGTTTTTTGACACTCGAAATTGCGCTCAGGATCATCATTCTTGAGATGTTTTTACAACTTTGAGTCCACCTGTGGTAAATTCAATTGATTGGACATAATTTGTCTATATAAGGTCCCACAGTTGACAGTGCATGTCAGAGCAAAAACCAAGCCATAAGGTCGAAGGAATTGTCTGTAGAGCTTAGAGACAGGATTTTGTCGAGGCACAGATCTGGGGAAGGTTACCAAAACATTTCTACAGCATTGAAATTTCCCAAGAACACAGTGGCCTCCATCATTCCTAAATTGAAGGAGTTTTGAACTACCCAGACTTCCTAGAGCTGGCCGTCCGGCCAAACTGAGCAATCGGGGGAGTAGGGCCTTGGTCAGAGAGGTGACCAAGAACCCTTTGGTCATTCTAACAGAGCTCCAGAGTCCCTCTGTGGAGATGGGAGAAACTTGCAGAAGGACAACCATCTCTGCAGAACTCCACCAATCAGGCCTTTATGGTAGAGTGGCCAGGTGGAAGCCACTCCTCAGTAAAAGGCACTTGACAGCACGCTTGGAGTTTGCCAATAGGCACCTCTCTCAGACCATGAAAAACAAGATTCTCTGGTCTGATGAAACCAACATTGAACGCCAAGCATCAACTCTGGAGGAAACCTGGCACCCTCCCTACAGTGAAGCATGATGGTGGCAGCATCATGCTGTGGGGATGTTTTTCAGCGGCAGGGACTGGGAAACTAGTCAGGATCAAGGGAAAGATGAAAGATGAACAGAGCAAAGGTTCAAGGTTCACCTTCAAACAGGACAACGACCCTAAGCACACAGCCAAGACAAAGCAGGAGTGGCTTTGGGATAAGTCTCTGAATGTCCTCGAGTGGCCCAGCCAGAGAGCGGATTTGAACCCGATCAAGCATCTCTGGAGAGACCTGAAAACAGCTGTGCAGTGACGCTCCCCATCCAACCTGACAGAACTTGAGAGGATCTCCAGAGAAGAATGGGAGAAACTCCCCAAATACAGGTGTGCCAAGCTTGTAGCATCATACCCAAGAAGACTCAAGGTTGTAAACGCTGCCAAAGGTGCTTCAACAAAGTACTGAGTAAAGGGTCTGAATACTTATATAAATGTCATATTTCAGTTTTTTATTTTTAATACATTTGCTAAAATTTCTAAAAACCTGTTTTCGCTTTGTAGTTATGGGGTGTAGATTGAAGAATAAAAATATATATTTAATACATTTTAGAACAAGGCTGTAATGTAACAAAATGTGGAAAAAGTCAAGGGGTCTGAATACTTTCCGAATGCACTTTATATGTTACATATTTCCTGCCGGTGACTTATCAGCACCACACTACCATTCCACGACTTCTCCCACTTTTCAGCCCATGTACATCACCATGTTCATCTTCCTCACTGTGTTTAAATAAAGTTACTGTGTGTGTTAACTCTTGGGCTGCTTTATTCCCGTCTAACTGGGGGCAGTGTCAGTGAGTCACAAACCAGTAAAATACCCAGAGCCGGATCACTCTCTTTCAATATAAACATATACAGACAAAAGACAACAGACAGACGCACACAAACATCAAGGACATCCCACCTGCCCAGACCCACATGTTCCCACAGCATCTATTTCCAGTGCTTGTAAGACTCTATGCCATATGGCCTCAAATTGCGCTGTTCTGCTTTTCTCTGTCGCCCACACCTTTTCAAGATTTAAATAATAATGCATTTGATTCTTCCACTGTCTTAACGATGGAGGATCATTTGACTTTGGGAAAATATGGTCCAACCCATTGAGTATCTCACACACCTTCATATGCTATGTCTTGAAATATGCAGATAGACGGATAAAAATTATTTCAATTGCAACACTTCTGACAGCCAACTTTCTAACTCTGGCCATAACTTTTGGACTATATAGCACTCCAAGAAGGCATGCATTACAGAATCATTGCTTATTTTAGACTTTTTATTTAACTAGGGAAATCAGTTAAGAACAAATTCTTATTTACAATGACAGCCTACACCGGCCGAACCCTAACCTGGACGACACTGGGCCAATTGTGTCCGCCCTATGGGACTTCCAATCACGGCCGGTTGTGATACAGCCTGGAATCGAACCAGGGTCTGTAATGACGCCTCTATTACTGAGATGCAGTGCCTTAGACCGCTGCGCCACTCGGGACATGACTCTGCCGTTGTGCTGTCGAATTTGTGAATTTAGTCTCTTGTAATAAATTCTATACATTAGTTTATACTGGATTAAGCATACACTTTTGTTAACTGTAATTTCTTGGTTATGTTCCAACACTCTCTCCATATCAGTTAGGTCTTGGTTCCAATAGTTTAGATATTGTCAGTTGGATAGGCTCTCTGCAAGGTTTTGTATATCTTACCCATCATATAAATATAATTTTTTGACTCAAATAGGATTCCTGATGTCTGATGTCCAACATATTTCAGATGGAAATTTCGTGATATAAAACTTTTAAGTGAGACAAACAAGACAAACAAAATGTTGAATATTCAAGACCATAGTTTACAGAACCTTGGCACACAAGACTCCACTAGACTGCTTGTTGTATTCACAAGCCAAACCATTATCTCTTTCTGCTATCAAAACCAAGATCAACACAATTCTCTCTCTCAAGGAGAACGACAAGGTCATTTTTAAAGTGTTTTGGACTAGTGTTTATGATGACTGCACTAACAGTAGCAGTGTCTTGGAGTCTCTGTAGTGACTGAGACTGTGTGCTTTATCTCTTGCTCACTGAGAGAGAGAGAGAGAGAGAGAGAGAAGCGCAGCGCTGGGGGATGGAGGGATGAACTTAAGATCTCCAGATCAATGAGATCAGATCCATTCAGCCATCGACCGGACTGCAGGAAGGTTCCTGGCTCCAGAGACGGAGAGTGGCAGCTTCGGTTACCGGGGCAACTATAGGCCATGATTGGTCTCCGTGGGTCTTCTCGGGTGTTCCCACGGTTACTGATTGGGCGGTTAGGTGTGTGTAAGTGTAGGATAAGGGTCTGTGTGTTTGTGTATACATCCAGTATGTGTATGTCCTCACCTCAGAGAGCATCTCATACTGTCCCCGTCACCCCAGGGCGATGGTCAGCAAGTCGTAGACCACAGAGGCACTCTGCAGGCTGATGATGCGGTCGCTGTTATGCTCTGGGATCCTGCTCAGCACCGCATCTCTGTTGGCCTGCAGGGAGAACACACACACACACTCATCATCATACCATGTACACGCACACACACACAGATACAGAAGAGTAGAAAGAGGAGTTTGTGTGTGTGTCAGTTAGTTAGTTCAGTGGGAGAGTGTTAGCAGAGTAGCTGTGGGAACATTGCAGTGTGTGGTGAGTGGAAGAATGGAAAGAGGAGTGTTGTGTTTGATGGATGACTGGGGGCCCTGCTTTTAAAAACACCCATTAGAAGGAAAAACAAACAGGATGGAAATCTAACACCCTTTTAACTAATGAATCAACTGAAAAAAAGAGAGAGAACTAGGACAATTGTTACTGGAAGTTCAGAGTTAGAGCTACCAAACAATGCCTTTAATGCCTTGCTTTGGGAGTGTGATGGAGAAACTGTACTGGATGAAATAGTTGATGTGACTGAGAGAAAAAATTAACTTGTCAACATTAGAACCAGAGGAGTTCAGTTGCTGTTATTGTTGAAAAGGTGTACGACCTGAAAGATGAATCTACCTGCCCGGGAAGAAAAGAGGGATATTCTTACCATAGATTCACTAATCAGCAACAGGAGCAGAGCCTCCTCTGTGTTCTCCTGTGGACAAAACAGACTGAGGAGAATGAGAGGAAGAGAGGGATGGGAGCAATGAGAGGGAAAGATAGTGGGGGAGAGAGAAAGGGAGAGGAAGAGAGGGAAGGGTCAATGAGAGGGAAAGAGAGCGAGAGAGGGAAAGATAGTGGGGGTAGAGAGAGAGAGAGAGAGAGAGAGAAAAGGGGCAAGAGATGGCAATATAGAGACACAGAGAGAGAGATAGTTATCAAACGAGTGTAGAGACAGAGCCTGCAAACCACCACAGTCAGCTCAGCTTGATGAACAAGCCAGCATAGCGGAGTCCCATTGGGATTCTCATGTGTAGGTAAGCTGCCTAGGAGTGTCAGATTGTGCCATTGTAGATACACACACATCTCAGGTCTGTACACGGGCAGATACTAGTATTGAGAGATAGAGAGAAGATAGAGGAGAGAAGGGAGAGAAGAGATAGACGAGATAGACAGGTTGGTCCGTACTTCTCTCCGGAGTAGATGCGTGGCCTGCAGCTGAGGGCGTAGTCCTTGAGGTAGGGGGCTCCCTGGCGTAGCAGGGGGTCGTCCAGGTGGGACTTGCTAGGAGGGTCCTCCAGAGAAGACCAGTAGCTCTGCTCACACATCCCCCTCAGCAGGATCTCTGCCAGCTGTTTGGCAATGGTCTACAAAGGGAAACACACTGTGTTACAGCGCAGGTGTGCACGTGCGGGCAAGCACACACTCACACAGGCAGGTGCACACACACATAAACACACACACTAGAACCCACCATTCGTAGGTTCTGTGTGGTCCTGGTCTACAGCTCGGAGGATCTCCCGGAAGCGGCCCACTCCCTGGGTCAGGTTACTGTGGCAACAACAAATTATGTTATCATCTGTCTCTAAAGTATGGGGGAAAGATCTGGACATCTGAGGCCACATACAGTGCCTTGCGAAAGTATTCGGCCCCCTTGAACTTTGCGACCTTTTGCCACATTTCAGGCTTCAAACAAAGATATAAAACTGTATTTTTTTGTGAAGAATCAACAACAAGTGGGACACAATCATGAATTGGAACGACATTTATTGGATATTTCAAACTTTTTTAACAAATCAAAAACTGAAAAATTGGGTGTGCAAAATTATTCAGCCCCCTTAAGTTAGTACTTTGTAGCGCCACCTTTTGCTGCGAATACAGCTGTAAGTCGCTTGGGGTATGTCTCTATCAGTTTTGCACATAGAGAGACTGAAATTTTTTCCCATTCCTCCTTGCAAAACAGCTCGAGCTCAGTGAGGTTGGATGGAGGGCATTTGTGAACAGCAGTTTTCAGTTCTTTCCACAGATTCTCGATTGGATTCAGGTCTGGACTTTGACTTGGCCATTCTAACACCTGAATATGTTTATTTTTGAACCATTCCATTGTAGATTTTGCTTTATGTTTTGGATCATTGTCTTGTTGGAAGACAAATCTCCGTCCCAGTCTCAGGTCTTTTGCAGACTCCATCAGGTTTTCTTCAAGAAAAGCAGGCCCAAACCATGATGCTGCCACCACCATGTTTGACAGTGGAGATGGTGTGTTCAGGGTGATGAGCTGTGTTGCTTTTACGCCAAACATAACGTCTTGCATTGTTGCCAAAAAGTTCAATTTTGGTTTCATCTGACCAGAGCACCTTCTTCCACATGTTTGGTGTGTCTCCCAGGTGGCTTGTGGCAAACTTTATACGACACTTTTTATGGATATCTTTCAGAACTGGCTTTCTTCTTGCCACTCTTCCATAAAGGCCAGATTTGTGCAATATACGACTGATTGTTGTCCTATGGACAGAGTCTCCCACCTCAGCTGTAGATCTCTGCAGTTCATCCAGAGTGATCATGGGCCTCTTGGCTGCATCTCTGATCAGTCTTCTCCTTGTATGAGCTGAAAGTTTAGAGGGACGGCCAGGTCTTGGTAGATTTGCAGTGGTCTGATACTCCTTCCATTTCAATATTATCGCTTGCACAGTGCTCCTTGGGATGTTTAAAGCTTGGGAAATCTTTTTGTATCCAAATCCGGCTTTAAACTTCTTCACAACAGTATCTCGGACCTGCCTGGTGTGTTTCTTGTTCTTCATGATGCTCTCTGCGCTTTTAACGGACCTCTGAGACTATCACAGTGCAGGTGCATTTATACGGAGACTTGATTACACACAGGTGGATTGTATTTATCATCATTAGTCATTTAGGTCAACATTGGATCATTCAGATATCCTCACTGAACTTCTGGAGAGTTTGCTGCACTGAAAGTAAAGGGGCTGAATAATTTTGCACGCCCAATTTTTCAGTTTTTGATTTGTTAAAGAAGTTTGAAATATCCAATAAATGTCGTTCCACTTCATGATTGTGTCCCACTTGTTGTTGATTCTTCACAAAAAAATACAGTTTTATATTTTTATGTTTGAAGCCTGAAATGTGGCAAAAGGTCGCAAAGTTCAAGGGGGGCGAATACTTTCGCAAGGCACTGTATAGTGGATACATTTTATATAGAGTGGATACATTTTATATAGAGTGGTGGATAGTGGATACATATTATATATAGTGGATACATTTTATATAGAGTGATGGATAGTGGATACATTTTATATAGAGAGGTGGATAGTGGATACATATTATATATAGTGGATACATTTTATATAGAGTGATGGATAGTGGATACATTTTATATAGAGTGGTGGATAGTGGATACATATTATATATAGTGGATACATTTTATATAGAGTGATGGATAGTGGATACATATTATAAACTCAGCAAAAAAAAAAACGTCCTCTCACTGTCAACTGAGTTCATTTTCAGCAAACTTAACATGTGTAAATATTTGTATGAACATAACAAGATTCAACAACTGAGACATAAACTGAACAAGTTCCACAGACATGTGATTAACATAAATGAAAAAATGTGTCCCTGAACAAAGCGGGGGTCAATATCAAAAGTAACAGTCAGTATCAGGTGTGGACTCCAGCTGCATTAAGTACTGCAGTGCATCTCCTCCTCATGGACTGCACCAGATGTGCCAGTTCTTGTTGTGAGATGTTACCCCACTCTTCCACCAAGGCACCTGCAAGTTCCCAGACATTTCTGTGGGGAATGGCCCTAGCCCTCACCCTCCGAACCAACAGGTCCTAGACGTGCTCAATGGGATTGAGATACGGGCTCTTCGAGCCCTCAGTCCAGCCTCTCTCAGCCTATTGCGGACAGTCTGAGCACTGATGGAGGGATTGTGCATTCCTGGTGTAACTCGGGCAGTTGTTGTTGCCATCCTGTACCTGTCCCGCAGATGTGATGTTCGGATGTACCGATCCTGTGCAGGTGTTGTTACACGTGGTCTACCACTGCGAGGATGATCAGCTGTCTGTCCTGTCTCCCTGTAACGCTGTCTTAGGCGTCTCACAGTACGGACATTGGAATTTATTGTCCTGGCCACATCTGCAGTCCTCGTGCCTCCTTGCAGCATGCCTATAGCACGTTCACGCAGATGAGCAGGGACCCTGGGCATCTTTCTTTTTGTGTTTTTCAGAGTCAGTAGAAAGGCCTCTTTAGCATCCTAGGTTTTCATAACTGTGACCTTAATTGCCTACCGTCAGTAAACTGTTAGTGACTTAGCGACCGTTCCACAGGTGTATGTTTACGAATTATCCTGAAAAGGGGAGTTTATATAGTAGATACATTTTATATTGAGTGGTGAATCGTGGATACATATTATATATAGTTATAGAGGATAGTGGATACATTTGATATATAGTGGATACATTTAATATATATTGGATACATTTTATATATAGTGGAGGATAGTGGATACATTTTATATATAGTGGAGGATAGTGGATACATTTTATATATAGTGGAGGATAGTGGATACATTTTATATAGTGGATACATTTTATATATAGTGGAGGATAGTGGATACATTTTATATAGAGTGGTAGATATTGGATACATATTGTACCCCTACCACATACTGACTAAAACCAAGCCTTAAAATCGATGCTGAAAATATATTATCTGAGAAAATCTCTGTTCTCATAATTATGGACCTGTATAAACAAGCAATAAAATATATAGATATTTCCTATAAATAATGGTTAATATGTGCATATCAGTGTGTGTGTGTGTGTGTGTGTGTGTGTGTGTGTGCGTGTGTGTGTGTGTGTGTGTCAGAGCTGTGTCGTGGAAATTTCCTCTATTTACCAAATCTTGGGAGCAAACCACACACACAAGTCAGAGTTAGTTATAAAAGTCCATCTTTAATTATATCAGCTCTATAGCATTTTGACTTTCAACAGTTCAGTATCTCTAATGAAAAGTTGAGTGTCCCCACACAATGGCAAAATGGGATCCTTTATAGCAAAGATCACACATAGTCAGACAGCATAGACATAATTCATCGTTCAGCTTTGTCTCCTTTCCCAAACCCCAGAACCATAAACCAATCCTCCATATCAACAGGCATATATCAAATTGTCATTTAGATACAACCCACTCTAAATACAAACTCACGGAGAGGAGAGTGAGGCTATAGGTTAAGATAAAAGGGAGCATGAGAATGATTCCAGACACTGCCACCCTCCTTTCCCCACTAGAAAAAGGTAGGGAGTAAAAGATATGTTTACACATGATGACACTTTGACCTCTCCCCTCTCTGTGGCCCATGCAACTTAGTTTTGACATAGAACAGATAACTGCAACCTCGCCACAGTATTATACAAAAATACCATTCTAATGAGAATTAACTTACACACATTTGATAAATATAAAACATCTTACATATGTTACCAACACATTCTGATTCTTCCACGACAGCTAGTATGGTCATTTGTGTGTAAGGTTGTCAGTTGATAGGAGGTGTCAATACCCTAGCTCAACACTTCTCTATGGATCAGACACACTGCAATGTTCCCACACCTACTCAGCTAACACTCTCCCACTGAACGAACTAACCACACGCCTTCTCAGACTGCATGTGTTTATGTGCTTAATGCAAGAAAGTATCTCATAAGTGTGTGAGCATTTGTTATGTTATCGATGCGTCACACTGTAACTTTGGAGAAATGTTAACTAGGGTTCAGCTCAGAGTGCTAAACTGCCCGGTAACACTAAACGAGTGAGCGGCCTGCTCCTCTCCCCCCTGTGTCCATCCGTCTGTCTGTGTCTGTCTGTATGTCTGTGTGTCTGTCTATGTGTATAACGTGGTGGTGCGTATCTGTTTGCAAATGAGGGTTTCATCAAAGACTTAATACATATTTGCTGTTAGGCCTCATTTTCATAAATCAGCTCAAACCGATACAGCACTGACAGTAAGGAATCTGTGTGTGTGTTTGTGTGTTGGCAGGGCTACAGTAAATCCAAGACTGCAGCAGGCAACATTCTAAGACTTGATTTGCTAATGAGAAGTGACCTGGTTTTTCAGATGCCTAACAGCTAGAGGAAGCACAGACCATGCATCCCAAATGGCAACCTATTCCCTATGTAGTGCACTACCTTTGACCAGGGCCCATAGGTGTTTGGTCTAAAGTAGTGCACTCTATAACAGTAGGGAATAGGGTACTATTTTGGATGCACTCCTTGCATCGATCCAGTTAGTGTGTACACTAGACATCCCTTATCCAACCAAGCATTTTCCTCTGCTCTATTTAACAAGCCACTTTAATAAAAACATATTATGAAGAATTGCCTTGGTCCTGCTGTTTTTTTTGTAAGATCCATTTCCTGCTCAGTACCAAAGGCCTCCTCCTAATTCACTGCAACCATGATTGACCACTTTACAAAGGGGGAAAATAATTATACAAAAAGAATGCTGGCAGATGTTTTTATCGCAACGCTCAACTTTAAATATCTATGAGCAGAGAGAGCAACACGAGATTCACAGGCAGGCACACTGCTGCATTACTCATGAGTTTAGCAGACACCCTTAACGACAGATAATTACCGCTACTCATAGCTAACACATTAGCCATGTATGCAGCTGGCTATTTACTGAAGACGTGTCCTTTTTAGCGTTGGCATTCACGAGGATAGAAAAAGCACCTTCCCACTGGAAATGCTGTGTGTGTGCGTGATTTGTATGTAGTGTGTTTTGTATTAATGTATTTGCACCACTATACCAGTGTGTGTGTCTCACACACACCGGAGTGTGTTATTAGTGAGAGAGAGAGACGTGTGGAGGTAGGGAGGGAGGCTGGGTGCAGGTTGACATGAAAGAGACACTGTGTTGCATCATCTATGAACTATTATCTTCAGCAGCAGCAGTAGTGGCAGCCTCCTCTCTTTAACTCTTCTCCTCTCTGGTTTTTAAGTGGTTTCCTCCATTTTCCATGTGAAAAATCCACCTTGCCCTATACAGTGGGTATGTCCCTATTCCATATCGTGCACTACTTTAGACCAGAGCCCTATGGGAATAGGTTGCCATTTGGGACACAACCAGTGCTTCCCAGGCAGACTGTAGTATGGATGGTTCCCCCAAGGAGAGCCAGACAGCACAAAGGGGTGCTTGAGGAGGATGTATTTGATCAAGACACCATCAATTCAGTGTAACTTCAATGAGAGATGAAGAATGCATTTATGGGCATTGGGCAATAGCAAAAGGAGCTTTGAGAGTTGTTTTTTTGAAGCGTGTCACATAGATGTGTACTGTGAACGTTAGAGAAGCCATGTGGCTGCTACAGCTGTGTCTGTTAACATTCCTGTGAGCCCTAATCCTGTCAGCGATGTGCATCCAAAATGGTGTGGTTGTGAGATGAGCTCTAAGCATGCTGGGATAATCATAATGTCAGTATGGGGGTGGGGCTAAGAGAGATAGGAGGCTATCATCCATCTTCAGGTCTGACTGAAACACAGCCAGCACACACACTGGCACACACATGCACACAAAATCACATGCACACTCCGACAGAGTTTTACCACCACACCCCTACCAGGAGCTTAGGGAGCATAACCTCCATATCAACACCCATAACTAGCTACTCACACACACTACAGCTGTAACCTACAGGGGAGCTAGCCGGCAGGTATCAAACTATGGCTAACTAGATCAAAGCACAGCAGCTATGGATATAGGAATCCATCCCACACCGTCTCCAATTCAAGCCATTGGGCCTGCTGAGTCCAATCACTTTTCCACTGGCAGGCTTGAGGCTTGCAGACCTGCCAACCTTGAAGTAGAGTACCACTGATGGCACACTTGCGACATCCATACTGCTCAAATCATAGGAAAATTCACTTTTGTTTAGCCTAATAATGATTTTGTCAGAAGACTGCCTCAGTAGGAATGGTAAGAATGGTAACTATTGACTGTTAATAATATGGGTACTTGGCGGTTCTTCAGTAGCTAACTAGAATGTTTTGTTGTTGTAATGTTTATCCCCTTTTTCTCCCCAATTTTATGATTACGATCTTGTCTCTTCGTTGCAACTCTCCAACGGGCTCGGGAGGTGAAGGTCGAGTCATGCATCCTCCGAAACATGACCCACCAAGCCGCACTTCTTAACACCCGCTCGCTTTACCCAGAAACCAGCTGCACCAACGTGTCGGAGGAAACACCGTTCAACTGACGACCCGAAGTCAGCCTGCGGGCGCCCGGCCCGCGATGAGCCAAGATAAGCCCCCCCGGCCAAACCCTCCCTTAACTCGGACGACACTGGGCCAATTGTGCGCCACCCTATGGGACTCCCGGTCACGAACGATAGTCACGAACGATAACTAATCGTTAAAAGTCTAGCATAACTTTCTGTGAACGACGGTATAAGCGGAACAGATCTCTCTGCCATGTTTGTTTCCATCCACTCAGAGACGCACACTGAAGAACTACCGCAACACTGCACATGTTTCCTTCATCATCAATGCACTCACACCTACTACCTTTGAGGAGATCAAAGCAGGTGCGGGCAATAAAGTGTTCTCGCTGAGTTGACTAAACGCTGTAACTAACTACCTTTTTCATAATCTTGCCTTAGCTTTGGTTTGAAAGTTTCTTCAAATGCAGTCGCAAAAACTATCAAGAGCTATGATGACACTGGTTCTCATGACGACCGCCACAGGAAAGGAAGACCCAGAGTTACCTCTGCTGTAAAGGATAAGTTCATTAGTTACCAGCCTCAGAAATTGCAGCCCAAATAAATGCTTCACAGAGTTCAAGTAACAGACACATCTCAATATCAATGGTTATGAGCTTTACATTTTCCCTTTTTCATCACACATCAGTGGTATCAATGGACAAAGTAGGGAGCTGCCATCCAGCTGGAGGGCGGAGAGATATTTCCTCATCGCCCTAGTACTCTGATTGGCTCAGTTTCAACTTCAGACGGTTGAGTCAAAAACCACAAAGTGCCAACTACAAGCCTATTTTTGTGTATTTTATGGTCGTTTTTCATACTGCGTACATTCACCTCAAATTGTGTGCATGGTACGCAAAATGCATGCAGCTTGGCAGGTCTGGGCTTGGCATCTTGGCTTTGAGTTGCAAGTCAACCTGAGTCTCTATGGTAATACAAGAGCATTGTTTTCTCTGGGGGGGATTGTAAGTCAAACACAGTGCTATTCTAGGGCAGAGAGGAGTGGAGGAATACCTACTATGCGTCCTGAGACAAACGGACCCTTGGACTGGAAGAAAGAGTGACAGTGGAGAGAGGGAAGAGTGACAGTGGAGAGAGGGAAGAGTGACAGTGGAGAGAGGGAAGGGTGACAGTGGAGAGAGGGAAGAGTGACAGTAGAGAGAGGGAAGAGTGACAGTGGAGAGAGGGAAGAGTGACAGTAGAGAGAAGGAAGAGTGACAGTAGAGAGAGAGAAGAGTGACAGTAGAGAGAGAGAAGAGAGTGACATTGGAGAGAGGGAAGAGTGACAGTGGAGAGAGGGAAGATTGACAGGAAGCAGCAACACACACAGTGGGTTAGGGATGAATTCATAACAAGCCTGGATGTCAGTGTAGGATTATTCCACACACATGCTCTCACTCTCTTACCCATTTTTGAAGTGGATGACATGTGCCCTCTGAAGTCCCGTCTCCAGGAAGTATCCCAGCTCCTGCTCCTGGGCCACTGGACCTGGCTTTGGACTGCGGTTCTGCAACCCCGCACTGAGGGCCTGAAACACATCAAGTTGACCAGAGAACAGAGGATGGAGCATTGGAGACACCTCTTGTACCACAATGCGATGCTTGAAGATGTGTTCACATTCTGCATCAGCAATAGACTGTTACACTGTGCATACGCAAATCAGCCAAACGTTTTAATTCATAAACCACAATATTGTACTTCCAAAACCAGATCGGTAACCAGAGAGATAAGAAAACACAACCTAGATAACATCAGATAATAGTAGACCTAGAAGGAAAGAAAGAGATAAGAGGAGAGAGGACAAGGGGAAGATTGAAGAACCATGGCTGCTACTCTCTTCTCTTCATCCCCCTCTCCTCTCTTTCCCCTCCTCCTCCTCTCTTCCCCCTCCTAACCCTCTCCTCCCCCTATTTTCTCTCCATCAGTCCAACCAGAAGGTCCCCATTGTGTTCCCACTCTCCTCTCTCTGTCTGTCAAAAATATGAAATTATTTCATTCAGCAGCAGGTAGCTTGTGTCCTTACACCTTGTGCTGCCTGTCTGGCACATGATACACTGAGAGAGAGAGATAGATACCTGGCTTTAGTGCTGTTGCCCCATTAATCTCCTGGGTATTGTATCAGTGTCTCTCTGTATGCTGTATGGAATCAGCTGCCGGTTCAATTACAGGGGGGCAGCTCTCTCCGACCTGGTGTTCTGGATGTGTGGGTGGGCTGGGAATGTAGGTGGGGAAGGGAAAGGCGTGTGCTGGAGGTGGGGAGGGAGCTATTTGGGGACGTGCCGCTCCAATGTGAATCAGTTGCACTAAATTAGAATTTCAATATTGAATTCTAACAGCCGATACAGAAGAAAGAAAATGCAGGGGTAAAGCCTGTGGCTTTTTGGGGGAGTGAATTGATGCCACTAGATTAGTTTAAATATTGAATTCAAATAGCACATACAGTTATGACATTTTAGAGCAACAGCACAGCTCTATCCTGAGGCTTGGTAACTAAAATGACACCATGAGCCCCAAAAATGGGCCAAATTAGTATTTGCATCATTGCTCTTCAACTAAGGACACTTAAGGACACTTGCACAAAATAGAAGGTCTGAAAACCATTCACTATCTCTACACTGTGAACACCATAACTCAACAGAGTAGTCACACCAAAGGCCTCAGGGCCAGAATAGCATCAGACAGGCTAGCACTGGGGATGGGAGAATGTTATTGAGTGAGTTCCCACATGATAGCATATATATGCATTCAGACTGACTAGATAGCAGGGCTGCTGAAATGAAAAACATATAAAAGGTTGCTACACTGTTCTGCAACCCCTCAGAGAGGCCAGGAAAGACTCAGAGATGGAGAGAGCAGAAAAGGAGAGAGGGAGAGGAAGAGAGAGAGAAGAGAGACAAATACAGAAAGTAAGAAAGAAATAAAGAAAAATAGAGAGAGAGAGAGAGAGAGAGAGCAGAGACAGAGAGATGGAGAGAAAGAAAGAGATAGAAAAAGCAAAGAGAGGGAAACAGAGAGCAGACAGAAAGAGATAGAAAATAAAATGCAAGGGAAAACCCTGTTGGCAGAACAAATCCGAGTGGAGAAAAAAGTTGCTGGTTGAAACAGCGGCCAAGGTCAGACACAGGAACAGTCTGGGCCAGTCTGTCAATGCTGCATCGATCTGCTGATGAACCTGGCCCCCTTCAACCACTATGGTACTAATAGTACAGACACCAGCACTTCTGATGGGGTATAGGCCTACTGCACTGTCTAATACACTAGCACACAGGCAGGTCCAACTCCCAAACATTAGCTGATGTGTGGTGAGCGTTCTGGCACAAAATGGTTGCCGCTTTGAGCACTGGAAAAGCCCTATACAAATCCAATCAATTCATGAATGAGTTAATTACAGGCAAGTCCAATCCACTTATTGGGGAAACCAAGGAAGGATAGCGATTCATTAAAGGTCAGGTTGCATGATATATTTCCACAAATCTAACAATGTAGATTGATATTCCATCTGAACGGTCTTTATGCAAAAGTTTCTATAAAATGTTGGTAACACTTCATTTTAAGGGGTCCTTATTACAGTGCATTTATGCAATTACGCTGTAACAAGAATTATAATGAATTGTAATTATGCATAGTTACACAGTAATAATGACATGTAACTGGTGATCATTGCAGTCTGTAATTTGTATTTATTATGGATCCCAATTAGCTGCTGCCAAGGCAGCACCGACTCTTCCTGGGGTCCAGCAGAATTAAGGCAGTTATACAATTTTAAATACATTACAATACATTCATTACAGAATTCACAACACATTAAGTGTGTGCACTCAGGGCCATACTCTACTACCACATATCTACAACACAAAATCCATGTGTACATCTGTGTATAGTGTGTTTGTTATCATGTGTGTGTATGCATGTGTCTATGTTTGTGTTACTTCACAGTCCCCGCTGTTCCATAAGGTGTATATTTACCTGCTTTTTAAATCTGATTGTGCTGCTTGCATCAGTTATCTGATGTGGGATAGAGTTCAATGTAGTCATGGCTCTATGTGGTACTGTGAGCCTCCCAAAGTCTGTTCTGGACTTGGGGACTGTGAAGAGACCTCTGGTGGCAGGTCTTGTGGGGTATACATGGGTGCCCAAGCTGTGTGCTAGTATTTTAAAACAGACAGCTCGGTACATTCAGCTTATCAACACCTCTTACGAAAATAAGTAATGATGATATCAATCTCTCTTCCACTTTGAACCATTAGAGATTGACATGCATGTCATTAATGTTAGGTCTCCCTGTACTTTTAAGGGCCAGCCGTGCTGTCCTGTTCTGAGCCAACTGAAATTTCCCCAAGTCCCTCTTTGTGGCACCTGACCACACTACTGAACAGTAGTCTAGGTGTGACAAAACCAGGGCTTGTAGGACCTGACTTGTTGATAGTGTTAAGAATGCAGAGCAGTGTTTTATTATGGACAGACTACTCCCCATCTTAGCTACTGTTGTATCAATGTTTTGACCATGACAGTTTACAATCCAGGGTAACTCCAAGCAGTTGCTCAATTTCCACATTATTCATTACGAGATGAAGTTGAGGTTTAGTGAATGATTTGTCCCAAATACAATGCTTTTAGTTTTGGAAACATTTATGACTAACTTATTAATTACAGGGGTGTAACAACGGATGTTTGATAGCATGCTTGTTACAAATGTTAAAGCTTCCGATAGCATCCCAACGCACAATATTTCAGCCTTTACAAACCATGTGATAAGCGTAAGCCAATTGAAAACCGACCACATCATTGACAACTCTGCAATACAGATGTGGAGTCGGATGCCCAGGCTCAATGGAGAAAACGGGTTCACAACAGGTTCACATCAAAAAACATCTGTTTTTTATCATTTAACGGTGCTTTTGACAATAGGTAAATTACTTTAACAAAATTGTAAACCTATTAAGCTTGGTTGAATGATGGTTTATATGCTGAACAAAAATATAAATGCAACATGTGAAGTGTTGGTTCCATGTTTCATGAGTTGAAATAAAAGATCCCTTGAATTTTACATACATACAAAAATACTGTTTCTCTCATTTTGTGTACAATTTGTTTACATCCCAGTTAGTTAGTATTTCTCCTTTGCCAAGATAATCCATCAACCAGACAGGTGTGGCATATCAAGAAGCTGTTTAAACAGCATGGTCATTAGACATGTGCACATTGTGCTGGGGACAGTAAAAGGCCAATCTAAAGAGTGCAGTTTTGTCACACAACAAATACAGTGCATGTTTAAAGTTTGGACACACCTACTCATTCAAGGGTTTTCTTTATATGAAATAACACATATGGAATCATGTAGTAACCAAAAAAAGTATTAAACAAATCAAAATATATTTTATATTTGAGATTCTTCAAAGTAGCCACGCTTTGCTTTGATGACAGCATTTTACAGTCTTGGCATTCTCTCAACCAGTGTTGAGTTATTGTCCTGTTGAAAAACTTATGATAGTCCCACTAAGCACCAACCAGATGGGATGGCATATCACTGCAGAATGCTGAGGTAGCCATGCTGGTTAAGTGAGCCTTGAATTGTAAATAAATCACAGACAGTGTCAGCAAAAAAACTCCCCCACACCATCACACCTCCTCCTCCATGCTTCACGGAGCGAACCACACATGCGGAGATCATCTGTTCACCTACTCTGCATCTCACAAAGACACGGCGGTTGGAACCAAAAATCGCAAAATCGGACTCATCCAACCAAAGGACAGATATCCACCAGTCTAGTGTCCATTGCTCGTGTTTCTTGGCCCAAGCAAGTCTCTTCTTATTATTGGTGTCCTTTAGTAGTGGTTTCTTTGCAGCAATTTGACCATGAAGGCCTGATTCACACAGTCTCCTCTGAACAGTTGATATTGAGATGTGTCTGTTACTTGAACTCTGTGAAGCATTTATTTGGGCTGCAATTTCTGAGGCTGGTAACTAATGAACTTATCCTTTACAGCAGAGGTAACTCTGGGTCTTCCTTTCCTGTGGCGGTCGTCATGAGAACCAGTGTCATCATAGCTCTTGATGGTTTTTGCGACTGCATTTGAAGAAACTTTCAAAGTTCTTGAAATTTTCCGGACTGATTGACCTGCATGTCTCGAAGTAATGATGGACTGTTGTTTCTCTTTGCTTATTTGAGCTGTTCTTGTCATAATATAGACTTGGTCTTTTAGCAAATAGGGATATCTTCTACAGTATATACCACCCCTACCATGTCACAACACAACTGATTGGCTCAAACGCATTAAGAAGGAAAGAAATTCCACAAATTTACTTTTAACGAGGCACACCTGTTAACTGAAATGCTACATTGAAGAATCTCAAATATAAAATATATTTTGATTTGTTTAACACTTTTTGGTTACTACATGATTCCATGTGTTATTTCATAGATTTGATGTCTTCACTATTATGTGACAATGTATAAAATAGTAAAAATAAAGAAAAACCTTGGAATGAGTAGGTGTGTCCAAACTTTTGACTGGTACACACCCCTGAGTCAGCACATGTTAGAATCACCTTTGGCAGTGTCGACAGCTGTGAGTCTTTCTAGGTACGTCTAAGAGTTTTGTACACTCTGGATTATAAAACATTTGCCCATTTATCATTTTCAAAATTATTCAAGCTCTGTCAAATTGGTTGTTGATCATTGCTAGATAACCATCATCAAGTTTTGCCACAGATTTTCAAGCAGATTTATGTCAAAACTGAAACTCTGCCACCCAAGAACATTCACTGTCTTCTTGGTAAGCAACTCCATTGTAGATTTGGCCTTGTGTTTCAGGTTATTGTCCTGCTGAAAGGTGAATTAATCTCCAAGTGTCTGGTGTTAAGTAGACTGAACCAGGTTTTCCTCTAGGATTTTGCCTGTTGCTTAGCTCCATTCTGTTGATTTTTTTTATCCTGAAATACTCTCCAGTCCTTAACGATTACAAGCATACCCATAACATGATGCAGCCACCACTGATTGAAAAAATAGAGAGTGGTAATCAGTAATGTGCTGTATTGGATTTACCCCAAACATGCTGTAACACTAAGTTGAGAAACAGATGCCTCACAAGTCCTCAACTGGCAGCTTCATTAAATAGTACTCGCAAAACACCAGTCTCAATGTCAACAGTGAAGAGGCGACTCCTGGATGCTGGACTTCTAGGCAGAGTTCCTCTAGTTCCCCTAGTGTCTGTGTTCTTTTGCCCATCTTAATATTTTATTAGTATTGGCCAGTCTGAAATATGGCTTTTTCTTTGTAACTATGACTAGAAGGCCAGCATCCCAGAGTCGCCTCATAAACTGTTGACGTTGAGACTGGTGTTTTGCGGGTACTATTTAATGAAGCTGCCAGTTGAGGACTTGTGAGGTGGCTGTTTCTCAAACTAGACACTCTAATGTACTTGTCCTCTTGCTCAGTTGTGCACCGGGGCCTCCCACAGTTTGCTCTGTTCTGTGAAGGGAGTAATATACAGCGTTGTACGAGATCTTCAGTTTCTTGACAATTTCTCACATGGAATAGCTGTCATTTCTCAGAACAAGTATAGACTGACAAGTTTCAGAAGAAAGTTCTTTATTTCTGGCCATTTGAAGCCTGTAATCGAACCCACAAATGCTGATGCTCCAGATACTCAACTAGTCTAACGAAGGCCAGTTGTATTGCTTCTTTAATCAGAACAACAGTTTTCAGCTGTGCTAACATAATTGCAAAAGGGTTTTCTAATGATCAATTAGCCTTTTAAAATTATAAACTTGGATTAGCTAACACAACGTGCCATTGGATCACAGGAGTGATGGTTGGTGATAATGGGCCTCTGTACGCCTATGTAGATATTCCATAAAAAATCTAACGTTTCCAGCTACAATCGTCATTTACAACATTAACAATGTCTACACTGTATTTCACGTTATTTTATTGACAAAAATGTGCTTTTATGTCAAAAACAAGGACATTTCTAAGCGACCCCAAACTTTTGAACAGTAGGTTTTTTTTCTCACCCCTTTTTCTCCCCAATTTCGTGGTATCCAATTGGTAGTTACAGTCTTGTCTCAACACTGCAACTCCCGTATGGACTCGGGAGAGGCGAAGGTCGAGAGCCATGCGTCCCCCGAAACACAATGCCCACTTAACCCGGAAGCCAGCCGCACCAATGTGTCGGAGGAAACACTGTATTGTCAGAGTGCACTGCGCCTGGCCCGCCACAGGAGTTGCTAGTGCGCGATGGGACAAGGACATTCCTGCAGGCCAAATCCCCCCTAACCCAGACAACGCTGGGCCAATTGTGCGCCACCACATGGGTCTCGCGGTCGCGGCCGGCCACCCAAATCTGAATGTTTAACAGCAACCTCATTCTGCAAACTTCCCTTTAAAATGTCAAACAGCAACAATCCGAGAACAAAAGTTAAGTTACTGGTGACTGGCCCTTAGTCTTGGCTATTTGTAATTGTAACTTAAAAATCGACTCAGCAAGATGACGTAGATGCACAAAGTAAACAGCAGTAAACAACTAAGAGTGTTGAAGCTCGAGACTAAACTTCTCCGCTGTTTTGGTCCCGTTGCTATCACGTTGCAGTCTTGCATCCCGCTCATCTTAATATCTGCAGTGCTGCTCATGGCAACGTCATCTAGCCGAGTATACCTTAAACTGTCATTTAAAAGAGGGTTGATTATTTTGTTAGTATTAGCCTAGATCACCTGAAAATGATTTGGTTTTGTCACAGTGATTAAAGCATCCCCATATTCTCCCTCCCATCAACACATCCACTTGTAAAGCCAATGTTAGCTGGTTGCTAGGTTACCTTCTCTACTTCCTGTAGGTAGAGCAGGGCAATGTCTCCAGACTTCTCATAGCAGGTAATCACTTCCTGGTCTTTGTCCACGTTATAATTGGACAGGGACGGAGATGCAGCCGGGACTTTCTCAAGACACAGACCTGGAGAGAAGAAATTAAGGAATTTAAAAAAACATCTGTATACTCTACACCTCACATACAGTACTGTGGCCTTGCCACTGGTCAGGATAAGACCACACAATGCAGCCCACCAGGTTTTAAAGTTCACGCTCAAGCTTTAGTGTCTGTGTGTGTTTGTGCGTGTGCGGATGCATGTGCATAGTGTACAATCATCGGAGTCAAGGACAGCCACCAGCCTCACCTCATGTCAGCCAAGAACTGAAGAAGCCTTCCTTTCTTCTAAAGAGGAGATTAGGACAACAATCGCCTTCTACTTCTGGCTCTCACTCTTCTACAAATGAAGGCCCTCACTCTTTTCCCTCATGTAAGGCCCTGAGTTTCCCTGATTTTGTGACCTGGCAAGGAAAAACTCTGGGCCTTTGTTGTAGTCAGAGTTTTCCATGTAAACTCACGTGCGAAGGAATATCTCGGGCCCTAAAAGGATACTATGAGGAAAAGTATCCCTGTCTGACCTTTGGGTAAACTGTATCTTGTTTTGTGTGGGCCGGTTCTATCAATCACCAGACCATTCTGTTTGTAACAAGACAATATGTAGAAAAGCACAACACTTCCATTGTGGCTACACACACCTCGTTGTTATGAAACCGAATCTGCAGTTCCCAAAGCACCCGTTTCAAACAACGCATTAATAATAGATAATAGCCTTAATAACTCATTCATTATAAATAGCTCTAGCCTCTGGAATTACATAAGACTACTCCAACTGTGTGACGCTCAAATAGAGCCATTCACTAAAAGGGTCCAAACAATACAAGCCAAACGGTTCTTCCATCAACCCCACATGATTAATTTACACACCCTGAAACCTCTAGTACCATAGAGGTGCAGACGTCTTCTCTTTATAGGACATGACTGGAACATGAATACTGATGCAAGAGAGAAAGACAGAGAGGGATTGAAGTAGAGAGGGGAGGAGAGCTATACATAGATAAAGAAACAGAAAGACAGAGAGGGACGGAGGTAGAGAGAGAGAGGGGGGAGGAGAGAGAGAGAGAGTTATAGATAAGCAAAGAAACAGAAAGACAGAGGAGGCAGAAACAAACAGATGGAGAGATTAACATGCTCTGTCACAGATGGACGGACCGCCACCATGGATGGATGGATGGAGAGAGCGAGAGAGATAGATGTATGCAGCCATGCTTGTCTTTGCCTTATAAAGATTTCCTGTGGTGGAGATGCGGGTATGTTAATGACTGGAGCCGGGGGGTTCTGTTGTCATTGTATGGCTCTGCTCTCTCAGCTGCCGTGCCAGATAACTTATTCATACCACTGTGGTACTCTCACAGCCTAATGGGCTCCTGTGTTACTCTAAACAGGCCGGCCTGACCTCCTCCTCCCCTCCACTCCTCTCGATTAGGACGCTCATTAAAATTAAAACAGCAGTAATGTCTTCCCATTCCCGCCATCGGACAAACAAGATGGCTGGTACAGACAAAGTCACACAAAATGACTAATGAACTCAGGTTATGCTATCTATCAACACTGCCTTACACAGCCAACAAAGGACTATATAAGAAATGATGCTGTTTAACATAAAAGAGAGCTTCATCTGAAGAGACTTCCTTCCATTCTAGATGTTTCCGGCTATAAAGTCAGCTTGCCTAAATTCAGGTCAAGCCCTAATGTTTCAATGCTTCACTCCATATACACAGTATGATTGCTGGCAATACGGCCCGGGGAGGAGACGTGTGTGTGCCTATGTGGGGGCGGGGTTGCCTACGCAATGCAGTCGCTCCACAGTGATGTATGCTGTATGGGCAACTGCTTGCATCACCGGTCGGTCTGTGTAAATCCTAGGATAGGCTGCTGTATGTATAGAGGGGGACAGATTTGTGTGTGTGTGCCGTGTGTATACTAGGCTGCTGTATTGAGGGGCTCCACGCTACGGTAGAGCTTCTTTCTTTCTTTCTTTCTTTCTGACAGACAGACAGACAGACAGACAGACAGACAGACAGTGTGTGTGTGTGAGGACTCCTCTCTGCATGAGCAAACATAAGCATAGTGAACAGTGAACCTCTACTGCCACCATATGGCCCATCAACACATTGCAGGGTATACTAGCTCAGAAGACTGGTGCTGCTCTGTCAAGTTCCTCTTTACAGAGACAATGGATTGATTTTTCCTCCATATCATGTCCATTTTAATATACACACTAGATTTAGATACAGCAACTGACTCTATTTCTTTCTTTCTTTCTTTCTTTCTTTCTTTCTTTCTTTCTTTCTTTCTTTCTTTCTTTCTTTCTTTCTTTCTTTCTTTCTTTCTTTCTTTCTTTCAGACAGACAGACAGACAGACAGACAGACAGACAGACAGACAGACAGACAGACAGACAGACAGACAGACAGACAGACAGACAGACAGACAGACAGACAGACAGACAGACAGACAGACAGACAGACAGACAGACAGACAGACAGACAGACAGACAGACAGACAGACAGACAGACAGACAGACAGACAGACAGACAGACAGACAGACAGACAGACAGACAGACAGACAGACAGACAGACAGACAGACAGACAGACAGACAGACAGACAGACAGACAGACAGACAGACAGACAGACAGACAGACAGACAGACAGACAGACAGACAGACAGACAGACAGACAGACAGACAGACAGACAGACAGACAGACAGACAGACAGACAGACAGACAGACAGACAGACAGACAGACAGACAGACAGACAGACAGACAGACAGACAGACAGACAGACAGACAGACAGACAGACAGACAGACAGACAGACAGACAGACAGACAGACAGACAGACAGACAGACAGACAGACAGACAGACAGACAGACAGACAGACAGTGTGTGTGTGAGGACTCCTCTCTGCATGAGCAAACATAAGCATAGTGAACAGTGAACATCTACTGCCACCATATGGCCCATCAACACATTGCAGGGTATACTAGCTCAGAAGACTGGTGCTGCTCTGTCAAGTTCCTCTTTACAGAGACAATGGATTGATTTTTCCTCCATATCATGTCCATTTTAATATACACACTAGATTTAGATACAGCAACTGACTCTATTATAGGACATTTAAAACGCCATTACTTATCCATCAAAACCATCTCCATTTTACAGCAGGTCAATCAAACATCCCCCTGTATTAGTGCAGAATTCTGAGGGGAGGTCACATTGTGTTCTCATCAGCCAAGCTAATTGTCCCCCTGTCAAGCATACAGTGACAGAGTTCAGGGGTGCAACGGCAGGGCAGGCACCAGGTTAAGACTCAGACTGACCAGACCAGCAGAGTTAGGTAATACATTCACCCCAGCACTTTCTCAATACATGACTGAGGCAGTGAAAGAACAGAGGGCTTCAGCACCACAGATTAGGCTCAATGTCCTTTAGAAGAGACAAATTCACCAAATTACTAGAATGAATGTGTCGAGTACTGAAGCGGAGTTGAGATTGAAGCTGAAATTTGGTAGTAGAATAGACGGTTTGGTTATGCAGTGTTTCCCGTACCATAGATCTGTTCCCCTGGACAATTTTGTTGCACAGATTTCGAAATGGGAAATACTGGCAGGGTTTTCCAGCACAGGACCTTTTTGGGCAGGCAACCCAAAGGTTTTCTTGTGGCCACTGCCACCACCTAAGCCCCTTTTTGAGCCAGGAAAAACCCTGACTGGTGTAATGTGAGGGCATTATGGTACCCTAAGCTCTTACCTTTGGTAGCGTATGCTTCGGCAATCATAGAGAGACGGTAGACGGGGGCTCCCACCAGTGCCAGCTCGTCCAGGGTCACTTTGCCATACTGGTTGAAGGCCTCACTATAGTCTCCCTCCACATAGGACAGCTTGGCCATCAACATACTAGCCTCTTGCATGTAGTCCGACTAGGCACAAAAGGAAAGAGAAGAGACAGTTACTGTGTAGCCATATGTTTTCTCCTGAACACAAAAATACATGTTCAGATTTCAGAGAAAAAGGGTGCATACTAGCAGCATGAGGGAGTGAGGCAGTAATATGAGGTTATACAATTCAAAGGGGATTCTCTCAGTTTGGGAAAGCAGTGAGTGTAGAGCCAGATCCTGATTAAACCAGTGTTACCCTTTTGCAGTATTATAATACTGTTATAAGACTGGACTACACTGTTATAACACTTACAAGAGTAAACTAGACTGGAGAATATGACGAATACTAATGGCTAAAGGTGTTATATCATTAACATCTACCTTGAGGTTCCCTCGGTCCAGGGCAGCGGTCAGGTGCTTGTGGACCTCTACAAGCTGGGGTCTTGGGCCCCTCGGGCTGGCCCCCTGCTTGATGGGGTTCTCCTTGAGGTACTGCTGGAGCTTGGCTTCCCCCAGCAGCAGATTCCCCAGGTCATCTGAAACACAAACAGAGTTTAGTCTATACCTCCAGCCATGGAGGCTCCTCAGAGGAGGAAGGGGAGGACCATCCTCAGTGAATTTAAAAAAAAAAAAA
Source organism: Oncorhynchus mykiss (assembly GCF_013265735.2). Classification (NCBI taxonomy): domain Eukaryota; kingdom Metazoa; phylum Chordata; class Actinopteri; order Salmoniformes; family Salmonidae; genus Oncorhynchus; species Oncorhynchus mykiss. The sequence goes on from NC_048589.1 coordinate 27,852,241, forward strand.
AAATAGTGAAACATTAAAAAAGTTACACTTTTTAGATAATATATTTAGTATAGTTTTCATCACATCACCAAATAATTGATTAAAACACACGGTTTTGCAATGAAGGTCTACAGTTCCCTCAACAGCACTCTGAACGGTAGAGCCACTGTAGGAGGACAGCTAGTTTCCATCCTCCTCTGGCTACATTGACTTTAATACAAAACCTAGGAGGCTCATGGTTCTCACCCCCTTCTATAGACTGACACTTCTCTGTTCTCAATTACATTCAAATCAGCACTGAAAAAAAAGTTTAAGTTTGTTCCACCTGAGCGAGTCTGACCACAAGTCAGAGACCACTATGACACACCAAATGTGTGGATCACGGGAAAAGAGCAGGAATAGGCTTTTGTAGGCTACAGTCCAAGCTATGTCTTCCAATGTTGTGACTGCTGTTGGCATCCAAATATTATCAAACTTAAATAAACGCTTGGAGGATGCTTATCGATCATTGTTTTTTAAACCAGTGGACTGCCAGTGAAAGATGTGCTCTTGCAACAGCTGCATAGTGCGGATCCCAGCCTATGGAATAAAAGTGGCGCTTGTATTGCTCAATCTAATTCATGTCGATTAAAAAAAAATATTCATGCTATGTTGGATTTTAAAGCTATTTGTAGGCTAATCCAGTTTGTTAACTACCCCCCTATGCTCTGGTCTGACTGACATAAGAAGGCATGTCAGTTTATGTCAACAAAACATGCTTGCATGCCAAAATAGGACATTTATGCCGCGTTCAAAACAACTGGGAACACGGAGAAAACGTTGTCAATTTATCACGTCTGTAGGCCGGTTCCTAGTTGTTTTGAACGCGGCATTAAAGGTGAAGTTAAATGACATAATCATTCCAGCTAGGCGACTTCTCGTTTACAGACAGAAATTTAACTGAAATATGTCAAGAAAACCATTTCCCCCTCCTTGAAGCGTGTTATTTCGCACAGATTTCAATTTTGTTTATGTTGATTTCTGTAAGCCGCTCCATTGTGTATGATTAGGCCACTGATATGTAGGACTAAATATTCTTAAACTATTTATGTGAAGTCTACCTATGCAACTGGTAAGATAGCTAGCTCAGTAAAATAATTTAGAACTATTTAATGAGTGAGAATTTGCACTCTCTGTCCAAGTTAGTTAGATACAGTAGCTAGCCTGAAATGACAAAGTGAGTGCGTATGCACGATCAAAGGAGCTTCGGGTTTTCGCTAAATATAAACTATACCGGTGTGTTCAAGATCATTATTTAATTCTTACAGACGCATGACCTCTAGAAGTAGCTGGCTACTTGACAGCCACTCGCAAATGAAGTTTCATTCACGTAGACGCGCTGACGTGGTTAGGAAAGCCCGTGGATTCCGTTCCCTGTCCAGGCCCCAAATCTTTAAGTGAACCGCAGAGCAAATCTTACCATTTGATATTAGTTTGGCAGAGAGCTGCCGTACAAGCTCTGGTATCTTGTCCCATTGCCCTTCCGAACGGCTTCGTTCTATCTCTGTCTCGAGTCGTGACCCAGACTTTCTCGCTGTCATTTTCAGTTCAGACTCTAGCAGAGACCAAAACACAACAGCCACGAAGCGTCAGCTGCGACACGGGTTGGAAAAGTTCATCGGAAGGGAAACAGCGATACCCACTGGTAGCTGTCACTCTCACATCTGTCAGATGTGAAACTATTAATTAATGTTTTATTGCCATTTCCCAAACTGCATGCAAGGACATAATCACACAGCTATGTATTGTTTCACTATGTTTACTTTTTGTTTAGTCAACTTTTCTCATGTTTATGAACATACAGGCAGTCGTGATGAAATCTAAATACTTAACACCACATTCATATTGATACTCTCCCAAAAGGCTTTAGTACAAGACTACTCCTTGCTGCAACCTTGCATACAACATACAAGTCATTTGTTCTGCTTTTGATCTGTTTAGTTCATATTATTTTCACACCAACATTCACATTACTACACTTCAATACACATTTCAAATATTGATCTTAGTCTTGGCACTAGTGTTTGGGCAAGTTAAAAAAAAGCTTTCATTAAACACTTGGCTGTTTAGGTAGGAGAAATTGGTTGTGACAAATTATGGTATTGCAGCAACTTTTATACATGAAACAAGACTGTAATCTCCAAACTGTTCTGTGATTTAGGGGCATATCTTTATCCCAAGTAAAACAGCTTAAGATATGTTTTTTTTTACTCTGTTGTAGAAATATGGACATAGATGCTGACCTCAAGCACACATGACATGAGATCATGGAAAAGCTAAGTGTAGAAAAAGTTATGTGCATTTCACTGGATCTTCTCAGAAAATTTTATTGGGCTCTAAAAAAATACAGACAAAGTTTATAGACAGATTTTTCCCTTTATTTATATAAAACATGCAGGCTCCTTTTATTCTGTACATTAAGACAGTGGTTCCTTTCTAGCAAACCTACAGCATCTCAAAGTGAGGTACAAGTAGGGTTGCAAAGCTCTGGTAACTTTCCCAAAATTCACAGGTTTTCCAGAAATCTAGGGCAGATTTCCTGCTTATTCACTTCTGATTCTGGGACACTTTCAACCGGGTTATCTGGAAAACCTGGGAATTTTGGGAACATTACTAGAATTTTAAAACCCTATGTAGGAATGTCATTAAGACAGACAGCAAGAAACAAATGAATACTGCATTGGAAGATGTAAGACATAAGTGTTAAAGTTATACAGACAGTCATCACCAGTACCGTACCACTTACAAAGAATGTATCATAAATTACAAAAAGTACAACTAGCAGAGATGGGTATGGCAAGAGATAATGGATACTTGTCAATGTGAGGCTGATATACTGATCTATACTGATGTCCCATGTAACTTTCTATAGATCCTGCAGTGTTAGTCCATTATACAGTACATTTTCTCATCTGAATGCTTTGAGCTACTGTTAAGGCAAACCTGTAGAAACAGAGTCTGGAAACTCATGTTCTCCATATCTGTCTGTCTTGCCCAATAAAAATGACATTGGAACATGGTCATATTCACACCTAGTCACATACAATACTATTTAGAGGACCCAAACCCATCTCACGAAATTAACAAAAAATTGTATTTCATATAAATTGTATTTTAAGTATTTAAATCAGAATTCATTAGAAAACTTGAAATAGGCAGAAGATGGCACCATGGGGATCTTTGAATAACTCCTGAGCTTTGGAGAGGGAGTGGTGCAAGTTGACCTGAAAATTAGGAGTGTTTAATAGTGTATTTGCCTTTCTGGAGCTGAGAGACATACAGCTTGGATTTACTGCCGTCTAGTCGTTTGAACCAAACCTCATCGTGGTTGATTGTGGTAATTATGGCTCTTTGGACAGGGGGCAAGAGAAGAAGATTAAACATTGAAATTGTTAGAATAAGGACATAAAATACTTTGCTTCCAAAAAAGTATATTTCCCAAGGATGCCAGTATCCTCACCTTGTGGGAAATTCATCTTTCTTGTCGATGCATATCATCTGTCCACGGCAGTACCATTCTCCGTCATAACTCAACTTTCCCTCTTCTGATCGAGCATTATGCTGATACTTTTCATTCTTATTGGTGGAGACTGGAATTTAATGTTTGGTGGAAACAAAAAAATGTATTTAGTCACAAAAGTACACAATCCAAGTTGGTATAGTAACTTCTTAGAAAGTATAATTTCAACTTGCTGACATTAAATTGTGTTTATTATGCATGGTGTTCATTCATAGTTTGGTTCAGAAAACCAAAAAGAGATGAGGGACAGGATCTCACAATAACAGAATAGAGTGAGTAAACAATTTACAGCACAAGTCTTTAATTCAAAATGGAAGTTGAGTCTTACCATCAGTTTTACCTCTGTGAGGTCCCAAAGTAGCCACAGCCTTTAAGATATTAAAATTGTTAGAATATGATCATCATCATATAAATCCAAAACATACTAATATAATAATAAATTACATTTAGCAGAAGCTTTTATCCAAAGCGACTTACAGTCACACATACATGTATAGGTTGTGTCAGGAATCGAACCCACTATCCTGGCTCTACCAACTGAGCTACAGGACCATACTATGCATCGACGAGGCATGGTACCTTTCTGACTGCTGTCCAATCCTCCAGTATATCCAAGTCTTGTAACATGTAGACAATATATGGTCGTACGGATGTTAAGGAAATACAGGTGTATATAAAGGCAAGTGTGAAAAAGTGGGTGGGACAAGTACACACATAACACAGACCAAGATTGTAATAAAAAAAATGAGACTCATTCTGTTGAAACTCAGATGATGAAAGAGGATATCTGACACAACAACTGGCTTCTTCTTTTTGTCTGGACTAAATGGATCTTTCCTCTTGTTCTTCCTTGACTGCAGCTCATCTTTCCAGAGCTCTGAGAAAAGAAGGGTCAATGAGGAAAGGGAATATTAAGACATGCCACTATCGGACAGTTTCCTGGACACAGACTGAGCCTAGTCCTGGACTAAAAAGCATGCTCCATTAAAATAGCTTTAAAGTCCAGGACTAGGCTTGCAACTGTTTGGGGAACTAGCCATATGAGAGCTGGGTTATGCATGCTACGTTAGTGGCTCGCGCAATGACTTGATGATACCTGAGGTTATGTCTATACTGTGCCTGTCCTCCTCCAGTCGCCTGATCTTTTCCACAAGTTCACTCTGCACTGTATCAAACAATAGCAACTTCTCACTCTAAGACAAACAAAGAGGAATCAATGGTTACAAATGATAATCAATTAAGCCATACAAATAAATTAATTTGACATCAGAGGTTTGAAGACGGACATGGGTAGAGCTATGATATGTGGACTTCCCAACAACAATGCTCACCTCCCAGTGCTGGAAAGCTGCTTGGATTTCACAGTCGTATTTGTTTTTTACAGACTCTATACAGAGCTCCCGGTAGATCCCTGAGAAGGAAAACAATTTGACAGTGAGACATGCCAGCATACTGTTCATTCCATTTTCTTCATCAGATTTACTTTGTCAACTTCTGGATGACAATTAGGAAACCTTCATTTATTAATCTGGTGTTCAATGCCACAGCAATTTGTGAAATCAGTTTAAAGCTACATAAATAATGTAATCCAAAGATTAGCTTGCGACAGACTTACCAGCAACCTTTGTTCTGATCTGCATGTTCTCCTGCAGATTTGCCAGGGGGTCCAGGTACTCCGAAGCCTTGCCTGCAATCACCTCCTGGAGTTTGGCATCCACCTGACTCAACCTCTCCTTGTACAACCTGAACAAAAACAGCATTGGCTACAATTGGTTAACCTTAGATACATTCACCTGTTTGACCCACTGTAATGGAATTGAGACATATGTATAATGTAAATCCAATCAGTAAATGCAGTCAGAGACTTACTGGTCTTTCAGGTCTCCAAATTGTTTCTCCAGATTTGTCATTTCATCAAGGCACTCCACCCTTCTCCTTTCACAGTCCTCATCATCCATCTCTACAATACATGCATGATAGCCAAAATACCAATGAAACAGGTGCATTCATGTAACATGTGTAGCAAATCACTTGTAGTTTACAAACAAACTGGGTTGGTAAAACAATTCTTACCCGAGCTGTCCCCATCCTCTGACACGGACGAGCTCTCAGTGTCATCCTCGTCTGAACTGCTCCCATCTTGTTCGGGATAGTCGACTTCCATCTCCTCGTGGTTACTTTCTTTCTTTTCTCGAGAATGTACCGGCATGTTGACTTCCTTACCTGGATTTTAATCAGAATGCTTGTATCACAATGCCAAATAAATGAACTAGTCATAATAATGCTAGTTCAAAGCTTGAACTTACCTTCAACTACTAACAAAGTAATTGTATTTTGTACTTCCAACAAAAAAGAGATAGATATTTACTTTAGAAATAGCTTCCAAAATCGTTGCAAAGCTAACGTTAGTTAGCGAATAAAACAACAACAAAAAACACCGGAAATTAAGATAGCTCGCTTGCTAGCTAGCTAGCTAGCAAGTGAAACTATCTTTCGAAAACTACACAGTTCATCGGATGACATGAATATGTCGGTAAGATTAGTATAAAAAAATAGCAATAGCAAAATATAAAAACAGAAAGATAAATAATATCGTTGTATGTCTGATTGAATAAGCGGTAAGCATTGATGGAAAGCTAGCTAACGTTAGCTAGCTAGCCAGCAAGCAAGCGTCCAAGCTAAAAACAAACGATAAATCGCAGCGGTTCAATGGCGCGTAATTGACGTACATTTCGATGTCAGGGAATTGTAGTTGTTTTACAACAATTTCACCATGAAGTAATTGTACAAAAGGGTTAGAACACAAACTACATTCCCCAGGGTTTGACAAAGCAGCGCACCATCTCGTTAGACCATACAAATCAAATCAAGAAAAGTTGAGAATGAGAACATTGTCTTGAATTTTCAATTAATATGCTGATAATTAAAGCATGCGTGAAACCTTATGTAAGTCAATATGTAGTTACAGTAGTACTGTAACTGTCTCGAATTTCCAGTTTATATGCTTATAATTAAAGCATGCATGAAAACGTATATAAGTCAATATGTAGTTACAGTACTACTGTAACTACATATTTCAATAAATACTGTCGGTATTTTCACTTCGCTAAATTAGCTTTCAGATCTAGATCTCAACTGAAATGACAGAACTGGGGTAAGCAATGTGGTGTCTGGCTTCAGGTATTTTGCTGTTACCTGTCCAGTTCCATTCAAATCAGTGCATTTGGAGGAAGGAAGACATGCATAGTCGCGGGAAGTCGGGGTGCTGAGCCCTGATAATAAAAAAAAAAATATATATATATATATATATATATATATATATATATATATATATATATATATATATATATATATATATATATATATATTTTTTTTTTTATATATATTATATATATATTAAGGCAGATGGCCTAGTGGTTAGAGTGTTGGGCCACTAACCGAAAGTTTGCTAGATTGAATCCCCGAGCTGACAAGGTAAAAATCTGTCATTCTGCCCCTGAACAAGGCAGTTAACCACTGTTCCTAGGCTGTCATTGTAAATAATAATTTGTTCTATACTGATTTGCCTAGTTAAATAAAGGTAAAAAAAAAAAAAAGATAATTTCTTTCTCACACAAAAGTACCCGCACTTGCCCTTTACAAGTCCTGTATTAGCGAACTGAAATAGCCATCTGTAGTGCTGCAAATAAATTTTTTCTTTATTGGCATGGAAACTTGTTTAGATTGCTAAAACAAGTGAAATAAACCTAAAAATAATGGCAAAAACCAACAAAGCGAATTAAACAAAACAAAGAAAAAACAATCAGAGTAAACATTACACATACAAAACGTTTATCTCTTTCTCCCCTCTCACTCTTCCTCTTGTTTGACAGTCACAGAACACAGTATGATAAATGTAGACTAATACAGTGCACTTTCCCTTTTCCATGTAATGTGAAACTTGATTTTTTATTAAATGGTCCACCCACAAGTAGTGGTCTTTGAAATGAAAATTCCAGATTGCTTGCTTGCTTGGGAAACATTATGCCATTCATTGGAATCTGACTGTCATCTAAAATGTTTCAAAGAATCAAACCAGACACTACATTAATATATATATATATATATATATATATATATATATATATATATATATATATATATATATATATATATATATATATATATATTTTTTTTTTTTTTTTTCTACCAGACTGGAGCGTTGAATTGCTCTGATTTCCATTAACTTGTTTTTCATATCTCAAGCTCCGCCATGTTTTGAGATTTTGGGGAGAGGTGTGTTGTTTGGATTGCTAGCAACATTTTACATAAACTCTTATCTGCAAAATGCACACCTCTCAACGACTTTAATTTATTTGTATACATGTTATCGCCCTTGAAGGCTATTAGGTCGCAGTACATAATCAAATGATAACGGACCTCCAGCTCTCTTGTGGTTAGCAATCTTTTGAAGAAGATTAACAGGGGCTTGCTGCCTCCTACACAGATTCGTTCGTCTCCTTCTTTCGGAATGTTCTCAAAAAAGCCTCATGGGGACGTCAAAAAATCAACACCGAAAGTGTTGGATCCCAAAAAAGATGTACTGACACGCCTAAAACACCTGCGGATCGTTATAGGTAAGTCGAAATTAGACATTTTGTCTGTCGGCTATCTTGCTGGGCTAGCTATAGTTTGATGCTACAGCTAAACCAAAGCTATCCTAGCTGAAGTGAGCCTGCGAATTGTATCTGTTTTTAGTGCGGAGTAGCTAGCTAACGTGCCTAATTGTTGCTACTCCATCACTGGACGGATTGGAAGCATACAGTTGTTGCTAGCCATTATAACATGGTTTGTGTAATTGCAATGCTTAAAATGAATTTGATGTGCTGGTTGCATACTGATTGTATTCACAGTGGCTCAAACTGGTCCATATCTAGTTTATTCTATTCTGCAAATAATTCAACCATGTTTTGATTTGGTTAGTGTTTCCGGGGTCCTTGGGACGTGCTTAACCTCTACCGAACTTGAACCATATTACATTTCAACCTCAATGGGGTGGGGACATCCCAAGGATGATATACCGTCCCATTTGTCAATATGTGTTTTAAGTGATTTATCTCTGTCTTGCCCCTTGCCTTCTGCACAATTTGTGGACTGAAGATGCAACATACTAGAGCCAGATTTGAGATGTCAGGCAATTAGCTAATTGGAGGAGTTCATTAAGAACTGCCTGCAAAACGGAGTCTGTCTGGAGGATGGGATTGGGTCTGTGGGCGGCACTGGGTGGACCCCGTGAAAAAAACAGAAGATGTAAACCGGGGCTTCCTTTGGGATTAGTCAGGAAAGTCAGTCCTAGAGAGAACAGAGTCCTACTGTTTCACCAAAGTGTCCTGAGTTTAAAGCCAAAAGCCCTCTTGTTGCATGGTCTGTTCTAAGGCTTTAAAAATATGATATTGAGAGGAAATGGACTGGAGATGGTTAAATTCTGTTGTATTTGTAGAAGCTATGAAAAACATAACTTCATGGCATTGTGACTTGTGAGTGAAACATTGCTGCTCCATCTCATGAACCCATTTCCCCCATTGTGTTCAAGGCACATACCAAATGTCCTGTTTCCAATGTCCCCCAGTACAGCAACTGGTGTAGAAACGCAACTGTCATCATCTCATTGTGCATATGTGCCAGTAGCTGATGGAGACATTTAAGACAACTAAATAAAACAACGGTCATCAGTGATGTTTAGATTGGAAAGCTGGAGCTCTAGAAAGATGCCCGAGTTTCCGACTTGGAATTCTGAGTTGCGGGACTGTTCAAAACCAGATGGACCTTGTTTTTTTCAGAGTTCCCAGCTGTCTTGAACCCACTCTATGAAGTCTGATATTTCTGAGTTCTCAGTTGTTTTGGTTGCGGCATGAGGTTGGAGAGGTGTGTGTGTTACTGAGAAACAGCATAGCCACATACTGTGTAATAATAATGTAATGTGTTTAAATGTAATGTGTTAAGCCTAGCATTTTGTCTTATTGGTTGTTGAAAAAAATATCTAGGCTAATTCATTTAAAACTATAGGCTAATAATATAACTTTAGTATAGCATAAAATAGGCTAATTGTGACAGTGTAAAAACCTGATTTTATGGCGGTGCCTTAGCGAACTGTAGAAGCTACTTTTATTTCAAAAGTGCTGCACACATGGTGTGGCTTCAGTTTGCCAGGGAGTAGGTTAGGAACTGCGCTCTGTGGAAATTGGATGGGTGTGCCCTGGCCAGCTCACTCCATGGGGAATTTCAGGCCCAAGATAACAATCACACAATCATGTTGGGGATATAGGCTTGGCCTAGTAGGGAGTTGTGTGGCTGTGGTCCGGCACTGCCTGACCATAATGGCAGCTGAGCAATGGATGACAAGCTTCAGGCATGACGCCACGCAGGATGTGTAACCTAAGCTCAGTCAGTGTTTCCCATGGCTTAATCAACATCCATGGCTCCTTTTTTAAAGAAAATCTTCAATGGAAAAACATAATCAAATGTATTCTTCACATACTTCGTAAACAACAGGCAGTTAAATGCTTACTTATGGGCCCTTCCCAACACTGTAGAGAGAAATAATAGAAAAGTAAAATGTGCAGTTGAAGTCAGAAATGTACGTACACCTTAGCCAAATACATTTAAACACAGTGTTTGACAATTCCTGACATTTAATCAGAGAAAAAATTCCCTGTCCTAGGTCAGTTAGGACACCACTTTATTTTAAGAATGTGAAATGTCAGAATAATAGTGGAGCGAATGATTTCTTTCTTTCATCACATTCCCTGTGGGTCAGAGGTTTACATGCACTCAATTAGTATTTGGTAGTATTTATTGCCTTTTTAAATGGTTTAAGTCAAATGTTTTGGGTAGCCTTCCACAAGCTTTCTACAATAACTTGTGAATTTTGGCCCATTCCTTCTGACAGAGCTGGTGTAACTGAGTCAGGTTTGTAGGCCTCCTTGCTCTCACACGCTTTTTCAGTTCTGCCCACATATTTTCTATGGGATTGAGGTCAGGGCTTTGTGATGACCACTCCAATACTTTGACATTGTTGTCCTTAAGCCATTTTGCCACAACTTTGGAAGTATGCTTGGGGTCATTGTCCATTTGGAAGACCCATTTGTAACCAAGATTTTAAGTTCCTGACTGATTGAGACTCTTGAGATGTTGCTTCAATATATCCATGTAATTTTCCTGCCTCATCATGCCATCTATTTTGTGAAGTGCACCAGTCCCTCCTGCAGCAAAGCACCCCCACAACATGATGCTGCCACCCCTGTGCTTCACGGTTGGGATGGTGTTCTTCAGCTTGCAAGCATCCCACCTTTTTTCTCCAAAAATAACTCGCTTCCCCCGTTGCCCCAAAATGATGGTTTTTACCGCTAAAGTTTTGCATCACTATACGCTAGTTAGTCTATCCAGATAATGAAAAGGCACTCGTGAAATAAAATTCAAAGAATGACTGATTGTAGCCTATCATTTCACTGACTTGGTTTTGCTGTACTGCAGCCAAAGTCTGCCAGCAGCCTACCTACCAAAGGTTGCACCGTGTCCATGGAAATGTAGAAAAACACATTTACATTTCACATTTTAGTCATTTAGCAGACACTCTTATTCAGAGCGACTTACAGTTAGTGCATTCATCTTAAGATGGCTAGGTGGGACAACCACGTCAGTCATAGTAAGTACATTTTTCCTCAAAGTCGCTATCAGCAAAGTCAGAACTAGTAAGGGGGGAAGAGAAGTGAAGTGTGAGTGTTAGTGGGGGGGTGTCTAGGTGAGAAGGGGATGCGACGGGGGGGGGAGAGGGGGGGGGTGCTGTGGGATTATTTAAGATACTCTTTGAAGAGGTAGGGTTTCAGATGATTTCAGAAAATGGTCAGGAACTCTGCTGTCCTAGCTTCAGGGGGAAGCTAGTTCCACCATTAGGGTGCCAGGACAGAGAAGAGCTTGGACTGGGCTGAGTGGGAGCTGGCCTCCTGTAGGGGTGGGAGGGCCAAGAGACCAGAGGTGGCAGAATGGAGTACTTGGGTTGGTGTGTAGGGTTTGATCATAGCTTAAAGGTAGGGAGGGGCAGTTCCTATTGCTGCTCCGTAGGCAAGCACTATGGTCTTGTAGTGGATGCAAGCTTCGACTGGAAGCCAGTGGAGTGTGCGGAGGAGTGGGGTGACATGGGAGAACTTGGAAAGGTTGAACACCAGGCGGGCTGCAGTGTTCTGGATATGCTGCAGGGGTTTGATGGCACTAGCGGGGAGCCCAGCCAACAGAGTTGCAGTAGTCCAGACGGGAGAGGACAAGTGCCCGTATTAGGACCTGCTCCGCTTCCTGTTTGGGGCAGGGTCATACTCTAGGGATGTTGTAGAGCATGAACCTGCAGGAGCGAGAACAACAGGGTCTTGTCCCGGGTCATGTCAAGGTTCTTTGCACTGGGGGACACTGTGGAGTCAACCGTGATGGAGAGGTATTTGAGCAGGCAGACTTTCCCCGGGAGGAAGAGCAGCTCCGTCTTGTTGAGCTTGAGATGGTGAGCCGACATCCAAGCTAAGATATCTGCCAGGCACGCAGAGATGCGTGTCGCCATCTGGGTGTTAGAAAGGGGGAAGGAGAAAGATGACAACAATGTTAAGCTTGAGTGGACAAGTGACAGTGACGTCATGGAATTCAAATGGGGAGAGGGAGTGGGGAGAGGGAGAAAAGAGAATCTCCACTTAGGAGAAATGAGTAGCCATGTGCCACTACCGCGATGGCTCTCTCACTAGGAGAGAATATGGATAACTGAGTTTCATATTATTCTTTGTAACTCTTTCTAAGGCGGCTAAGTGGCTGCAATTTATGGAACATGCCAAAACTTAGGACATAACATTTGATGGCGAATTCAAATACATTTCCCCTAAATCAATGCTTCTGATAAATCAAGCTCCAGAACCAGCCATAGAACCAGCTGGCTAATCATTTGAATACAGTATAGTAAAAAAAAAAAAAAACAGCAACAACTGTTAACATTAGCTAGCTAGATAAGGTTAGCAGGATAGCAAGCTAGCTAGATAAAGTTAACATGCTAGCTAGCTACACTGACAGCTGTCAGTGCCCTATTTGTTGATTTTTATCAACTCCGTGGAAATTCCCACACCCAATTCGTGAACATGTATAAGTAGCCTTCGTCATTCTTCATAGGTGGAACCTAAAGGTGCATTTCCTCTCAAGGACAGGAAATTACATTGAAATAGAATCAACAACTTTAAATGCCCCATGACACCAATGCCCATACCATGTCAAAATAACCAACTCATACAGGCAATGTGTATGGTTGGACCCAGTCAGTGTTACTAATCACAGTAGTGTGATCATGTGCTGTAGACAAAGACTTGGCAGAATTCAGTGTTGTTGACTACAGTCTTCATGTAAACATGACCAGAGAGAGGGCCAGCCTCTCCACACACTAAGGATGCTTCCCAAATGTCACCCTATTCTCTATGTAGCGCACTACTTTTGGCCAAAGATTTGGTTTAAAAAGTAGGGCCAGTTTCCCAGTATTTTTTTCCATAGCAAAAATGAAAACACAAAGCAGACTAGGGCTGACCCCATTTAGTCGACTGGTCGATAGGCTGTTGGTCGACCAAATTTCTTTCTGTTAATGCATTCAATATATTATTATTATTATGAGTCGTGTACCGTTCTCATTGTTGGAGTGGACGTGTTGTTTGCAGAGCTCACCAACCAAAGTTTTGGTTTATATCATTCCAATTCATGAGTTTTGTCAATTTATTAATTGTTTTTTGTTCAGTAAGGACACGCACCTGATTTTGCATATAAATGTAGGCTACCTGACCTGTGTGTAAATGTACCCCTATTAATGTGTCCATTTGGGGACCTCTGGTACTATTTCTGATTGTCTTATATCACCACCAGTAATGAGTTTTGAGTTTAAAGCTTAAAAAAAAGAAATAAAGATTACAAATATCACATCAAACAGCAAGTAAACAGTCTGTTTTTAGAATCCATTGAGCATGACAATAGTTACTCAATGTATTTTACAATTATTTCCAGCTATCTCCCTTTCGATAACCAGTCGGTATGGAAGGGAAACATGTAATGCTCTAACCCAGTGGAAACGTCATAAAATACCTGATTTAATTCTTATCTCTTGCACAAATAGCCTACAGTTGTGTCTGTCCCGAGGGCCCAGAATATTGTTGTTGCAAGTTTGCTAGCTGGAGCTTCAGGACAGCTACAGTTGATAAGTCGATACAATGTTTCAAGTTTGTTGCAGACAGCCATGCGTAGCCAATTGGATTTCTTGGGCATTTTTTTATCAGGGTATTTTTGACCTGCAGGCCGCACTTTTTTGTTGGCTTTATGTAGGATGTTTTTACATAGTTGACAATAGATTAGATTTAGATTTGTATACTTTTATTTTTTAGATTGAATTCAGATTAACCACATGACAATGATTTTGAGTTACAAAGCCTATTATAAATTAAATATAACCGTTGCACAAAAATGTGCATATGAAAATCATAACTGAAATGCAGATCGGTAGAAATGGTAAGATATAAATTGGCACTCCAAATGGAAAAGGGTGCCGACGCCTGGTGTACTTCAGGAGTGTAACGGCAGGATCTGAGAAGGTCTGCAGCAGTGGGAGGAGGAGGGCTGGGAACAGGTATTTTTCTTCTAGTTTGGCTATCTTGATCTATGGCTTCCTCTTGAGTCATTTGTGTGTCTTTAATTATTGAATCAAACAGTGTGCATAAAGTGTCAGACAAGCTCAGTACATATAGTTTATTTTATTAAAACACAGGGTGTGTCTATATATGGAAAAATACACTCTTTACAATTTCGGTTTTCGCCAGACATTATTGGACCCATGTCGTCCGAAAAGTTTTATACTTTTTATTACTAATCTGTCCATAAAACATTCTTCCAAGAGTCTTGATGATCATCCAGGTGCTTTTTGGCAAACTTGACTCAAATTTTTGGATGAGATGGGTCCCATTAAGTCTGGCGAAAACCAAACACTGCATTCCACGGTAAGAACCTCATACCAATGGTCAAGCATGGTGGTGGTAGTGTGATGGTTTGGGATGCTTTGCTGCCTCAGGATCTGGACAACTTGTCTTAATAGAAGGAACCATGAATTTAGCTCTTTATCAAAGAATTCTACAGGAGAATGTCAGGCCATCTGTCTGTAAGGTGAAGTGCAGCTGGGTCGTGCAACCAGACAATGATCCAAAACACACAATCAAGCCTACATGAAAATGATTAAAAAGCAACAAATTTGAAGTTTTAAAATGGCCTAGTCAAAGTCCTAATTGAGATGTGGCAGGACTTGAAATAAGCAGGTCATGCTTAAAAACACGCAAATGTTGCAGAGTTAAAGCAGTTCTGCATGCAAGAGTGAACCAAATTCCTCCACAGCAATGTGAGAGACTGGAAGCATCAACAACTACAGGAAGCATTTAGTGGCAATCATTACAGCTGAAGGTGGCACAACCAGTTATGTGTAAGGGGGCAGTTATTTTTCACACGGGGGAATTAGGATTTGCATAAATAAAATAGTATACATTTTTTAGCTCAGGTTTCCTTTATCTAATATTAGGTTTTGGTTGAAGATCTGATAACATTACGTATCAAAAGTATGTAAAAATAGAGATAATCAGAAAGGAGGCAAATAGTTTTTCACGGCACTGTATAGGGTGCCATAACAGATGCATGCTGCCCCTTTCTGAATAAGAGACTCTTGTGTTCTATTTTTGAACTGCAATACTGCTGCTTGGCTTGCTGCTATCTCAACAGAGCAAGTCAACAAGAACATGCCCCCATTCCCCAAGCTAAGCCATTGTTTAGGACAGAGCAGTTCCGGGCTGGCCCTCAGCTGGGCAAATTGAGGAAGCTGGATGTGTGTGTGTGTGTACTGTTTGGCAGATATTAATATTACCTGTTGACAAGTGTAGTTCTTCAGCCAAGCCATGTCAAAATTAGTTAGGATTAGTTAGTACCTTTGGCCCCAAAATAGTTTTCTTCATGTTGGATTTGTCACGTGCTGAGCTGAGAAGTGTTGCAGTGATGCAGATGGACTGTCATAGAGAGGAGAGTTTTGTTAAGGAGAAATGTTTGAGCTTTGTGTAATGGTACAGGACAATTCAACAGTAACAGAATGATGCTGAGACTCAGATTGTTTACTTTAAAATGCATGTCAAACAAAAAAACAATGATTGCACTTGAAGAACAGTGCAGATCAGATGCAAGGTTTGGGAACAGAATGACGCACAAACAGCACAAACCGTTTTTCTGTTGCCAAACTTTGCATCTAAATGTGTTGTTGTAAAAAATGTCTGTGGAAATTGTTCAAAGTAGTCATTGTGCATGGAGTTGTATTGCTTGTTTAACTTTGTAGTCATTGTTTTTCAGTTTGTTCACTTTAAAATGTATGCCAATCTGAGTCTCAGAATTGTTTCTTGGCTGCAGTTGACTGAGTCTCTTCCGTCAGTTATTTGAGATATGCTCCATAGCACCGAGAGGTCAGAGAAGTATGTGTGCCTGTGTTTGTGTGTGGCACCAGTGAGAGAGAGTTTCCAACATGGGTCCGCCTGAGGCCAAGTGTTTGTTTAGTGATTCAGACAAGAGAAATAAATAACTGTTGGAAGTATCTTACTTTGCTAAATCCCATCTCTTCCTGTCTCTCCCATGACTCTGCCATCTCTCCTCTCTGGCTCTGTTCAGGATTACAGGAGTAGACTAAATGATGTCCCAGGGGATTTAAAAGCCTTTTCCCTGAGATTCTACAGGCTTCAGGGAGACTGGACAAGATAGGAAGACGTGCATGCTTCCATGTGCCTGTCTTTTCCTGTTCTGTTTTCCCTCTGGCAGGCTTCTCAACACTATCCTGGCGGTGTCCTTCACAAGACCCTCCCAGGCTGATTAGTGTGTTAATGAATATGGTGGGCTCTGGGCAGCAGACCCTCAGGGCTAATTCAACAACTATTATCTGTGTGTGTGCAGTGTTACCCCTCTGATTTTTTTTCCAGTAGCCGTGGCAAAGGTAGCATAAGGGGGACGCAGAAATTTATTTTGCTCTTTTATCCCATGAGAGTTGATATCTGTGCCCCTGTGGACATCTAATTAGCATAATAAGAAAATCCCTATATAAATCTGTCTGTTTAGAGGCGGCTACAAGCTCCGCTCCGTGTGTGCACACGGGTGGAGTCGTTTTCTGGGGGGCAGTAGACTCTTTTCGTTGCATTCCATGCAGAGAGCAAGTCCGCCTTGTGTAGTATATAACCGCTAGGGGCTTGGGAACCAGAGTAGCTGACCAAGTAAGAGGGGCCGAGGCACTCTTTTTGACTCTAGTTAGTGACAACATTTGAACTTCCGATCCGGTGTGATGCCTGTTTACAAATACTAGCTAGCTAGCTACTTGTTAGCCTAGTCTGGTGTTATGTGCTTTACAACACTCCTTTTTAGCCACAGGAGCAGAAGCAAGCATGTCTCTTTTTGAATTTCAATTGCTGTAAAATGGGCAGAAATCTCCAGGGATTTTGGGGATCATTTGAATTATCCGTTTTGTGTGGATAACATTATTGGATCCCAGCTTCGGCAAACTCAGGCAGGGAGGACTACAACTACAAGGGCTCTTCTCAAATGGTCGGCAGTCTGCGATGCAAGGTACCACTTCATCGCCGTGGGCTCATATGGGAGGGAGGGAGATGCAGGAATCTTCTCACAAAGCAAGTTTGGCTCCCAACTCATTGCAGGCCAGCTGTCACTACAAAGGCCAGAGTGCTTGTTGGGGACCCAAACACTGAGCCTGTATGTCTTCGTGGGATACAAGGCGTTCCATCTCAGGGTAAACCTGATGGAACCATATCCGGGTAAGATACGCTCAATACATGTGACTATATACATAGGACGTGAAAATTATATCAATATAGACATTGAAATGATATGCATAAAAGTGAACAGGCATCTTAGTAAGAGAATAGGGGCTTATGTCCAAAGCATATGCTACACAGTTGTTACAGTACATATTTCATAACCTTCATGTTCCTGTTCAATACTAATGGAAATGCTTATTTTATTCAAAGGTTCTTCTGGCCTTGATGACACCAAGAAGATCTACAACTACCTCCACTCAAGTCATAAGAATTTCAGAGAACTGCTTTGGGATCCTTGCTGCAAGATGTTGATGTTGCCCCAGAGACTATTGTGAAGGCCTGCATGGCCCTGCACAATTAGCTTTGCACCACATTCACTAATCATTGACAACACAGTCATCACTCCACAACCACTGGGGACCTGCGTACAGGAGAGTGGAAACAGTTTCCTGGACCCAAGAAACATGTAAACATTGGAGTGTGCTTTGGAAAACATGTCCACACATACGTTTCTTTCAATGTCTGTTTATGACGTGGTCCTACACGCTTGGTTTTGCTGTTTGGATTTGGCTGTTTTTCTCACATTAAAGTACCACCATGACAGTCACTTCATCCTTGTTTTAGTTTTTCATATTTTTTGGAGGCTAGACCCTTAAGACATTTACCTGACCTTGTGTCATGTGTAGTGGCCTTTCATCTAAAGACTTTCCTGCTATGGTACATGGTTGAGACTGACTGTCCAGCTCTAGACGATAGGGATAGACCCTCAAGACATTAACATCATCTACATAATAAGGTTGTACATGGTCATGTAGTGGTCTTTCAGTGGAGTCCGCCCTGCTATGGTACATGGGTGAGTGTCCAGCTGTAGACAATAAAGACCCCCCCCCCCCAAAGACATTAACCTCATCTACATAGCTCATGTACAAAGAAGTACAAGTTTACTTAGTGACTGATGGATTGAAAACAGTAATAACCAGGCAAATATATTTGCAGACCTTTTTAGATATTTACTATCACAAGAGGAAAATAGTGATATGTAATACACAGGTGAAAAGTGATGAAAGGGGAAATAAGAAAAGACGTAAAGTAACATGTGAATGAGGAAATATATATATATATATATTTAAACACAGTGAATAAGAAATAAAGCACACAACAGTTTCTGGAGAGCGGACGGAGCAGACACATCATGTCCCTGAGAAATGGGGTTATCAGAAGGATTAGACACAATCCATCGTACGTACCTACACCATGACGTCGTAGACGGCCTTTTGTGTCGTTTCTGTAACTCCATTTATTTAAGTCATCCATCTGCTGTCTTCCTCTTCCTGCCATTGGACCTGGGCGGGGAGATGGGGCGGAGGTTGATGGAGTTGCAGGGCAGAGGGCAACGGGGCACCTGGATGGTGCATTGGGTGTTGGTGAGAAGGGCCTGGGCGTTGGGGAAAGGGAGGAGATGAATCAATGGACCCTCAGGGCTCTGCTCCGTCTCTGAGTTGTCCCAAACACCCCTACCTTCCAAAATCTACAAGCAGATGGCAAAAATACATTAGAATACAATGCATGCAATCTTAAAACATCTCCATGGGCTCCTTTTGAGTTAAAATGTTTACCCAAAAGAACTGAATTCATGAACATCTCAATTTAATTAGCACACACACAACACTGTCTATTTTCAGATGTTTGAACTAGCCCTGCTAATAATTATAATTTGACAACACAGGCACGGAATATTCCCCAGTCACAATTTCTTCCAGCCAGAAAAGAGCTGATTTCACATGTTCTAACGAGGTCTACAAAACATAAGATCACAAACACACACAATGACGAAGACACCAATATGACAGATACTGTGTGTACATCTGAGAATGTTTCACGTTAACACAAAGCCAATCCAGTTGTCAGACAATCAGTGGGGGACACACCCTAGTGGCAGCCCCACTCCTAGTCTCCTCACCCTTTTTAGATTGCGAACACACTGGTCCCGAATCTTTCTTCGTGTTTCTTTGATATCAGTATCCCTGTTCAAATTTCGTGAGTTCTCCCTCCAGCTGTTGTTTTTTTGTGTGCTTGTCGGAATACGACCTCATTGAAGGGTTGTAAAGGTTCTCGTGTTCTCACCAGCTTGCACAGGCACTCCTCAAAACTGGACATAGACATATATGTGCTTAGCAAATCTCAAAATAAAAGCACAAAAAAGCAAGCTTGCAGAAAACCTACTCAATACTGCCCCTCAGTCTTTGCAAGGAATGACATGTCGGTCTCAAAAAACTGCTTTGAGTTTAGCCCGTGTACCAGTAAAAAAAAAAATATGGAAGTAGTATAGAGCCTGGAAAAAGGGTTAAATATGGGTAAAAAAAAAATGTATTTCCTAATCTAACTTCCTTTTGATATAGTTTTAGCCTTTTTTTCTGTGTATGAATCTGTTATTCAATGTGTTTCTATGGGCTAATAGGAGTAACACTAAATTCAATGTTTAAAATGTGTATAATATATAATGTGTTCAATATATAAAATGTCTAAATGATTCTTGGTATGACCATCTTAAAACAGTTTCCTGCAATTTGAAACATTTTACCATGGGTCGGCGAGAATTTTACAGTTTTATCATTTATTTTTTGTATTTTACCCTTTTTTTCTCCCCAATTTCGATCTAGTTTCATCGCTGCAAATCCCAAATGTGCTCGGTCGAGTTCATGCGTCCTCCAAAACATGACCCGCCCAAACCGTGCTTCTTTACACCCGCCCGCTTAACTCGGAAGCCAGCCACACCAATGTGTCGGAGGAAACGCCGTTCAACTGACAACCGAAGTCAGCCTGCAGGCGCCCGGCCCGCGATGAGCCAAGTAAAGCCCCCCTGGCCAAACCCTCCCCTAAACCGGACGACGCTGGGCCAATTGTGTGCCGCCCTATGGGACTTCCGATCACAGCCGGTTGTTATGCAGACTGGGATCGAAGCCGGGTCTGTAGTGACGCCTCTACCACTGTAGATGCAGTGCCTTAGACCGCTGCTCCAGTCGGGAGGCCTGAATTTGACACATTTTACACTATTTTCCTGCAATTCTACACATTTTTTTTATTTGTCTGAGAGTTTTAAAGCTACACTGAACAAAAATATAAACACAACATGCAACAATTGCAAAGATTTTACTGCATTATAGTTAATGTAAGGAAGTCGGTCAATTGAAATAAATTAATTAGGCCCTAGTCTATGGATTTCACATCACTGGGAATACCCCAGATATGCATCTGTTGGTCACAGATACCTTATAAAAAAGGTTGGGGTGTGGACCAGAAAACCAGTTAGTGTCTGGTGTGACCACCATTTGCCTTATGCAGCATGACACATCTCCTTCGCATAGAGGGGATAAGGCTGTTGATTGTGGCCTGTGGAATGATGTCACACTCCTCTTCAATGGCTGTGCGAAGTTGCGGCAACTGTAACACGTTTCATACTCGTCGATCTAGAGCATGCTCATGTGTGACGTCTGGAAAGTATGCAGGCCATGTAAAGTGTTGGGCCCATTTTTCATGAGCTGAAGTAAAAGATCCCAGAAATTGACTGATTTCCTTCTATGAACTGTAACTCAGAAATATCTTTGAAATTGTTGATTTTATATTTTTGTTCAGTATACCATGGAAATGGTTGCAACACGATTCCAGGCAGCCTTTGCTCATGCACCCATACGTTTACCAGTCAAATTGCCAGAGTAAGAGCTTCCAAGCCCATTCTATTCATTCTATTTCTATGAATAGCCCCTCCAGGCTATTCATAGTAGCTATTTGGTGAATGATAACAGGTGGGGAAGTGACTGAGTCTTTGAAGTTCAATAAAACCTCCAGGCTTTACTGTAGCTTTCGTGTGACCTGACCAGGAAAACCTCCTGGCCCCTAGTCATTTTAAGTGTAGTTGAAATCCAGGGCATTCAAAGCCTGTATGACATTGATTATTCTTCTCAGATAGCAGCCTTAACTCTGAATCATTATGTCTGCTTGTTTGCATTGCTGTGTGGTTTAACAGTACATCTTTCTCCTCTTTCTCTCTTTCTTTCTTTCTCGATCTCTTCTCCTCTCTTCTCTCCTCCTTCCTTTCCTTTCCTTTCTTTCTTTCCTTTCTTTCTTTCTTTCTTTCTTTCTTTCTCTGCAGAAAATGCAGAGTCGGGGGACCTGAAGCATTTCTTTGACCAGTACTACTCTCACATCTACTATGTGTTCTTTGAGAACTTTGTTATCATTGAAGTCGGTCTCAAACAAAAAGGTGAGAATAAAAGTTTGAGAATAGTCTGGTTGGTAACATGAATGTTATTTTCACATTATTACAGGATGTTTTACAGTCGCTAGTCATGGTGACACTGGTATTGTTTCAGACACTTCCTCACGTTCTCTTCTCTTCTGCAGGTCACAAATCACAAAGGGAAGAACTTGACTCCATTATTTTCATATTCGAGGTAAGACAGTTACTTCTGCAATATTGAGGAGTTGTTTTTAAATGAGTGTCCCAATTATTTTGAGAGGGATGGATTCTGAATGCGTAGAAAGCAGAATGGAGTAGGTGTAACAGAGAGTTGGCCTAACATCCCCCCCCAAGCAGGTTAATGTGTAGGCTACTGTAAATCAGAAAGTGGAGTGCTTCTTTCTGTGTTTGCTTGACAACTCCTCAATCCCCATGTGTGGAATATCCCCTCCCCCCCCCCCCCCCCCCCCCACACACACACACACTCTCTCTAACTGACTGACCGCTCCCTCACCCAACCACAGTGCCGTTTACATAGCTAGACTAATCTCTGTTCTGTGATGTGCGGTACTCATGGCTTAGACAAGTCTCACTCTCTCTCACTCTCTCACTCTCTCACTCTCACTCTCACTTACATACATACATACTGAACATGCATGCAGGCGTGTGCCTGGTGACCACCCACAGGAGGGTATTAGAATGGACTGAAGGCAAGGCTAATTGAGGCCTGAAGACCGTGGCAAAATGTTCCATTTAGATTACAAGGATCAAAATGATCCTGCCAACATGCACACACACATACTGTAGGCATTGTCTTGTCTTGTCATATTTATAGACCTAGACAGTGAGCTGAGAGGCAGGTTTATGATCTAAAAAAAAAAAATGGGTGTCTGTTTGCCAAACAGCTAGTGAGTGACCTTTTACCAGTTCACATGGGTGTGAATGAGTCATGTGGCATTACATCTTCAGTCTCCTTACAGGTAGGCCCAGTCCTCCTGCTGCAGTTGACCTAACATCTAAGGCCAGTGATATTTAAAAAGTTTCTCTGAGAGAACTGCCTTTCCTCTCCATGTGTGTCAGACGAGGTGACCGGGATTAAGTAGTTGCAGGTGTTGAAATGTGTGAGATTAGTCAAACTAGTCTCACTAGTCTTCCTTTCAAAGATTTCCCTGGAAAGGTGTCTTCACCTCACCTGTCCCTTGTTGTCTCATGGTCTTCTTCGTATGGAGTCAGAGACGTCTACCGCTTGGCTGATGATATAGCTCATCCACAACAGAGAGGCTAGACCACTGACATTCTTTGGACAATTGACATTATATTCTCCAATGAAGATGGATTAATTTGTTTCAACCCAGTAGTAATACTGACACTGGCTTTCATACCACTCCTAACTGTTGTATTCTATGTTCTGTTAACAGAAAATTCTGCAACTCCTACCAGAGCGAATACAAGGACGATGGCAGTTCCACAGCATAGGTACATTTGTACTAGGCCTTTGTACATGTTGTGTTGCCATTGAGTGTGGACATCTTCATCAGATGAGTGGGAATGTGTGTGTTTTGCTCTAGATCAGGGATGGGCAAACATTTTATGTGGGTGAACGCGTCATTTTAGCAGCCCCCTCTTGACAGTTGAGAGTTCATTTCCTGCAATTCTACACATTTTGACGTGAGGTTTAGATGACATTTTGCCAATTGCCCATCCCTTCTCAAGATTTTACCTCATGATCAGACATTTGGTCCCATCATGTGTTTGAAAAGTAGGTTAAGCCAGTTAAGTGCGTATCAGGCCCTTAACAATGTCTGTTTTAGTACTGACTGTAGCCACATGATTTGTAACATGCATTTGGAGTGAGAGTGAAGCATATTAGTGCACTGCCCTCTCCTCACCCCTCCACTAGGCGGTCTCTCCTTTTCCACTGCCCTCTCCTCACCCCTCCACTAGGTGGTCTCTCCTTTTCCACTGCCCTCTCCTCACCCCTCCACTAGGTGGTCTCTCCTTTTCCACTGCCCTCTCCTCACCCCTCCACTAGGTGGTCTCTCCTTTTCCACTGCCCTCTCCTCACCCCTCCACTAGGTGGTCTCTCCTTTTCCACTGCCCTCTCCTCACCCCTCCACTAGGTGGTCTCTCCTTTTCCACTGCCCTCTCCTCACCCCTCCACTAGGCGGTCTCTCCTTTTCCACTGCCCTCTCCTCACCCCTCCACTAGGTGGTCTCTCCTTTTCCACTGCCCTCTCCTCACCCCTCCACTAGGTGGTCTCTCCTTTTCCACTGCCCTCTCCTCACCCCTCCACTAGGTGGTCTCTCCTTTTCCACTTCCCTCTCCTCACCCCTCCACTAGGCGGTCTCTCCTTTTCCACTGCCCTCTCCTCACCCCTCCACTAGGTGGTCTCTCCTTTTCCACTGCCCTCTCCTCACCCCTCCACTAGGTGGTCTCTCCTTTTCCACTGCCCTCTCTTCACTCTTCCACTAGGTGGTCTCTCCTTTTCCACTGCCCTCTCCTCACCCCTCCACTAGGTGGTCTCTCCTTTTCCACTGCCCTCTCCTCACCCTTCCACAAGGTGGTCTCTCCTTTTCCACTGCCCTCTCCTCACCCTTCCACAAGGTGGTCTCTCCTTTTCCACTGCCCTCTCCTCACCCCTCCACTAGGTGGTCTCTCCTTTTCCACTGCCCTCTCCTCACCCTTCCACAAGGTGGTCTCTCCTTTTCCACTGCCCTCTCCTCACCCTTCCACAAGGTGGTCTCTCCTTCTCCACTGCCCTCTCCTCACCCCTCCACTAGGTGGTCTCTCCTTTTCCACTTCCCTCTCCTCACCCTTCCACAAGGTGGTCTCTCCTTCTCCACTGCCCTCTCCTCACCCCTCCACTAGGTGGTCTCTCCTTTTCCACTGCCCTCTCCTCACCCTTCCACAAGGTGGTCTCTCCTTTTCCACTGCCCTCTCCTCACCCCTCCACTAGGTGGTCTCTCCTTTTCCACTGCCCTCTCCTCACCCTTCCACAAGGTGGTCTCTCCTTTTCCACTGCCCTCTCCTCACCCCTCCACTAGGTGGTCTCTCCTTTTCCACTGCCCTCTCCTCACCCCTCCACTAGGTGGTCTCTCCTTTTCCACTGCCCTCTCCTCACCCTTCCACAAGGTGGTCTCTCCTTTTCCACTGCCCTCTCCTCACCCCTCCACTAGGTGGTCTCTCCTTTTCCACTGCCCTCTCCTCACCCCTCCACTAGGTGGTCTCTCCTTTTCCACTGCCCTCTCCTCACCCCTCCACTAGGTGGTCTCTCCTTTTCCACTGCCCTCTCCTCACCCTTCCACTAGGTGGTCTCTCCTTTTCCACTTCCCTCTCCTCACCCTTCCACTAGGTGGTCTCTCCTTTTCCACTGCACTGAGACTACTGTGCAGTTGGATACAAAGCCCACCCTGAGAAAGCCAAGGACCTGGGGATGAGGGTCTCCCAGGTCTGACCGAGAACTCTGACATGTGCTGTAGTATTGGGGGCGGGGCTGGTTGGGTGTGATAAGGGCTGGGGGAGTGTCAGTCCAGTTGTTGATATTCCATGTGATGCATTTTGTTGTCCTCACAGGCCTCATTCTGAAGAAGTTGTTGCACACTGGGAACTCTTTAAAGGTACATCAGAGTGGTCCTTCATTCGCAAGTAGCCAACCTGTATCTGTACATGCAGTACTTCTGTTTTTGCTGTTGCCTTCGTCTTTCACAATGGTGTTGACTGCTATGGGTATTTGGTAATAGAATGCTCATACATATAGAAAGGCTTGATTCTATTTCTGTTCCTGACTGTGTCTCTCTCCCCTGTAGATCCGAAGGGAGGGTGTACGTCTGTTCCTGCTATGGATGCAGGCCTTGCAAGGCAACGCACTGAGAGAGCAGCTATGGATTTTTGCCTGTCTGATCCCTGGCTTCCCATCTCCCCAGTCAGAGCTTGGCCCTCGAACCCTGGACAACCTGGTCAACCCCCCTCTCAGCCTCCAGGAGAGTTAGTATCTCTACACCTATCACCTTGCTAGTGACCGTAGTTATAAGGAAAAATCTTGAGGTTGACCATTCCAGACCTGCCAACATGCACGCATTTTGCGTACCAACTACGCAATTCTCTGTCCATGTACGCAGCTTCGAGATCCACTGTTAAAAGTACACAGAAATGAATAGGGCCTGATTTAAAATATATATATTAATAATAGTAATGTAATTACTTTTGAATAAAAAATGAATCCACTGAGAAAATCTAACATCCCGATTATCAAGCCTCAACATACAGACATGTACGGATGCAACATACAGACATGTACGGATGCAACATACAGACGTACGGAATTGAGATAAAAACATAATTATTGGACGTAGCTATGCCCTGTCTGCCCCTCCTCCTGTTTGTTGTGATAAGTGTTGAGTTTGCCGACTGTCAGCTGTACGTAAACACATGGACAAATCCCTTTTCGACTCCGTGTGTTGTGGAAAGGTAAACACTAATTGTTTCAAGCTAACGTTAGTGAACATAAGATGGACATTCAGTGGGCTCTAAAGTGCCAGCAGTTCACCTTCATTTTCTAGTGAAAGAAATGAAATGCAAATGTCGCATTTGTGCGAGTGTGATATACATTTTATTCTGCGACCCATTCGTTGTATTTTCCACGTAACATTACGAGGATCACGCAACCTGATAGACTGTAACTGTAATTATGATCCACGTCACAAAAAGCATTACAAAGTATAATCAAAAATCAATATTAACATCTTGGCATTAAATGGAGTCGTGAGTTTAGAATACTGTGTGATGGAGAATGAATGAGTGTCCGGTATTATCTACAGAGGCAATGCTTCTAAAAGGCCTTTGCAATAGATTTGAGATTTTATACATTTCGAAAATCTGAAATGATTTATGCGCTGCAAAGATCCAATAGGCACCTTTTACATTTGACCTTTTACCTTTTACATAGGCCGAAACAGCCGACTCTTCTAGCGGACAGCGTTCAGATTCTCTTTGCGGTAGCCTACTTAAGCTTTGTGTAACCAGTTTGCTGTCTGTCGACGCGATCATTTGTGTTTGTTTTTATGTTTTCGAAATGATTTTGCTTTTAGAATTGCTTAGGAACCATGTCTAAAAAGCCAATACTTGTGACCTGGCCCTGGTGATTGGCCCTGTTTGAGAGGTGACGAGCGTTCCTCTACTATAGAGACTAAACTCGGGAGCATGTGCTACAAAAAAACGTTATAGATAGTTATCTCTAATTTGCCCGTGCGCTTCTGGTACTCTAAAAAGTTGGACAGGGTTGGCAGGTCTGCTGTTCTGCAGCCTAAACATATTTCAGATTCAAACTCCTATGGCCAACCCTAATTATCAGTCAAGCCCATGGGGCTGATTATTTTGCTTTTGATCCTTTTTTTTTATCTCCTCCTATATTGCTTTCCCTTCTTCTTCCATTCCTTCAGCTCAAGTTACTCCAGAAGAGATCAGTCCCCTGGTCCCTCCTCAGGCAGGGGATAAAGCCCAGGAAGACCTCACAGGATACTTTCTAGAGGCTCTTCTGAAATACATGGTAAACCAGGTACTCTTCCCTTAATTACTAACACTGCTAACATGCTTGGCGTGGATGCATTACCTACTACCTACCAGCGAGCCTTTTGAGATGGACGTCTGTCTGTCTGCATGCTGAGAAGTGCAAATGACCGTAACCCCCTGAACTTCCTTACATCATGTTAAGTCACCCACAATGAACTCAGTTCAAAATTAAACGGGATCAACAACATAGCTCATATGTATAGCTCAAACTCATTATTAACGCTGAGTTGCATCGGCATGCTTTTTCTTCAGTGTGCTGTATGCTCACACACTGAGTTAACGGCTGCTCTCTCTCTCCCTGCCGCAGACAGTGCCTCCTCTCACTCCCTGTCTCTGGTCCTGTTTCTGTCATGCTCTTTGTTAACAGTAGTCTCTTGTTGTCTTTCCCCCTGCAGGCCAAAAGTCTGGAGTGGAAGTGTAAAGACAACCACGAGAAGGGCTTTGCATTCCTGTTTGGAAACTTCAAGAAATATTACCTGCCGCACATATTCCCCAACTTCTCCAAGGAGACCAGTTTGTACCATCCCATACTGGGTGAGGAGACAAATTTGAATTAGTATGAGCTAAAGAAACAGATAGGTCTTTGTTTATATACATTCTAAAGCTGATTCTTAGCTTTGCATTTTACTATAGTGGTGCAGTGTTCATAGAAGTACATTGATACCCTTTTGGTACTACTGAGCCGAGCTGAGCTGGCATGGTTATACATCAGAGCCAGCACAGTATGAGTTGGGTCAACACAATGGTGTGAAGAGGGGAATAGTGATACATCTGTATTCTCTATTCAACCTCTCCGTCTGTCCCCCCTCCAGAGGTTCCTTCGATGAGACCAAAGCCTTACTACAGTGTGGTGAAGAAAGACCCAGAGACCAACGAGGCAGTGTACTGTACCAAGGAGAGCCTCCTCAATGCCCGCGTCATCTTCATCCGCTGGCTGGTGTCCTTCTGGCTGGAGCCACGCTCCAACACTGGAACACACATCCCCGGGGTGGATGGAGAGAGGGAGAGCGTTCCAAAGAACATCCAGGTAATCACCGTATACACACCCGAGGGTAGAGTTTGCCTGAGTTAGCACAATGTATATACAGTGCCTTGCGAAAGTATTCGGCCCACCTTGAACTTTGCGACCATTTGCCACTTTTGTAGCAAAAGGTGCGCTACAAAGTATTAACTTAAGGGGGCTGAATAATTTTGCACGCCCAATTTTTCAGTTTTTGATTTGTTAAAGAAGTTTGAAATATCCAATAAATGTCGTTCCACTTCATGATTGTGTCCCACTTGTTGTTGATTCTTCACAAAAAAATACAGTTTTATATCTTTATGTTTGAAGCCTGAAATGTGGCAAAAGGTCGCAAAGTTCAAGGGGGCCGAATACTTTCGCAAGGCACTGTATTATATCTAGGAATCATAGAGAGAGCGTGCCAAAAAACATCCAGGTTGGCCATGCAGGCAGCACATCTGAAGGGCAGAAGTATGCAGGGTTAGCATAACTATCTTTACATTAAACAAAGCCTCTGGGACAGCTTTTAAGTTGTGATATTTCTCTGTCTGTGGGATATACTAGTGAACCTCCAACTCATGTATTGTGTTACATACATTTCCAATCCTTATGGAAGCATTAATGGTGGTTGTGTTTCTCTGGTTGTGTTCCAGAGGGCAGCAGCAGGGCTGGCAGCGCGGGGACATGGCCTGGGGGAGGACCTGGGCCCCAGGGCAGACAGCCTGGACAGAGCGATTGGGTGTGAGCAGGAGCAGTCCCACTCCAACACCTCCACCCTGACGGAGAGGGAGCCCAGCTCCTCCAGCCTGTGTAGTATGGACGAGGAGCACCTCACTGACAAGGAGGTGGTGAGACGAGTCCTCTGTTCCTCCAGGACTAACGTCAACTTCATCACCGAGGTCTTCAGACAGGTACAGCACACATACTCAAACGCACAGTACATTGTGTATTGCTGGTTCTGGTTGTGATAAATATGTTTCCCTTCTTGGAACAATAAAGTTCTATTACTACTACTACTATGTTCTGAATACCCCTGTAAAAGTCTGAATACCCCTGCAAAAGTCTGAATACCCCTGTAAAAGTCTGAATAACCCTGTAAAAGTCTGAATACCCCTGTAAAAGTCTGAATACCCCTGCAAAAGTCTGAATACCCCTGTAAAAGTCTGAATACCCCTGCAAAAGTCTGAATACCCCTGTAAAAGTCTGAATACCCCTGTAAAAGTCTGAATACCCCTGCAAAAGTCTGGTATTGTGTGGCTGTATGCCCCAAAGAGAGCAGAGAAGATAAATAAGTCTGCTCCATTTGAATCCACAGTGACATTGATGTGTTGTCCTCTTTTCTCAGGCCTTCCTGTTGCCGATGTGTGAGGCTGCAGCCATGAGGAAGGTGGTGCGGGTGTACCAGGAATGGTTCGCCCAGGAGGACAAGCCTGTGTTTATGAGGGAGCCGGAGGAAGAGAGGTTCTTTACCACGGTTGGAGGGATCAACCTAGAGCCTGTAGCCCAGCAGGACACTGAGAAGGAGGAGGTGAGAGCTGGGGCTTTGTGTGGGGGAGGATGGATGGAAGCACCAGGGTCCATTAAGGAATACATTTTGCAATGGAAAAGGACTCCTTGTTTCAGTCCGTTTTCTTACATTTGGTGTCTAATGAACACAACCCTCAACAAAGACAAGTAAGTACACATGATGCCGCCTGTCTTCATGGTCTCTCAGTCTAACACTTCTTGTGTCTTTCTGTGTCCTCAGGGGGTGAATAAAGTGTCTGAGAAAGAGCTGCTGGAGTACAGTGTGCATGCCGGTGTTCAGCCCACTCTACAGGTATTTTCTATTGCCCAACACATACACACATTATGATAAATCGGCAACCACATAAAGTCTTATTCTGGAATGATCACTAACTTCCATCCGATACTGTCCAGTTCCATGCCTTTCTTCACCACCATCATCTACCCCTCGCTCTCTTTCACCCCAGGTGTTTGTCACCAACTCTGCCAACGTTTTTCTGCTGGAGCCAGCCAACGAGCTCAAGGTGTTGCTGGAGGAACATGTTGACATGTGCAAGAGAGTCCTCAACATCTACCGCAGCCTGGTCATGCATGAAACCATGGACCAGAAGACATGGTACAGCACCACAACACTACACGCTAACACTGAGCAGCGTATTGGTTCTAATGGGAAAGCATAGCATACATTTATGGCCAGACCCAATTTGCAACCCACCACTCCCATTAGCCCTAACCCTTCTATATTTGCAGATCTGAAGAGTCTGGTTATGTAATCCAAATGACCAAAAGTATGTGGACACCTGCTCGTTGAACACCTCATTCCAAAATCATGAGCAATAATATTGAGTTGGTCCCCCATTTGCTGCTATAACAGCCTCCACTCTTCTGGGAAGGCTTTCCACTAGATGTTGAAGCATTGCTGTGGGGACTTGCTTCCATTCAGCCAAAAGAGCATTAGTGAGGTTGGGTACTGATGTTGAGCGATTAGGCCTGGCTCGCAGTCGGCATTCCAATTCCTCCCAAAGGTGTTTGATGGGGTTGAGGTCAGGGCTCTGTGCAGGCCAGTCAAGTTCTTCCACACCCATCTCGACAAACCATTTCTGTATGGACTTCATAGACATCATAGCCACGTTGAAAGTCCCTGAAGTCTTCAGTAAGGCTGTTCTACTGCCAATGTTTGTCTTTGGAGATAGCATGGCTGTGTGCAAGATTTTATATACCTGTCAGCAACGGGTGTGACTGAACTAGCAGAATCCACTTATTTGATGGGTGGACGACATACGATTTTCAGGGATACAGTATCTTCAACCTAGCTTCCTTTCCCCCTGAACACTGGATGCAGAGACCCTGCTCAGGCTTTTATTTTATGCCTGGTATGTTAGGTTAGGGCCAAGGTGGAGGGGTAGGAACTTTCCACTCTTTGTGTAACATGAGGGATCCTATGTGACCGCTACTCTTCTGGTGTCTCTCTGTGCGTCTGCAGGGAGCAGATCTTGCTGGTGCTGTTAAGGGTGACTGAGTGTGTGATGAGGAGACATCCCTCCATCATGCCCCATGGCAAGAAGAACATCACTCTCTCTGGGAGGCTGGCCGGGGCCGTCTTTCAGGTACCCAGCATAGTACTCACAACATACAGTTGTTGTGTCCCAAGCGGCACCCTGTTCCCTATATAATGCACTGCTTTTGGCCTGGGCCCATGAGTTAAAAGCGCTGTACTATATAGGGAAGAGGATGCCATTTGGGACACCTAATGTGACTAACCGCAAGGGCTTTTTCTTAATAGTATTTTCTTGATTCCTCATGTCCTCTCCTTGAATCCTCCCCTCGCTGCCCACTGAAATTTTGAAAATAAGTTTGGGAGAGGACACAAGGAATCGAGGCAAAGACTTTTGAGAGAGCCATGGTGCCTCCATAACCTTCCTCTGCATGAGACCTAACTAAGGGATGTTTCTAAGGGACGTTTCTACTTGTCATGCTACTTTGTCGGTCTCTGACTCTCCTCCTTCTCTGGTAGACCTTGATAGTGGCCTGGATCAAAGGGAACCTGAACGTGTACATCTCCAGGGAGCTGTGGGACGACCTGCTGGCCGTGCTGTCCTCGCTCACCTGCTGGGAGGAGTTGGTTACAGAGTGGTCCCTCACCATGGAGACGCTCACCAAAGTTCTGGCCCGCAACCTGTACAGGTAACGACAGGAGAGAACATTCTAAACACACATACTGTAGAAAGCACAAGTCTTAGCATTTTGTTAAGACATGTAAAGAAAATACAGTAAAACTTAAATTAATAGCCCGGGCAAATATTTGATTAAATCCCTGAACACAACAGTCGCTTATTAGAGCCAGGCTTCTATTCGAGCCAGGAGTCTTTTTCCTTAATGCACACAGCTTTTGTTAATTTTCATAGTTAATTGTTTAATTCCAGAATTCACTTCCAGCATTTTAATCAATTTATTATATTATTTCCTGCACTAATGTGTTATCTGTTACACATTGTCAAGTTTATTTTGTCTTAGTATGCCTCTATTATGTATATATTTTTTAAAGATCCTTGACAGAATAATGACTGCATTTTCGGCAGTTCTTACATTCGCCAATAGAGGGCGATAAGATGATTTCTGGGGGTCTACACTCCCGAAGTTGTTGACTGTTTTTGTGCTTGCCAGTTATTATCAGTTTCTTACTGCCAGATAGATGATTGCTTTTTTTCAAGTCATTGCTGAATCAAACATTAAACCTCGTAAACAATTGAATGTAATTCATGATAACCCCGTAAACAATGAATTTAGACACGCCGTTTATTTGAGACAGGCATTTATTTGCTGAAATGTGTGCCGTTGCCTGCCTATTAAAAGGGACCGGCGGCTATTTGAGACTGCGTTTTAATTGAAGTTTTACGGTAATATTAAACAGAGGTTCAATTTGTAATGGAATCTAAGTGAGGGATGGCCATTTTTTTATTTTATTATTATTTTGTTCCATAACCTGTACAGTCTGGACCTCAACGAGCTGCCCCTGGACAAGCTGAGCGAACAGAAACAGAAGAAACACAAGGGAAAAGGTACACACACTGCTTCCTCTCTCTATCACTCTCTCAGCAGTGTACTGGAGGGTATAGGCAGGTATATGCCGTATAACCACATGGGCATTGCATGTACTCACTTCTTAATACCCGCTGATAGGTACCAAAGTGGTCTAGTGGAGGAATACGCCATTTCAATTAATAAGGCTGATGGAACAGATCAGAATGTTTAGCTTAGAATTTTGATAAACTATTAGTTCTTCACATTTAGGCGCAGCAATGTACCGATGGTTGTAGGCCTTCGCGTGACTACCAAATTGCAATTTGCAGGAAACCGGCGTTCTAAAATGTGCACCACACATACGAGCGGTTTCATGGACAGAGATGGAAATATCCGTTCGAAATGTAAAAATAGAGGGGATTTAAATATGCAACAACCATCATGGTTTGCTAATTTTACTAAGATAATGCTTTTGGCTGCTTGACAATGGAAGAAAGTTGAAGGAAAGCCAATAGAACAGGAGAAAGCATATGACTAAGTCTATATAAAAATAATTGCCTCCATGTTTCTATGGTGGGATTTTGGCTATAGGCTACTTTAAAGTAAGGTAAGACATTCCTCATAATATGAAGTCAAATGTCCAGGTTTAAAACAATTAAGAAATATAAAAAATATAGCGATGATAATGATAGGCCTAACCATCTTCTGGTAAATGGAAACGCTTTCCCAAAACCTTATTTTATTGCATCAATCCAGTAGCCATTTATTTTCCAACTCCAATTCATGTGCTACAGAAACACTGCTAACCAAACAACAGTGCTAGGTGCCTGTGCAATTGGACCACTACACCACTGCTCCCTCACTCACTCACTCACTCACTCACTCACTCACTCACTCACTCACTCACTCACTCACTCACTCACTCACTCACTCCCTCCCTCCCTCCCTCCCTCCCTCCCTTTCTATTTTTTAACACCACAGAGACGTTCCAACCTGAACCCAATCTTTCCCTCTCTGTGTTGGTCACTAGGGGGCGCTCACGAGGGCCAGAAGACGGCTGTGGGCCATTCGTTCTCTAAGGGCTGGAGCAGGGACCAGCCTGGGAGCGGTCAAGCAGCAGCCATGAGGCAGCGCAGTGCCACCACCGCTGGCTCCCCGGGTATGGAGAAGGCCAGGAACATCATGCGCCAGAAGACTGTGGGTTAGTGTCACAGCTGTCATATTTATCAGAGGAAACTACATGTCTACATATGGGAAGGGTGGTTGTCTTAACCTTATGGCAAGGCGTTTAAGATATATTTTCATGGATGATTTAAAATGCTTTATGTGATGGTTTCAGTAGATCTATGTACGTGGCACATTTGAGTAAGATTTTGGTGTAATGGTCAATGCTGCTATAATGCTGCTATACTGCTGTTAACTGTCATTAAATTATTTTAGCCATTTATACATAATCAATGAAATAGGAAATCAGTACTGTGTGGGAGTCCTCCAGTGAAGAAGGTTTCAACTGAGCATAAGGGTTGTGTGGGTTCTCTTTCAATTATTCGTTTCGGCATTTCACTATGGGATATGCCCCCAGCATATTCATCAGAAGCCTTATTACACTACGCCAGCCATAATTGGCTGAACATCGAGACGTGTGTCGGGGAAGGGTGTCCTTCCTACCTTATAAAGGACAATGACGCAGTGTTTCTGAGTCATTGTAACACCTCTTCTCGCTTTTCATCAGAAAGCTTACCTCGACACGACTGCATTTTCCAGAAATAGCTAAACTGTACACAGACGTGAGCTTACAACTCGCTCACCGGGTGCTTTTCTTGGGATTCCCTTCACCATAGCTAGAGGAAAATTATTTGAGTGAGTAACAGGTACAGCTGTGACACAGCGAACTCGTTCACAACCAAGTTAGCTGTATCCGAACAGTGATTAGTCGTCGGCAAACTAGCCACCACGCTAGCTAGCTTTTTTTTTTTTTTTTTACTTCGGCAAGAAAAGTTTACTAGCTACATCAAGCTATCTTTTCAAACCTTTCCTTTCGGAAACAGTACCTGGCCATCACACCGAGTGCAACCGTCGGAGATAACCCACTCTAATCGCTAGCTATCGGCCTAGCATACTATGCATTTTTTTTCTGGCAGCTAAAAACATAGCATCCAAGCTATGCAACAAAGGCATCTCCCACATCAAACAAGAAGAAGCTCCCAGCACGAATCTGCTCCTGTGGAAATAAGATATCGACCAAGGACACCCACTCGGTGTGCTCCGCTTGCCTTGGGCTGCAACATGCCCAGGAAGCATTAGCCTCCCTTGGCTCCTGTCCACACTGTGCCTTCTTCACTGTGAAGAGCCTCCATCGCAGGTTAGCACGCCAAGCTAGCCTGAGTCAACAGGATCCTAACATGGAGACCGGCGCACCGGAGGTGATGGATATCCCCACGGGAGATCGTGGCACAACGGCTAGCTCTAGCTGGGGCGACCAGCTCGACGCCATATCACCGCTGCTGGAGGACTCCACCTGCAACCTCGCAACACCCCCCCCCGCCGACAACGACTCCACAGGATTTTCCGACAGTCTCCTTTCAGAATCATCTGTTGGAGACAAAGATTCCTCCATCCCCTCATGCCAGCCCACCAAGCTTTCTGCCGGGGAATCAGGAACAGAACACGAAGGGGGGGCACAATCCACACCTTACCAACCAAGTACGAGTCCTTCCAGTCCTCTGTGACAGAGTAAAACTAGAGGTCGGTTGCCACAGCAGTGAGGGCTCTCAGCACCACCTCCATGCTCTCGGCATACCAAGCAGAGCTACAGGAGGAGCTAGCGGTCAAACCAGAGCCTGGTCTATGGAATGAGATCTGTATTACCACAGACCTCAACCTGCGTCTGCTCACAGCCGCTGTCAGGGAGAGCCATGTGACTCATGATATCCCAGGAGAGATCTGGATGGCTCAACCTATCAGTGAGAAGCTGAAGATCCTAGATGCTCCAGTAGACCCTAAAAGCCTTTTCGGTCCCACTGTTGAGATGATGCAGAAACGTTGTGAGGAGAAAACGAGGGAGGGTGAAGCTGTCTGCCCAGGAATACACAGCCCAGTGCCTACCCTGTGCCTCTCCGCACCTTCGCCCAGGCTGCAGCAGGTCGACCACCCTCAACCTTTAAGATCCCCAGACGCCCAGCCCCCTAGGCTGCGAACCCAGGGCAGCAGGGAAACTTGGATTCTAAGGGCCCCTGGTCTAAGAAGCCCTCCTTCTCTCCCATGGCACCAAGGGGCCAGCCTGCTCCTAACCCCACCCAGTGGGGGAAAAAAGTGCATGGTCTAGCGATGTCCCCATCGCCAGAGAGGCAAGAACAGTCTCCCCAAGCCCAGTTCTATCCCCTCTTCCAATCCCGAGCCTGTTCCAGGGTGCAAGTTCCCAGGCACCTCAGTGTTCTTCCGGCGTACCTGGTCCAAGTTGGTGGTCACAGAGTACAGCCCAAAGAGGAGAAGAGACCATGTTCAGATGGATGCTTCCACAAAGCCCCCCTCTTGTCTCAAACACTCCCCAATGTCAGTTCACATAAAAAATGTTAACACTAGCGCAACCAGGCTACAGGCCAAGGGAGCAGTCAGACATGTTTCTCATGAGCGCGTTCTCCCGCTACGAGCCAGCTGGACGCGCGTAGTGCGTCACGGCCTGTCGCACACCCTCCCCCCAGAGGGGCATCATCTATGGGGGAAAGCCCGGGTCAGCCCTCTCTCGGAGCAGAGAGTGAATTGGCGGGCATGAACAGTGTCAAACTGGGTACAGGGCACAATAGACAGGGGATACAGACTACAATTATCTGTCACCCTGCCCAGATTCAAGGGAATCATATGCGCTCAGGCTCAGGCGGAATCAGCGCATGTACTCCGAGAGGAAATCACATCGCTAATAGGAAAAAGGACAATAAGAATTGTTCTTCCCGAGCAAAGCCACTGCGGTTTTTACTCGATATTTCCTGGTTCCAAAAAAGGAGGCAGCCTACGCCCGATCTTAGATCTACGTGCTCTGAACAGACACATGAGAAAGTACACTTTCAGATTATTGACACACACACTGCTCTGCTACGTTCTGTGCGCCCAGGCGATTGGTTCATATCCGTCGACCTGAAGGACGCTTACTTTCACATCTCAATATACTCTCCCCACACAGGACATTTCTCAGATTTGCTTTTCAGTGCGTGATCTACAAATTTCTGGTGCTCCCTTTCAGCCTCTTGTGTCACCTCCTGTCTTTACGAAGTGTACCGAGGCAGCTATAGCCC
Source organism: Oncorhynchus mykiss (assembly GCF_013265735.2). Lineage (NCBI taxonomy): Eukaryota > Metazoa > Chordata > Actinopteri > Salmoniformes > Salmonidae > Oncorhynchus > Oncorhynchus mykiss. The sequence goes on from NC_048589.1 coordinate 27,889,277, forward strand.
CACTCAGAGAGAAGGGCATTCAGCTGATGACATACATAGACGATTGGCTGCTGTGCACGCAATCGAAGATGAGGTCTTAGAACACAGTCAGCTATTATAGGAACACCTGACACTTCTAGGTTTCAGAATAAACACAGTAAAGAGTGTTCTGATTCCCACGCAGACAATATCTTTCCTAGGTTTAATCCTGGATTCGGTATCGTTCAAAGCTCGCCTTTTTATGGAACATATAAGAACATTCCAAGATGTTCTAGCACTGTTTCACAGAGGGAACCTGGTCTCATTCAAAACATGCCTGAGGCCACTAGGCTTTAGCAGTCATTCCATTAGGACGTTTGAACATGAGAGGGTTAGCTCTTTACAGTGTCCTTAGCATTAAAGTTGTTCCTCCCATTTCTGGTGGTGCGTCATGTTCTAGTCAGAACAGACAATACCACTGTTGTGGAGTACATAAACAGACAAGGGGGACTGCTATCCCCTCACTTACACACACGGGCACACATACTGATTATGTGGAGCAGTGTGCATCTCCAGTCACTGAGAGCTACTCATGTACTAAATCTGGGGGCAGATTTACTTGCCAGGGGGAACCCTTTATACAGAGAGGGGAAGCTCCACCCAGAGGTAGCCAATCAGGTTTTGATGTACTTCGGCATGCCAGCAGTGGATCTTTATGCATCAATGGAGAGTACTCAGTGTCCACTGTTATTTTCCGTGAGGGATCGGGATGCACCGATGGGAGTGGACTTGTTGGCGCACGAGTGGTCACGCGTCCTCCTGTATGCATTATCCCTCCGATCCTGATTTCCCCCACCCTAGCCAGGGTGTGATAGATGGGGCTATCGCTCATACAAATAGTGCCACATTGTAATTTCCACTGAGTGCTAGAGCCGCATCCATTTTAGTCCCTTTATAATTATAAATGGCAGGTGTTTGAGGAATGGTGCGCTAAAATACAGACAGTGTCATTCCAGTGCTCTGTCCCGGTAATCCTGTCGTTTCTACAGGAATTAGTAGAAAAAGGAAAGGCCTTTTCTACCATTAAAGTATATCTGGCAGCTATTTTGGCTTGTCAGGAGGGTTTTGGGAACATGACAGTGGGGCAACACCCCCTTGTCACTCGTTTTATAAAGGGTGCACGTCGCTTGTGTCCGGTGTCCAAACTGCTGGCCCCGTCATGGGATTTATCAGTTGTTTTGGATGCTCTATGCCAACAGCCTTTTGAGCCGCTGGATCAGGTGGAACTGAAGATTCTTTCATTTAAGACTGCGCTATTACGACTACTGACTTCTGCAAAGCGTGTAAGTGACATTCACGCATTCTCGGTGCACTCGTCATGTCTGCAATTTGCACCTGGTAACAATAGGGTATCATTGTGGCATCAACGATTGCATATGTTGTGTCCAGTACGTGCTCTGCGCATTTACATGGGCAGGAGGGATTTAGGAAATGTGATCATTGGTTTGTTTCCTGGGTGAAACCTCACAGGTAAAGCACTCACTAAACAATGCCTCTCCCACTGGATAGTGGGGGCTATTGCTTTGGCCTGCACAAGTAAGGGTCTTCAGTCTCCTGCTGGTCTACGGGCTCATTCCACTAGAGGAATGGCTACGGCCTGGGCTTTATTTGGGGGCATATCTGTCCAAGATATTTGCTCAGCAGCGAGTTGGGCTTTGCCTTTGCAAAGTTCTATGGGCTTGATGTCACTGCACCAACCCTGGTGCATACTGTTTTACGTGCACGTCTTCTGCGAGTAAGGCCCATTTGTGTGATATATAGCACAGGGCAGTCGGTCGTCAGGATAAGCTTGTCTGGCAATACGGGACTCAGTATATCCCATAGTGAAATACCGAAACGAACACTTGAAAGAGAACTACAGGTTACGACTGTAACCCCGGTTCTCTGATAGTATGAGTGAGGTATTTCACCAGACCATCCCCTCCTTGCATGAGCGAGGAAGATGTGTGGTTTATTCTTGAATGACTCAGAGACCCGTCTCGACGTCCAGCCAATCATGGCTGGCGTACTGTAATAAGGCTTCTGACGAATACGCTGGAGAAGTATCCCATAGTGAAATACTTCACTCATACGATCAGAGAACCGGGGTTACAGTCGTAACCTACAGTTATAATCACGGAGGGCTCTGTGACCTGGCTCCTGAGGTACAGACAGACAGACAGCAGCTTTTCCTTTTCCTAGTTCTCCTCTCTGAAGGTCACTGCTCTCTGCCTTACGCTCACAGTCCTCACTTTCTCCTTTCACTTTCTCACCTTCCTCCTCTCTCCTGTTTTTACCTTCCTCTTCTTTCTAAACTCCTTTTCTATCCATTTCCTCTCTGTCCCTCTATTCCACGACCCCTACTCTTCTCTATTTTCTCTCCCCTTTCCTTCTTTCACCTCCCCTCCCTCCTTTCTCTCCTTCTCCTTCCTTCTCTCTTCTCTCTGTGTTGCGTCCGTCCGTCCCTCAGCCCTGCGTAGCTGCTCTACGGGCGACAGCTTCCTGTCCCAAGCCTTTATCCGCAGCGCTAAAAGTGCCCCTGTCCTGATCCATCCTCTCCACCCTCTCCTGTCTGACTCTGTCCTCACCTCCCTAGCTGACGAGCTGGCAGGTAGAGCCCACTACTCTACGCCTGTACCTGTACCTCTATCTGTACCCCCCTCCACCCACTTCACTTCTTCACTCACTATCTGTATGTTCTTGTCTGTCTTTGCATGTTGTTTCTATGCTTGCCTTTGCTTGTGATTCCACACAGCCTGCTTGTCTTGGTGTGTTTGTGAGCTCTTGTTTGAGGATATTTCTCTCAGGTCTAGACTCTGGCGGTGTGTTGTGTTTTTAGGCTGTTGTTGTTGTTTCTGAATCACTATTTAATATCCTTCTCAGATCCAAACAGTTTCCCCTGCATGCGGTTTGGTGTGCACACCTAGTCCCTATAAATGTATGATTTTATGGCTTCTGCTAAAATATGACATATTGTCAACCCATTTTTTAAATTATTTTTTGGGGATGAATTCTCATTTGTTCTTATTGATGAATTGTAATTAGTCTGTTTCCTCTACTGCAGCTGTTTTGGCTTTAATGATATGGATATGATTGGATGCAGCTTAAATATTCCATTAACCATGAAAAGGAATGCAGTTTTGCCATGTTTTGTCTGCCATTGTTTTTGTATATGAGAACATGCATACATAAGAAAACAACATGTTATTGCATGGACTTGGTTGGTGCTCTTGGGTGAAATGAAACCATTAATACAAACCTGCCTATTGGGCTGACTAAATTCAACTACCTGATCATTTCATCCTTTACACAGATGTGCAATGCATTCGGGAAGTATTCAGACTCCTTCCCCTTTTTCACATTTTTTAACGTTACACAGCCTTATTCTGAAATTGATTAAACAGATTTTTTTCCCTCATCAATCTACACACAATACCCCATAGATGACGAATCGAAAACAGGTTTTTAGGGATTTTTGCAAATGTATTAAACATTTTAAACAGATAGAGTCTGCCCCAAAGCCTGCCTGTGTTGTCTTCACTGTGTGCTTAGGGTCATTGTCCTGTTGGAAGGTGAACCTTTCAAATTCAATTTTATTGGTCACATACACATGGTTAGCAGATGTTAAAGTGAGTGTAGCGAAATGCTTGTGCTTCTAATTCCGACAGTGCAGTAATATCTAACAAGTAATCTAACAATTTCCCACACAACTACCTAATACACACAAATCTAAAGGGGTGAGTGAGAATATGTACAATTTAAGTCGGAAGTTTACATACACCTTAGCCAAATACATTTAAACCCCGTTTTTCTGACATTTAATCCTAGTAAAAACGCCCTGTCTTAGGTCAGTTAGGATCACCACTTTATTTTGAAGAATGTGAATGTGAAATAATAGAATAATAGTAGAGCGAATGATTTATTTCAGCATTTCTTTCTTTCATCACATTCCCAGTGGGTCAGAAGTTTATATGCACTGAATTAGTATTTGGTAGCATTGCCTTTAAATGGTTTAACTTGGGTATAACATTTTGGGTAGCCTTCCACAAGCTTTCCACAATAAGTGGGTGAATTTTGGCCCATTCCTCCCGACAGAGCTGGTCTAACTGAGTCAGGTTTGTAGGTCACCTTGCTCGCGCACACTTTTTCAGTTCTGCCCACAGATTTCCTGTAGGATTGAACTCAGGGCTTTGTGATGGCCACTCCAATACCTTGACTTTGTTGTCCTTAAGCCATTTTGTCACAACTTTGGAAATATGCTTAGGGTCATTGCCCATTTGGAGGACCCATTTACGACCAAGCTTTAACTTCCTGACTGATGTCTTGAGATGTTGCTTCAATATATCGACATAATTTTCCTGCCTAATGATGCCATCTATTTTGTGAAGTGCACAAGTCCCTCCTGCAGCAAAGCACCCCCACAACATGATGCTGCCACCCCGTGCTACACAGTTGGGATGGTGTTCTTCGGCTTGCAAGCATCCCCCTTTTTCCTCCAAACATGACGAAGGTCATTATGGCCAAACAGTTCTATTTTTGTTTCACCAGCCCAGAGGACATTTCTCCAAAATGTACTATATTTGTCCCCAGGTGCAGTTGTAAACCGTTGTCTGGCTTTTTTATGGCGGTTTTGGAGCAGTGGCTTCTTCCTTGCTGAGCGGCCTTTCAGGTTGTCAATATAGGACTCGTTTTACTGTGGATATAGATACTTTTATACATGTTTCCTCCAGCATCTTCACAAGGTCCTTTGCTGTTGTTCTGGGATTGATTTGCATTTTTCGCACCAAAGTACGTTCATCTCTAGGAGACAGAACGTGTCTCCTTCCTGAGCAGTATGATGGCTGCGTGGTCCCATGGTGTTTATACTTGCATACTATTGTTTGTACAGATGAACATAGTACCTTCAGGCATTTGGAAATTGCTCCCAAGGATGAACCAGACTTGTGGAGGTCTACAATTGTTTTTCTGGGGTCTTGGCTGATTTCTTTTGATTTTCCCATGATATCAAGTAAAGAGACTGAGTTTGAAGGTAGGCCTTGAAATGCATCCAAAGGTACACCTCCAATTGACTCAAATGATGTCAATTAGCTTATCAGAAGCTTCTAAAGCCATGACATCATTTTCTGGAATCTTTCAAGCTGTTTAAAAGCACAGTCAAGTTAATGTATGTAAACTTCTGACCCTCTGGAATTGTGATACAGTGAATTCTAAGTGAAATAATCTGTCTGTAAACAATTGTTGGAAAAATAACTTGTGTCATGCACAAAGTAGATGTCCAAACCGACTTTTCAAAATTATAGTTTGTTAACAAGAAATGTGTGGAGTGGTTGAAAAACGAGTTTTAATGACTCCAACCTAAGTGTATGTAAACTTCCGACTTCAACTGTATATGGATGAGCGATGGCCGAGCAGCATATGCAAGGTGCAATAGATGGTATAAAATACAGTATATATGATATGAGTAATGTAAGATATGTAAAGATTATTAAAGTGGCATTATTTAAAGTGGCATTGTTTTAAAGTGACTAGTGATCCATTTATTAAAGTGGCCAGTGATTGGGTCTCAATGTAGGCAGCAGCCTCTCTGTGTTAGTGATGGCTGTTTAGCAGTCTGATGGCCTTGAGATAGAAGCTGTTTTTCAGTCTCTTGGTCGCAGCTTTGATGCACCTGTACATGCCTCGCCTTCTGGATGGTAGCGGTGTGAACAGGGTGTGGCTCAAGTGGTTATTGTCCTTGATTGTCTTTTTTGCCTTCCTGTGACATCGGGTGTTGTAGCTGTCATGGAGGGCAGGGAGTTTGCCCCCGGTGATGCGTTGTGCAGACTGCACCACCCTCTGGAGAGCCTTGTGGTTGAGGGCGGTGCAGTTGCTGTACCAGAATGTGTTACAGCCCTACAGGATGCTCTCGTTTGTGCATCTGTAAAAGTTTGTCAGGGTTTTGGGTGACAAGCCAAATTTCTTCAGCCTCCTGAGGGTGAAGAGACGCTGTTGCGCCTTCTTTACCACTGTCTGAGTGGGTGGACCATTTCAGTTTGTCTGTGATGTGTACACCGAGGAACTTAAAACAAAATTGATCACCCCCTTTGTCCCCAGTTTGAGGTCCTGAGATCTCTGGAGTAGGTTTTCATCAAGGATCTCTCTGTACTTTGCTTCGTTCATCTTTCCCTAAATCCGGACTAATCTCCCAGTCCCTGACGCTTATAAACATCCCCACAGCATGATCCTGCCACTCCATGTTTCACCTTAGGGATGGTGCCAGGTTTCCTCCAGACGTGACGCTTGGCATTCAGGCCAAAGAGTTCATTCTTGGTTTCATCAGACCAGAGAATCTTGTTTCTCATGGTCAGAGTCCTTTAGGTGCCTTTTAGCAAACTCCAAGCGGGCTGTCATGAGTTTTACTGAGGAATGGCTTCCGTCTGGCCACTCTACCATAAAGGCCTGATCGGTAGAGTGCTGCAGAGATGGTTGTCCTTCTGGAAGGTTCTCCCATCTCCACAGAGGAATTCTGGTGCTCTGTCAGAGGGACCATTGGGTTCTTGGTCACCTCCCTGACAAAGGCCCTTCTCCCCAGATTGCTCAGTTTGGCTGGGTGGCCAGCTCTAGGAAGAGTCTTGGTGGTTCCAAATTTAAGAGGCTACTGTATTCTTGGGGACCTTAAACGCTGCAGACATTTTTTTTGGTACCCTTCCCAGATCTGTGCATCACAACAATCCTGTCTCTGAGCTCTACGGACAATTCCTTCAACCTCATGCTTTCGTCTGTGCACTGACATGCACTGTCGACTGTGGGACCTTTATATAGACAGGTGTGTGCCTTTCCAAATCGTGTCCCATCAACTGAATTTATCACAGGTGGACTCCAAACAAGTTGTAGAAATATCTCAAGGATGTTCAATGGAAACAGGATGCACCTGACCTAAATTTAGAGTCTTACAGCAAAGGGTCTGAATACTTACAGTACCAGTCAAAAGTTTGGAGACAAGTTTGGTTTGGTTGAGATAATGCCAAGAGTGTGCAAATCTATCATCAAGGCAAAGGGTGGTTGCTTTGAAGAATCAAATCCATATGTGTTATTTCATAGTTCTGATGCCTTCGCTAATATTCTACAATGTAGAAAATAGTCAAAATAAAGAAAATTCCTTGAATAAGTAGGTGTGGCCAAAATTTTGCCTGGTACTGTATGTAAATAAGGTATTTCTTTTTTTTTATACATTTGCTAAAATTTCTAAACCGGTTTTTGCTTTGTCATTATGGGGTGTTGTGTCTAGATTGATGAAAAAAAACAACAACTATTTAATCCATTTTAGAATGAGGCTATAAATTAACAAAATGTGGAAAATATATGACTGTATATGATCATATTGCTGCACCACGGTGTGGTGTATGTTACTGATCCATTCCCTTCGCTGTGTTTTCCTGCACGTAGAGTTGGTAGGACCCCTCTCCAGTGAGCTGTGCCCTGTGTATCCCCTTTGTCCAGATATGGAGGACCCCCCCATGGTCATGGCCTCTCGGGCACCCAGGATCCGCCACTGCTCCCAGAGCGAGAATACCCCGGCCTCTGAGGTGTTCTCAGCATCCAGTGACCTGGAACCCCAGGGGCCTCCGCTCCCCCGCAGCAGCAGCGCTTCTGACATCATGGAGCCCTTCATCGCTGAGAGGGTCAAAGGTGCACTTCCTGTCCCCGACAGTCCCCCCTCTCACTCCACCATCACCGCTGTCTTTGCCCCCCACCACGCCCACCACCCCCCTTGCTCCTCCCGGAGCCACTCCCTGCACCCCCCCAACCCCCACACAGCCCCAGGTAGCAAGGTGACCTCTCTGGAAGTGGGGGATAGCATCTATGACTACCTGTGGCAGATGATAGGCCCCCGCCCCCCTGCCCCTGACTGGACATGTGGTGGAGCCTCCTTCTCCTCCAACCTCACCCAGTCCTCTGAGAGAGATGAGGAGGGGGACATGCAGGGGGAGGAGGACCTGCTTAGCTCTCTCAGGGAGTACCTGATGCACATAAGCCTGGAGGGGGGAGGTGGAGGGGGGGAGAGGGGTGGCCCTAGTGATGCTGTGGAGGGTCGCACTGTGATGGTACAGTCAGGGTCACAGCAGGTCAGGAGACAGGTCCAGGTAAGGCAGCATAGCATCTTAAACTCAGCAGAAGAGAGCAGTACAGAGGCAGAGCAGCAGCCTGCTGAGAAGAGCATCTATGAGTGTTTGGAACAGAGTGATGACTGGGAGCTGATCAGCAGGGCGAGCTCTAGTCTTGACCAGCATGTAACTACTCGGGGAACAGAGAATAGGGCAGAGCCCTACTTGGTCAGGCAAGACGCCACAGAGTGTGAGTATAATAATGAAACAGGAGGTTCAGGCCAAGAGGCCCCTCAGCCCCAGCAGCAGTCCTTCTCCCTCAACCTCCACCACTCCCTGAAGCCCAGGCTGGTCCGGGGTAGGCCCAAAAAGCGCCATGGGGCAGGGGGAGGGGTACACGTCAGCTTCCGGCCCTCCACAGAGTCTGTCCAGTTCCACAGCCCTCTAGACTCCAAGGAGGCCCACTGGAGGACCAGGCTCCGCCGCCTCAGCCACTTCAGCAGCCACTCTGTAGGAGGGGTGGGGTCTGGAGGGGCTGGGACAGGGGCAGGGTTGGGGGGGTCAAAGGGTAAAGATAGGTCAGGAGGGGAGGGGGTGAGCGGAAGTGGGGAGCAGCCGGAACGGGAGGCCAGTGGAGTGGGGGGTCATGCGACTGAGCCAGGACGTGTCCGTCTGGGGCGTTCCTCCCTTCGGCCTCGTGGGACCCGGTCCAGGTCCCAGGATGCGGAGTCGGGGCTCAGTCCTTCTCGGCAGCAGCAGGGGGCTCTGTTGGGCGGTGTGTATAAATCTGTGGTCCATGCTCTCTCCAAGCCCAAGGCCCACGCCTCCGGCTCCGCGTCCCCGCAGCGGCAAAGCAAAGCCCCCGGCGTGGCCACAGAGGCGCCCCTGAGGGACCTGTACACTCACGTATTGGGCTATTTTGGAAAGAAAGCACCAGGTGAGAGACTTGAGGAGCGTCACTGTGCTCCAAGGCACTACCACAACATGGAAAAACAAAACTACAGAATGAAACAAAAACACAAAGCACCACCGTTCTATCTCCTCCATCTTTTTCATTTTTTTTTTATTAACTGTTTTTGCTGAATGCGGATTGAATTGAAGCATCTTTTTTTTTTGTCTTTCCTGTTTTAAAGTAGCAGACATGATCCCCAAAAAGAACCAAAGCCCGGCCAAAGGCCCCACCTCCTGGGATGACTCTCCCCTCCTCCTCCTACAGCTTCTTGGACTAAATATCTTCTTCCCCTCCTCTTCCTTCCCTGAATGATGCATGCGGCCTCATACCTCCGCCTTCTCTATCATAGCAACTCAACACCTTACAACACATTAACTGCACACACTGGGGGAAAATCTACAAGCCAAAACTGGCTATCTAACTCATTTACATTGATAAATTGACACAGAACACATAGTGTAGCATGATACTGGTCTATGAAGTCCATTTCTTCCATGTATACATGAAACTGGGAAATGTATCTGTGTCCTCCAGACTAAGCTGATGCTCTAATAACAACATATCAATATACCTCCAAACAGGTGGGGGCAGTATAACCCTTTTGATGTAGAATAGGATTTCAGCACCACGCATTGAGCTGGGCCCTCTTGAGTCACTTCAATGACACCACAAAGTCCAATGTCTCTTATTTTTTCTTCCACTAAATTTCACTGGCGTAGCTAGATACTATTTTAACATTGGCAGTTGACACAGCTTGCCATAATCTTTGGGTTAGCAGAACATGCAGTAGTGGCTTCTTTGGGCAGTAGATTCACACATTTTTAATGGCAGGTCACTAGTTTAAAACTTTAACACAGTTGAAAGTTCAAACTATCCAGAGAAATGTCATGGGATGGAAACATACTCTCTGCCCTCTGCTTCTCTTTGACAATCCAGTTCAACATTTAAGTGAATACAGTAACTGTTAATTAATGTATCATGGCCTTCATATGTATGCTGCCTCATCTTTCAGTTTCCCTTGGCTACCCAGTTAACACACTAACTGACTGGCTGCTCCCTCACCAAACCACAGTGCAGTTTACATAGCTAGACTGACTGACTGCTCCCTCGCCCAACCACAGTGCAGTTTACATAGCTAGACTAACTGACTGACAGCTCCCTCACCCAACCACAGTACAGTTTACATAGCTAGACTAACTGACTGACCGCTCCCTCACCCAACCACAGTGCAGTTTACATAGCTAGACTGACTGACTGACCGCTCCCTCACCCAACCACAGTGCAGTTTACATAGCTAGACTGACTGACTGACCGCTCCCTCACCCAACCACAGTGCAGTTTACATAGCTAGACTAACTGACTGACCACTCCCTCACCCAACCACAGTGCAGTTTACATAGCTAGACTGACTGACCGCTCCCTCGCCCAACCACAGTGCAGTTTACATAGCTAGACTAACTGACTGACAGCTCCCTCACCCAACCACAGTGCAGTTTACATAGCTAGACTAACTGACTGACCGCTCCCTCACCCAACCACAGTGCAGTTTACATAGCTAGACTAACTGACCACTCCCTCGCCCAACCACAGTGCAGTTTACATAGCTAGACTAATCTCTCTTCTGTGATGTGCTGTACTCATGGCTTAGACAAGACGACAAAGTTTTGTCTCTCTCTCTCTCTCTCTCTCTCTCTCTCGGACTGCATGCATGTGAGTAACTCCTGCATCGCTTTACTGGTTGGACTCAGTTGTGTTGGTTGTATTTTCTTTAAGATTGTTTCGTTGAGAATTGTGCAGCAGTTACCTTAATTCTTCATCTTTATTTAACAGCACATACAACACCACAGTTACCTTACTTTATTGACTGATACTTTTACACAGGCATACATTTCTGAACTTAACATTATCCACTGCCTATAGGAATGACATGCATTCAATATTTTAGTCCAATGGTCTTGTATTGTGTTGAGGAGATCTGTATGATAAAGATGTGAAGATGCTTGTAGCTGTGTGTGTCAGTATCTTCTGACAATGGGGTGACGTGTATGTCCTTTGCTCTCTGCCTGGGCACAGGCAACAAAGAGGACCCTTGTCAGACGATGCGTCCTGTGTCCAGTGACAACGGCAACCAAAACTTTGGAGACCTGATGGACGAATTTATCCAAGAGCGTCTGCGAGCGAGAGGCACCTCGGTAAGTCACCTTTCAATTTTCTTTTTCATTTCTCATGCACACGCGTGCACACACACGCACACACACCATTTCTGAGCTGAGTTAATAAGTGAATGTTCTCAGCTCATGCTCTCTATATGTTTAGTCCAAATATTAGAGTACTAACTTCTCCTCTCTATCTCTCTCTGTAGGGCATGACGAGGCGTGGCAGTAGCCCCTGTAGTCTGGAGATCCCCAAAGACCTGCCGGAGCTCCTGGGCCGTCAGAACGTCTCACAACCCGTGGACGACCCCGGTGTGCCCTCTGAGTGGACCTCCCCCGCCAGCAGCAGCGACGTCATCAGCTCCGACAGCCAGTCAGACTCCTTCAACGCCTTCCAGTACGCCAACTGCAAGTTGGAAAGTAAGTGACAGCTGATGTCACATCTCGTTAAATCAGTGACTCGTGTTGTTAAGGATATTACAGGTTGTAAATCATGATTATATCAGTTAGCTCACGCTTGCTTTGCATGCATATTGATTGTGTAAAAAACCTGGTTCTGTAACTAAGTAACATAGTAGGGGAGTGGATCGGAGTGGGAGTGGATCGGAGTGGGAGTGGATCGGAGTGGGCGTGGATCGGAGTGGGAGTGGATTGGAGTGGGAGTGGATCGGAGTAGGAGGGAATTGTATATTGCTCTTGACATGCTAGAGGACTACTACTTGTACTGACCACTGGGTGGCACTATGCTGTTAGATTTCAGCTTTGGTCCAGATGGCTGTGGTGCTGGGTCTTTGGACCAGGATAACGCTAGCCTTGGAGGGCTGCCCCAGACTGCAGAGGAACAGGAGCTGTCCAGCCTCACCACCCTGCACATAGATTCAGAGACCAGCAGTCTGAGCCAACACGGCCTGTCTGCAGACGCCATCACCATCACAGGTCAGAGAGAGAGAGAGACACACACACACACACACAGACAGACTCAGAGACCAGCAGTCTGAGCCAGCAAGGCCTGTCTGCAGACACCATCACAGGTCAGAGTTGCAGATTCACAGATCAGAACACATCGGCTTTCAATGTCCACATCACTCATCCTTTTATACATCTTAGTGTTGTTCCCACATTAAAGAACTTTGATCATCTAGGAAAGCTCATAGAAATCCATGATAAAATAAGGTTTCAATCTAATAAATTATTATTATACAATGTCTACCTAATTCATTATATCAATCTCTGTGTGCCTTCATCCAGGTTCAGAGAGTGCGTCCCCGATGCATTCCCTGGGTGGTTCCTGCTCACAGAGCCCGTCTCCAGCCACCCTGACCGCTGAACACATAGGGCTGCAGCACGAGGACCTGCAGCTGGATGAGAAACTACATCACTCTGTACTACACACTCCTGATGACCTGGGTAATACACACACACCAACACTGCTCTCTATAGTAACTGGTTTATCTAGTCACTACCCAAACTTGAACGGTCCCTCACCTATCTGTCACACAACACAAACACACTACACACTCAGCCTTACTTACATACTAACAGTGTACTCAAAAGTGTTGTCCCCCTTTTCCCTCCTCTCAGAAACCAGTGAGTTTCCTACAGAGGACTGCAGTGTGATGGCCGGTGGCTCCCTGACCGGTTGGCACGCTGACGTTGCCACGGTGATGTGGCGGAGGATGCTAGGCATTCTGGGTGATGTGAACACCATTAAGGACCCAGAGATCCACGCGCAGGTCTTTGACTATCTCTGTGAGCTGTGGCAGAACCTGGCCAAGGTGAGGAACCATACGTGAATCAGACTGTGTACTCAATACAAGAATGGAAGTTACTGGATCAATGTATGTAAGACACTCATTCACAACATTAATTTACTCTTTCTTTCTCTTTCTCTCTCCTTTCTTTCTTTTTCTCCTATCTTCTCTCTCACTCTTTTCTTTCTTCTTTCTCTCTTTCTCCTTTCTCCCTCTCTCACCAGATCAGAGATAATCTGGGCATCTCTCTGGACAACCAGTCATCTCCTCCTCCCCCGGTCCTCATCCCTCCCCTCCGGATCCTCACCCCCTGGCTCTTCAAAGTAAGTATTACCCCTCACTGTTCCATTACTTTATAAAATACATGTACTTTGAGGGCAACATACAGTACCAGTCAAAAGTTTGGACACACCTACTCATTCAAGGGTTTTTCTTTATTTTTACTATTTTCTACATTGTCGAATAATAGCGAAGGCATCGAAACTATGAAATAACACATATGGAATCATGTAGTTACCAAAAAACTGTTAAACAAATCAAAATAGATTTTAAATTCTTCAAAGTAGCCACCCTTTGCCTTGATGACAGCTTTGCACACTCTTGGCATTCTTTCAACCAGCTTCACCTGGAATCCTTTTCCAACAGTCTTGAAGGAGTTCCCACATAAGCTGAGCACTTGTTGGATGCTTTTCCTTCGCTCTGCGTTCCAACTCATCCCAAATCATCTCAATTGGGTTGAGGTCAGGTGATTGTGGAGGCCAGGTCATCTGATGCAGCACTCCATCACTCTCCTTCTTGGTCAACTAGCCCTTACACAGCCTGCAGGTGTGTTGGGTTATTGTCCTGTTGAAAAACAAATGATTGTCAGGATACCATATCACTGCAGAATGCTGTGGTAGCCATGCTGGTTAATTGTGCCTTGAATTCTAAATAAATGGCAGACAGTGTCACCAGCAAAGCATCCCCACACCATCCCACCACCTCCTCCATGCTTTACTGTGGGAAATACACATGCAGAGATCACCCATTCACCTACTCTGCGTCTCACAAAGACATGGCAGTTGGAACCAAAAATCTCAAATTTGGACTCATCAGACCAAAGGACAGATTTACACTGGTCTAATGTCCATTGCTCGTGTTTCTTGGCCCAAGCAAGTCTCTTCTTATTGGTGTCCTTTAGTAGTGGTTTCTTTGCAGCAATTCGACCATGAAGGCCTGATTCACATAGTCTCCTCTGAACATTTGATGTTGAGATGTCTGTTATTTATTTTTGTTGTAATTTGAGGTGCAGTTAACTCTAATGAACTTATCCTCTGCAGCAGAGTTAACTCTGAGTCTTCCTTTCCTGTGGCGGTCCTCATGAGAGCCAGTTTCATCATAGTACTTGATGGTTTTTGCGACTGCACTTAGTTTTTGAAAGTTATTGACATTTTCCGGATTGACTGACCTTCATGTCTTAAAGTAATGATGGACTGTCGTTTTTCTTTGCTTATTTGAACTGTTCTTGCCATAATATGGACTTGGTCTTTTACCAAATAGGGCTATCTTCTGTATACCACCCCTACCTTGTCACAACACAACTGATTGGCTCAAATGAATTAAGAAGGAAAGAAATTCCACAAATTAACTTTTTTACTAAGGTGTAACGGATGTGAAACGGCTAGCTTAGTTAGCGTGGGCGCTAAATAGCGTTTCAATCAGTGACGTCACTTGCTCTGAGACCTTGAAGTAGTAGTTCCCTTTGCTCTGCAAGGGCCGCGGCTGTTGTGGAGCGATGGGTAACGACGCTTCGTGGGTGACTGTTGTTGATGTGTGCAGAAGGTCCCTGGTTCGCGCCCGGGTATGGGCGAGGGGACGGTTTAAAATTATACTGTTACATTGATGCTGTTGACCCGGATTACTGGTTGCTGCGGAAAAAGGAGGAAGGTCAAAAGGGGGGTGAGTGTAACGGATGTGAAACGGCTAGCTTAGTTAGCGTGGGCGCTAAATAGCGTTTCAATCAGTGACGTCACTTGCTCTGAGACCTTGAAGTAGTAGTTCCCCTTGCTCTGCAAGGGCCGCGGCTTTTGTGGAGCGATGGGTAACGACGCTTCGTGGGTGACTGTTGTTGATGTGTGCAGAAGGTCCCTGGTTCGCGCCCGGGTATGGGCGAGGGGACGGTCTAAATTTATACTGTTACAAAGGCACACCTATTAATTGAAATGCATTCCAGGTGACTACCTCATGAAGGTGGTTGAGAGAATGCCAAGTGTGTGCAAAGCTGTCATCAAGGCAACGGGTGGCTACTTTGAAGAATCTCAAATATAAAATGTATTTTGTTTAACACTTTTTCGGATACGACATGATTCCATATGTGTTATTTCATAGTTTTGATGTCTTCACTATTATTCTACATTGTCTAACATAGTAAAAAAATAAAGAAAACCCCTTGAATGAGTAGATGCGTCCAAACTTTTGACTGGTACAGTATGTACAGATACAGGAGAGCCTTATTTTTAACATTACACTGAAGTGAATAACATAACTCTTCTACCCTTGTATCTGTGACTGTGTCACGACTGCTTGTCCACTGTACAGGCGACCATGCTGACAGAGAGGTACAAACAGGGGAAGCTACACGCCTACAAGCTCATCTGTAAGATCATGAAGAGGAGGCAGGACGTTTCGCCCAACTCAGACTTCCTCACACACTTCTACAACATCATGCACTGTGGCCTTATGCACGTCGACCAGGTGTGTGTGTTTTCGTGCGCGTGTGTTTCTGAGAGAGAGGAAGACTGAGAGAGAGTGTGTTGGCTGCAGTTATCACTACCCTCTGTTAAATACTGTTCCCTCTGTGTTTCTCAGGACATAGTGAACACCATCATTAAGCACTGTTCTCCTCGGTTCTTCTCCATCGGGCTGCCTGGAGCCACCATGCTTATCCTGGATTTCATCATCGCAGCCAGCAGAGTCACAGCCTGCTCCTCCCTCAATGTGAGAACAACACTGCTGCAATTCACTATCTCTCTGATTATGATCGTAATGCACTGGAATAGCTGTCTGTTAGGACTGACTGACTTATTGGCTGACTGATTATTGGCTGACTGACTGATGTTTATTCTCATAAGTGCAGATTCACTTTACATTTTGAGGTGTCTCCCCTCATTTTAAATCAGAAAACTTGCTTCAATATACTGTACACCTACTTCTGGATGCACCACACAACACCTCCCCCAGTACAGTTAAATGATCTGTTTCAACACTGTAGTCTTCTGAGTTTACCCCCCTGTTTGTCTCTCTGTCAGGCCCCACGGGTGGAGGCTCAGATCCTGCTGGGTTCTCTGGTGTGTTTCCCTAACCTATACGAGGAGCTGCCTGCCCTACACCCCACCACTGCTGACGTGGTCATGACCAAGTTCAGAGACGTTAAGGTAACCGTCCTCATGTGGGGTGGTTGGTTAACTCTACATTTTCAACTTGCTTTATTCTATTGCTTCAACCTGTAGGAACCGCTCCACGTTTGGGTATTGAACATTTATTGATTGCCCCTATTGCTTTTTGATTGTTTTATATATTTTTAAATACGTGGTAGTTTGTGTGATTTTATTGAACAGATGGTCAGAGAGAGGGGAGTATTGGAAAGATAGGAGGGGACACAGTGTGTCAAATGGCAGTGGGATTTAAAGTTATTACCCACATTTACACCAGTATTAATATACTGGAGGTGGCGGCACCAACCACGAGACCACTATTAACCACGAGACCACTATTAACCACGAGACCACTATTAACCACGAGACCACTATTAACCACGAGACCACTCTTAACCACGAGACCACTCTTAACCACGAGACCACTATTAACCACGAGACCACTATTAACCACGAGACCACTATTAACCACGAGACCACTCTTAACCACGAGACCACTATTAACCACGAGACCACTATTAACCACGAGACCACTATTAACCACGAGACCACTATTAACTACGAGACCACTAGTGACCACTAGACCATTAGTAACCACTAGACCATTAGTAACCACTAGACCATGAGTGACCACTAGTAACCACGAGACCATTAGTGACTACTAGTAACCACTAGTAACCACTAGACCATTAGTTACCACTGGACCATTAGTGACTACTAGTAACCACTAGACCATTGGTAACCACTAGTGACCACTAGACCATTAGTAACCACTAGACCATTAGTTACCACTGGGCCATTAGTGACTACTAGTAACCACTAGACCACTAGCAACCACTAGACCATTAGTGACTACTAGTAACCATTAGTAACCACTAGACCATTAGTGACTACTAGTAACCACAAGTAACCACTAGAACACTAGTAACTATAAGTAACCACGAGACCATTAGTAACCACTAGGCCACTAAAAACCATTATACCACTAGACCACTAGTAACCATTAGACCACTAGACCATTAGTAACCATTAGACCTCTTGATCACTAGTAACCATTAGACCACTGGTAACCATTAGAACACTAGTAACTATTAGTAACCATTAGACCACTAGTAACCATTAGACCACTAGTAACCATTAGACCACTAGTAACCATTAGTCCACTAGTAACCATTAGACCACTAGACCATAAGTAACCATTAGACCACTAGTAACCATTAGACCTCTAGTAACCATTACACCACTAGACCACTAGTAACCATTACTAGTAACCATTAGACCACTAAAAAACATTAGTAACCACTAGACCACTAGTGACCATTATTAACCACTAGACCATTAGTAACCACTAGTGACCACTAGACCATTAGTAACCACTAGACCATTAGTAACCACTAGTAACCACTAGACCATTAGTGACTACTAGTAACCACTAGTAACCACTCGACCATTAGTAACCACGAGACCATTAGTAACCACTAGACCATTAGTGACCACTAGTAACCACTAGACCATTAGTGACTACTAGTAACCACTAGACCGTTAGTGACTACTAGTAAACACTTGTAACCACTAGACCATTAGTGACAACTGGTAACCACTAGACCACTAGTAACCATTAGAACACTGATAACCATTAGTAACCACGAGACCATTAGTAACCACGAGACCATTAGTAACCATTTGATCATTAGAACACTAGTAACTATTAGTAACCATTAGACCTCTAAAAACCATTAGACCACTTGTAACCATTAGACCACTAATAACCATTAGACCACTAAAAACCATTAGACCACTGGTAACCATTAGACCATTAGACCACTGGTAACCATTAGACCACTAGACCACTGGTAACCATTAGACCACTGGTAACCATTAGACCACTATTAACCACTAGACCATTAGTAACCATTAGACCACTAAAAACCATTAGACCACTGGTAACCATTAGACCACTTGACCACTGGTAACCATTATACCACTAATAACCATTAGACCACTTGTAACCATTAGACCACTAATAACCATTAGACCACTTGTAACCATTAGACCACTAATAACCATTAGACCACTAAAAACCATTAGACCACTGGTAGCCATTAGACCATTAGACCACTGGTAACCATTAGACCACTAGACCACTGGTAACCATTAGACCACTAGTAACCATTAGACCACTGGTAACCATTAGACCACTAAAAACCATTAGACCACTAGTAACTATTAGACCACTAAAAACCATTAGACCACTCGTAACCATTAGACCACCCAAGCCACCTATTGTTTGATGTTGTATCAAACCCACATTAAATCCAATTACCTTTTAATTTCTTCCCCTTGTGGTACTGAGGGAGCAGTAGTGCTAGGTTATCTAACTCTCTAGTGGGTCGTCAGCTATGTCACAATAGCCCATTCACAGGATCTTGTTGTTATTGTGCCGCATGTTGTTGATTGCTGGTTAAAGAGCTAATTTCATGCATGAGAGTGTTCCATCTGGCTGTGAATGACAAAACACCGGTTGATTCAGCCAGTAGGGAGTCTGTTTTGTGCGTGTGTGATTTAGCAGCACACCTGTTGTTCAATGGAGAATAAAACAGGCTGATGGGTTCATTAATCTCTCAATCAGTTAATTATTGATTGATTGATTGATCATTTATTGATAGACCCTGTCCTTTGTTTCAGGAACACATCATCAAACACATCCTGAGTTCAGCCATAGATGAGCCTTCAGCCCCAGCCAGGTATAAAGACCAACCATCCCCACCAATAAACCACCCACCCCACCAACCAACCACTCCCACCAACAAACCACAACCACCCATCCCCACAAACCAAACAACCAAATGGTACCAAATCAAATTTATTTATATAGCCCTTCGTACATCAGCTGATGTCTCAAAGTGCTGTACAGAAACCCAGCCTAAAACCCCAAACAGCAAGCAATGCAGGTGTAGAAGCACGGTGGCTAGGAAAAACTCCCTAGAAAGGCCAAAACCTAGGAAGAAACCTAGAGAGGAACCAGGCTATGTGGGGTGGCCAGTCCTCTTCTGGCTGTGCCGGGTGGAGATTATAACAGAACATGGCCAAGATGTTCAAATGTTCATAAATGACCAGCATGGTCAAATAATAATAAGGCAGAACAGTTGAAACTGGAGCAGCAGCACGGCCAGGTGGACTGGGGACAGCAAGGAGTCATCATGTCAGGTAGTCCTGGGGCATGGTCCTAGGACTCAGGTCCTCCGAGAGAGAGAAAGAAAGAGAGAAGGAGGGAATTAGAGAACGCACACTTAAATTCACACAGGACACCGAATAGGACAGGAGAAGTACTCCAGATATAACAAACTGACCCTAGCCCCCCGACACACAAACTACTGCAGCATAAATACCCTATTCCCGACATAGTGCACTACTTCTGACCAGCGCCCTGTATAGAGAATAGGGTACCATAAAGGACACAGTCTTTGTCTGTCTGGAGGAAGACATCTGCCAAATAGCAGATTATTGTAAGAAAAATGAGGCGAGGGAATGGGGAGGAGGGTGTCACTGTATGGGCTCTGGTGACTAATATAAGCTGGTTATGCTGTAGTCTTCCCTGTGTATTGTCCCTGTTAGTCTCATTCAATATCACACTGACATCGGTATTGTTAGTTGATTATGCATTTATGTATGTGTATTTGTGTTTATGGGTTACCAACTGTGACTCAAAATATTAAAGCTTTTTATAATGGGCTAATGTGTTAATTTTGTGTCCGTTAAATAAAAAACAGCCCAATGGAAAATGAAGAGGAGTTGTGTTATGTTGTGTTTGGCCCTGTCAGGTGTGTTGCCCTGTGCAGTCTGGGTATCTGGCTGTGTGAGGAGTTGGTCCACGCCACCCAGCATCCTCAGATCAAAGAAGCCCTCAATGTCATCTGTGTCACTCTAAAGGTAACTAGCTATATATGATATAGTAATATGCCACTTCTGCTAAATGGAATATATTGCTAACAGTGCCCATGCCCTGCATGCCTCACATGAGGAGCTGTCATTTTCAGCCATCTACTTCCTATGTTTGAACTGCAAAATCCACGAGTCACTTAAAGCGTACTGGATTGATTGTGTTCATTTTACTCCTGTGACTCTTTCATGATCTTAATTGTGCCTGTGGTTATTTCCTGTTAACGTTGCAACCATTTTTGTAATGACCTGTCAAACACACTCCGGTAATGGCTGAATTGGGCATCTATAATGGCGCTAAATCTTCGTCTGGGATATAACGCATCACCTTGACACTTGAATCACAAGAAAGAGAAGAAAGATAACTTTATTTTGATGGGTGTTCATTTTGGGGGTAATAGAAAAAAGTTCTAATTTAATACAGTTGAAATGTTTACAAATTAGATATGCTGAAATGAAAGCAACTTCTGAAAATTAACACTCAGATTAATGGTGATATTATGTCTGATTAGTATGTATAGATAAGTGCACATATAATTTCTTTATTTTAACATATTGTTTTTACAAAATACCTGATAATATTACAAAATGTATGTATGACTGCATTCTAAGAAAAATTACATTTTAAAATAAATTGAATACCTGAATTCTCACCAAATTGTTCTGTGCCAGTAAAAAAAATGCTGCGCTATAATTTAGTCAATATCAGATGGATTTAAAAAATTGGCAGCTTCATTAAATAGTACCCGCAAAACACCAGTCTCAATGTCAGCAGTGAAGAGGTGACTCCTGGATGCTGGCCTTCTAGGCAGAGTTCCTCTGTCCAGTGTCTGTGTTCTTTTGCCCATCTTAATCTTTTATTTTTATTATCCAGTCTGAGATATGGCTTTTTCTTTGCAAAAAAAAAAAGGCCAGCATCCCAGAGTCGCCTCTTCACTGTTGACGTTGAGACTGGTGTTTTGCGGGTACTATTTAATGAAGCTGCCAGTTGAGACTTGTGAGGCATCTGTTTCTCAAACTAGACACTCTAATGTACTTGTCCTCTTGCTCAGTTGTGCACCGGGCCTCCCACTCCTATTTCTATTCAGGTTAGAGACGGATTGCGCTGTTCTGTGAAGAGAGTAGTACACCGCTTTGTACGAGATCTTCAGTTTCTTGGCAATTTCTCGCATGGAATAGCCTTAATTAGAGGTCGACCGATTAATTTGGGCCGATTTCAAGTTTTCATAACAATCGGAAATCTGTATTTTTGGGCGCCGATTTCCGATTATTAAAAAAATATATATATATTTTTTTTTTAACCTAGGCAAGTCAGTTAAGAACACATTCTTATTTTCAATGACTGCCTAGGAACTGTGGGTTAACTGCCTTGTCCAGGGGCAGAATGACAGATTTTCACCTTGTCAGCTCAGGGGTTCCAATCTTGCAACCGCACAGTTAACTAGTCCAACGCTCTAACCATTGCACTCCACGAGTAGCATGCCTGTTACGCAAATGCAGTAGAAGCCAAGGTAAGTTGCTAGCTAGCATTAAACTTATCTTATAAAAAACAATAAATCATAATCACTAGTTATAACTACTAATCCAGTTTAGCAGGCAATATTAACCAGGTGAAATTGTGTCATTTCTCTTGCGTTCATTACACGCAGAGTCAGGGTATATGCAACAGTTTGGGCTGCCTGGCTCATTGCGAACTAATTTGCAAGAATTGTACGTAATTATGACATACATTGAAGGTTGTGCAATGTAAAACAAGAATATTTAGACTTAGGGATGCCATCTGTTAGATAAAATACCGAACGGTTCCGTATTTCACTGAAAGAATAAACGTTTTGTTTTCTAAATGAACGTTTCCGGATTCGATCGTATTAATGACCAAAGGCTCGTATTTCTGTGTGTTATTATGTTATAATTAAGTCTGATTTGATATAGCAGTCTGAGTGAGCAGCAGCAGGCCCGTAATCATTCATCATTCGTGCATTTTGCCAGCAGCTCTTCGCAAGCACAGCGCTGTTTATGACTTCAAGCCTATCAGCCTAATGGCTGGTGTAACCAATGTGAAATGGCTAGCTAGTTAGCTGGGTGTGCGCTAATACTGTTTCAAACGTCACTCGCTTTTAGATTTGGAGTAGTTATTCCCCTTGCGCTGCAAGGGCTGCGGCTTTTGTGGAGTGATGGGTAACGATGTTTCGAGTGTGGCTGTTGCCGATGTGTTCCTGGTTCGAGCCCAGGTAGGGGCGAGGAGGGGTACGGAAGCTATACTGTTACACTGGCAATACTATAGTGCCTATAAGAACATCCAATTGTCTAAGGTATATGAAATACAAATGGTATAGAGAGAAATAGTCCTATAAATACTATATTAACTACAACCTAAAAAAACCTTACCTTAGAATATTGAAGTCTCATGTTAAAAGGAACCACCAACTTTCATATGTTCTCATGTTCTGAGCAAGGAACTTAAACGTTAGCTTTTTTACATGGCACATATTTTACATGGCACACATTTTTACATGGCACATATTACTTTCTTCTCCAACACTTTGTTTTTGCATTATTTAAACCAAATTGAACATGTTTCATTATTTATTTGAGGCTAAATTGATTTTATTGATGTTTTATATTAAGTTAAAATAAGTGTTAATTCAGTATTGTTGTAATTGTCATTATTACAAATTAAAAAAATCGGCCGATTAATCGGTATCGGCTTTTCGGGTCCTCCAATAATCGGTATCGGAGTTGAAAAATCATAATCGGTCGACCTCTAGCCTTAATTTCTCATAACAAGAATAGACTGACAAGTTTCAGAAGAAAGTTCTTTGTTTCTAGCCATTTTGAGCCTGTAATCGAACCCACAAATGCTGATGCTCCAGATACTGAACTAGTCTAAGGAGGCCAGTTGTATTGCTTCTTTAATCAGCACAATAGTTTTCAGCTGTGCTAACATAATTGCAAAAGGGTTTTCTAATGATCAGTTAGTCTTTTAAAATGATAACTTGGATTAGCTAACACAACGTGCCATTGGAAAGCAGGAGTGATGGTTGATAATGGGCCTCTGTACACCTATATAGATATTCAATTTTAAATCAGCCATTTCTAGCTACAATAGTCATTTGCAACATTAACAATGTCTACACTGTATTTCTGATCAATTTGATGTTATTTAAAAAAAAAAAAATTCTTTCAAAAACAAGGACATTCCTAAGTGACCCCAAACTTTTGAACGGTAGTGTATATGTGATCCCTATGGGAATTGAACCCACAACCCTGATGTTATTGAGTCATCTGCCATGCACAGTGATTAGAATTTTGAAATGTGTTGCCTTGCCTTCATCACTTGCCATGGGAATTGTACTGTAGCAGTCCCTGGTTAGCAGTAGCACAGAAGCAGTATCTCCCAGTATTTAGCCCTGGTCTGTCTGTTGTTGACTGGCACAGTTACAGCAGTGTCAGTCTGCTTGGAGTGGGAGAAAGATGTTCTGCACTGAGTTGCCAGAAGAAGCTTACAGACAGTACCGGCTGGTTTGGTCTGGCCCACCACACACAACTCCAGCCCAGCTAAATCTGGCCTGACTGTCAACATTTTGGCCTCTGTGTGCTCTCCATTCTGCTCAGACAGAAGGCGAAGGCTAATCCCATGAAGAATACATCCAACACCCACCTCAAGGAATTGTTATTTTTCAGTCTTCTGAAATAAGGGTGCTCGTCAACTGACCCCCCCCCTCCCCACCCCCCCTACTTTAACTCCTCTCCATATTGTTATCCAATCAAATGGGATGGCTAGTGATCCGGACCATTGTTTTGTGTGTGCCTTGGCCCTGGCCTGCTGCTCTGGAAAGCACTGCGCTCTTCCCGAGGCAGGGTCACAGTGAGAGGAGGGAGGGAGGAGGAGGTGGTGGGTCATCTCCCTGAGCCCCTTACACTTTTCTCAATTGCGTGCGTGTTTGTGTCTCTTTGTTTTTCAGTTTCCAAATAAAACTGTCGCGCTGGTGGCCTCCGACATTCTGCACTTGCTCATAAACTATGTCGATGACCTTCAGAAATTCCCCCTCGACACTCCAAAGAAAATAGTTGAGGTAAATTGGCATGTCCATTTTAATAATGACCTATGTCAACTCTTCTTGGAGTTTTTCAAGAGGATCCTTTTGGAATGACAGTGACATATTAACTCTTGTTTCAGATCCTCATAGCGACTATCACTCACCTGCTTCCCACTACAGAATCCTCGCCTCATGAACTGGACAAGAGGGTATGTCACTTCTCCTCACACACAACTCTCCTAGTCACATGGAGAGTTGGTAATAATACACGATCACAACTGTTGCTTTTCTATTTACAGTATACCAGCCTTTCTTGCAGAAGCTCAATGAAGAAAATGTTCCTCATCATAATACAGTATTTTGTTCTCTGCTTTATTTATGAAATCAAACTGTGTTTTTGCTTTCCTGTCCCTAGTTGGTGGTGTCTCTGCTGTTGTGCCTGCTGGACTGGGTGATGGCTCTGCCTCCTAAAACTTTGCTGCAGCCTGTCCAAACCCTCAGCCCTGACAAGGAGAAGCCAGACAAGTCTGTCCTCAGCTGTATCTACAAGGTATGCCCAGTAGAACCCTTGCCCATACTTTTGTAGTAGTAGTAGCTTTGTGAATAGTAGCTTTATGTAGTAGCTTTGTGAATTGATATACTTCAAGACAGTATTTGATGCCGACATATCCGTCTTTACTTTGCTTAGCATTGACCAAAGCATTCAGTGGAGTGTGGAACCTGACCCATGGAGTAGCACTTATTTTGTGTTTAGTGGTCTTTCATTTCCTAATGGAGTTCAGGACTGGGGGGCCTCCTTCCTAATGCATGCTACAGCTGGCACTGAGCACACCCAGACTCACTCACTCCCTCAGTTGTCAGCACTCAATCACAGGATCCTCTTTTCCCATTACCACCCTTTCTCTCTCTCCACGGAAACGCACTGTGACGGGATCAGCAGATCATTCAATTACTTATTTCCGATAAGGATTCCACCTCTCAAGTTTCTTTCTCTCTTTCTATTTTCTCTTTCTCCTTTCTCTCTCTGTCTCTCTCTCTCTCATTCTTTTGCGCTCTCTCATGTTATTTCTCTCTATAGAAAACTACAGTCATGTGAAATAGTGCAGTAGTGTTCATTGATTGTTTTCTTGGTTCTCCCTCTTCTCCCCCCAGGTGCTGCATGGCTGTGTGTATGGGGCCCAGAACTTCAACAGCCCTAGGTATTTCCCTATGAACCTGTCAGACCTGACCAGTCCAGACTACGACCCCTTCCTGCTACTGGAGAGTCTGAAGGAACCAGAGCCCCT
Source organism: Oncorhynchus mykiss (assembly GCF_013265735.2). Classification (NCBI taxonomy): domain Eukaryota; kingdom Metazoa; phylum Chordata; class Actinopteri; order Salmoniformes; family Salmonidae; genus Oncorhynchus; species Oncorhynchus mykiss. Next base: position 27,914,892 of record NC_048589.1, read on the forward strand.
CCACTCCCCTGACTCAGAACGCTCCTCCAAACTACAGCCTGTCACTGAGGGTAAGAACATAACTCCCTCTTCTCCTCCTCTTCCGCTGTCTTAATCTCTACCTCTCCCCTACTCTGATTCCTCCTATGGACTGGATGTGATGTGAATGCAGCTAGGCTCCTATGTGTCCTGTGTTAGATTCAGAGCAGCAGGGGACACCTGCAGCTTTTTCCAGCATGGGATAATGACTAATCTTTGGAGCACTTTGTGAGGCATGCTTCTTTTCTTAGCAACTAACTCCCCTTTTCCCTCCGGTCCTCGATCTATCAATTTATTTGTTCATTTCATTCCTTTTCTTTTGGGGTATCGGAGTAAAGATGGAGGGAGGGAGAGATTTAACCTTAATTTACATAGGTTTGTCTCATTGAGATAAAACATGCTTTTGCCTTAAAGGCCCCCCTAGATTTTATTAGAGAGAGAGTGAGAGAGAAACCTGTCCTCCTGTCCTGTCAATAGTCACATTCCTTTTCCCTGTAATGGCCCACTCAGGGTTTATGTAGCTCTGTGGGGCTGTAAATTATGCTTATTGGCAAGAGATGGTTGGTAAAACACTGAGTGTCATGGCATCAGATTGTTCTCTGCGTGGTGCCACCCAGAAATGTAAAAATATTCCCCATTGGAATCATTGAGGTATCTAGCGTTGTAACTGGTGTCTGGCGTTGTTGTTACTGGTGTCTGGCGTTGTTGTTACTGGTGTCTGGCGTTGTTGTTACTGGTGTCTGGCGTTGTTGTTACTGGTGTCTGGCGTTGTTGTTACTGGTGTCTGGCGTTGTTGTTACTGGTGTCTGGCGTTGTTGTTACTGGTGTCTGGCGTTGTTGTTACTGGTGTCTGCCGTTGTTGTTACTGGTGTCTGGCATTGTTGTTACTGGTGTCTGGCATTGTTGTTACTGGTGTCTGGCGTTGTTGTAACTGGTGTCTGGCGTTGTTGTTACTGGTGTCTGGCGCTTTTCTAACTGGTGTCTGGCGTTGTTGTAACTGGTGTCTGGCGCTTTTGTAACTGGTGTCTGGCGTTGTTGTAACTGGTGTCTGGCGTTGTTGTAACTGGTGTCTGGCGTTGTTGTAACTGGTGTCTGGCGTTGTTGTAACTGGTGTCTGGCGTTGTTGTAACTGGTGTCTGGCGCTTTTGTTACTGGTGTCTGGCGCTTTTGTTACTGGTGTCTGGCGTTGTTGTTACTGGTGTCTGGCGTTGTTACTGGTGTCTGGCGTTGTTGTTACTGGTGTCTGGCGTTGTTGTAATTGGTGTCTGCCGCTTTTGTAACTGGTGTCTGGCGTTGTTGTTACTGGTGTCTGGCGTTGTTGTAACTGGTGTCTGGCACGTTTAACTGGTGCCTGGCGTTGTTGTTACAGGTGTCTGGCGTTGTTGTAACTGGTGTCTGGCGTTGTTGTAACTGGTGTCTGGCGTTGTTGTAACTGGTGCCTGGCGCTTTTGTAACTGGTGCCTGGCGCTTTTGTAACTGGTGCCTGGCGCTGTTGTTACTGGTGTCTGGCGTTGTTGTTACTGGTGTCTGGCGTTGTTGTAACTGGTGTCTGGCGTTGTTGTAACTGGTGTCTGGCGTTGTTGTAACTGGTGTCTGGCGTTGTTGTAACTGGTGTCTGGCGTTGTTACTGGTGTCTGGCGTTGTTGTTACTGGTGTCTGGCGTTGTTGTAATTGGTGTCTGCCGCTTTTGTAACTGGTGTCTGGCGTTGTTGTTACTGGTGTCTGGCGTTGTTGTAACTGGTGTCTGGCACGTTTAACTGGTGCCTGGCGTTGTTGTTACAGGTGTCTGGCGTTGTTGTAACTGGTGTCTGGCGTTGTTGTAACTGGTGTCTGGCGTTGTTGTAACTGGTGCCTGGCGCTTTTGTAACTGGTGCCTGGCGCTGTTGTTACTGGTGTCTGGCGTTGTTGTTACTGGTGTCTGGCGTTGTTGTAACTGGTGTCTGGCGTTGTTGTAACTGGTGTCTGGCGTTGTTGTAACTGGTGTCTGGCGTTGTTGTTACTGGTGTCTGGCGTTGTTGTTACTGGTGTCTGGCGTTGTTGTTACTGGTGTCTGGCGTTGTTGTTACTGGTGTCTGGCGTTGTTGTTACTGGTGTCTGGCGTTTTTGTAACTGGTGTCTGGCGCTTTTATAACTGGTGTCTGGCGTTGTTGCTACTGGTGTCTGGCGTTGTTGTAACTGGTGTCTGGGGTTGTTGTAACTGGTGTCTGGGGTTGTTGTTACTGGTGTCTGGCACTGTTGTAACTGGTGTCTGGAGTTGGTGTTACTGGTGTCTGGCATTGTTGTAACTTGTGTCTGGCTTTGTTGTTACTGGTGTCTGGCTTTGTTGTTACTGGTGTCTGGCTTTGTTGTTACTGGTGTCTGGCTTTGTTGTTACTGGTGTCTGGGGTTGTTGTTACTGGTGTCTGGGGTTGTTGTTACTGGTGTCTGGCTTTGTTGTTACTGGTGTCTGGCGTTGTTGTTACTGGTGTCTGGCGCTTTTGTAACTGGTGTCTGGGCTTTTATAATTGGTGTCTGGCATTGTTGCTACTGGTGTCTGGCGTTGTTGCAACTGGTGTCTGGCGTTGTTGTAACTGGTGTCTGGCGTTGTTGTAACTGGTGTCTGGCGTTGTTGTAACTTGTGTCTGGCGTTGTTGTAACTGGTGTCTGGCGTTGTTGTAACTGGTGTCTGGCGTTGTTGTAACTGGTGTCTGGCGTTGTTGTAACTGGTGTCTGGCGTTGTTGTTACTGGTGTCTGGCTTTGTTGTTACTGGTGTCTGGGGTTGTTGTTACTGGTGTCTGGCTTTGTTGTTACTGGTGTCTGGCGTTGTTGTTACTGGTGTCTGGCGCTTTTGTAACTGGTGTCTGGCGCTTTTGTAACTGGTGTCTGGTGCTTTTATAATTGGTGTCTGGCATTGTTGCTACTGGTGTCTGGCGTTGTTGCTACTGGTGTCTGGCGTTGTTGCTACTGGTGTCTGGCGTTGTTGTAACTGGTGTCTGGCGTTGTTGTAACTGGTGTCTGGCGTTGTTGTAACTGGTGTCTGGCGCTTTTGTTACTGGTGTCTGGCGCTTTTGTAACTGGTGTCTGGCGTTGTTGCTACTGGTGTCTGGCGTTGTTGTAACTGGAGTCTGGCGTTGTTGCTACTGGTGTCTGGCGCTGTTGCAACTGGTGTCTGGGGTTGTTGTTACTGGTGTCTGGCGCTTTTGTAACTGGTGTCTGGCGCTTTTGTAACTGGTGTCTGGCGTTGTTGTAACTGGTGCCTGGCGCTTTTGTAACTGGTGCCTGGCGCTTTTGTAACTGGTGCCTGGCGCTGTTGTTACTGGTGTCTGGCGTTGTTGTTACTGGTGTCTGGCGTTGTTGTAACTGGTGTCTGGCGTTGTTGTAACTGGTGTCTGGCGTTGTTGTAACTGGTGTCTGGCGTTGTTGTAACATGTGTCTGGCGTTGTTGTTACTGGTGTCTGGCGTTGTTACTGGTGTCTGGCTTTGTTGTTACTGGTGTCTGGCGTTGTTGTAATTGGTGTCTGCCGCTTTTGTAACTGGTGTCTGGCGTTGTTGTTACTGGTGTCTGGCGTTGTTGTAACTGGTGTCTGGCACGTTTAACTGGTGCCTGGCGTTGTTGTTACAGGTGTCTGGCGTTGTTGTAACTGGTGTCTGGCGTTGTTGTAACTGGTGTCTGGCGTTGTTGTAACTGGTGTCTGGCGTTGTTGTAACTGGTGCCTGGCGCTTTTGTAACTGGTGCCTGGCGCTTTTGTAACTGGTGCCTGGCGCTGTTGTTACTGGTGTCTGGCGTTGTTGTAACTGGTGTCTGGCGTTGTTGTAACTGGTGTCTGGCGTTGTTGTAACTGGTGTCTGGCGTTGTTGTAACTGGTGTCTGGCGTTGTTGTTACTGGTGTCTGGCGTTGTTGTTACTGGTGTCTGGCGTTGTTGTTACTGGTGTCTGGCGTTGTTGTTACTGGTGTCTGGCGTTGTTGTTACTGGTGTCTGGCGTTTTTGTAACTGGTGTCTGGCGCTTTTATAACTGGTGTCTGGCGTTGTTGCTACTGGTGTCTGGCGTTGTTGTAACTGGTGTCTGGGGTTGTTGTTACTGGTGTCTGGCACTGTTGTAACTGGTGTCTGGAGTTGGTGTTACTGGTGTCTGGCATTGTTGTAACTTGTGTCTGGCTTTGTTGTTACTGGTGTCTGGCTTTGTTGTTACTGGTGTCTGGCTTTGTTGTTACTGGTGTCTGGCTTTGTTGTTACTGGTGTCTGGGGTTGTTGTTACTGGTGTCTGGCTTTGTTGTTACTGGTGTCTGGCGTTGTTGTTACTGGTGTCTGGCGCTTTTGTAACTGGTGTCTGGACTTTTATAATTGGTGTCTGGCATTGTTGCTACTGGTGTCTGGCGTTGTTGCAACTGGTGTCTGGCGTTGTTGTAACTGGTGTCTGGCGTTGTTGTAACTGGTGTCTGGCGTTGTTGTAACTGGTGTCTGGCGTTGTTGTAACTGGTGTCTGGCGTTGTTGTAACTGGTGTCTGGCGTTGTTGTAACTGGTGTCTGGCGTTGTTGTAACTGGTGTCTGGCGTTGTTGTAACTGGTGTCTGGCGTTGTTGTAACTGGTGTCTGGCGTTGTTGTTACTGGTGTCTGGCTTTGTTGTTACTGGTGTCTGGGGTTGTTGTTACTGGTGTCTGGCTTTGTTGTTACTGGTGTCTGGCGTTGTTGTTACTTGTGTCTGGCTTTGTTGTTACTGGTGTCTGGCTTTGTTGTTACTGGTGTCTGGCTTTGTTGTTACTGGTGTCTGGGGTTGTTGTTACTGGTGTCTGGCTTTGTTGTTACTGGTGTCTGGCTTTGTTGTTACTGGTGTCTGGCGTTGTTGTTACTGGTGTCTGGCGCTTTTGTAACTGGTGTCTGGGCTTTTATAATTGGTGTCTGGCATTGTTGCTACTGGTGTCTGGCGTTGTTGCAACTGGTGTCTGGCGTTGTTGTAACTGGTGTCTGGCGTTGTTGTAACTGGTGTCTGGCGTTGTTGTAACTGGTGTCTGGCGTTGTTGTAACTGGTGTCTGGCGTTGTTGTAACTGGTGTCTGGCGTTGTTGTAACTGGTGTCTGGCGTTGTTGTAACTGGTGTCTGGCGTTGTTGTAACTGGTGTCTGGCGTTGTTGTAACTGGTGTCTGGCGTTGTTGTTACTGGTGTCTGGCTTTGTTGTTACTGGTGTCTGGGGTTGTTGTTACTGGTGTCTGGCTTTGTTGTTACTGGTGTCTGGCGTTGTTGTTACTGGTGTCTGGCGCTTTTGTAACTGGTGTCTGGCGCTTTTGTAACTGGTGTCTGGTGCTTTTATAATTGGTGTCTGGCATTGTTGCTACTGGTGTCTGGCGTTGTTGCTACTGGTGTCTGGCGTTGTTGCTACTGGTGTCTGGCGTTGTTGTAACTGGTGTCTGGCGTTGTTGTAACTGGTGTCTGGCGTTGTTGTAACTGGTGTCTGGCGCTTTTGTTACTGGTGTCTGGCGCTTTTGTAACTGGTGTCTGGCGTTGTTGCTACTGGTGTCTGGCGTTGTTGTAACTGGAGTCTGGCGTTGTTGCTACTGGTGTCTGGCGCTGTTGCAACTGGTGTCTGGGGTTGTTGTTACTGGTGTCTGGCGCTTTTGTAACTGGTGTCTGGCGCTTTTGTAACTGGTGTCTGGCGTTGTTGTAACTGGTGCCTGGCGCTTTTGTAACTGGTGCCTGGCGCTTTTGTAACTGGTGCCTGGCGCTGTTGTTACTGGTGTCTGGCGTTGTTGTTACTGGTGTCTGGCGTTGTTGTAACTGGTGTCTGGCGTTGTTGTAACTGGTGTCTGGCGTTGTTGTAACTGGTGTCTGGCGTTGCTGGTGTCTGGCGTTTTTGTAACTGGTGTCTGGCGTTTTTGTAACTGGTGTCTGGCGCTTTTATAACTGGTGTCTGGCGTTGTTGCTACTGGTGTCTGGCGTTGTTGTTACTGGTGTCTGGCGTTGTTGTTACTGGTGTCTGCCGCTTTTGTAACTGGTGCCTGCCGCTTTTGTAACTGGTGTCTGGCGTTGTTGTAACTGGTGTCTGGGGTTGTTGTAACTGGTGTCTGGCGTTGTTGTTACCGGTGTCTGGCGTTGTTGTTACCGGTGTCTGGCGTTGTTGTTACTGGTATCTAGCATTTTACTTTTGATTGGCTAGATTGCCTCATCCCTTTACCCTCTGTTGGAGGTTAACACTAGAAATACCTAGTCCCACTGGGTTGAGCGGATACCCACATGTTATCTACTGACTGACTGGCTGGCTGGCTTTTTCTATCTTTTCTCCTGTTTATTGGAACTGGTCTTGAGAAATGCTGCACTGTCAACATTAAACAGTGTCCATTATATCCCCTTGTTCTTGTTTTAGAGCTTTTCATCTCTTTATCTCCTTATTATTTATCTCTTCCTCTCCCCCTGTAGTGCGGAGCCGTATCCAGCACGGTCTGATCTCCATCGCTGCCAGGACAGTCATCACCCACCTGGTCAACCACCTTGGGCACTACCCCATGTCTGGAGGCCCTGCTACCCTGACCAGCCAGGTGTGTGAGAACATGGACAACCCCTACAGCGATAGCCCTGACCTGGCCCCAGAGCTCTTTGATGGGCCCAACCTACAGTTCTTTGTCCTGAATGGCACCACCCTCCTATCCTGTCTGCAGGTCCGTGCTGAGGACGGTGTGCCTGGTGGAGGAATGTCTGCAGGCCTCACCACCACCAGTGCCTGTGTGAGGGTTATCGTCCGAGACATCTCCGGAAAACACTCGTGGGATTCGGCTGTGCTGTACGGGCCACCTCACTGTGGTGTTCCCAATCAGCCCCTGCACCTCTACAGTAACACACCAACAGAGAGAATGACTACAGAGAGGGAGAAGGAGAAGAACTGGGTTGGAGACCCTATAGAGAAGGAAGAAGAGGAGAGGGAAGAGGAGGAGGAGGTGGTGGTGTTGGTGCTGGGAGAGGAGGAGCAGGGGGAGGCTGTGGAGGAGGAAGGAGAGGAAGAAGAGGAGGAAGTGGAAGGTGTGTTGGAGCTCATGGCCCCGCAAGCTAAGCGTGTGTGTCGCGAGGCGGTCCCGTCCTGGAACTCCTTGCGAGAAGATGATGTTCTAGATGAGATACTGCAGTACCTGGGTTACTCCAGCCCCGAGTGCCTTCAGCGTGCCGGAGGCCCCCTTAACATCCCCGCCCCACCCCCTGTCTGCGTGTCGGAGAAGCAGGAGAACGACGTGATCAACGCCATCCTGAAGCAGTGTGCAGAGGAGAGGGACTTTGCGGTGCACAGAGGGAATGGGCTGAACATGAGAGCCGTGGAGCAAGGGGAGCCAGGGCCTCAGAGGCCCCAGTCAGCCTTCTACTACTGCAGGCTGCTACTCAACATCCTGGGCATGAACTCCTGGGAGAAGAGGTGAGAGAGACACACCACACCACAAACCAGGGTCCTGTTCAGTGGGGCACACAACAGGAGAAAACATTTTGAAACTGGGAGGTACAGTGCCTTAAGAAAGTATTCATACCTCTTGACTTATTCCATATTTTGTTGCGTTACAGCCTGACTTCAAAATTGATTAAATAGATGTTATTCTCACCCATCTAAACACAATACCTCATAATGCCTTAGAAATGTTTGCAAATTTATTGAAAATGAAATGCAGAAATATCACATTTACATACTGTAAGTATTCACACCACTGAGTCAATATAAGTCAGAATCAACTTTTGCAGCGATTACAGCTGTGAGTTTTTCTGGGTAAGTCTAAGAGCTGTCCACCCCTGGATTGTGCAACATTTGCCCATTATTGTTTTCAAAATTCTTCAAGTTCTGTCAAGTTGGTTGTCGATCATTGCCATATATTTTCAAGACGATTTTTAATTCAATACTGTAACTAGTCCAGTCAGGAACATTGAATCTAGTCTTGGTAAGCAACTGCAGTGTATATTTGGCCTTGCATTTTAGGTTATTGTTCTGCTGGAAGGTGATTCTGTCTCCCAGTGTCTGTTGGAAAGCAGACTGAACCAGGTTTTCTTCCGAGGATTTTGCCTGTGCTTAACTCTATTCTGTTTATTTTTATCCTTAAAAAACTCCTTGGTCCTTGCCGATGACGAGCATACCCATAACATGATGCATCCACCACAATGCTTGAAAATATGAAGAGTGGTACTCCGTGATGTGTTTTATTAGATTTGCCCAGAACATAAAGCTTTGTATTCAGGACATTTTTTTGCAGTTTTACTTTAGTACCTTAATGCAAACAGGATGCATGTTTAGGAATATATATATGCTGTACAGGCTTCCTTCTTTTCACTCTGTCATTTAGGTTTGTCTTCCGGCGCCGACAGAGATGGCCGCCTCGCTTCGCGTTCCTAGGAAACTATGCAGTTTTTTGTTTTTTTACGTGTTATTTCTTACATTAGTACCCCAGCTCATCTTAGGTTTCATTACATACAGTCGAGAAGAACTACTGAATATAAGATCAGCATCAACTCACCATCAGTACTACCAAGAATATGTTTTTCGCGACGCGGATCCTGTGTTCTGCCTTACAAACAGGACAACTGAGTGGATTCCATGCAGCGACCCAAAAAAAAAACAACTCCGAAAAAGAGGGAAACGAGGCGGTCTTCTGGTCAGACTCCGGAGACGGGCACATCGTGCACCACTCCCTAGCATTCTTCTTGCCAATGTCCAGTCTCTTGACAACAAGGTTGATGAAATCCGAGCAAGGGTAGCATTCCAGAGGGACATCAGAGACTGTAACGTTCTTTGCTTCACGGAAACGTGGCTCACTGGAGAGACTCTATCCGAAGCGGTGCAGCCAACGGGTTTCTCCACACATCGCGCAGACAGAAACAAACAACTTTCTGGTAAGAAGAGGGGCGGCGGCGTATGCCTTATGACTAACGTGACATGGTGTGATGAAAGAAACATACAGGAACTCAAATCCTTCTGTTCACCTGATTTAGAATTCCTCACAATCAAATGTAGACCGCATTATCTACCAAGAGAATTCTCTTCGATTATAATCACAGCCGTATACATCCCCCCCCAAGCAGACACATCGATGGCTCTGAACGAACTTTATTTAACTCTTTGCAAACTGGAAACCATTCATCCGGAGGCTGCATTCATTGTAGCTGGGGATTTTAACAAGGCTAATCTGAAAACAAGACTCCCTAAATTTTATCAGCATATCGATTGCGCAACCAGGGGTGGAAAGACCTTGGATCATTGTTACTCTAACTTCCGCGACGCATATAAGGCCCTGCCCCGCCCCCCTTTCGGAAAAGCTGACCACGACTCCATTTTGTTGATCCCTGCCTACAGACAGAAACTAAAACAAGAGGCTCCCACGCTGAGGTCTGTCCAACGCTGGTCCGACCAAGCTGACTCCACACTCCAAGACTGCTTCCACCACGTGGACTGGGACATGTTTCGTATTGCGTCAGACAACAACATTGACGAATACGCTGATTCGGTGTGTGAGTTCATTAGAACGTGCGTTGAAGATGTCGTTCCCATAGCAACGATTAAAACATTCCCTAACCAGAAACCGTGGATTGATGGCAGCATTCGCGTGAAACTGAAAGCGCGAACCACTGCTTTTAATCAGGGGAAGGTGTCTGGTAACATGACCGAATACAAACAGTGCAGCTATTCCCTCCGCAAGGCTATCAAACAAGCTAAGCGTCAGTACAGAGACAAAGTAGAATCTCAATTCAACGGCTCAGACACAAGAGGCATGTGGCAGGGTCTACAGTCAATCACGGACTACAGGAAGAAATCCAGCCCAGTCACGGACCAGGATGTCCTGCTCCCAGGCAGACTAAACAACTTTTTTGCCCGCTTTGAGGACAATACAGTGCCACTGACACGGCCGGCAACGAAAACATGCGGTCTCTCCTTCACTGCAGCCGAGGTGAGTAAGACATTTAAACGTGTTAACCCTCGCAAGGCTGCAGGCCCAGACGGCATCCCCAGCCGCGCCCTCAGAGCATGCGCAGACCAGCTGGCCGGTGTGTTTACGGACATATTCAATCAATCCCTATACCAGTCTGCTGTTCCCACATGCTTCAAGAGGGCCACCATTGTTCCTGTTCCCAAGAAAGCTAAGGTAACTGAGCTAAACGACTACCGCCCCGTAGCACTCACTTCCGTCATCATGAAGTGCTTTGAGAGACTAGTCAAGGACCATATCACCTCCACCCTACCTGACACCCTAGACCCACTCCAATTTGCTTACCGCCCAAATAGGTCCACAGACGATGCAATCTCAACCACACTGCACACCGCCCTAACCCATCTGGTCAAGAGGAATACCTATGTGAGAATGCTGTTCATTGACTACAGCTCGGCATTCAACACCATAGTACCCTCCAAGCTCGTCATCAAGCTCGAGACCCTGGGTCTCGACCCCGCCCTGTGCAACTGGGTACTGGACTTCCTGACGGGCCGCCCCCAGGTGGTGAGGGTAGGCAACAACATCTCCTCCCCGCTGATCCTCAACACTGGGGCCCCACAAGGGTGCGTTCTGAGCCCTCTCCTGTACTCCCTGTTCACCCACGACTGCGGGGCCACGCACGCCTCCAACTCAATCATCAAGTTTGCGGACGACACAACAGTGGTAGGCTTGATTACCAACAACGACGAGACGGCCTACAGGGAGGAGGTGAGGGCCCTCGGAGTGTGGTGTCAGGAAAATAACCTCACACTCAACGTCAACAAAACTAAGGAGATGATTGTGGACTTCAGGAAACAGCAGAGGGAACACCCCCCTATCCACATCGATGGAACAGTAGTGGAGAGGGTAGCAAGTTTTAAGTTCCTCGGCATACACATCACAGACAAACTGAATTGGTCCACTCACACAGACAGCATTGTGAAGAAGGCGCAGCAGCGCCTCTTCAACCTCAGGAGGCTGAAGAAATTTGGCTTGTCACCAAAAGCACTCACAAACTTCTACAAATGCACAATCGAGAGCATCCTGGCGGGCTGTATCACCGCCTGGTACGGCAACTGCTCCGCCCTCAACCGTAAGGCTCTCCAGAGGGTGGTGAGGTCTGCACAACGCATCACCGGGGGCAAACTACCTGCTCTCCAGGACACCTACTCCACCCGATGTCACAGGAAGGCCATAAAGATCATCAAGGACATCAACCACCCGAGCCACTGCCTGTTCACCCCGCTATCATCCAGAAGGCGAGGTCAGTACAGGTGCATCAAAGCTGGGACCGAGAGACTGAAAAACAGCTTCTATCTCAAGGCCATCAGACTGTTAAACAGCCACCACTAACATTGAGTGGCTGCTGCCAACACACTGACACTGACTCAACTCCAGCCACTTTAATAATGGGAATTGATGGGAAATGATGTAAATATATCACTAGCCACTTTAAACAATGCTACCTTATATAATGTTACTTACCCTACATTATTCATCTCATATGCATACGTATATACTGTACTCTATATCATCGACTGTATCCTTATGTAATACATGTATCACTAGCCACTTTAAACTATGCCACTTTGTTTACATACTCATCTCATTTGTACATACTGTACTCGATACCATCTACTGTATCTTGCCTATGCTGCTCTGTACCATCACTCATTCATATATCCTTATGTACATATTCTTTATCCCCTTACACTGTGTACAAGACAGTAGTTTTGGAATTGTTAGTTAGATTACTTGTTGGTTATTACTGCATTGTCGGAACTAGAAGCACAAGCATTTCGCTACACTCGCATTAACATCTGCTAACCATGTGTATGTGACAAATAAAATTTGATTTGATTTGGTTAGTATTGTGGAGTAACTATAATGTTGTTGATCCATCCTCAGTTTTCTCCTATCGCAGCCATTAAACTCTGTAACTGTTTTAAAGTTACTATTGCCTCATGGTGAAATCCCTGAGCGATTTCCTTCCTCTCCAGCAACTGAGTTAGGAAGGACACATGCATACAGTGCATTCGGAAAGTTTTCAGACCCCTTCCCCTTCTCCACATTTTGATACGTTGCGGCCTTATTCTAAAATGGATTAAATAAATAAAAATCTATCTACACACAATACCCCATAATGACTATGCGAAAACAGGTTTTTAGAAATCTTTGCAAATTTAAAAAAAAAAAAAAACAGAAATACATTATTTACAAAAGTATTCAGACCCTGTGCTATGAGACTCAAAAGTAAGCTCAGGTGCATCCTGTTTCTATTGATCATCCTTGACGTTTCTACAACCTGATTGGAGTCCACCTGTGGTAAATTAAATTGATTGATCTAGAGGTGAAATAAACGCACACCTATTTATGCGAGGTGCTGACTTGTGGAGTAGAACACTTCAAAAATGAAGGAGAGCCACACACTCTAGGAGCTCCGATGCAATAATTTAATAACCTAATAACCAACAAAACGTTGTCAAAACGACAGACAAGCTGTCTTAATCAGGGTATAATGGACAAACACAGGTGTCTGTAATCATGGCCGGGTGTGGCCTGATATCATTGGTTAATTCTCTGATTTTAAAAAATGTATTAAATTGATTGGACATGATTTGGAAAGGCACACACCTGTCTATTTAAGGTCCCACAGTTGACAGTACATTTCAGAGCAAAAACCAAGCCATGAGGTCAAAGGAATTGTCCGTAGAGCTCCGAGACAGGATTGTGTGGAGGCACAGATCTGAGGAAGGGTACCATAAAATGTCTGCAGCATTGAAGTTTCCCAAGAACACAGTGGCCTCCATCATTCTTAAATGGAAGAAGTTTGGAACCACCAAGACTCTTCCTAGAGCTTGCCGCCCGGCCAAACTGAGCAATCGGGGGAGAAGGGCCTTGGTCAGGGAGGTGACCACGATGTCTTAAGCACCACGTCTAGGGCGTCACGTCTAGAGGAAACCTGGCACGATCCCTACGGTGAAGCATGGTGTTGGCAGTATCATGCTGTTGGGATGTTTTTTCAGCGGCAGGGACTGGGAGATTAGTCAGGATCGAGGGAAGATGAACAGAGCAAAGTACAGAGAGATCCTTGATGAAAACCTGCCCCAGAGAGCGCTTTAGACCTCAGACTGGGGCGAAGGTTCACCTTCCAACAGGACAACGCCCTAAGCACACAGCCAAAACAATGCAGGAGTGGCTTCGGGACAAATCTCTGAATGTCCTTGAGTGGCCCGGCCAGAGCCCGAACATCTTTGGAGAAACCTGAAATTGGCTGTGCAGCGACGCTCCCCATTCAACCTGACAGAGCTTGAGAGGATCTGCAGAGAAGAATAGGAGAAGCTCCCCACATACAGGTGTGCCAAGCTTGTAGCGTCATACCCAAGAAGACTAAAGGCTGTAATCGCTGCTTAAGGTGCTTCAACAAAGTACTGAGTAAAGGGTCTGAATACTTATGTAAATATAAATACACTTGGTATTGTGTGTAGATTGATGGGGGGGGGGAAACATTTTTATAAATTTTAGAATAAGGCTGTAACTGTGGAAAAGGGCAAGGGGTCTGAATACTTTCCCGTATGCACTGTATCTTTGTAGTCACTGGGTGTATTGATACACCATCCAAAATGTAATTAATAACTTCACTCTGCTCAAAGTGATATTCAATGTCTGCTTTTTAAGAATGTTATCCATCTACCAATATGTACCCCTTTTTGCGAGGCATTGAAAAACCTGGTCTTTTCACTGCTCGACTGAGGGACCTTACAGATAATTGTATGTGTGGGGTACAGAGATGAGGTAGGGATTTTAAAAAAATCATGTTACACACTATTATTGCACACAGTGAGCAAAAACATAATTCTACTTTGACATTATGGGGTATTGTGTGTAGGCCAGTGACACAAAATCTCAATTGAATCAATTTTAGTTTCAGGCTGTAAAACAACAAAATGTGGAAAAAGTAGAGGGGGTTGAATATTTTCTGAAGGCACTGTATTACCCAAACTTGTTCAATTTGAAAAGCCCTTTTTCAGTTTGGAAATGCTTTATTACGGTGTGCCCTACTGAACATGACCAACATCATAGTCTACAGTTGATTCAAAGTTGTTATGGCAAAATAGCTTTATTCTGCAGGTAGCCTATTGTTTACAGAACTGGCACATTTGGAGAGATCCAGTAGACTCTTGTAGAAAATGGGTATGTGATGATGGAACTTCAACTTGCTCTAGGTGCTGTGCTATATTCAGATGGGGGTGGAAAAAATGCACCATGTGTCACTGCTACCGCCAGCCTTGTTTGTCTCTCAGCCCATCACTGAGATTTAGTATAGTCAGATTAGAGTAGCTTGTCCGTCCGGATCTCTTTCTCTCTCTCGCTTTCTTTCTCTCTCGCTCACTTACTCACATGGTCATCTCATCCACCTCATTATCACCACACTTCACATATATTACTTTACATAGATCCATTTCCTGAAGCAGCTATTTCTGATGGCTTTTTTCATTGATGTCTTTGAAGTATTATCTATTGTATTACTAGAGATGGAGGCTGGATCTTTAATGAGGAGAACTAATTGGGCTAAATGGAAATGGCGCGTCACATTTAGCCCTAATGGCTGTGTTTATCAGCGAACACATCCATCTATCCAGGAGCAATGATGGACATAAAAATAGCCCCTTCCATTAATTTCTCCCATTCGTTACTCTTTCACAAAATATATATTTAACAGATGTATGTATATGAGAGGTCATCTTATCAGTAGAATGGAGGGATAGGGACAAGAACATTAATTTATACTGAACAAAAATATAAACATAACATGAAAAGTGTTGGTCCCATGTTTCATGAGCTGAAATAAAAGATCCAGGAAATGTTCCATATGCACAAACAGCTTAACTCTCAATTTTGTGCACAAATTTGTTTACATCCCTGATAGTGAGCATTTCTCCTTTGCTAGGATAATCCATCCACCTGACAGCATAATCATTATACAGGGGTTGTGGTATGGGCAGGCATAAGCTACGGACATCGAACACAATTTCATTTTATCAAGGGCAATTTGATTGCACAGAGATACCATGACGAGATCCTGAGGCCCATTGTGTTGCCAATCATCTACCGCCATCACCTCATGTTTCAGCGTGATAATGCGCGTCCCCATGTCACAAGGATCTGTACACAATTCCTGGAAGCTGAAAATGTTCTTCCATGGCATGCATACTCTCCAAACATGTCACCAGTTGAGCAGGTTTGGGATGCTCTGGATCAACGTGTACGACAGAGCGTGTTCCAGTTCCCACCAATTTCAAGCAACTTCGCACCCCCATTGAAGAGGAGTGGGACAACATTCTACAGCCCACAGTCAACAGACTGATCAGCCCTATGCGAATGAGAAGTGACGCTCTGCATGAGGCAGTTTGGTGGTCACACCAGATACAGACTTTTTTTTGCCATGCAAAATGTCAGAATTGCCACAGCAAAAGCAAGCATTTTTGTGGCCAAATGTTATAAAAATGTATTCCTGCGAAACCCTGGATGGACTGCATTTGACATTTTAAGCAATTTAGCAGATGGTCTTATACAGAGTGACACAACCACATCACAGTTGTAGTAAGTACATTTTTCCTCAATTACTGAGGGAGCAGAAAGGAGTCAGGAGGAGATAGCCTTTAATGAGCCATTGTCCTGCTCGCGCTTTCTTTTTCTCTTTATTTCTCTCTCGCTCGCTCTCCTTCTGGCATTCATACCGCGGTGCGTGGGCGAGCGAGTGTGCTGTTCCTGATTGCCGCCTTTGAAATGGCTCACTTTCAATGGAAATAATTAAGACCGTTACATTGTAACAAGCTAATAAATAGGCCCATACTCAAATGGTGAGAGGGAGGAGGAAAACACCACGAAACAAAGTCATTTTTAAAAAAAGTAGTCGTGGCTTTTACATGAGCCGTCATTGTCCCCCCCCCCCCCCCCCCCCTCTGTTCAAACTTGACCGGGCCTAAGCAGCTAATGTTCAAACTCCAGATTGGGGGAAATAAGGCAACGTTTTAAAGCTCCAGATCTCGCGTGTTGTTACACCGGGGTGGTAACTAAGATCTAAGTGTATTGATTTCTCAGGATCTCGAGCTGTCCATCGCTTGCTATAAAGTTGCAGTGTATTCGTGTTTTTAGCTAAATACTGTGATAAGGATTTTGTATTTATTTCCCAGAATTCCTGCCACCACTTGTTTGGCTGTGGTTTGACTCGATTGGTCTGATGTTCCAGGAAATGCTGTGACAAAAACAAAGAGGAGGCCAATTTGACATGTGGGCCTGCTAATGATGGAGAGGTAGTCTGCGGCAGGCAGAGGGAGAAGTCTGAGGGCTACTTAGTGAAAATCTGTGCAGTATAGACCTAATCACCTGATCACGGTCTGCCTATAGGGAGTGAGGACAGGCCTGGCTAATGTTGTTGTGAATAGAATAAAAGTTATACTTTATTGTCCATGCTCAGTGTCTTGTTGCTGTCAACCTTCCGAATACTTTAGAATCTTTTCCAAGACATCACTGTGTTGTAAATATATTCTACATAGCCTACAGATTCTATGTCACAATTATTTATGCCAATGGCTTATACACTTGTTGTTCTCTGTTATAGGAGCAACTTCCATCTCCTGAAGAAGAACGAGAAGCTGCTTAGAGAGCTTAAGAACCTCGACTCCAGGCAGTGGTATGTTAGTGGGTCCTCTTCCTCAGACTGTTTTACTTTTAGGGAACAACAAAAATGTTTCCTTATGTTTCTTATATATTTTTTCTTGTTCCTTATCTTTTCTCTCATTTGCCATCTTTTCCTGTAGTCGAGAGACGCACAAAATAGCTGTGTTTTACGTGGCAGAGGGGCAGGAGGACAAGCACTCTATCCTGTGTAATACCAGGGGGAGTCAGGCCTACGAGGACTTTGTCTCTGGGCTGGGCTGGGAGGTAAGACAGACCCCTCTCTCTCCATTACAACCTTTCAGCATCTCTGTACACCGAGTGCACAAAATATTAGGAACACCTTCCTAATATTGAGATGCACCCCCCTCAATTCGTTGGGTCATGGACTCTACAAGGTGTCGATAGCATTTCACAGGGACACTGGCCCATGTTGACTCCAATGCTTCCCACAGTTGTGTCAAGTTAGCTGGATCGCTGGATTGTTTTTTTTTCAATATTCATTAGTGAGTTATTGTTGAGTTATATTACCATTGAGTTATATTTTTCTGTGCCTGATTTAGAACACTGAAAACACTTTGATTGCCCACTTCTTGCTTTAGTGTATCTTATGGAAGTTTGATAATCTGTTTTCCTTTATTCCAGGTGAACTTGACCAGTCACTGTGGCTTTATGGGAGGTCTTCAGCGGAACAAGAGCACTGGTCTGACCACGCCTTACTTTGCCACCTCCACCGTTGAGGTCATGTTCCACGTCTCCACGCGGATGCCCCCAGACTCAGACGACTCACTCACCAAAAAGGTCTGTTATGGTGTTCTATGAACGGCAGTTGGTGTCTGTGTGAAAAAGATAATGTCTGACTGCAACCCTGTTATGAACTTTTATTGAGATGCACACACTAGGGCTGCGGTCCAAACACTCACCCTCATCCACTTACCCTCCTCTTATGCCATTGGGAGAATCCCTTCATCATCTTGGAGGGTGGTTCAAATGATTAGCCAAGCAAGGGAAGTTTGCAACGTAAGCCCTCGTTTTTAGTCAGCTTTGTGAGTGTATAATTATGTTTACTCCGGGGCCTGAAACTCTCCAAAATTCAATTCACGACGATTGTACATTAAGAAAAGTCTGTGAAAACTTAAAAACATCATCAATGGAGAAGGCAACATACAAGTGTAAGAAACAACGAATGCAAATGCAAGTTAGAAATTGTGCTACTAATGCACATGACGGCACAAACACGTCTCGCAAAAAGTAAATATGTTTTTGTTTGGACATTTTTTGGAAATCTTTTGGAAATTGTAGACAAATTTTTCTCCTCCAAAAGTTCCAGCTAGGCAGGCTAACATTAGTTAGCAAATTAATTCGCTAGCTATCATACATTAGGCAAATATTAAGAATTATATATTTAATATAAGTAGACATAATTCTCATAATTGACTGTAGCGCATATAAAGCATATATATATATATATATATATATATATATATATATATATATATATATATATATATATATATATATATATATATATAAGCTACCTCAGGCTGAAAACACAATCATTGCGGGATGAACGAGTGGCGATTTTCCGGCCAAGGGCGGTCCATTTAAAAATCATTCCTTCCTCCCTCGCCCCTTGCCCTGCAAGTGTATACTCGTCAGACGTCATGATACGTCATCAGAAGTGTTCACTTAATTTGAGGGCTGAGGGGATAGGGTGTGTATTTTAAGTGTTTGGACCGCAGCCATGTCTGTCTGTGTCCCTCTCACTTCCTTTCATCCAGTCAGCAGGGGGTGGGTTATTCTGTGTTGCCTTTTTAGATGCTCTCACTGCTCCCCTGCAGAGAGAGAGACCCAATGTCTTCTCTCTCTCTCACACCACTCTGTAGTGATTCTCTGTATCCCCCAACTCATACAATGCGGAACAAAAACACACTGACCTTTCTGTTCAGTCCACTACTAAACCATTATATGTCAAGCTCTCTCAGATGGGTCACATTTCTACCTGCAGAGAGCTGTTTTTGTGTGGACTTGAGCCCCACAGAGAAACATGACATGTTTTGCTAATGTAGACGAGAGGAGCTTCAATCTCCCTCCAGCTACCAGGGCAATGGGTTGCTACAGAAGATGAGAGGAACTTCCATCTCCTTCCAGCTACAGTGGCAATGAGGGAGAAAATATATTCTCACCTTAAATGGTTCCCTTTATTCCTCTCTCTCTCAAGAAGCCCTTTCTTCTTCTAGCTCTTCTTTATCTCTCTCACCTCATTCTGCCTCTGTACTTTTTCCCTTTGGAACATGCTAGCATCTCTCTCTCATTCCCTTTGGAACATGCTAGCATCGCTCTCTCATTCCCTTTGGAACATGCTAGCATCTCTCTCTCATTCCATTTGGAACATGCTAGCATCTCTCTCTCATTCCCTTTGGAACATGCTAGCATCTCTTTCTCATTCCCTTTGGAACATGCTAGCATCTCTCTCTCATTCCCTTTAGAACATGCTAGCATCTCTCTCTCATTCCCTTTGGAACATGCTAGCATCTCTCTCATTCCCTTTGGAACATGCTAGCATCTCTCTCTCATTCCCTTTGAAACATGCTAGCATCTCTCTCTCATTCCCTTTAGAACATGCTAGCATCTCTCTCTCATTCCCTTTGGAACATGCTAGCATCTCTCTCTCATTCCCTTTGGAACATGCTAGCATCTCTCTCTCATTCCCTTTGAAACATGCTAGCATCTCTCTCTCATTCCCTTTGGAACATGCTAGCATCTCTCTCATTCCCTTTGGAACGTGCTAGCATTTCTCTCTCATTCCCTTTGGAACATGCTAGCATCTCTCTCTCATTCCCTTTGGAACATGCTAGCATCTCTCTCATTCCCTTTGGAACGTGCTAGCATTTCTCTCTCATTCCCTTTGGAACATGCTAGCATCTCTCTCTCTTTCCCTTTGTAACATGCTAGCATCTCTCTTTCTCTCTTTCCCCTACCTCTCTCTGTCACTCTTAACCTAAAATAGACATCACCTCTCCCTTGTTTTTCTCCTCTTCTACAAATATCTGTTTGTCTTGGTATTATTTTTCAGCAGGCAGAAATGTAATTAGAGAACAGAGGGCATTAGCTGTAATGAGTTTGGCTGTGAGGCCGGGGTGGCCGATGATACAGAGGGCCTGTAGCTATAGATCGCCGCGGCGATGCAGAATGAACAATGAAGTATCATTAGAGCTGTCCCCTCACTTCCCCTGGCATACATCTTCAACGGGGGCGATACACACACACACAGCCCTGACCGGATGCTAAGGTGCTGCTAATACTAATAACATACTCATTAATGAATGCTTACAGACAGGAGGGGAATATTGAAAAAGCTGGTTGTGCATGTGTGATGGCCAATAATACACACACACAGTTTCTTAGTAGGCCAATGGCCGCAGGAGTCATTTCGTTGTAACGTTAGTGTAGTAGAGGAGGGTATTGTGATGTGTAGTTGTCTCACCCAGGATCTCTATGGACCCACCTAGCTATCTGAAGATGAATGCATTAACTGTAAGTCACTCTGGATAAGAGCACCTGCTAAATGATACAAATGTAAATGTACCAGAGAAACATTGTAGTGTCTAATGACCAGTAATAAGCAGACGGATCATTAGCTGTGAGTTTGAATTTTCTTCCCCTTGTTCTGCAGTGGCTTGGGTGAGGAGGCTAGAGAGAGGAGGAGGGGTGTATTTTATCGCAGTCTGATTTGAGGGGTTTAATAACAAGAGCTGAAACGCCACTGATAGCTTGCTTGTGATTACTCACTCACACTGCTGATAATGTGAACTAACAGGCATCCAATCCATCAGATAACCTCTAAGATATCACATTTTATTGGTCACATACACATGATTAGCAGATGTTAATGCGAGTGTAGCAAAATGCTTGTGCTTCTGTTTCTGACAGTGCAGTAAAATCTAACAAGTAATCTAACAGTTCCCCAACAACTACCTAATACACACATCTAAAGGGTGAATGAGAATATGTACATATAAATATATGGATGAGCGATGGCCGAGCGGCATAGGCAAGGTGCAATAGATGGTAATAAAATACAGTATATACATAATATATTAGTAATGTAAGGTATGTAAACATTATTAAAGTGACATTGTTTAAAGGGACTCATGATCTATTTGTTAAAGTGGCCAGTGATTGGGTCTCCATGTAGGCAGTAGCCTCTGGGTTAGTGATTGCTGTTTAGCAGTCTGGTGGCCTTGAGATAGAAGGTGTTCTTCAGTCTCTCGGTCCCAGCTTTGATGCACCTGTACTGACCTCGCCTTCTGGTTGGTAGCGGTGTGAACAGGCAGTGGCTCGGGTGGTTGTTGTCTTTGATTGATTGAAAGCAAAAAATATCAATCAAATGTATTTATAAAGCCCTTCTTACATCAGCTGATGTCACAAAGTGCTGTACAGAAACCCAGCCTAAAACCCCAAACAGCAAGCAATGCAGGTGTAGAAGCACCTTTCCTGTGACATCGGGTGCTATAGGTGTCATGGAGGGCAGGTAGTTTGCCCCCGGTGATGCGTTGTGCAGACTGCACCACCCTCTGGAGAGCCTTGCAGTTGAGGGTGGTGCAGTTGCCGTACCAGGCTGTGATACAGCCCGACAGGATGCTCTCGATTGTGCATCTGTAAAAGTTAGTCAGGGTTTTGGGTGACAAGTCAAATTTCTTCAGCCTCCTGAGGTTGAAGAGGCACTGTTGCGCTTTCTTCACCACACTGTTTGTGTGGGTGGACCATATCAGTTTGTCCTTGATGTGTACGGAGAGGAACTTAAAACTTTCCAGGAACTTAAAACATTCTCCACTGCTGTCCCTTCTGTGTGGATAGGAGGCTGCTCCCTCTGCTGTTTCCTGAAGTCCACGATCATCTCCTTTGTTTTGTTGACTTTTGGAGAAAGAGTTTGTTTTCCTGACACCACACTCCCAGAGCCCTCACCTCCTCCCTATAGGCTGTTTCGTCGTTGTTGATAATCAAGCCCTCTACTGTTGTGTCTTCTGCAAACTTGATGATTGACCTGGAGGCGTGCATGGCGACGCAGTCGTGGGTGAACAGGGAGTACAGAAGGCTGCTGAGCATGCACCATTGTGGGGCTCCAGTGTTGAGGGTCAGTGAGGTGGAAATGTTGTTTCCTACCTTCACCACCTCGGTGCTGCCCGTCAAAGTCCAGGACCCAATTGCACAGGGTGGGGTTGAGGCCCAGGGCCTCCAGCTTGATGATGAGCTTGGAGGGTACTATGGTGTTGAATGCTGAGCTGTAGTCAATGAACAGCATTCTTACATAGGTATTCATCTTGTCCAGATGGGATAGGGCAGTGTGCAGTGTGATGGCGATTGCATCGTCTGTGGACCTGTTAGGCGGTATGCAAATTGAAGTGGGTCTAGGGTGGCCGGTGAGGTGATATGATCCTTGACTATGACAGAAGTGAGTGCTACGGGTGGTAGTCATTTAGTTCAGTTATCTATGCCTTCTTGGGTACAGGAACAATGGTGGCCATCTTGAAGCATGTGGAGACAGCAGACTGGGATGGGGAACGATTGAATATGTCCGTAAACACACCAGCGACGGTCTCACTATATTATCCTCAAAGCGGGCAAAGCAGGTGTTTAGTTTGTCTGGAAGCGTGACGTCGGTGTCCATGACGTGGGTGGTTTTCTTTTTGTAGCGTGATTTCCTGTAGACCCTGCCACATACGTCTCGTGTCTGAGCCGTTGAATTGTGACTCCACTTTGTCCTTGTCCCGGAATTTCACTTGTTTGAATGCCTTGCAGAGGGAATAACTATACTGTTTACATTCAGCCATATTCCCAGACCTCTTTCCATGGTAAAATGCAGTGGTTTACGCTTTCAGTTTTACGTGAATGCCGCCATCCATCCACAGTTTCTGGTTAGAGTGGGTTTTAATAACTCCAATGCACGTCTTTATAAATTCACTCACCGAATCCGCATATACAGTGGGGCAAAAAAGTATTTAGTCAGCCACCAATTGTGCAAGTTCTCCCACTTAAAAATATGAGAGAGGCCTGTAATTTTCATCATAGGTACACTTCAACTATGACAGACAAAATGAGAAAAGATATCCAGAAAATCACATTGTAGGATTTTTTATGAATTTATTTGCAAATTATGGTGGAAAATAAGTATTTGGTCAATAACAAAAGTTTATCTCAATTCTTTGTTATATACCCTTTGTTGGCAATGACAGGGGTCAAATGTTTTCTGTAAGTCTTCACATGGTTTTCACACACTGTTGCTGGTATTTTGGCCCATTCCTCTCCTCTAGAGCTGTGATGTTTTGGGTCTGTTGCTGGGCAACACGGACTTCCAACTCCCTCCAAAGATTTTCTATGGGGTTGAGATCTGGAGACTGGCTAGGCCACTCCAGGACCTTGAAATGCTTCTTACAAAGCCACTCCTTTGTTGCCCGGGCGGTGTGTTTGGGATCATTGTCATGCTGAAAGACCCAGCCACGTTTCATCTTCAATGCCCTTGCTGATGGAAGGAGATTTTCACTCAAAATCTCACGATACGTGGCCCCATTAATTCTTTCCTTTACACGGATCAGTCGTCCTGGTCCCTTTGCAGAAAAACAGCCCCAAAGCATGATGTTTCCACCCCCATGCTTTACCGTAGGTATGGTGTTCTTTGGATGCAACTCAGCATTCTTTGTCCTCCAAACACGACGAGTTGAGTTTTTACCAAAAAGTTATATTTTGGTTTCATCTGACCATATGACATTCTCCCAATCTTCTTCTGGATCATCCAAATGCTCTCTAGCAAACTTCAGACGGGCCTGGACATGTACTGGCTTAAGCAGGGGGACACGTCTGGCACTGCAGGATTTGAGTCCCTGGCGGCGTAGTGTGTTACTGATGGTAGGCTTTGTTATTTTGGTCCCAGCTCTCTGCAGGTCATTCACTAGGTTTTGGGGTTTTTGCTCACCGTTCTTGCAATCATTTTGACCCCACGGGGTGAGATCTTGCATGGAGCCCCAGATCGAGGGAGATTATCAGTGGTCTTGTATGTCTTCCATTTCCTAATAATTTCTCCCACAGTTGATTTCTTCAAATCAAGCTGCTTACCTATTGCAGATTCAGTCTTCCCAGCCTGGTGCAGGTCTACAATTTAGTTTCTGGTGTCCTTTGACAGCTCTTTGGTCTTGGCCATAGTGGAGTTTGGAGTGTGACTGTTTGAGGTTGTGGACAGGTGTATTTTATACTGATAACAAGTTCAATCAGGTGCCATTAATACAGGTAATGAGTGGAGGACAGAGGAGCCTCTTAAAGAAGAAGTTACAGGTCTGTGAGAGCCAGAAATCTTGCTTGTTTGTAGGTGACCAAATACATTGCAAACAAAGGGTATATAACAAAGTATTGAGATAAACTTTTGTTATTGACCAAATACTTATTTTCCACCATAATTTGCAAATAAATTCATTAAAATCCTACAATGTGATTTTCTGGATTTCTTTTCTCATTTTGTCTGTCATTGTTGAAGTGTACCTGTGATGAAAATTACAGGCCTCATCTTTTTAAGTGGGAGAACTTGCACAATTGGTGGCTGACTAAATACTTTTTTGCCCCACTGTAGGTCGATGTTATTCCCTGAGGCTGACCGGAACATATCCCAGTCCGCGTGATGAAAACAATCTTGAAGCGTGGATTCCGATTGGTCAGACCAGTCACTGGTACATCCTGTTTGAGTTTCTGCCTATAAGATGGTAGGAGCAAGATGGCGTCGTGGTTGGATTTGCCGAAAGGAGGGCAGGGGAAGGCTTTGTATGCATCGCGGAATTTAAGAGTAGCAGTGGTCGAGAGTAGCACCGCGCGTAGTGCAATCAAAATGCTGATAGAATTTAGGTAGCCTTGTTCTCAAATTTGCGTTGTTAAAATCCCCAGCTACAATAAATGCATCCTCAAGATATATGGTTTCCAGTTTACATAGAGTCCAGTGAAGTTCCTTTAGGGCCCGCTTGGTGTCTGCTTGAGGAAGAATGTACACAGCTTTGACGATAACTGACGAGAATTCTCTTGGAAGGTAACATTGCCAGCATTTGATTGTGAGGAATTCTAGGTCGGGTGAGTTCAAGGACTTGAGTTCCTGTATGTTGTTATGATTACACCATTAGTCAGTAATCATGAAGCATACACCCCTGCCCTTCCTCTTCCCAGAGAGGTGTTTATCTCCGTTGGTGTGATGCATGGAGAAGTCCGGGATATCATATCCCGAGTGAGCCATGTTTCCGTGAAACAGAGAATGTTACGATCTCGGATGTCTCTCTGGAAGGCAACCCTTGCTCAAATTTCATCTGCTTTGTTGTCAAGATACTGGACATTGGCGAGTAGTATACTCGGGAGCGGTGGCCGATGTGCACGTTTACAGAGCCTGACCAGGAGGCCGCTCAGTCTGCCCCTTCTGCGGCGCCGTTGTCTTGGGTCAGCTTTTGGGAATTAGATCCATTGTCCTTGGTGGTGGTCCGAACAGAGGATCCGCATCGGGAAAGTCGTATTCCTGGTCATAATGTTGGTAAGTTGACGTTGCTCTTATATCCAATAGTTCTTCCCGGCTGTTTGTAATTAGACTTAAAACTTGTTTGGGATAGGGGGCAGCATTTTCACTTTTGGATGAATAGCGTGCCCAGAGTGAACTGCCTCCTACTCAGTCCCAGATGCTAATATATGCATATTATTATTCATATTGGATAGACAACACTCTGGAGTTTCTAAAACTGTTTGAATGATGTCTGTGAGTATAACAGAACTCATATGGCAGGAAAAACCTGAGAAAAAATACAAACAGGAAGTGGGAAATCTGAGGTTTGTAGTTTTTGAACTCACCCCTATCGAATTCACAGTGGGATATGGGTTATTTTGCACTTCCTAAGGCTTCCACTAGATGTCCTCCATCTTTAGAACGTTGTTTCAGGCTGCTCATGTGAAGGGGGGCCGGATGGGAGCTATTGGACATAAATGGACATAAATGATGGACATTATCGAACAAAACAAGCATTTTTTGTGGAACTGCGATTCCTGGGTGTGCATTCTTATGAAGATGATTAAGGTAAGTGAATATTTAAAATGCTATTTATGAATAATGTTGACTACACAACATGGAGGATATTTCTGTGGCTGGTTTGGGCTCTGAGCGCCATTCTCAGATGATGCTTTTTCCATAAAGTTAAAAAAAAATCTGACACAGCGGTTACATTAAGGAGAAGTGTATCTAAAGTTCCATGTATAATAGTTATATTTTCATCAACATTTATTATGAGTATTTCTGTGAATTAATGTGGCTCTCTGCAATATCACTGCATGTTTTGGAACTACTGAACACAACACGCCAATGTAAAATAAGATTTTTGTTGATTTGTATTTGGCGCCCTGCAGTTTCATTGACTGTCCGCTAGCGGAACCCCAGTCCTGGACAGGTTAAGATTTCCTGGGGAAACAATGTAAGAAATAATACATAAAAAAATAAAATACTGCATAGTTTCATAAGGATTTGAAGTGAGGCGACCATCTCTGTCGGCGCCATCTTGTTATGTGTGTAAGATGGAAATAAATTCAAACCACCGTATTTCACATAACCGTCTCCTATCTCGTGTCTGAAATCACTCATCCAGCCCTCCAGCCTGCCAGCCTGCCGAAAGGCCTTTCTGTCTTCATGTTCTGCATCTGCGCTCACCACTCTGCTCATAACTCATTGCTACAATTTAGGTGTGTATGTATAGCAACAAAGTGATGTTTGTGCGTGCGGGTGGTGGTGGCCCCCCCAAACCCCCTTGTTCATCCCAAATTACACGCTATTCCCTATATAGAGCACTACCTTTGACCAGAGCTCAGTAGTGCACTATATAGAGAACAGGATGCCATTTGGGACTCGTCACCTGGAGCGTTGCTCCCGTTCCCCCTTCACCCGGCGGTCCGCGCTGCACATGGCCATAATGTAGCCAAATTAGATCTGGCCGTCGCTGTCCCCCTGGTTAAACTCCTACCATGACTTCTCAGCAGCTGATTGGATTTGGAGAGGCTGGAGGAGACGCTATCCAACAGAGCGATCTGCAGATAGACACTAAACCATGTTAACCAGACACTAAAGCGTGTCAGCTCAGCCAGCGAGAGCGGCCAGCAGGCACACACACATAGTCACACTCAAACACACACACACCCTGCATATTTATTTGTTTGTTGTTTGCCCCATCTCCCCTCAGCACACCTCGTAACAGACAGTGACAGGCGTACTGAAGGTTGAAAGCTGAGAATACGTACACACCCTCTGGGTCTTATGGACCAAGGATTTATGAATGAGGGCTGCTGATGTGAAATGTTAAAGGAAAGATGGCTCAAGCAGCAGCTAGCCACTATCTGCTCGGCAATGGATGAGGATTAGATTTTGTGACTGGCTCGGAGGAAAGAATAATAGTTTCCTATTGGTTGAGAGCGGAGGATGAGAACAAGGTGCTATTTTTTTTATTTAACCTTAACTAGGCAAGTCAGATAAGTACAAATCCTTATTTACAATGGTGGCCTGCCAGAAGGAAAAAGCCCTCCTGCGGGCACTGGGGCCGGGATTAAAAAATATAGGACAAAACACACATCACGACAAGAGGGACAACACTACATAAAGAGAGACCTAAGACGACAACATAGCAAGGCAGCAACACAACATGGCAGCAGCACAACATGGTAGCAGCACAAAACATGGTACAAACATTATTGGGCGCAGAGAACAGCACAAAGGGCAAGAAGGTAGAGACAACAATACATCACACGAAGCAGCCACAACTGTCAGTAAAAGTGTCCATGATCGAGTTTTTGGGTGACGAGATGTAGATAAAACGCTCCAGTTTGAGTTTTTTTCTAGCAGCTCGTTGCTAGCTGCAGCGAACTGTAAAGAATAGCAGCACAACATTTCTTAGAATCAAGGGCAATGGTGACATCTTTTAGGACCTTTAAGTTTGCAGTGACACATCCATAACCTGAGCGGAAACCAGATTGCATACCCAAGAGAATACTATAGACATCAAGAAAGCCAGTCCGTTGATTATTGATAAGTTTTTTCAACACTTTTGATAAACAGGGCAAAATAGAAATGGGCCTATAACCCTTTAAATAAAATGCTGCTTTTCAAGCAATGGGAAGAGGAGAGAGAGGTTAAAAAGGTCAGAGCTAGGCTTGGCAATATAGGGGCAGCAACCTGTTGAGTGCAGGGGGCAGTATTTATGTTTGGATGAAAAACGTACCCAAATGAAACTGCCTTTCTCAGGCCCAGAATCTAGAATATGCATATAATATTATAATATTGTCAGATTAGGATAGAAAACACT
This sequence comes from Oncorhynchus mykiss, assembly GCF_013265735.2. NCBI lineage: Eukaryota > Metazoa > Chordata > Actinopteri > Salmoniformes > Salmonidae > Oncorhynchus > Oncorhynchus mykiss. Next base: position 27,942,852 of record NC_048589.1, read on the forward strand.
CTAAAGTTTCCAGAACTGTCAAAATATTGTCTGTGAGTATAACAGAACTGATATTGCAGGCGAAAACCTGAGAAAAATCCAACCTGGAAGTGCTGTTTTTCCTGAAAGCTCTCTGTTCCATAGCCTGCCTTCGCTCCATTTAAAGGGATATCAACCAGATTCCTTTTCCTATGGCTTCCCCATGGTGTGAACAGTCTTTAGACATAGATTCAGGCTTTTATTTTTAAAAATGAGCGAGAAAGATCATGACCAATCTACTTGGCTGCTAGCTGTTTGTAATGTTTTGTCTACTGAGAGAGATGTCCTTACATAAACGCTTGGTATGCTTTCGCCTAAATGCTTTTTTGAAATCTGACACGCCAGGTGGATTAACAACAAGCTACGCTGTGTTTTGCTATATTGCACTTGTGATTTCATGAAAATTGAATATTTTTAGTAATTTAATTTGAATTTGGCGCTCTGCAATTCTGCGGATGTTGACAAAAATTATCCCGGTAACGGGATGGGTGTATCAAGAAGTTAAAGAAGAAAGGGTCTAAACCATCTGAACCAGATGTTTTTTGGGGGGTCAAGTTTAAGGATCTCCTTTAGCACCTCAGACTCAGTGACTACCTGCAGGGAGAAACTTTGTAGCGGGACATGCGAAAAAGAGGGAGAAGCATTGGGGATAGTCGCATTAGAAGGGGTGGGAGATGAGGAAATGTTGGACGGGGAAGGAGTCATGACTGAGTCAAGTAGGAATCCTGACTTAATGAAGTGGTGATTAAAGAGCTCAGCCATGTGCTCCTTGTCAGTAACAACCACATCATCAACATTAAGGGACAAGGGCAGCTGTGAGGAGGAGAGTTTATTCTCCATGTTTTTAACCGTTTTCCAGAACTTCTTGGGGTTCGACCCACAGAGAGGGAACTGCTTCTAAAGTAACTAACTTTGGCCTTCCGGATAGCCTGAGTGCACTTTTTTCTTATTTGCCTGAACGATAGCCAGTCAGCCTGAGTATGCATGCGCAGAGCGATTTACCAAATGGAATTCTCTATACAGGCAAGGGTCGTGTTCACTATGGCACACAACGGGAAAAGTAAATGAGTTTTTTTTTTTATTAGACAAGTCCAGGTAGTCCCTCCTGTTTTGAGAAAGTTTTCTTCAGTTTTGCACCTAATGAACACGACCCAGGCCAGGACAGTGTGACGTGGCCTTTGTGGGACTGCCTGTGACAGCCTGGCTCTCTGTGGCCCTCGGAGTGATTGAGTGAACATGTGAAGATGGAGAGAACATTAGAAAGATGGAGTGAGTGTGAGAAGATGGATGAGTGCTGTGGTCTGAGGCGGCGTGTTGCGGTGGTGGCTCCTCTCGCCTGTCACTCTTCAAGGTTAATGACACGGTGCTGGATGGCCCTGGATGGAGTAGTCCTAGACAGCCAACTCGTGCTACCTGCCCCACACAGGACACAGTGACAGTGTTAGATGGTTGAATGGAGAAGTCCTAGTTCTGGTATAGGATCGTTTTTCTTTTTAGATCACAATGACAAAGATTATATGAACGGGGAGAACTGATCCCAGATCAGCACTCCTTCTCTGAGACTTTTTTTTCATACAGGCCTGAGTTTTGACGGCGAATCCAAGCTCAAGGCTCTCACTTAAAGTAACTGCCCAATGAATATCTCACTTTTTAAAAGTTCATATTCTGTTACTTATATCCAAATACATTTGTTATGGACACCCCTTAAAATGAGTGGATTCAGCTATTTCAGTCACACCCGTTGCTGACAGGTGTATAAAATCGAGCACACAACCATGCAATCTCCATAGACAAACATTGGCAGTAGAATGGCTTAACTGAAGAGCTCAGTGACTTTTAAAGTTCCACTGTCATAGGATGCCACTTTTCCAACAAGTCAGTTCATCAAATTTCTTCCCTGCTAGAGCTGCCCCGGTCAACTGTAAGTGCTGTTATTTTGAAGTGGAAACGTCTAGGAGCAACAACGGCTCAGCCGAGAAGTTGGCCCGTGGACAAAGCCAGGTCCATACAGAAATGGTTTGCCGAGATCGGTGTGGAAGAACTTGACTGGCCTGCACAGAGCCCTGACCTCAACCCCATCGAACACCTTTGGGATGAATTGGAATGCCGACTGCGAGCCAGGTCTAATCGCCTAACGTCAGTGCCCGACCTCACTAATGCGCTTGTGACTGAATGGAAGCAAGTCCCTGCAGCAATGTTCTAACATCTAGTGGAATGCCTTCCCGGTAGAGTGGAGGCTGTTATAGCAGTAAAGAGGGGGACCAACTCCATATTAATGCCCATGATTTTGGAATGAGGTGTTCAACGAGCAGCTGTCCACATACTCTTGGTCATGTAGATTATTTGTGGCCAAAGCATAAATTGGAGAAGAAACACGTCAAAAACCCCACCTCAAACTTGTATCTCAAATAGACAGTTTCAGAAATGTTTGCTATTTCCTCATAGAACATGTCATGGATGTTGGATGAGGATGAGCTGGCCAATCAGCAGTGTAGAGGAGGATGAGCTGGCCAATCACTGGTCTACTTACATACTTTTAATGACCACGCCCACACCATTCTGTTGTGGTGTACGCCAACACCATTCCAACACAGAAAATATGCTTTTTAACATTAATAATAATAAAAAAATTGGAAAGGAAAACTATTGCAGTCATATTGTTAGTAATTATGTCATATTTCATAGAAATATGGAAACATTTAATGTGTGACTGTTTAATCATCCTCTGCCATGTGAATGAATAACATGAACTTGAATTTTTAAACACAATAAAAAAATCTATGTTGACTACTGGACAGGGACACTCACCTTCTTGCTCTTTCCTCCTCTCCCCTCCCACCTCCTCTCCTCCCTCACCTCTGTCCCTCTAGCTAAGGCATCTTGGGAATGACGAGGTACACATTGTGTGGTCTGAGCACTCGCGGGACTACAGGAGAGGCATCATCCCTACGGAGTTTGGAGACGTCCTCATCATCATCTACCCCATGAAGAACCACATGTACAGCATCCAGATCCTCAAGAAGCCAGAGGTGGGTTCACACAAAAAAAAACTGTTTTACATCGGTTTTAATCATCAAGTTGACATTAAGGTATCCTAGATTCCATTTCCTACCATTGTTGCCTTCAGCAAGGCACTTAGTCCTAGCTCCTAAACTGCACTAGGGGCACCGCACCATGGCTGACCCTGGCTTCCAAACCCTCAGGATATTTTTGTGAGTTTATTAAAAGCTAAAAAGACACATTTCTGTGATTTGAAAAATTACAATTGACAATATCACAGCTGTCCCTGCTGCAGTGTTATATTTTAATATATAAATAAATCAAAACAAATGTCTCGTTGTACTCCTGCTTCCTGCTCAGTTATGTCCGGCCTAATCAGATCAACAGGATTCTTAGAATTAAATTGCAGTATGGATATGGCTAGAAGATGGGTCTGTCCCTTCAGAGTCTGGGGAAATGTGGAAAGATGGCCAGATAAGGACAGAAAAGAGGTCTGGCTTTTATGAAAGTCAATTATGGCACTGAAACAATAATGTTTTTGTTATTTTATAAAATTAACTAATGTTGCATTGAACATTGCATTCCCTGGGATCTGATAGATGAAAATCACTTGTCACTGTTATAGTTTTATAAAGTTTCTTATTGTTATGGCTTTATCTAATCAATAGTAAATTACAGAGTTGTTTTCGCTCTCCTCCCTCCCTCCCCCCCTCTCTCTCCTCTCCTTCACTCTACACCCCTCTCTCCCTCTAGGTACCGTTTTTTGGGCCCCTGTTCGATGGAGCCATAGTGGATGAGAAGATCCTTCCCACCATGGTCCGGGCCACGGCTCTCAACGCCAGCAGGGCTCTTAAATCCCTCATCCTCCTTTACCAGAACTTGTATCCTTCTCCATCTTTCCATCTCCCTGCCAGGGCCTGGCAGCACTCTCCAAACCACAGCCCTATCCAGCCTGTAGGGGGGAGATAAAGCCACAACACACTCGCTAACTGATCTGTTATGCCTCTCCTCACCTATGGCCATGGCTGTCACGTTAATTGTTATTTTGCACTAGCAAGGGAGATTAGTAGAAGTGTATTAATGTGTGTTTGCATGTGCGTGTCACCTTGCTGTGGAGACAGTGGAAGGCATGAAGAATTCATCCGGCTATAGCTCCTGTCGTGTTGACTTGCTCCTTTTCTGTTCTGAGGAGTGCGATAGATTGCCACACAGACCAGCTCCTCACTGCACTGCAGGCTCACAAGGCATAATGGTAGAACGGCGTCCTTCTCGCTCGATAATTATCGATGTCTCATCCCCTCCGGTGCTCATTTTCTCAACATGTAGAGCATCACATTCTGCTCGGTGCAAGAGGTGACCGCATTTTTCTCCAGCAGAGAAACGGTGATCATTGCCCATCGTCTCCTCACAGTGATTCAGAGCGATTTGCTTCAGTAGCGATTAATCTCTCGCCTCATTTGGGTGACTCACACCACCGCCAATAGCATGGCTTTTGAGCTCTGTCTAGCACTAATGTTGATAATTTTGAATAGCAAAATAATTTTGGGGGGGATTTAGTAGCTTTATTTTTGCCAAATTGTTTCAATATTGTCCAATGATAATAATGCCGTTTGTAACGATGTTACAAAATGAACATAATGTTAATATGAATGTTAATGATTCAGTATTTTATGCCTGGAGTCAGTAGAAAAACCATCCATCAGTTTCTATGCCATGTAGAAATCAAATCTGTACAAAAGCACCACTTTTCCCTCTAGTCCAGTTTTCTTCTAGCTAATGATTTGTAATTTCACCTATACTTTTCTCCCCATTTCAGTCATTATTATTTGATATCTTCCTGGAAAGTGTGACACTGGCGACCACTCAAGTTCACATGCTCCAAATCCCCACCTCTAAATTCTCTATCTACCCTTTAAATACTCGATCAACCCTCTAACCCCTGTTTTTTTTTAAATATATATAATAATGCTAGAAAACAAAGCATAATATAGGGGGGTGAAAAGCGATTCTCATCTGCCATGTCCAATCTCGTGTGTGTGTGTGTGTGTGTGTGTGTGCGTGCATGCGCGTGTGTGTGTGTGTGTGTGCGTGCATGCGCGTGTGTGTGTGCGTGCGTGTGTGTGTGTGTGTGCGTGCATGCGTGTGTATGTGCGTGCATGCGTGTGTGTGTGCATGCGTGTGTGTGTGCGTGCGTGTGTGCATGCGTGTGTGTGTGCGTGCATGCGTGTGCGTGCGTGCGTGTGTGTGCGTGCATGCGCACAGCGCGGAGCACAGCGTGGTTCGATACCGGACTGAGCTATTGATTGGCGTGAGTTGCACCGGTCGATGGACCTGACAGCCAGAATTACAGTAATCTGTCAATATCGACTGATGTCTTTCCAGACTCCATCTTTCTCTATCTGCCTCTCCGTCTCCATCCCCCTCTCCTTTTATTTGTTTGTTTCTTTTCCTTCTCTTTTCTTTTCTTTTACTTCAGAAATAGAGAAGTCTTGTCTAGTCTTCCAGCTGGCAGCTAATTGAAGTCTCTTTAAGGAATGATTCATAGAAATGTTTTAAGCCATGCATGGGTCCGTGCGTGTTAAAGGAGAAGATCATTATTTTACAACTTGATGGTAGATGGTTCCTCACCCTGAATACAGTCTATGGGCTGGGATAAACTGTAATTCATGGTTCAGTGTTCTTTAAACAGCCATTACAAACTTAGATTTTTATAAACAAAAAATATTTCACCTTTTTACCTGGCCAAGATAGAGCAAAGCAGTGCGACACAAACAACACAGAGTTACACATGGATAAACAAACGTACAGTCAATAACACAATAGAAAACTCTGTATACAGTGTATGCACATGTAGTAAGATTAGGGAGGGAAGGCAATAAATATGCCATAGTGGCAAAATAATTACAATTTAGCAATTAAACACTGGAGTGATAGATGTGATGAAGATGAATGTTCAAGTAGAGATACTGGGATGCAAAAATACTGGGGTGCAAAAAAATCAATAACTAGGGGGATGAGGTTGTTGGGTGGCTATTTACAGATGGGCTATGTACAGGTGCAATGATCGGTAAGCTGCTCTGACAGCTGATGCTTCAAGTTAGTGAGGGAGTATTTATGCTGCAGTAGTTTATGTGTCGGGGGGCTAGGGTCAGTTTGTTATATCTGGAGTACTTCTCCTGTCTTATCTGGTGTCCTTTGTGAATTTAAGTATGCTCTTTCTAATTCTCCCTCTCTTTCTCTCTCTCAGGGGACCTGAGCCCTAGGACCATGCCTCAGGACTACCTGGCATGATGACTCCTTGCTGTTCCCAATCAACCTGGCCATGCTGCTGCTCCAGTTTCAACTGTTCTGCCTGTGATTATTATTATTTGACCATGCTGGTCATTTATGAACATTTGAACATCTTGGCCATGTTCTGTTATAATCTCCACCCAGCACAGTTTGAACAGGACTGGCCACCCCTCGTAGCCTGGTTCCTCTCTTGGTTTCTTCCTAGGTTTTGGCCTTCTAGGGAGTTTTTCCTAGCCACCGTGCTTCTACACCTGCATTGCTTGCTGTTTGGGGTTTTAGGCTGGGTTTCTGTACAGCACTTTGAGATATCAACTGATGTACGAAGGGCTATATAAATATATTTGATTTGATATAAGTCTCCAGCTTCAGTGATTTTTGCAATTCGTTCCAGTCATTGTCAGCAGAGAACTGTAAGGAAAGGCAGCCAAAGGAGGAATTGGCTTTGGGGGTGACCAGTGAAATATACCTGCTGGAGCGCGTGCTACGGGTGGGTGCTGCTATGGTGACCAGTGAGCTGAGACAAGGCGGGGCTTTACCTAGCAAAGACTTATAGATGACCTGGAGCCAATGGGTATGGCGACGAGCATGAAGCGAGGGCCAGCCAACGAGAGCATACAGGTCGCAGTGGTGGGTAGTATATGGGGCTTTGGTGACAAAACGGATTGCACTGTGTTAGACTGCAACCAAATTGCTGAGTAGAGTGTTGGAGGCTATTTTGTAAATGGCATCGCCGAAGTCAAGGATTGGTAGGATAGTCAGTTTTACGAGGGTATGTTTGGCAGCATGAGTGAAGGATGCTTTGTTGCGAAATGGGAAGCCGATTCTCGATTTAATTTTGTATTGGAGATGCTTAATGTGAGTCTGGAAGGAGAGTTTACAGTCTAACCAGACACCTAGGTATTTGTAGTTGCCCACATATTCTAAGTCAGAACCGTCCAGAGTCGTGATGCTTGACGGGCAGGCGGGTGCAGGCAGCGATCGGTTGAAGAGCATGCATTTAGTTTTGCTTGCATTTAAGAGCAGTTGGAGGACACGGACGGAGTGTTGTATGGCATTGAAGCTCGTCTGGGGGTTTGTTTACACAGTGTCCAAAGAAGGGCCAGAAGTATACAGAATGGTATCGTCTGCGTAGAGGTGGATCAGAGAATCACCAGCAGCGAGAGCGACATCATTGATGTATATATAGAAAAGAGTCGGCCTGAGAATTGACCCTGTGGCACCCCCATAGAGACTGCCAGAGGTCCGGACAACAGGCCCTCTGATTTGACGCACTGAACTCTATCTGAGAAGTAGTTGGCGAACCAGGCGAGGCAGTCATTTGAGAAATCAAGGCTGTTGAGTCTGCCGATAAGAATGCGGTGAGTTGAAAGCCTTGGCCAAGTCGATGAATACGGCTGCACAGTATTAAATAAAATTAGTAAAGGTTATTAATAAATTAATAAAGGTAAATAATTGTCTTTTATCGACACTGAGCGGTACCTAACATCAGCTAACTTTAGCCACCGCCAGCTAAAAATCTATGGAAGTGATGGGGACATGTTTAATAAAAATGAATCATCTCCATATTTAGTTTGATGTTACTTAAATGCCTCCATCAGTTCCGTAGATGTTTAGCTAGCGGTGGCTAAAGTTAGCTGAAGTTACCATGTATAAGTTTTTCCTGGCCTATAGACTATTTTCATCTAACATTAAGTTGTAAAAGGAAGCTGTTCTCTAAATGCCTTCGACTCAGGGGCTTTTAGCAAACGCTGCAGCAGAAGGAATTGAGCTGTCCCAGAGGACCAGCAACACTAAGACACTGAGCGGTACCTAGTTACCTATTGATAACGCGGCAGAGCACAGCCATTCGTGTGTGTGTGTGTGTGTGTGTGTGTGTGTGTGTGTGTGTGTGTGTGTGGGTGTGGGTACGTGTTGATAGAGCACCTTCGACAGCTCGTAATTGTACACAGAACAATGTGAACAAACAGCATTATTGATTATTATAATTGTAATGCATTATTAGTGAAATCCACTGGATGAAACAATTTCCTGTCTTCCTCTAAGGATGATGGGTTATTTCCTATGTTCTGCTGTTTTAGTTCTTGGGAAGCTATTGTACAGTTTACCTATAAAGTATTGAATCCCTATTTATTAAATGTATTGGTCTCTGTGAGTGGACTTATTTCAGGTAGTTCTTGCCTAGAGAGAACTGTAAAATCAGGTCAAACTGCTGGAGTCAGTCAACAGTTACAGCAGCAAACTGGAGCGTGTGGAGAGGGAGTGTGACGTAGGTCAGTTCCCTCACAATTCCCCTGGAGCAGCTAATTGAGCCTGATCATAAAGTAGAAGAACACTAGGATCTTTCTCTCTTCCAGAGTCTGCCTGCCTGCCCGCCTACCTGCCTAACTACCTGCCTGCCTACCTAACTACCTGCCTGCCTGCCCACCTAACTACCTGCCTGCCTACCTACCACCACCCCTGTACCTCTCTCTCTTTCCACCCCTGTATCTCTATCCCTCTATCTCCGTCCACCATCCACCATACCTCTCTCTCTCTCTCTCTCTTCCTCTCTCTCTCTCTCTCCCTCTCTCTTTGTCCACCGACCACCCTGTATCTTTCTCTCTCTCTCTCTGTCTACCATCCACCCTGTACCTCTCTCTTTCTCTCTCTTTGTCCGTCCACCATCCATGAGCCTACCAGACAAGCTAAATGCCTTTTTATGCTCACTTCGAGGCAAACAACACTAAAGCATGCTTGAGAGCAGCTGCTATTTCGGACGACTGTGATCACGCTCTCCGTAGCCAATGTGAGCAAGACCTTTAAACACAAGGCCGCGGGGCCGGACTGATTACCAGGAGGTGTACTCACAGCATGCGCGGATCAACTGGCAGGTGTCTTCACTGACATTTTCAACCTCTCCCTGACCGAGTCTGTAATACCTACATGTTTCAAGCAGACCACCATAGTCTCTGTGCCCAAGAAAGCAAAGGTAACCTGCCTAAATGACTACTGCCCCGTAACACTCACGCCGGTAGCCATGAAGTGCTTTGAAAGGCTGGTCATGACCCACATCAAAACCCTAGACCCACTCCAATTCGCATACTGCCCAAACAGATGACGCAATCTCAATCACACTCCACACTGCCCTTTTCCACCTGGACAAGAGGCACACTTATGTTAGAATACTGTTCATTGACTACAGCTCAGCGTTCAACACCATAGTGCCCACGAAGCTCATCACTAAGCTAAGGACCCTGGGACTAAACACCACCTTCTGCAACTGGATCCTGGACTTCCTGAAGGGCCGCCCCAGATGGTAAGTGTAGGCAACAACACATGTGCCACGCTGATCCTCAACACTGGGGCCCCTCTGGGGTGCGTGCTTAGTCCCCTCCTGTACTCCCTCTTCCCCCATTACTGCATGGCCAAACAACTCCAACACAATCATTAAGTTTGCTGACAACACAACAGTGGTAGGCCTGATCACCGACAACGATGAGACATCCTATAGGGAGGTCAGAGACCTGGCAGTGTGGTGCCAGGACAACAACCTCTCCCTCAATGTGAGCAAGACAAAGGAGCTGATCGTGGACTACAGGAGGAGGAGGGCCAAACAGGCTCCCATTAACATCTTCGAGGCTGTAGTGGAGCGGGTCGAGAGCTTCAAGTTCATTGGTGTCCACATCACCAACAAACTATCATGGTCCAAACACACCAAGACATTCGTGAAGAGGGCACGACAATACCTTTTCCCCCTCAGGAGACTGAAAAGATTTGACATGGGTCCCCAGATCCTCAAAAAGTTCTACAGCTGCACCATCGAGAGCATCCTGACCGGTTGCATCACCGTCTAGTATGGCAACTGCTCGGCATCCGACCGTAAGGTGTACTACAGAGGGTAGTGTGGACGACCCAGTATATCACTGGGGCCAAGCTTCCTGTCATCCAGGACCTACAGGACAAGAAAAAGTAAGGGAACCCTTTGGATTTACCTGGATTTCTGCTAAATTTGTCATAAAATGTGATCTGATCTTCATCTAAGTCACAACAAAATACAAACAGTCTGCTTAAACTAATAACACACAAACAATTATACATTTTCATGTCGTTATTGAGCACACCGTGTAAATATTCACAGTGTAGGGTGGGAAAAGTATGTGCTGGTTAACCCTCCTTTGGCAGCAATAAACTCCACCAAATGTTTTCTGTAGTTGCAGATCAGACCTGCACAACGGTCAGAAGGAATTTTGGACCATTCATCTTTACAAAGTGGTATCAGTTCAGCAATATTCGTAGAATGTCTGGTGTGAACCGCTCTCGAGGTCATGCCACATCATTTTAAATTGGGTTAAGGTCAGGACTCTGACTAGGCCACTCCAGAAGGCATATTTTCTTCTGTTGAAGCCATTCTATTGTTGATTTCTGTGTTTTTGGTCGTTGTCCTGTTGCATCACCCAACTTCTGATGAGCTTCAATTGGCAGACAGATAGCCTTACATTCTCCTGCAAAATGTCTTGATCAACTTGGTAATGTCTTTTTCTGTCAATGATAGCAGGCTGTCCAGGCCCTAAGGCAGCAAATCAGCCCCAAACCATAATGTTCCCTCCACCATTCTTTACAGTTATGAGGTTTTGATGTTGGTGTGTTGTGCCTTTTTTCTCTCCACACACTGTTGTGTGTTCCTTCTAAACAACTAAACTTTAGTTTTATCTGTCCACAGAATATTTTGCCAGAAGCATTGTGGAACATCCAGGTGTTCTTTTGCAAACTTCAGACGTGCAGCAATGTTTTTTTTGGACTACAGTGGCTTCTTCCGTGGTGTCCTCCCATGAACACCATTCTTGTTTAGTGTTTTACGTATCGTAGACTCGTCAACAGAGATGTTAGCATGTTCCAGAGATTTCTGTAAGTCTTTAGCTGACACTCTTAACCTCATTGAACGTTCTGCGCTGTACTCTTGCAGTCATCTTTGCAGGACGGCCACTCCTAGGGAGAGTAGCAACCGTGCTGAACTTTCTCCATTTATAGACAATTTGTCTTACCATGGACTGATGAACATCAAGGCTTTTAGAGATACTTTTGTAACCGTTTCCAGCTTTATGCAAGGCAACAATTCTTAGGTCTTCTGAGATCTCTTTTGTTCGAGGCATGGTTCACATCAGGCAATGCTTCTTGTGAATAGCAAACTCACATTTTGTGAGTGTTTTTTATAGAGCAGGGCAGCTCTAACCAACATCTCCAATTTTGTCTTATTGATTGGACTCCAGGTTCTGACTCCTGACTCCAATGAGGTTTTAGAAAAGTCATTAGCCTAGGGGTTCACATACCTTTTCCAACCTACACTGTGAATGTTTAAATGGTGTATTCAATATAGACAAGAAAAATACAATAATTTGTGTGTTATTAGTCTAAGCACACTGTGTTTGTCTACTGTAGTGTCTAAGATGAAGATCAGATAAAATTTTATGACCAATTTATTCAGAAATCCAGGTAATTCCAAAGGGTTCACATCGTTTTTATTGCCGCTGTATATACTAGGCGGTGTCAGAGGAAGGCCTAAAAAATTGTCAGACTCCACTCACCCAAGTCATAGACTGTTCTCTCTGCTATAGCACGACAAGCGTTAAGTCTAGGTCCAAAAAGCTCCTTAAAAAAGCTTCGACACCCAAGCCATAAGACTGCTGAACAATTAATCAAATGACCACCCGGACTAGTTACATTGATGTCCCCCCCTTTGTTCTTACACTGCTGCTACTCGTTGTTTTATTACCCCTACCTACCTAAGTTACCTCAACTAACCTGTACCCCCACACATTGACTCAGTAGCCGTAGCCCCTGTATATAGCCTCATTATTGTTATTTTATTTTGGCTACTTTTTGTTTTATTTTTTACTTTAGTTTATTTAGTTTATTATTTTCTTACCTCTATTTCTTGAACTGCATTGTTGGTTAAGGTCTACCTGTTGTATTCGGCGCATGTGACAAATCAAATTTGATTTCTTTCTCGCTCTCTGTCCACCATCCAGCCTGTACCTCTCTCTCTGTCCACCATCCACCCTGTACCTCTCTCTCTGTCCACCATCCAGCCTGTAACTCTCTCTCTGTCCACCATCCACCCTGCAAATCTCTCTCTGTCCACCATCCACCCTGTACCTCTCTCTCTGTCCACCGTCCACCCTGTACCTCTCTCTCTGTCCACCATCCACCCTGTACCTCTCTCTCTGTCCACCATCCACCCTGTACCTCTCTCTGTCCACCATCCACCCTGTACCTCTCTCTCTGTCCACCATCCACCCTGTACCTCTCTCTCTGTCCACCATCCACCCTGTACCTCTCTCTCTGTCCACCATCCACCCTGTAACTCTTTCTCTGTCCACCATTCACCCTGTACCTCTGCGTCGCTCGCTCTCTCACTCTCGCTGTCTGTCCAACATCCACCTTGTACTGACCCCTCTGTCCACGTTCCACCCCTGTACATCTCTCCTCTTCTCCTCTCCTCCTGCACGTGCCTGCCGACCCCTCTCTTCTCCACACTAAGTATATCGTCCTGGTCCAGTGGTTTGACCATCTGCCTCCTTCACTCACCGAATCCTCATTTTCCATGACTGTCAAACCTCTTTCTCTCTCTCTGCCCACCATCCACCCTGTACCTCTTTCCCTCAGTCTACCATCCTCCCTGTACCTCTCTCTCTGCCCAGCATCCACCCTGTACCTCTTTCCCTCAGTCTACCATCCACCCTGTACCTCTCTCTCTGCCCACCATCCACCCTGTACCTCTTTCCCTCAGTCTACCATCCACCCTGTATTTCTCTCTCTTTCTGTGTCTCTGTCTATCTCTCTCTTTTCAATGGGCTTTATTGGCATGTGAAAAATGTTTACATTGCCAAAGCAAGTGAAATAGATAATAAACTATATAAAATTAACAGTAAACATTCCAAAGTAACGATGTGCAAATAGTTAAAGTTAAAAAACGTTAAATGAATAAACATAAATATGAGTTGTATTTACAGTGGTGTTTGTTCTTCACTGGTTGCCCTTTTCTTGTGGCAACAGGTCACAAATCTTGCTGCTGTGATGGCACACTGGTATGTCACCCAATAGATATGGGAGTTTATCAAAATTTGATTTGTTTTCGATTCTTTGTGGGTCTGTGTAATCTGAGGAAAATACAGTGTATTTGGAAAGTATTCTGACCCCTTGACTTTTTCCACATGTTACGTTACAGCCTTATTCTAAAATTGATTAAATAGCTTTTTTTCCTCATCAAGCTACACACAATACATCATAATGACAATGCAAAAACAGGTTTTTGAAGTTATATTTTTAAAAAGAACTAACATTTACATACGTTTTCAGACCCTTTACTCAGTACTTTATTGAAGCACCTTTTGGCAGTGATTACAGCCTTGAATCTTTTTAGGTATGATGCTACATGCTTGGCACACCTGTATTTGAGGAGTTTCTCCCATTCTTCTCTGCAGATCATCTCAAGCTGTCAGGTTGGATGGGGAGCGTCGCTGCCCAGCTATTTCCAGGTCTCTGATGGGAGTTTCTCCCATTCTTCTCTGCAGATCATCTCAAGCTCTGTCAGGTTGGATGGGAAGCGTTGCTGCACAGCTATTTCCAGGTCTCTCCACAGCTATTTTCAGGTCTCTCCACGGCTATTTTCAGGTCTCTCCAAAGCTGTTAGATCGGGTTCAAGTCCGGGCTCTGGCTGGCCACTCAAGGACATTCAGAGACTTGTCTCGAAGCCACTCCTGCGTTGTCTTGGCTGTGTGCTTAGGGTCATTGTCCTGTTGGAAGGTGAACCTTCGCCCCAGTCTGAGGTCCTGAGCGCTCTGGAGTAGTTTTTCATCTTATTCAGTGAAATCTTTGTGTTCCATAAAGTGTCTATGTTTTTAGTTGTGTGGTTTGGCCTCAGACCAGTAAGTGTGAGCAGGGTCCTGGCGAAGGTGGGTACTGCTGCTTTGTATAGGTGGACCTGTATAGGCTGTTCAAGTCCAGGGTGGCGTAGTGGGCCAGGTAAACATTTGGTTTTGAGGCACAGTCACAGGAAATACTCGTGTTTACCCGCAGTATGGTAGCAGGGTTGAAATCTTTGCGTGGTAGCAGTGTGGAGATAAACACTTGTGCGTTGGCGAAAGTAGAAGAAGCTTTTTCAATCACTCCCTTGAGTGCTGTGACCACCCTTTCCTGCTGTGCTCTCAGGTTGTTTGTGCCTGTGTGTATTATTATGTGTCTGGGTGACCCTAGTTGGTCCTCAGACAGAAGGTCTAGGGGCTGGATGTTTGGACACTGTGTGTTTGGGTAAAAATAGTTTTTTCTTGCATACAGTTGAAGTCGGAAGTTTACAAACACCTTAACAAAATACATTTAAACTCAGTTTTTCACAATTCCTGATATTTAATCAGAGTATAAATTCCCTGTCTTAGGTCAGTTAGGATTACCACTTCATTTTAAGAATGTGAAATGTCAGAATAATAGTAGAGAGAATGGTTTATTTCAGCTTTTATTTCTTTCATCACATTCTCAGTGGGTCAGATGTTTACATACACTCAATTAGTATTTGGTAGCATTGCCTTTAAATTGTTTAACTTGAGTCAAACCTTTCGGGTAGCTTTCCACAAGTTGGGTGAAATTTGGCCCATTCCTCCTGACAGACCTGGTGTAACTGAGTCAGGTTTGTAGGCCTCCTTGCTTGCACACACTTTTTCAGTTCTGCCCACAAATTATCTATAGGATTGAGCTCAGGGCTTTGTGATGGCCACTCCAATCCCTTGACTTTGTTGTTCTTAAGCCATTTTGCCACAACTTTGGTAGTATGCTTGGTGCCAATGTCCATTTGGAAGACCCATTTGCGACCAAGCTTTAACTTCCTGACGGATGTCTTGAGATGTTGCTTCAATATATCCATATAATTTTCCTTCTCATGATGCCACCTAGTTTGTGAAGTGGACCAGTCCCTCCTGCAGCAAAGCACCCCCACACATGATGCTGCCACACCTGTGCTTCGCGGTTGGGATGGTGTTCTTCGGCTTGCAAGCCTCCCTTTTTCCTCCAAATATAATGATGGTCATTATGGCCAAACAGTTCTATTTTTGTTTCATCAGACCAGAGGAAATTTCTCCAAAATGTACGATCTTTGTGCAGTTGCAAACCGTAGTCTGGCTTTTTTATGGCGGTTTTGGAGCAGTGGCTTCTTCCTTGTTGAGCTGCCATTCAGGTTATGCCGATATAGGACTTGTTTAACTGTGGATATAGATACTTTTAGTTGAGTTTATTTTATTTTTACAGGGACAGTGCACATTAATCAACATTTCAGTAAAAGTGCCGGTTTTAGCCAGACAGCTAATTTACAACCACAGTCCCTGGGCAGGTTATTAAAAACAATTACAATATAGACAATCATTGAGCAGTGAGCACACGCAGAGCAACATAGGACAAGCAAGACATAGCATACAGACAGAGCAACATAGGACAAGCAAGACGTAGCATACAGACAACAAAAAGCAGCAAAACAAAATTCATAAAAGCAACAAAGTGTTTCCACACCTCACAAGCTACAGACAACAGACAACATGGAAAGCGGCAATATACAGCTAGGGACCATGTTCACAAATCTGATTGACCTTTAGCCATGTCTTCATGCATTTTGTGAAAGTGTGATATGTGGTGCTGTAATGTGTGTCTGATTGTCACGTTCGTCGTAATAATGAGTAGACCAAGGCGCAGCGTGCGTAGAGTTCCACATCATTTTAATAAACCGAAACTCACAGACCAAAAACAAAGAACATCCAAACGAAATGTGAAGCTACCGGTGTGCACACAGGCAACTAGCTGTAGACAAGATCCCACGAATAACCATGGGGAAATGGCTTCCTAAATATGATCCCCAATCAGAGACAACAATAAACAGCTGCCTCTGATTGGGAACCATATCAGGCCACCATAGAAATACAAAACACCTAGATGACCCACCCAAGTCACTATCACACCCCAACCAACACAGAGAATAAACAGCTTACTATGGTCAGGGCGTGACACTGATGGCAGTGTATTTCAGACATGGGAAGCTCTCACAGAGAAAGGGGATTTACTAAAGGTGCTTTTCCTTAAGGGAACTATACAGTCACCTCTCATTGCAGATCTTGTGGATCTGCTGCCACATGTTTGGGTTTTCTGTTTAACAAAAATACTGAGTGGAGGGGGAGCCAGGCCATTTAGGATCTTGAATACAAGACATGCGTCGGTGTATTGCACAAGATTTTCCCAACTCAGGAGCTCATGCTTTCTGAGGATGTAATAGTGATGATGGCTATTGGGCTTCCTATCAAGCACTTTGAGAGCCTGTTTGTAGACAGACTGAATAGGATTTAATGTTGTACAGCAAGCTTGGGCCCAACTAGTCAAGCAGTATGTTAAATGGGGGAGCATCATAGATTTGAAGTACAGTTTTGCTACCTCTGTAGTCAAACAATTTCGTATAAATCGGAAATTAGCTAGGTTGAATGACCTTTTTCACATGCTTTTTAAAAGAGAGGTAGGAATCAAGTATGATGCCATGGTACTTAAAATCAGATACCACCTGGAGCTTCTCCCTTGACACATAGACATCTGGCTCAGTAGCATCTGTTGCCCTCTTTGTGAAGAACATGCAAACAGTTTTTTTCACATTGAGATGCAAACACGAGTCACTGAGCCACTTTGTAACCTGGACCATTACAGTAGTGAGTTCTTGTGCAGCTTGTTGTTTGCTCTTTGCATGCACATATATCACTGAATCATCTGCATGCATTTGAACTTCAGACCCAGTACAGACAGAAGGCAGATCATTAATGTACAGGCTCAACAGGAGGGGCCCCAGTATTTTGTACCTGTTTCCTCCAGCATCTTCACATGGTCATTTGCTGTTGTTCTGGGATTAGTTTTCACTTTTCACACCAAAGTATGTTCATCTCTAGGAGACAAAACGCGTCTCCTTCCTGAGCGGTATGACGGCTGTGTGGTCCCATGGTGTTATACTTGCGTACTATTGTTTGTACAGATGAACGTGGTACCTTCAGGCATTTGGAAATTGCTCCCAAGCATGAACCAGACTTGTGGAGGTCTACAATTTTTTTTCTGAGGTCTTACCTGATTTTCCTTTGATTTTCCCATGATCTCAAGCAAAGAGGTACTGAGTTTGAAGGTAGGCCTTGAAATACATCCACACGTACACCTCCAATTGACTCAAATGATGTCAATTAGCCTTCTAAAGCCATGACATAATTTTCTGGAATTTTCCAAGCTGTTTAAAGGCACAGTCGACCTAGTGTATGTAAACTTCTGACCCACTGGAATTGTGATACAGTGAATTATAAGTGAAATAATCTGTCTGTAAACAATTGTTGGAAAAATTACTTGTCATGCACAAAAGTAGATGTCCTAACCGACTTGCCAAAATTATAGTTTGTTAACAAGAAATTTGTGGAGTGGTTGAAAAACAGGTTTTAATGTCTCCAACCTAAGTGTATGTAAACTTCCGACTTTAACTGTATATTTCCCATTTGAGTCCATAAGGAGTATAATCTGTGGCTTGTGTGTTCTCGTGGGGGGTGTGTTAGGAGGGGGTGGGGTCCTCTGGGCTTGGGTTTCTTCATTTATCTGTCCTGTTGTGGTGTCAAGACTTTGGTCAGGATCTGAGGTGGGCTGTTCTGCTGGCTTCACGGGGGGGGGGTGGCCAGATGTCTAATGGGTTGTTCTCTGTCAGACGTCACCTTTCTCACCTTCTCCTCCAGCACTCTCACCTTCTCCTTCTGCCGCTCCTGCTCTTTCTCCTATTGAAGTTGTCTCACCATAGTCCAGAATGCAGACATTTCTTTTTCCCCCTCCAGGTCTGGTTGAGGGGGTGTTGTTGTGCTGGACTGTTGTCTGGGTCTGTGCTGACTGGAGTGTGTTTACCTGCTGTTCCATGCTGTTCCAGCTTCACCTGCCTTACCTCCAGCTGTGTTAATTCATTCTTAATTTCAGTAAGGGGGTAGTGCTCTGTGCTGGGAGGTTGACTTTCCGCTTGGGGTTGCTCGTCTGTGGGGTTGTTTAAAGAAGAGTTCTGGTCTAACTCACTCGAGGTGGGGGAGTCTTCCTCAAGAGAGCACTTCTCCTGCTGCGCTCCCTCTTTGATTCTGTGGAAGTCCATCTGAAACTGTATAGGGTTGCCCTGTACTGTTCCAGACTTGTTCAGGTTGACATTAGCCAAAAATGTCTCTGGATTGTCCATGAGGAGCTTATTTTTTTATATATTTCTGTGCTTTCTCATTTTTTTTACATCCAAGGATTACTGTATTGTGATGACCTCTGCACAGAGGGAAGCTATGAAGAAGGGGGCCTCAAAGGCCTCTGCATTTGGGAAGTAGAGGCTGTGAAACTCTCATTGTTGGGCTCAAGGGCTTTGAAACCCTTACTTCACACCTCAGTGATAATTGAAGTTGCAGCCGGATCTGTTTTGTCCTAGCAAGCTTGGTAGCCTTAACTTAGCATTCAGTCCTTACGAAATAAATTACAATAATCTATTTTTGTTTTTTTACTTGGATTTAAAAGTAACTTCAGGCTAAATGTTACTCACTCAGTTCCAGGTTGGATGGCGTTTTCATGTTTCTGTTGTACTTCTTTTGCTGGTCGTTGGTTTGCCCGAGTATTTGCTGTATAGTCCTTGGGAATAAGAATCTAATTCGATCCAAATTCAGGTTGTAGGTTTGGAGTTTTGATTTAGAGTAAAGGTTATGTTGTGGAGGGTAGTATCCTGTATAAGTCCTTGTGAAAAAATCTAAATAAACTCTAAATCTATCTTTTTGGAAAAGCATGCTGAAAAATGTAGCCACTAATCTGCTCATGACATCTCTCTCTGTCTACCATCCACTCTGTCTGTCTGTCTGTCTGTCTGTCTGTCCGTCTCCGTCTGTCCGTCTCCGTCTGTCCGTCCGTCCGTCGTCCACTGACACCTTGTACTTCTCTCCTGCACGTGCCCGCCGACCCCTCTCTCTCCTCCACACTAAGTTCCTCCTCTTGGCCCTGGGGCTCGTCCATCTGCCTCCTCCACTCACTGATCCCTCATTTGCCATGACTGTGAAATCAGTGCTTAAAAGGGAGAAAATGGCCCCGTTTTTCTGCTGCTGGTCTTAATGTCTGGTGGACTCAAATGGCAGAAAGCTGCTACAGTACCTGGCATCAGGCAGTGCTAAGAATCATGGCACATCATGGAGCTGCTGGGCGAACACAGCCAGAGAGGAAGAAAGAGAGCAAGAGAGCCTCGGAAGCCACTCCTCAGTAATAGGCAAGACAAGACAAAAAAAAAACAAGATTCTCTGGTCTGATGAAACCAAGATTGAACTATTTTGGCTGAATGCCAAGCGTCACATCTGGAGGAAACCTGGCACCATCCCTACAGTGAAGCATGGTGTTGGCAGCATCATGCTGTGGGGATGTTTTTCAGTGGCAGAGACTGGGAGACAAGTCCGGTTTGGGTGAAAGATGACTGGAGCAAAGTACAGAGACCTGAAAATAGCTGTGCAGCGATGCTCCCCATTCAACCTGAAAGAGCTTGAGAGGATCTGCAGAGAAGAATAGGAGAAGCTCCCCACATACAGGTGTGCCAAGCTTGTAGCGTCATACCCAAGAAGACTCGAGGCTGTAGTCGTTGCCAAAGGTGCTTCAAGAGTGAAGGGTCTGAGTAAATGTCATATTTCAGTTGTTTTATATATATATATTCACATACATTTGCAAAGATTTCTAAGAAACAGTTTTTTTTTGTTGTCATTATGGGATATTGTGTATTTGTATTTATTAGGGATCCCCATTACAGCTACTCTTCCTGGGGTCCAAACACAGATTGATGAGGGGGAAAAAACTATTTAATCAATTTTAGAATAAGGCTGTAACATAAGGACATTTGGAAAAAGTGAAGGGGTCTGAATACTTTCCGAATGCACTGTTGCTACTTCCCAAAGCCAGTGTGTGTGTCAGAGTTTCCATTAGCCTTCAATTGCCAGCTTTTGGCCGATTTTTAAAATATATATATAATAATGAAAAGCCAATAAATAAAACTGTTGCTGGCCAAAATGAATCAATGTAAATACATTTGACCGTCAAGCTACTATTTTTATTTCTCAACTGGTAATTGAAGTGCGCCGCCCATTCTCACCATTCTACTGCAGGCAACAGGCTATCAGCGGGTCACCCACCATTTTACAATGTGAGCTGGAGGCAGTGTGCATTTTGAAAACATACTTGATTGTTTGAAACTTGTATGCTTTATTTCATATTACGATTAATGTCTTACCTTACTCTAAAGTGGCCTATAGGCAAAATCCGTCCATGGGAATTATTATATGAAGACTTATGTTATCCTAACATTTCTACCGTTCTGCGTGCCAGTTAAGATTTTTCAGATGCGCATTTTCATAGAAAGGTTTCATTTAAATAATAACGTTTTCGTTTCTTAAAATTATTGTCACCTGGTTAATCATAAAAATGTGAATTAAAATGATAAAAATCTCAGTTAAAAGTCAACTAATACGAGATCACCAGCCTCTGCCATATGGACACATTGATGCACCGTGATCCATTGGCGGCTAAAGAAATGAGCACATTGAACTCGTTCACGACGAGGATTGGTGATTAACGAGGGGGAGATTATTGGAGAGATTTTTCACAGTTTACTGTGAGGAACTATAGTTTTTAATATATTATCATTTGCAATTGAAGTTAAAGAATTTTCTACATTTCCGAGCAGGACAGAGAAACCAGACACATGCTAATTGTTCACATGGAGCACTCCAAACAAAAGAAGATGAACAAATGTACAAATCTCGTAAATGATGGTTATGAATTCAACCGAAACTTGTTTCTTACAAGTGTTGCAGGTTGTGAACTCTGCAAACAACGTTTCCACTCAGAGATTGAGAACGGTAAATGCCTGCTCTTTCCATGACATAGACTGACCCGGTGAATCCAGGTGAAAGCTATGATTCCTTAGTGACGTCACTTGTTAAATCCACTTCAATCAGTGCAGATGAAGGGGAGGAGACAGGTTAAAGAAGGATTTTTAAGCCACGAGACAATTGAGACGTGGATTGTGTATGCGTGCCATTCGTATGGTGAATGGGAAAGACAAACGATTGAAGTGCCTTTGAACAGAGTATGGTAGTAGGTGCCAGGCGCACCGGTTTGTCAAGTACTGGAACAGTTTCATTTGGGTTTTTCACGGTCAACAGTTTCCTGTTAAGAATGGTCCACCACCCAAGGCACATCCAGCCAACTTGACAACTGTGAAGCATTGGAGTCAACATGGGCCAGCATCCCTGTGGAATGCTTTCGACGCCTTGAGTCCATTTTCACCACACACCCCTCCCCTTCTTGTCTCAACATTTAAAATTATACTCAAGACACATATTTTAGATGCTTTTCACTGACAGCCGCAACTCAGTAATGAGTTACGCCTATTGCCGCGCGCGCTGCCCAAATTGCGGGATTCCCAAATAGGTTTAGGCCTACGAGCTTGTGATTTGAAACAATACACAGCATTTTTTTTTTAAAGAGGCTAATTATCCTCGATTTCATTTACTTCCCTATTGGACCCACCGCTATACCATTTCTCTCCTTTTCTATTGGTTTTCATATCAACTTTCTTTCGTTGTCCAGAAGCCAGAGGCAGATTGTAATCATATTTGCTACCCATTCTAGTTGTTGGATGGTTAGATTGCCCCTCTTTCTAAGTTTGTAGTAGAGATGTTCATCTCTGTCACATATGGAACCGCTATCAGGCGAGCGGTTTAGAATGGTGTTTTCCTGAAAATTGAATTTTGGCACAATTAATTTTTTTTAAATTATGTTTTGTTGGCTGCTTCATTGCATGAGTTGCATGTTCTGATAATATGTATAACCATAATCCAAATGTGATTTTTGTCATTCTGATCATTGTGGGTAGTAGACTCCCTCAAATGGCTGGTAAATTAAAATCTTCCCAGTCACATTGTCATAACAGAAACCTTGTTGTGCGCTTGCATTCACACCAACCAGCCAGTTTGGGGATCTGTTCTGCAGCAGTCACACACAACACACATCCTCTAGATCCTCAGCCCTCCTTCCCACTGCCTCCCAGTGCATTTGGGGGCTGTGTGATTGACATGTTTTTAGTGTAGTGAAGGTCATGGCTGGGGGAAAGATGATCAGCACAGGACAGGTTAGCTGTTACCACACTGTTTAGTTAGTGTTAGAATATTTGGGGGTGATTAAAGCTAGGTTGACCTCTCTGGCCTTGGGGCCAGGGGCTTGACCATCCAGCCCCTCTAAAGGACCCCCTCTACAGCTGTTGGACCATGTGGTCCATCCGAGCTGAGGCCCCCTGATAACATTCAACAACCTCCGGTCTCACTCACCCCCCTTCTCACTCACCCCCCTTACACACACACATGTTTCCCTCTATTTTGCCCATCTGATCTGTCTGGCTTGAGGCTGGGGATGAGGGACTGCTCTCAAGCTGTTTGGAAGGCTGAAGGTAGAGTCAAATGTAACTGTGAGCCACAGCCACCTTCCATCTGTCAATGGCCGATTGTGGAGCTGGAGAAACAATGTTGGTTGAGGAGGAGGATGAAGGGGAGAGAGAGAGAGGAGAGTCACTAAGCGATTTCACCATTGGCCCTGCCAGTCCAGTGGTGTGTGAATGTGAGCCAATAAGAGACTGGCAGTAGGGGCAGCCTCTCTCACTCGCTCTCTCACACGCGCTCTGGCTTCTGATTGGCAGTGATAACTGCCCTGCTGCTGGGGTCAGCATATGGTGGAGCATGATAGTGGAGGGGGAGAGGCAGAGGGAGTGTGGGTAGGGGGAGAGAGGGAGGGTGGGTAAAGGGAGAGAGGCAGGGGGGAGGGAGGTGAGGAGAGAGGCAGGGGGAGAGGTGGAAGGGAGGCAGGGGGGGTCAGTGCTTTCATCCCTCCCTAACTGAGCTGATTAAAGGTTTGGGCATGGGCTCCTTTTGTCCCTCCACTCTCCCCCCTCTCACACACACACACACAAACACAGCCAGGCGCAGCCAAATGCCTAACGGGCAGCGCAGCCACACACTGCCAGCTCCCACAATGGGCCCCATTGTGTTCCAGTACCGCAGCAGCCTGGTGTGTGTGTGAGAGAGAGACAGCGAAGGGGGGGGAGGGGGGTGCTTAGCTAATTGTTTCCTGTCAAAGAAGGTGGGAGTAAATAAAGGAAAGAGGAGGCGGGCTCACAACTAATCTTGCTCTCCCACTCTTCTTCTCTCTGTTTGTTCTGATTGGCTCTGACCCTATAGCTGCTCTGTCCTCCTGACCACTGTGATGCTGTTGACTCAGATTTATTTCTTTAGCACAGACATCATCTGTACACTAATTCAGATGTATCACTCTACATCCGTGCTCTCTCATAAAGCAGTCGATTCAATTTAGTTAAGAAATATTAGATCTAGTAATCAATCTAATTGCGTTCTAATGTAAAATGAAATCAAGATACATTGACGAGCACATTCTTTTTCTATGCATAATTATTTTCCTAATGCCGTATTTATGCCTATTTATACAGCTGATAACAGTTTGTGTATACAGTTGAAGTCGGAAGTTTACATACACTTAGGTTAGTGTCATTAACTCGTTTTTCAACCACTCTACAAATTTCTTGTTAACAAACTATAGTTTTGGCAAATCGGTTAGGACATCTACTTGGTGCATGACACAAGTCATTTTTCCAACAATTGTTGACAGACAGTGAATTATAAGGGAAATAATCTATCACAATTCCAGTGGGTCAGAAGTTTACATACACTAAGTTGACTGTGCCTTTAAACAGCTTGGAAAATTCCAGAAAATGACATCATGGCTTTAGAAGCTTCTGATAGGCTAATTGACATCAGTTGAGTCAATTGGAGGTGTATCTGTGGATGTATTTCAAGGCTGACCTTCAAGCTCAGTGCCTCTGCTTGACTTCATGGGGAAATCAACCAAGACCTCAGAAAAAAACTGTAGACCTCCGCAAGTCTGGTTCATCCTTGGGAGCAATTTCCAAATGCCCGAAGGTATCACGTTCATCTGTACAAAATAGTATGTAAGTATAAACACCATGGGACCACGCAGCCGTCATACTGCTCAAGAAGGAGACACGTTCTGTCTCCTAGATATGAACGTACTTTGGTGAGAAAAGTGCAAATCAATCCCAGAACAACAGCAAAGGACCTTGTGAAGATGCTGGAGGAAATGGGTACAAAGGTATCTATATCCACAGTAAAACGATTCCTATACCGACATAACCTGAAAGGCCGAGAAGCCACTGCTCCAAAGCCGTAATCAAAAAGCCAGACTACAGTTTGCAACTGCACATGGGGACAAAGATTGCACTTTTTGGAGAAGTGTCCTCTGGTCTGATGAAACAAAAAAATAGAACTGTTTGACCATAAACATCGTTATGTTTGGAGGAAAAGGGGGGAGGCATGCAAGCCGAAGAACATTCCAACCACAAAATAGATGACATCATGAGGAACGAAAATGATGTGGATATATTGAAGCAACATCTCAAGACATCAGTCAGGAAGATAAAAAATTGGTTGCAAATGGGTCTTCCAAATGGACAATGACCCCAAGCATACTTCCAAAGTTGTGGCAAAATGTCTTAAGGAAAACAAAGTCAAGGTATTGGAGTGGCCATCACAAAACCCTGACTATAGAACATTTGTGGGCAGAACTGAAAAAGTGTGTGCGAGAGAGCCAAGCTACAAACCAAGCTACAAACCAGACTTAGTTACACCAGCTCTGTCAGGAGTAATGGGCCAAAATGCACCCAACTTATTGTGGGAAGCTTGTGGAAGGCTACCTGAAACTTTTGACCCAAGTTAAACTATTTAAAGGCAATGCTACCAAATACTAATTGAGTTTATGTAAACTTCTCTCTACTATTATTTTGAGGCGGGGGGGTTCGCTGCAGGTCAGCTACAGGCTCTGAGATAAGCTGTGTGTATGTGTTTGTATACCTTCAACTATTGGATGTTCTTATATGCACTTTAGTATTGCCAGTGTAACAGTATAGTTTCCGGAACAACTACTTCAAGGTCTCAGAGCGAGTGACGTTTGAAACGCTATTAGCGCGCACCCCGCTAACTAGCTATCCATTTCACATCGGTTACACCAGCCTAATCTCGGGAGTTGATAGGTTTGAAGTTATAAACAGCTCAATGCTTGAAGCACAGCGAAGAGCTGCTGGCAAGACGCAGGAAAGTGCTGTTTGAATGAATGCTTACGAGCCTGCTGCTGTCTACCACCGCTCAGTCAGACTGCTCTATCAAATCATAGACTTAATTCTAACATAATAACACACAGAAATACGAGCCTTTGGTCATTAATATGGTCGAATCCGGAAACGATAATTTTGAAAAAATAAAAAGTTTTTTCTTTCAGTGAAATACAGAACCGTTCTGTATTTTATCTAACGGATGGCATCCATAAGTCTAAATATTGCTGTTACATTGCACAACCTTCAATGTTATGTTATAATTACGTAAAATTCTGGAAAATTTGTTCGCAACGAGCCAGGCGGCCCAAACTGTTGCATATACCCCGACTCTGCGTGCAATGAACGCAAGAGAAGTGACACAATTTCACCTGGAAACCTGGATTTATTTGAGCTAAATATGCAGGGTTAAAAATATATACTTCTGTGTATTGATTTTAAGAAAGGCATTGGTGTTTATGGTTAGGTACAGTCGTGCAACGATTGTGCTTTTTTCGCAAATGTGCTTTTGTTAAAACATCCCCCGTTTGGCGAAGTTGGCTGTCTTTGTTAGGAAGAAATAGTCTTCACACAGTTCGCAACGAACCAGGCGGCCCAAACTGCTGCATATACCCTGACTCTGTTGCAAGAGAAGTGACACAATTTACCTAGTTAAAAGAAATTCATGTTAGCAGGCCATATTAACTAAATATGCAGGTTTAAAAATATATACTTGTGTATTGATTTTAAGAAAGGCATTGATGTTTATGGTTAGGTACACGTTGGAGCAACGACAGTCCTTTTTCGCGAATGCACACTGCATCGATTATATGCAACACAGGACACGCTAGATAAACTAGTAATATCATCAACCATGTGTTGACTATAACTAGTACTAACTAGGACTATAACATTGTTATAACTAGTGATTATGATTGATTGATTGATTATTTTTTATAAGGTAAGTTTAATGCTAGCTAGCAACTTACCTTGGCTTCTTTCTGCATTTGTGTAACAGGCAGGCAGTGCAATGAGAGGCAGGTGGTTAGAGCGTTGGACTAGTTAACCGTAAGGTTGCAAGATTGAATCCCCGAGCTGACAAGGTAAAAATCTGTCGTTCTGCCCCTGAACAAGGCAGTTAACCCACTGTTCCTAGGCCGTCATTGAAAATAAGAATGTGTTCTTAACTGACTTGCCTTGTTAAATAAAGGTGTAAAAAAAAGAAAAATACCAATTTCCGATTGTTATGAAAACTTGAAATCGGCCCTAATTAATCGGCCATTCCGATTAATCGGTCGACCTCTACTGTGGATGTATGGTTAAAATGAATGTATTCTCTGAATACATGTACTGGCTAAATAAACAGATTATTTATAACAGATTCTCCTACATACAGAGCACAGTTCAGAGAAAAACAATTGACATGCATGTAAACCTCCCTCCTCTAATTCATGAATCATTATTCCCATGTATGTGTTTCCTCCTGCCTGTGAGAA
This sequence comes from Oncorhynchus mykiss, assembly GCF_013265735.2. NCBI lineage: Eukaryota > Metazoa > Chordata > Actinopteri > Salmoniformes > Salmonidae > Oncorhynchus > Oncorhynchus mykiss. The sequence goes on from NC_048589.1 coordinate 27,969,891, forward strand.
CGTTAGCAATCGCTCCGGTTCGCCTTTAAACATGAAGTAAATGTTGAATTTGTGTCAGCAGGCAGTGTGAGCAGTGAGCACCATCTCCCCATCCCCTGGGGAGGGGGGAGGGCAGAATGATCGAGAGATAAATCAGGGCTTCAAGTCCTGGAGCCATTTTTCATAGGCAGCCCTCCAATTCGGTTTGGTAGGAGATTAATAGGAGTGGATTTGACTCCAGAGGGCCCCAGATCTGTGACTGTGTGGCCCCAGGCGGAGGAGCATTAGCTGGGCTATTTCTCCTCCCATCTGGGGGCTGGCGATGGAGGGAGCGAGGGGGACATTGGCTGTAATGACAAGGAGGGCTATGGCAGTCAGCCACAGCTCCCTCCGTCCTCCTAACAGTAATAAAATCACTGTTAGACCCTCTATATCGCAGCCATCAGATGGGGGAATAAACCGATTACCCTGCACTTCAGGGCACACATAGATTTCTGTAATCATAGTCTGTAAAACTCGTCAAATTCAATTATTTATGTGATGTTTTTTCTCCCCCTCTCTTTCTCTCTCTGCTCTGTTCTCTCTCCCATTGCCCTGTGGTGCAGAATAAAGCAGGTAGCTGTATGAACACTGCCAGTTAGAATCACTGATATTGGGTCCGTTTCTGCTGCCCCATATTTTCATCAAAATTCAATTTGATAATTCTTGGGCTGTGAGATGAGCAATGTGGAGCCCTGGGATTCTTGTAGTCGCTGGTCCGTTGACTGATGCTAGTCATGTGTCTGATCTGGGGTTATTTAGTAGAAATGTGTCAAAACCCCTGACCTTCACCTAAAGGCCCACTCTGTGATATGTACAGCTGTTTATGATCATTTTAAATGAACCATATACACATTGATTCTTGAAGAATGTCAGTTATACCTGCATCGGATGCTGCAGTGGATGGACATAATTGTCAGGAGATGTTGAATGTAATGTGTATTCTCCCGTTCTAACTGGGTTAATGATCGTGTCCATATTAACTCTGTCTGGCAGATTGGCTCTCTGTTTGGTAGTGGGGCCTGACTGGCAGATTGGCTCTCTGTTAGGTAGTGGGGCCTGACTGGCAGATTGGCTCTCTGTTTGGTAGTGGGAGATTTGGCAGATTGGCCCTCTGTTTGGTAGTGGGGCCTGATTGCAGAGCTGTGTTGAAGCAGTGTAGAGGGACAGTTACTGAGACTGGGAAACATGTCCCCACTTTTTCTCTCTGTAGCGATGCTCTGCTCTCGTCTCACATTAGAACAGTAGGCTCTTCCGTCCGGGCTCTCCACATTCTTACTGTGTTTTCTTTTTGAAGATGCCAGCAATGCAACACCCCAAGGAGGACTGTTAGGTTCCAATAATAGAAATTGATGTGAAGGGGGGGGGGGTGACATCCTGTAGGTGTCAGTTTGATCCCCTAGCTAGGTGTACACCTTTCCCCTCTCATTTGCAGTTGTAATTACCAGGGGGCCATACTGTTTTCAATTGTGGCGCATTTAAAGAAGGAAATGCTATTTGACTCACTGGGCACAAAAGCCTGATATGTGCTCTCTGTAGAGTACATTCATATTGTCTGCTTTGTCTCACAGGTCACTTCTCCCTCCTTTCCTGTCATCCTTGTCCTCATCCATGTCATTGTGTGTGAGCTCTGAAGTGTACAGGTTGATGTTGGGCCTGTGTTCTCTGTGAGCTCTGAAGTGTACAGGTTGATGTTGGGCCTGTGTTCTCTGTGAGCTCTGAAGTGTACAGGTTGATGTTGGGCCTGTGTTCTCTGTGAGCTCTGAAGTGTACAGGTTGATGTTGGGCCTGTGTTCTCTCTGTGAGCTCTGAAGTGCACAGGTCGATGTTGGGCCTGTGTTCTCTCTGTGAGCTCTGCTCAGTGGCGAGACGCTCTTGGTCCTGAATCTCCTCCAAATAGAGGAGAGCCATGTCTTGTTTAGAGCAACACAGCGCTCTCTCCCTCCTCCTCTGGGGAGGCCTGGCAGCTCTCTCCTTCTCCTGGCACACTCACTCCTTCAGCACAGGGAAGGATGGAGGTTGGGCACAGGGAAAAGAAAGGAGAAAAGGCATACATTTGGAGGCTATCAGCAGCAGTATGTTCTGTGTGCTGAATTAACACGACGCCAGGGAACTGTTCCTGTAGCCCACCATGGTCCCCTTCACACGGACACACACTATCCAACACACACACACTATCCAACACAGACACACACTATCCAACACACACACAGACAGACACCATCCAACACACACAGACAGACACCATCCAACACACACACACACACATTGAGACACACAGCCTCCATCACACACGCAAACACACACCCTCCACCACCCATAATGTGCTAACAAGCTCGCTTCTGGTGTCTCTTCACTAGCAATTTGTCCTCTTTCCTCCGAGAGCCGGGAGTTGAGCACAGTGACAATGAAAAGCTTGGTGGGGGGGGCAGGAGCATTTTCTCTTTTTTCCTTTCATCCACAGGGAAAATTAGTTTCTGGTAATACACAAAAGACCCCTCTCCTTCCCCCTCACTCCTCTCTCCTCTCCTCTCTCCTCTCTACTGCTCCTATCCCCACTCGAGAGGCTGTAAGGCTGGAGAGAAAAACCTAAAGACACTTTTCTTCTTTAACAAGCTGTTAAAAGAAATACACATCAAAAATTCAATTCCCGTATATTAGCAGACGGAGCTGAGGCCAGGGCCTATTTGATGGTTTTAAAAAAAAAACATTTTTTTCTTCACCTCGTTTTTTTTTTACAGACGCACAAAAGAACATCTCAAGTCAACAGTGCGAAGGGATTAGTTGTCGTGCTGACAGGGTGGCATTAGCAGCGCATCACGCAGGACAGGGGGAGAACAAGATGGAAGAGAAAGAATAAGGAGGCTGAAATGATGATTACCATTAAATAACACAGCAGTGGAGCTGCTTCTCCTCATTTCTCCTCTGCTCCTCTCCAAGTTAATGTCAGGCACAGCTGCCCTGGTCTGACCAGACATGTGTTTGTTTACCTACCTCGAGGCCGCCAGACACAGCACCTCACACAGTGACTTACATGGTTGCCGTGAATAAGGCTGAAAGACAATACTGATACTGTACACCTATCGGTCCATAAGAAACACTGCCAGGCTCTGTTATTGGGTTGGAACCTCACACAGTAACATGGGTGTAGTGAAAGGCTGAAATACTGATATCAAGACTCAATAGACGTATGTTCTTGTGAGATGTTTGAATTAAATGGAGCAGGTAAACAGTAGAAAACCTGTTGGCTTGATGAGGCACTCATTGACTCTAACTCCATCTCCAACATCCATCAAGAGAGGTGATTGGTTTTTGATGTTGTTTTCCTCCCAGTGTTAGTGCCCTGGTGTCAGTGTGACATGTTGTCTCTCTGTGTCAGAGGCGTGTGGGGCATCTTTTTTCTCTGCAAGTGGCATGAAATGGGAGAGGTTTTAAGGAGTCTGATCTGGTGCCTGCTGACAGACATGCATTAACTTGATCATTATTACTGTGACACACACACTCACACATATATATACACACACACAGTTACTGTCTCACACAACACACACACTCCCTGCTTCTCACAGCCATCGCCCTGTCTGAGCAGCATTTCTGGTTGCTCTAACAGCGAGCAGGAAGTGGGGTGCTGGGAAACAGGAAAAGGCAGGCGGCAGATCCACTGGAGTGCTGTTCTCCCCCTGCTGTGCAGCCTCTTACACTTCCTTGTGTGTGAGAGAGTCTGTTTGGCAGTTGTTCCTCGTGTCAGCTCACGCCAAGCAGCTCCTCACCCCTAGATACACAGCGCACAGGGCTGCTCCCAAAATATCCTCTCCCCTTCCTCACCCCAGCAGGAGAGGAGTTCCTCACCCTTTCTCTCTCTCCATTGCTTTCTCTCGCTTTCTCCTATACTCTCTGTCTACTTCTCTGTTCCTCTCTCTCTCCGCTTCTCTCTCCTCTCTGCCTGCCGTATTCATGTAGAAAACCCATATGCAACATCCCAACTCTAATCCAATCCAATCCATTAACAGAATACCATCATTTTTACTTAACTGGGTAATAGAGACAGTAAAAAGGCCACTGTTGCCAAATGTCATGATATTCAAAAGCCAATGATAGGTTCCTAATACACTTTTGATATTATGGGTCGGACGGAGATGGTTGTGTCTTTCGTCTCTTTTTACCTAGGAGCGCCTAATGGCAGTGGATAGTTGTCATTATGGCCAGAGAGTCTGATTAGGGAGACTTATTTGGTTGACAGAGAAAAGAGAGAGGCGGGGGGGGTAATAGATGAGAGGCTGAGATTTGATCTAGACTAGAGTAGGTAGGTGGGTACAGTGCTGCACCAGGTAATGCCGTCCCAAAGGGCGTTGTTTTTTCCTCCCAGTCACTAATTTCTATTTGGTTTTTGTTATCTCCCTGAGAGAGGTCTTGTAATCCTTATGTGTTCTGTGTCTCATGCTGAATGACCTTTGACCCTTGACCTTTGGCCCAGCTACGAGGAGAGAGCGCGTTACCTGGAGACCATCGTACAGCACCACCTGGAGCCAACCACCTTCGAGGACTATGCAGCAAGAGTCTTCTGCCCCGCTCCCTACCTCCACCTCCCGTCAGACCCAGGTAAGATCACTGTATACTCAGTCTGTCTGAGTATACTTGCCATAATGACCTTAACCACACTACTTGCCATAATGACCTTATCCACACTACTTGCCATAATGACCTTAACCACACTACTTGCCATAATAACCTTAACTACACTACTTGCCATAATGACCTTAACCACACTACTTGCCATAATAACCTTAACTACACTACTTGCCATAATGACCTTAACCACACTACTTGCCATAATGACCTTAACCACACTACTTGTCATAATGACCTTAACCACACTATTTGCCATAATGACCTTAACCACACTACTTGCCATAATGACCTTATCCACACTACTTGCCATAATGACCTTATCCACACTACTTGCCATAATGACCTTAACCACACTACTTGCCATAATGACCTTAACCACACTACTTGCCATAATGACCTTACCCACACTACTTGCCATAATGACCTTAACCACGCTACTTGCCATAATGACCTTAACCACGCTACTTGCCATAATGACCTTAACCACGCTACTTGCCATAATGACCTTAACCACGCTACTTGCCATAATGACCTTACCCACACTACTTGCCATAATGACCTTAACCACACTACTTGCCATAATGACCTTAACCACACTACTTGCCATAATGACCTTATCCACACTACTTGCCATAATGACCTTAACCACACTACTTGCCATAATGACCTTAACCACACTACTTGCCATAATGACCTTAACCACGCTACTTGCCATAATGACCTTAACCACGCTACTTGCCATAATGACCTTAACCACGCTACTTGCCATAATGACCTTAACCACACTACTTGCCATAATGACCTTAACCACACTACTTGTCATAATGACCTTAACCACACTACTTGCCATAATGACCTTAACCACGCTACTTGCCATAATGACCTTAACCACGCTACTTGCCATAATGACCTTAACCACGCTACTTGCCATAATGACCTTAACCACGCTACTTGCCATAATGACCTTAACCACACTACTTGCCATAATGACCTTAACCACGCTACTTGCCATAATGACCTTAACCACGCTACTTGCCATAATGACCTTAACCACGCTACTTGCCATAAACCACACTAGTTGTGTCTTCTATACACCTCCATAGTCTTTTTAAATTATTATAAAATACACACTGAATACAGTGTTTCCCCTAGATAGAACAGTTAGCCACGTGTATCCCCCTCTCTCTCCTGGGGTGATAAGTGCTCTGCCAGGCCCAGGGCATTTTTGGTCTTCCCATGTTCTCATATCACATTGATTCTCTCTCCAGCCTCATTGTCTGGTACTGGGTATATTGTTTTAGGTGTATTTATTTTATTCTCTTACTGTAATTTACTGCTTTATGAGCACACATCATCTTCCATCTGTGACTAACATTAGAAATATGAGAACAGAGCGAGAACAGCTCTGTGTCACAGTATAGTATTCTTCTTGACTAGTTGACTAGTCTTCTGGCTGGGTGACCCTTTCATTTTCTACATGCGTGCACTGTAGCATGTAGCCACTTAGCAGTAAAAAGGTAATTCCAGAGTTATTCTTTATTTTTACTATGTTCTACATTGTATAGTAATAGTGAAGACATCAAAACTATGAAATAACACATATGGAATCATGTAGTAACCAAAAAAGTGTTAAACAAATCAAAATATATTTTAAGTTCATTTGAGGTATTTCTTTCCTTCTTAATGAGTTTGAGCCAATCCGTTGTGTTGTGACAAGGTAGGGGTGGTATACAGAAGGTAGCCCTATTTGGTAAAAGACCAAGTCCATATTATGGCAAGAACAGCTCAAATAAGCAAAGAGAAACAACAGTCCATCATTGCTTTAAGACATGAAGGTCAGTCAATCTGGACATTTTCAAAAAATGTGAAAGTTTCTTCAAGTGCAGTTGCAAAAACCATCAAGCACCTTTATGAAAGTGGCTCTCATGAGGACCGCCACAGGAAAGGAAGACCCAGAGTTACCTCTGCTGCAGAGGATAAGTTCATTAGAGTTACCAGCCTCAGAAATTGCAGCTGAAATAAATGCTTCACAGAGTTCAAGTAACAGACACATCTCAACATCAACTGTTCAGGGGAGACTGCTGGAATCAGGCCTTCATGGTCGAATTGCTGCAAAGAAACCACTACTAAAGGACACCAATGCGAAGGAGATTTGAGATTTTTGGTTCCAACTGCCATGTCTTTGTGAGACACAAAGTAGATGAACAGATGATCTCTGCATGTGTAGTTCCCACCGTGAAGCATGGAGGAGGAGGTGTGATGGTGTGGGGGTGCTTTACTGGTGACACTGTCTGTGATTTATTTATAATTCAAGGCACACTTAACCAGCATGGCTACCACAGCATTCTGCAGCGATACGCCATCCCATCTGGTTGGCGCTTAGTGTGGCTATCATTTGTTTTTCAACTGGACAATGACCCAACACACCTCCGGGCTGTGTACGGGCTTTTTGACAAAGAAGGAGAGTGATGTAGTGCTGCATCAGATGACCTGTCCTCCAAAATGTATGTAGTTCTGTCCTTGTGCTGTTCTTGTCTATTGGTGTTCTGTATTATGTCATGTTTCCTGTGGACCCCAGGAAAAGTAGCTGCTGCTTTTGCAACCTGCTAATGGGGATCCTAATCAAATACCAAATACCACAATCACCCGACCTTAACCCAATTGAGATGGTTTGGGATGAGTTGGACCGCAGAGTGAATGAAAAGCAGGAACAAGTGCCCAGTATATGTGGGAACTCCTTCAAGACTGTTGGAAAAGCATTCCTCATGAAGCTGGTTGAGAGAATGTCAAAAGTGTGCAAAGCTGTCAAGGCAAAGGTTGGTTACTTTGAAGAATCTAAAATATATTTTGATTTGTTTAACATAACTTTTTTGTTACTACATGATCCCATATGTGTTATTTCATAGTTTATTCTACAATGTAGAAAACAGTAAAAGTAAAGAAAAACCCTTGAATGAAAAGGTGTCTTCAAATTTCTGACTGATACTCTATATGTCTACAAATATTTGGAATCTGTACATTTCTTGCACTGTACCCAATGATTTTTGAAAACTTACTTGATATGTTGATGTCCTCTTTGTGGTTTTACAGATGTGTTTAATACATTTTATGTACACACTTTGTTAGAATACTTATGAAATGCGCATTGTTATATTTGGCAACACGTGTTTTATTTTCCCTCGACTCCAACCCCATTCGATGCATTGAACGGATGTGGGTGGAGCAATGTCTACATAAAAGTGCAAATTAAAAATACTCACAAAGGCTCTGACGAGGCCGATATGTAAAGCTTAATAAGTGTGTGCGGGTTTCTTATTTTTTCTCATGTTTTCAACTGTTACCATGCACCTGCAACAAAGATTGCTCAGATGTGCGAATTTTGAATCTGTCCATCAGACTTTGCTTTTTGACAGTTTGAATTTGCGACCCTTTCATTTATAAAAAGATGCATGTCTGTGCATGTTCTTTTCTCCACGTAATGAGAAAAATAAACATGTTTTTTGACTGAAAAATACCTGATATTATTGATCATATTTCTGTTATGCTTCTTTTTTGTTGTTATTTTCATTTTTATTTCTCTTTCTTTTTTTGGTTTGCCATTTAAATTTTCATTTTGTTTTTTGTTTTATTTTCCTTTGTCTTGTGTTTCCCCCTGTAGATCATAATCTATCACTTGTGTATATCTAAAGGTAAGACTCCAGGAAACCCCACAGCTAACAAACTTACGCTGCCTCTGCTGCCACTTCGTTCTGTTTGACTTGTAACAATGTTATGACCACTCTACTTCTCACGATACCTCTCTGTGTGTCTCTGTATGTCTCTCTCTCCACTGACCAAATCTGCTTCTCTCACTTTTTCCCTGTTTCTTGTATCTGCTCCATCATGTTGTCAGTTGGACGTCTATCTAACATTAACGTGAACCTCAGTCCTTGCACGCTTCCACCATAGCAGGCCAGACAGGCCCAAGCCTTTTCACTAACACTCTAAATGATTTGGTTTGTTCTAACCAGAATCTTCCTCTGTGCGTTCCTGAGCACTAACTTATTGTAACACGGGTTCTTTGCCGCCTTGGTGTGTTCAGTACATCTGGATTGTTCAGTAGATTTTCTTTGTCTGTTAAGTCTTTTATGAGTCCAGTCAGAGCACAGTACAGTTGCACTCTGTATTCATGGGTGGCATAGACACACACAAGGTATGTAACTATAGATGATAACTATGGCCCTGAAGATCATTATTTAATGTAAGTGTAAATGTCGGTAAGTAAGTGGAATCATTGCATTAATGTGCGTGTGTGTGTGTGTGTGTGTGTGTGTGTGTGTGTGTGTGTGTGTGTGTGTGTGTCAAATCAAATTTTATTTGTCACATACACATGGTTAGCAGATGTTAATGCGAGTGTAGCGAAATGCTTGTGTGTGTGTGTGTGTGTGTGTGTGTGTGACCTGACTGTATTGAGTGTGTTTAGATGGTGCTTCTGTCTGTTCTGTGCGCACCTTCTATTGATTCCCTCTTAGCCTTGTCACTGCTCACACCTCTTGTCTCTTCTCTCCTTTTCTCTCTCCTGTTGTCTTTGTCTTCTTTTTGCTTTTTTCCAATCGTTTCCTTGCTCGCTCTACCCCGCTGTACCGCTCCTTCCCTGCCTAATCCTTCATTTCTTCCTCCTCTCCTGTCTCATTTTCCTTCTTCTGTGCTACTGACCTCCTTTATCCTGTTGTATCCTCTTCTTCTTCCTCTCCTCCCCTCCCCTCCCATTTCCTCTACTCCCCTCCATTACCCTCCCCTCTCCCCTCTTCTTCTTCCTCTCCTCTCCTCCCCTCCCATTTCCTCTACTCCCCTCCATTACCCTGCCCTCTACCCTCTTCTTCTTCCTCTCCTCCCCTCCCATTTCCTCTACTCCCCTCCATTACCCTCCCCTCTCCCCTCTTCTTCTTCCTCTCCTCTCCTCCCCTCCCATTTCCTCTACTCCCCTCCATTACCCTCCCCTCTCCCCTCTTCTTCTTCCTCTCCTGCCCTCCCCCCATTTCCTCTACGCCCCTCCATTACCCTCCCCTCTCCTCTCTTCTTCTTCCTCTCCTCTCCTCCCATTTCCTCTACGCCCCTCCATTACCCTCCCCTCTCCCCTCTTCTTCTTCCTCTCCTCCCCTCCCATTTCCTCTACGCCCCTCCATTACCCTCCCCTCTCCCCTCTTCTTCTTCCTCTCCTGCCCTCCCCTCCCATTTGCTCTACGCCCCTCCATTACCCTCCCCTCTCCCCTCTTCTTCTTCCTCTCCTGCCCTCCCCTCCCATTTCCTCTACGCCCCTCCATTACCCTCCCCTCTCCCCTCTTCTTCTTCCTCTCCTCCCCTCCCATTTCCTCTACTCCCCTCTTTTTCTTCTCTCCTCCTCCCCTCTTCTCCCCTTTCCTCTCTTCCCCTCCCCTCCCCTCTTCCTCTCCTCCCCTTTCTCTCACCTGTGGCTTTGTGGCTTGTCTTCACCTTTCCAACCAAAGAGAGCTTGATATTTCAGCTCCTTCCCAAAACTCCACTAGAAAACTTTGGGCTCAGCAAAGTAAAGGGCAAAGACTTGAAACGGAAGGTCTTTCACGCTAGCTGTGAATGGTATGCTCAAACATTAACACGGCAAAGTACCTTTTTTTCTCTCTGTTCCTTCTTACCCTGTTTCCTCCTCCTTTCGTTTCCTGTTTATTATTCTCAGACTTTCTAGATTTCAGTTGTGTTTTATAGTACCACCACCATCATACCTATGGGGATTAGTTGTTTAGATTTATTTCATGAACATTGATGCCTCGATAAGTTTCAGCTAAAGAAAGCTACCCGTAACTATACTCAAATGTGTCAACATTTATTATAATACAATCAACAAATTACTTTCAGAGAGATGCAACACCTTTTCCACTGCATTACAAATCAAAGTGCATGTACTGATCCTCCCCTTCCATAAAGACTAATATGAGCTGGGGACTAACCTCAGGAAGGCAGGTTGTAGACTGGAGGAGTAGGACCCTGTAGTCTGTCTGTCTGTAGAGGGGACGGGGGACGGGGGGGCCTGCCTTCTACATTACTGTTTACCATTGACTGTCACAGTAGTGGGTTACAGGCAACGGGGGGGGTCTAACACCTGTGCTCTCCTTCCACAGGCTCATGCCTCGAGAGTCAGCAGGGAGAAAGTCCAGCAGCAGCGCTTCTAGACGGGGCCGACCAGTTAGCCTTGCCAATGTCCCCTCGTACTAGCAAGAGCCGTATGTCCATGAAGCTCCGACGCTCCTCCGGCTCGGCCAACAAGACCTGATCGGACTTTCCCTCCGCTGACCCTCCTCCACGCCACACCCAGCGAGAGTTCACAGCCTTCAGATGAAGAGACTGACTCTCTCTCTCTGTACCGTACAGCTAGGACTGCACTACACTGCAACTACCAGCCTTTACCTGCTAACAGCGATGCATGGCATGTTATGTACTCCAACTACATGGACATGGACACACCTGCCCTGCATGGTCAGACTCCGCATCTCCCCTACTGTACAACCCTTCCAAGATGCAGGATTAGGCCCTTGAACAGAGCCAGGCCCTTGGGGGCCAGCCCAGGGTCCCCAGGACTGAGCTTGTGCTAGCAAAGCTCCAACAGAATTAACATGTCTTTTGGGAAAGGTTTTCTAACTATGCTCACCACCACAAACTTTGCACTCCAGAGAAATGTGGAAAGAGAGCAAAATATAATATATTTAGATATAGATATATTTAAGAAGCAGCATGGGTCCCGTTGTGTACAGAAAGCGTAAAGGCAACATGACAGATGTGTATTTTCAATGTGATTAGGATTGTTGATGGTTGAAATCACTTGATATTTGACTGAGATGAGGAGCTAGAGTGTTCTCTCTGCTGTGGTTGTAGCTGTTGTTGTCCCTGAGCAGAGTGATCAATATCTAGTATGCCATTCCCCTGGCTCTCTGGGCCTCTGACCCACTAGGAAAGTGATTGTAAGAACTTGAGTTTGTAAGAAAGTACAAAGAAACACAAAGTAAGAAACATCTTATTTTTCATATTTGGTCACTGTGTCCACCATGAGACATTTATATATTTGTACTATACTCTGTATATACAGAAGAGTTGCCACTTTCTTTATGCTTGGACTGAAGCAATGTTGGCTAGTGTTTGATGATAAGGAGATAAACGTTTTGAGGTTGAAATATGTTTGTCTATAGAGTTGTAAAGAAGGAAATTGTTTGGTTAAAGTGAAACATTTCTTGTTACATTTTTTTTTGATTTTCACACTACACTGTGGAACTGATTGATTTTCTGAATATAATATTCACTACTGTTTGCCTTTTTAGGGGTCACATAACATTTTTATTATGATTGTACATTTGGATTTCACCTGATAAAGAATGTTGCAGATTAGGTTGTTTTGTTCATATACAATGTGTTGTATTGAACCACCCCTTTTTTTCCACTCATGATGAATATATGATATGTAAGGGATGAACGCAAACGTTCTGTACGTTACCTTGGAAATGATGGACCGCAGGTAAATAATGGATCCAAGGTAATGTACAGAACGTCAGCGTTTATCCCACTCATACCACAGTTGCCAAAGAAAACAATACTAAAGCACACATTTACCTGTAGAAATAAAATGGTTTTGTTTTATATTTTTACAAGTTAATTTATACTTCCTCGTCTTGTGGTTGCCAGATACGCGACCCAGTCGTTCGTTCGATTAGTACTATATCTCGTTACGTTAGTTCGATCACTATGCAGGCTGGCAACGTTCTTCTCTCGTCATGTAGCATAGCTAGTTTATCCCGTGATTGCACATGTGGGACTATTTGACAGGCTAAGGTTTAGCTATATATTTAATGGCTTAAAAATACATATTTCATCAATATATTGGCAGTGTGCAGATATGTTTCCTTTGAAGTTATTGGATTGTTTCCAACACAAGAAAATAACTCAGATGTGCAAGTGGTTTTTTTCTTCCATTTTTCAATATAATAATGGCATCAAAAAACGAATCAATATGAAACGTTTTTTTAAAGAAACACCAAGACAGCCTAAATTTAAAAAATGTAGATTAAAATAATGCAATAAGTTATTTTGATGTCAGGGGTTAACCAGCTTGTTAGGTTCTTCGGAGCTAGTTGTCTTGCCAGCTACTTGTTAAAATTTAATTGGATGCTGCCATTAATGGTGAAATGGGACATCTTCAAGCCGCGGGGTAAGTTAAATGACTCACTCGCTTGGTACCATTTCCATCTGTTTGTATTGTTGTTGTTACTGCTGCTTGTGGTGGGGCTTTGTGGGCTCTCTACCTCAGATGAGAGGAGGTGATTCCAGCGCTTCCTCTCTGTCACAGAAGGCGCCCAGTAGCTCCTCAAACTGCTCTCTCACCTGTGCCTGGTTACATTTATAACTTGTATGTACACCAGACCGGCATTTGATAGCAGCTCCACGGCTGTGCTCCGGAGGCTGCGGGTCGTGTAGTGCATTGACAACCCGGCCTATTCGCTGAGACACGGTAACAGGTTGCCGAGGTAGTGTACCACCATCGGCTCTTAGAGTAGCCTACCAAATGTCCTTCTTTGTTCAACTTGTGGGGACCGCAGTGGGTGGCGGTAAAGGGATGTAGCGTCTTGGGGACACTTGGAGAAGTATGTTTTCAAACTTGCCAGTGGGCGGTTTGGGTTGCCTGGCAAAGTAAATATTAACCCTTTGTGGTTCTCATTCGGCTTGTTCGCCTCTTGGTGGTTTTTCGTCTCTGCATTGTGGAAGAGACGGAGGTGGCCGAATCCACTCCATCCTCGTCCGTCTTGACCTGGAAAGAGGAAGGTCTCAGTCTCGATTTCCCTCTGGCCCCACGCTTAGCGAGATTCAGCTGGATAACCAGCCTTCCTCACTAGACCCGTAGCTGTGTCGGGGGAAACCGCAGGGGACTCTAGTAGCAGCTGGAGGTCAGCAGTAGATATGGGAAGGGGGTAGTGCTGACGACTTTCCCCGATCTCCTATACCTCTTCACAAGGGACTTGAAGACGTCCTTGCATGTTTTGAAGCTGTCATTGGTCATGATGCTGTGCCGCATTACACGATTTATCCCGGCTACACAAAATTAGGTACCGAATACTCCTGTCCATTTGTTGCGCGGAGGATATTGTTTAGCTCTTCTGGCCGGTAGCTGTCAAATGTCCTTATTCTCCTTGAGCCAATCCCTTTCTGTTTTAACTACGCATTCTATTGTTTTTCTTCATGTCGCTCCACTTCAATTTTGGTGAGCGTCACGTCCACAACTGTCTGCTCTCTGTGCGTTTTCTTTTTATATTGATAAAGGGACTTTATTTCCACCATTCAGGCTTAGGATAACTCTTCGACTTTATAAAAAATAAAATGTCATAATTCCTCCATCTTTTCTTTATGTTTTAGGCTTGTAGCTAGGTGTAGGCTAATCGTTGTAAAGTAGCTACTTTGTTTCACTGTCAGTTGTAAATATGTTGGCTCTTGTTACTTGTCTAGGTCACATGATGTTTTCATTCATAAATAGTTTTCATTCATAAATGTGTAGTGATTTAGAATGTAATAAGGCGCATATTGTGTCATGATTGCAAGGTGTCCGATATCTTTTCCAACTGTCCCGTTATCTGGTTTTAATGGCCATTCTAGAATGCCCTTCTAGCCAATCATATCTGAGTATTCAACAATGCTGTGGTATAGATATAGTGTGGAGGACAATACCTGAACTGTGTACATATTTGAACATAGCTTCCAAAAAATACCAAACCTATATTACCCTCAAGCCAGAGGTCTGCTGCGTTTTACCTCTTCCAAAGCTTTCCTGCTGAAGTTGGCCAATACAAATAACGCGGTAGCTTTATCCACAGCTAGAACAAACTAATGTATGTTACGGTTCAGTGTATGTCTGTGCAACAACACAAATGAGGATGGAAAGACAAGAGCATCAAGCAGGTCTTCACTCCAGTTCCCAACTCTGTGTCCATCTATAAGACACACTAGCACAGAGCAAACGCTGCATTTAAATTTTTTCTATCATTATTTGCTTTCAGCTGTAGGTTCTCTACCAGAGAGGAAAGGGACTGTAAATGCCTGTTTTGGACCTTTCGGTTGAACGGTTATATCTTTTAAAAACTGCTACCATGTCGAAGGTCAAATCCACGTTATTGTTGTGTTATGTTTGAATATATGAGTGAGGTCAGTTCCGATTTATTTTTTAAATTATTTTTTTAAATGGCAGAGGATGAGAACTAAAAACTTGCCAGAGAGAGCGAGAAAATCATGCTGCATCCTTACTTGAGGCTGAGGAGATTGGATGAGATTGGTTAGCTCTCTCCCTGCACTCAGAAGTGACTGAAACCTGTGCATACTGTAAAGTGAGTTTATACTGTATGTTACTATTGACCAAATGCTGCATGATGCCAGTACTAATTGCATGTGTTGCTATAACAGCTAAACAACACGCACACACAATTAAAATAGTATTGTCAAACTTGTAGTATCTACACATTTGTAATGGTTGTTCCAGGAGGAGAGTGGCTGTGGAATGGAATTTGACAATAAAACATTCTTACCACAAGCTTGTTCTTTGAACATCTATGCGACAATATTTGGATTGGGGGGTAAACCGGGGTATTTGGAAATAGCCACGGGGTTGTTTTTCAATACCTTTGAAACTATTTATTTGAAGTTGTTCAATCAATTTTAATACTGTATTTGTAGCAAATGTTTAAGTAAATACCTGCAGTCAACTTGCGCAATATGTTAGGAGATAAAGCAGAAAGTGTTCTTAATTTCACCGGTCACATTTTACATTATGAAGTTTACAGTAGTTCCCCAGAACCGTTGCGCCAGTAACGTGTTTCTTTGTCAATAGCACAAGGGGAGAAAGCAGGAGCAGGTGAGTCCAGCTGTGTATTTGTTTTAACTTGCTAGTTAGCTAAGTAAGTGACTAAATTAATAAGGAGATGGGGCATCATATAGTGGTAGCTTTTTGCCTTGTTTGAGAAGTCAAAGCACTTTGGATGAGTTATCTGTACAGCTGCCACTGCCATCTTGATGTCCTTGCGTTATTTTCTCCTCTCAGTTAAGGCTTTATTTAGACTGCTCCTCCGCCCTCTTCTCCAAGCAGAGCAGGCAGGCCTGTTGCCCTAGCTTCTTCAGACTCCATACAGACACAGCGTGTACACATGCTGCTCCAGATCCAGTTCTGTTCTTCCTTCAGACAAGCATGCATCCAAACGTTGTTCATTTGCACAATGTCTCTCATTCACATTTTCTTGTAAATATCCAAACTCACCAAAAAGGAAATTCGGTAGCTACTACCTATATATATGTATACGTTTCTGAGCTGGATTGCCTGCCTTTGCAATTAGTTTACTTTCATTTGCGCTCGTAAGCATATTTAGCTAGCAGTCTCTATGGAAGTTTGCTATTACTTGTGCTAATTTTGTTAGCATTCTGGTAATAATGCCGAATGGGCTTTTTTTTCTACTTTTTAGCGCCTCATTGTGTATTAAACCGAAAAATACTGTATAGTGGCCATCACTGGTATGCACATAGACTTGTGTTTATTGACAATCAATGTAAATGTCGTTCACTACATATCAAAATACAACATCATAATTGTAACACAATCATCACCATGAAGGCGTTTTTTTTAGCAAGTACTTTTCAGAGAATAAATATATATATATTTAACTCAAACAGTTTAATACTCTAACAGGTAAACTTGATTTTCTGTATGAAAATACATCTTGATAGCCTTGCCGGTTTAGAAATCAATTCCACAACTATACTGAACAAGCACATTCAATTTCCATAGGAACTACATTAAGATAAAGGCAGTGAGGTCTGATACTCTTGTAATATTCAAAGGGCCACCCTCTTATTTTCATTACATGCTTAAAATGACAACTCTAAAATATTTGAAACTTTTGATATGCCCAATTTTACTGTTAAATGTTTTAACAAATCATAACACTGTAAATCAATCAATAATGTACATTAGTGAATATAGGCCCAAAAGCAAGTGTTACAATGTGGCTCTATTCAGCTATTAGTGTGCTGTAATCTGTCATTGCAAAAAAACGTTTCTCTTGTCATGAAAATAGAAATGCCATTATTGTTTTTGACCTGATCAGGTAGTATAATAAGTTACAATACAATCACACATGTAGTAAAAAGAACACATTCATACTTTCATATGTATTTAATTAATCCACTTGTTTTTCAGGGGTTTCAGCATTCCAGTAAGTCTGTAGCCAAGACCAGGGTTTTTCAAACTCGGTCCTGCCCCCCCCCCTGCACATTTTGTATTTATCCATAGCACTACACAGCTGATTCAAATAACCAACTCATCATGTTTTGATTATTTGAATCAGCTGTGTAGTGCTAGGACAAAAAAACTAAACGTGACCCCAGGACTGAGTTTGGGAAACCCTGGGCTAGACTTGCCTACATCAGCCTAGACTAGGCTACTAGCAGTCGGGTCTGACTGCCATTGGTAGAAGCATCACCTGCCGGATCTCTGTGGGGTGAGACTTGTTGATATGCCTGGCAAGCCCGGGAGAACTGAAGAAGGTAGATGGGCAGTGCTTACAGGTGAATATCTGTTGGTCTCCCTGTATGAGGTCTGGTCTTATTAATTCTGGTCTTACCAAGTCTGGTCTACCCGCAATCTTCCCTGGATTCATCAGAATGTCATCTCTCATTGCATGCCAAACTCTGTGCTTGTCCCAAATTTCAGTGGATGGGAAATGGGCACCGCACAAGTGACAGGGAAACGTGATTTGCCCACTCTCTATCTGGTTATAGGTCGAGGCTTTGATTGTCTCATGCGCCGCAAGATGTTTCCTCAGATAGGGTTGTCGTCGGAACTTCTTGCTGCAATAGTGACATTCGTAAATCTCCTCTACTGTCCCGGAGGTCTTTAAGAAGGAAGAGGTGGTCAGTGCCACGTCGGTGGTCTCCGGACAATGCATTATGCCTGGGCTGTCACCCGCTCTAATGTGCAGGTCCATAGTTTTATCTGGGTCCCGGTAGCGCGGATCGAAGGGCTGCGGGCTCTCCTGTACCCTCCTGCGCAGCTGCTCTTGTCTGTGGGAGCTGTCCACGGTGACATCCCGCTGACACGCGGAGCTGTCCAGAGAAACGTGGTGCTGATTGTTAACTCTCAACTCGCTCGCGTTCTCTTTCCCTTCCACGAAAGTCCTCTCATGCAGCCGTGCCTCCGGCTGTGACTTTTTGGCGCTCTGTGCCTCTCTGTGGTTTACAGGACGAGGCTTATGCCACCTGCGATGAGAGGCCAGGTTGGCAGGACAGCTGAAAACTTTGTCGCACTCGGG
Organism: Oncorhynchus mykiss; assembly: GCF_013265735.2. NCBI lineage: Eukaryota > Metazoa > Chordata > Actinopteri > Salmoniformes > Salmonidae > Oncorhynchus > Oncorhynchus mykiss. The sequence continues at coordinate 27,987,878 of NC_048589.1, forward strand.
ACAGCGGTACTCTACGCGCACAATTCTGGAGCACTTGTGTTGTGCGAGGGAGAACGGGTCAGGGTATTCCTCCTTGCAGAGCTGGCAGATGAATTCTCCCAGCGGTTTCTTATTAGCAGAAGATGCGGTAGCTGCTTTAAATTCGGGGGTCTCCTTCTTAATTCTCAGCCCAAGCACGGGTGAGGTGGAGATTTCGTCCTCGAAGCTGAGTTTCCGGATTACTTTAGGCTTCTTGGCTGCTGGCTTGATCTTGCGCTCCTGCTCCATGTACGTGCGTTTCATAGCATGATGGAAAGACTGGTAGAGGTGCACAGGTGGGTCGAATTTCATATCAGAGTGTCCAAAGGGCGCGTGATTTAGAAGAAGTCTCTCTATTGAAGACACCGGCGTGCTCATTGCGTACGGCTCTGTCACTGTTGGTGAACTCATACACCGGTCAAGGGACGATTTTTCCACTACAGCGCCAACTGGTTTTATCGGGCTATAGGAGAGGTCAGCCCGCCCCGGAGATCCGTCGTGGTCCGGCTCAGTGCGGGGATGGTGTGGTGGGTATTTCCCAAAGTCCTCTCTAATCTCCACCTTGTCTGCGCTCTCTGGCAGCTGCGCCTGGTCCGCTTCAGCCGGGGCACTGGTCCATGGTTCTTCAAATGTACTGTCCTCGGATAACGGCACAATTGGGCACGCAGTTGGCACACCGGTTGTCCACTCCGGTGCATTCACAGGCAGGTCCGCTTTTGGCATTAAGTTGTCGTCGTTACGCGTTCTGTAAGAAGCCGCTGAGCCGCGTTTGCTCCTCTTCACTAAAAATCCTCTGGGCATCTTTACGCCGGAATGGAACGGTTCCCGTGTCCACTTTGAAGCGAAGGAGCGCTCGCGGTCCCTTTCAGATGAAAGGCGCACGGGCGAGGTGACTGGTGACAGGAGAGAGGGACGGAGGACTCTGTCACATCAATGAGCTTGCATTGTTTTTTATCTTTGGGGTCGCCTTCAGTTTTTTTTTGTGAAGTCACAGTTTGTGGCCAAGCCCTGTCCAATCAGCACCGACAAGTGGGGAGGTCGGGTGACGCGCAAGCGTTAATGAGGCTATCCAGTCATATTACTAATGTCGAGTTAATTATTATGAGTCGCTCACACACTTTACATGTTCTCCTTTATAGCTTTTTCAATACGTTTTCTCTGTGATACTGAGTTGCGTAAACTCTCGTAGACTGTTTCTGCAAATGAAATGACTGTCATTTAGGAACACGATGTGTTTAATAAACTAGCCAAAAGCACATTTACCTCTAGGTTAGGCTACATACCCTTATGGATAGGCTACAGAATTTGATCAAATATTGTTGAGAATGGCAAGATAAGCAATTTCCCATAACACTTTTGCTTAATCCTAATAATGTCATTTAATATGAATATGCTATAAATACAACAGTTATATGTCATTATTCTAATGCATGTTTATTAAGAACAGAGTGACTCCCAGTGCAGGCAAAGTTGCGAAGTGCAACTCGTAATGAATTAATTATTTGTATCCCCACACGCCTAACCTTTCTGAGAATCCTTTATTCGGATGTAAATTATATTTCTGTTGTTAAGCAGGATTCTTTGGGCGTTCTGTTCTGTTGGCATGTCGCGTAATTTAGCATTTATGAGAAGAAAGCTGTTGCCTTAATCTGTCCATTTGATGCACTTTACCTTCTCTCTCATTTGTTTTGTGGGGCTGCAAGCTGTGCGCGCAGTAATGAATGTTAACCACTCGATTAAGCTGTTTAATTTGAGAGGCAGCTCTTCTTCTATTCAACCACCAATTAGTCTCCATGTAACCTGTGTCGACAATGTTTCACCAATATCCAATAGAATAGGCTTACGAAGGCTCCCCTTGAGTATGACGACTCCTTATAAGAAACCTTCCTTTTTTTACCATTTTTTTATTTTTTATTTTTACCAACTATGTCAATTCAACTGGTTATAGTGACTCGGATGGGTAAAATAAGGACCCATCATCTACCACACATTATCTACAAGAAAACACAAATGTGGTCTCTCCGCACCTCCGATGTGTAGCCTGAATCTAATTTAACTGAATCCTATGAATTCAAAACAATTTGTTTTCATTAGTCCAGGTTTTATTTTTAAAAAAATATCCCCTTATCCGAATAATATGGCTAGGCAGTGGCGATTTTAGCATGCAAATATTGGTGGGGCAAACTCCCAGAAAATGTTTTAGATGCATGCCAGCAAAGCTATTACACAACAAAACAATACATGATATGCTACTACACAAAGTCTTCCCAGAGCCACCAGTCATGTCCTACCCTAAATGACAAATTAGTCCACAACTATCTTCCTGGTGACTCTCAAAAGACTTGACCAGACCACAAACCCAAGGGCTCTTTTAAATACAACCACTGCAACCATTGCAGAAATATTGCACAGAAAAAGTATTTTGTTGACAGCGCTTCTAAAATGGAGTATTAAGTCAAGCATTTCATTAACTGCAAATTCACTCATATCATCTACAGATTGGAATGTCCAGAGTGCAAGGTGTTCTACATTGGACGGACAAAGAAACGTCTTCAAGACGCTTAGCGAAACTCAAGATCTCCATTCTAGTAGGCCATGAAGACTACCCCAAAGCAAGGCACTACAAGTCCTTACACCATGGCAACCTTGCCTCCCTACAAGCTATGGGTATTGATCATGTTCCGGCTTCAATTAGAAAATACAGTTAAACCAAAGGGAAAGTTTTGGGATTTACAAACCACAGGCCACTAAGTACCCTGGTTTAAATGAAGATATGGATTTCTCACCCTTCCTGGAGGGTCGTGATAGGTCCATTTGCTGTTGTAACAGTATAGACTTTACGTCCGTCCCTCACCCCGACCTGGGCGTGAACCAGGGACGCTCTGCACACGTCAACAGTCACACTCGAAGCATCGTTAACCATCGCTCCACAATAGCTGCGGCCCTTGCAGAGCAAGGGGAACCACTACTTCAAGGTCTCAAAGCGAGTGACGTCACCGATTGAAACGCTATTAGTGCGCACCACCGCTAACGTTCATCTGTACAAACAATACTATGCAAGTATATCAATCCCAGAACAACAGCGAATGACCTTGTGAAGATGCTGGAGGAAACGAGTACAAAAGTATCTATATCCACAGTAAAACGAGTCCTATATCGGCATAACCTGAAAGGCCGCTCAGCAAGGAAGAAGCCACTTCTCCAAAACCACCATAAAAAAAGCCAGACTACGGTTTGCAACTGCACATGGGGACAAATATCGTACATTTTGGAGAAATGTCCTCTGGTCTGATGAAACAAAAATAGAACTGTTTGACCATAATGACCATTGTTATGTTTGGAGGAAAAAGGGGGAGGCTTGCAAGCCGAAGAACACCATCCCAACCGTGAAGCACAGGGGGTGGCAGCATCATGTTGTGGGGGTGCTTTGCTGCAGGAGGGACTGGTGCACTTCACAAAATAAATGGCATCATGAGGCAGGAAAATAATGTGGATATATTGAAGCAACATCTCAAGACATCACTCAGAAGGTTAAGCTTGGTCGCAAATGGGTCTTCCAAATGGACAATGACCCCAAGCATACTTCCATAGTTGTGGCAAAATAGCTTAAGGACAACAAAGTCAAGGTATTGGAGTGGCCATCACAAAGCCCTGACCTCAATCCTATAGAAAATGTGTGGGCAGAACTGAAAAAAGCGTGTGCGAGCAAGGAGGCCTACAAACCTGACTCAGTTGCACCAGGTCTGTCAGGAGGAATGGGCCAAAATTCACCCAATTTATTGTGGGAAGCTTGTGGAATGCTACTTGAAATGATTGACCCAAGTTAAACAATTTAAAGTTAATGCTACCAAATACTAATTGAGTGTGTAAATTCTGACCCACTGGGAATATGATGAACAAAATAAAAGCTGAAATAAATCATTCTCTCTACTATTATTCTGACATTTCACATTCTTAAAATAAAGTGGTGATCCTAACTGACCTAAGACAGGGGATTTTTACTAGGATTAAATGTCAGGAATTGTGAAAAACAGAGTTTAAATGTATTTGGTTAAGGTGTATGAATTCTGTAACCACTCCCTCTTTAAATCAGGGCTGATTGGAAAAGCTGTTCAAAAGAGGACATTGTATTGTAATTTCTTTGTACTCCCTGACGAAGGCCATGCTGCCGAAACGTGTCAGAGTTTTTAAAAGTTGTTTCCATTGAACATGCCATACAAATAAAGGCATTTTAATGAATTAAATGAAGAGTGCCTTGGTCCTCCTTTCTTTTTGATGACCAATTTACCCCTTTTACCAAAGAGCACCTTCTATCTACCAAAATCAACTATTGTGTACCTCAGTAGAGCTTCCCTTTCTCCTCTTTTTTTATACAAGTTAGAGGAAGCAGCTCCACACTATAACGATGTCAAATGGTGCCCACAAACTGTTAGGGCCTACATAAAGCTGTCCCAACAGCAGAACTTTCTTTTCAGCACCATAGAGTGAATCCTTACCACTGCTATACCTGGTCATCAGCGGAGCCTTGTCTGGCAGCGAACAGTTCATTCAGCTTCAGTTACTGCCTTTAAAAAAACATGCTGATATGGCTGACTTGCTTAAACAAATGTGGTTTCTACTGACAATTGAGATGTACAAACTATGGCATAAAGGGACAACAAGCGGATAAGAGGCAATCCATAACTTTGATTAAGACATTATTGAGCGAGCTAGGACAGACATAGTCAATATAACTATTTGAAAAGCACAGAATTCAGAACATGGACGGTTCTTACAGTATTCTCCCTGTACACCAAGTCAGAACAGTAGGATAAATAAAGGGGATATATAACTAGACAATGAAACAATATTTGATTATTAAATTTCTCTAAAATAGGCTATAGGGGGAAAGGGACCACATTATTAGGGCGAGGCACACTAACAGCTTACTACACAACATACACTTATGTATACTGTAGCGAAGAAAGTAATAATATCTCCCTGGCATATTACATCATTTATGCAGCAGCATACAATACATTTTTGGACTCACCTTGTTGTGCTGTGCTCACTTGAATAGGAAGGTGGCGTGGTGGTCCTTGTGAGCAAAGTGTGTCATCAAGGTCTGGCATTCTCTGGATTTATGGTGCTTTCAAGACAAATGGGAACTCATAAAAAAACAAAGTTGAATCATGACGTCAGTGATCTTCAGGTCGGAGCTCTAGAAAGAGGCCTGAGTTCCTGACTTGGAATTCCGAGTTGGATGACCGCTCAAAAGGTTTTTTTCCCAGTCTGTGCTCGTTTTTTTTCTGAGTTCCCAGTTGTCTTGAACTCACTAAAGTCTGAGATTTTCCAGTTCCCGAATTTCCAGTTGTTTTGGACCTGGCAGAAGTCATGCTTGATTGACATTATGAATGCTTATCCTTTTAAGCTTGGAAAAGAGACCCTTAAACCCAGACTAGGACCACACACCCACTCCACTGAATAGCACGCTAGTGACTGCTTCTGTCACCAGTGTGAAATGGCTAGGTAGTTAGCGGGGTGCACGCTAATAGCATTTCAATCTGTGAGGTCACTCGCACTGAGACCTTGAAGTAGTTGTTTCCCTTGTGGAGCGCTAGGTAACAATGCTTAGAAGGTGTCAGTTGTTGATGTATGCAGAGGGTCTCTGGTTCGAGCCCAGGTTGGGGCGAGGAGAGAGACGGAAGCGACACTGTTACATTGCTGCTGGGACCCGGATCACTGGTTGCTGTGGAAAAGGAGGAGGTCAAAAGGGGGGTGAGTGTAACCGATGTGAAATGGCTAGCTAGTTAGCGGGGTGCATGCTAATAGTGTTTCAATTGGTGACGTCACTCGCTCTGAGACCTTGAAGTAGTTGTTTCCCTTGCTCTGCAATGGCCGTGGCTTTTGTGGAGTGATGGGTAAACGATGCTTCGAGGGTGTCAGTTGTTGATGTATACAGAGGGTCTCTGGTTCGAGCCCAGGTTGGGGCGAGGAGAGAGACGGAAGCGACACTGTTACACTTCATAACACTTGCAGTTAACCGCCAATGATTCCTTCCAAACCACTCATTGTTGAACTTGTTTCCAAACTTGTTGTATGATGTTAATGCCCAACGGCTGATCAGCACAAATATGTTTTATCTATAATTTATCTTCACATGACAAGAATTTAAAAGAATTTGCCAATAGATTGTCGATGTGATTCACAATGAGGAATGCTTGTCTAGCTTGCTAGCTAAGATTTTGAACATATGATGTTGACGTGATCAGTCCAATCAAAGCTATGGTAGATGTAACGTGATTTGATGTCATTCTATCTGTGGCCAATGACCTTCAGCCTTCTTGGATGGGCATTTCTAATGTAACTCTATGGCAGCACCCAAGGGGCTTGAATTTCCAAGCAGATATGTGATATGTATTAATGCCAAAATAACATGCAAAACAGGCAACGGGTGGGGTTCAAAATAGTTGGGGCTCTGCCCTACTTGCCCTGAATGACGGGTCGCCACTGTGGCTAGGTGAGGTACGTGTAGGCATTTACCTTCATCAATAGGATCCCTACTGTGCAATTACAAAAGTTCATAATTTATCAACATTTAGAATCAGACCATGTAATCCTGTAGGCTATTTTATCAGTTAAGGTCATGAACTAATGAGAGGGATTCTATTGCTTTTATTTAGGGATGCAGGACACTATCTCCACTGGCGATCTGTTCCTCTCGGTCTTTGTTGCGCAAACGATGGGAATATCTCTGTGTCGGTTTTCCCTGGTGAGACCAACGCCTTATCTCCGCGGCAGAAGGGCGGTGATGCTCACAAAATTGAGAAGAGACTAGAGTTGGTGGCGGAGAACCAACCCGCCCATAGCGGGAAAGAGGGGGGGTCCTCCTGCCCTCCACGGGAAGCTGGGGACGCAGATCAGAGACGCGAATCACTTTTATCCCTGGGGAAGATTATCGCGCTGACCCCAGTGTTTTCCGTCGTGCGGAGTTGGTTCGCGGTTTGGGGAGAGTCCCTGGAAACTAATCAAAGCGTATTAGAGTGAGAACTGGCGCGTCCTTTTTGATGCGCGCTTGACAAGGCCCACCTTGGGAATTAAGAGGTGTCTGTGCAGTGTTAAAAGCCCGAGCCAAATTGAGTCACAGTTATGCTATTTATTAATCAGTAATGTATTAGTAAAACGTCTAAAATATTTTTATTTTAGACCTATGTTTGCATAATTTGTTCTAGACTATATAGCCTATTGGTAGGCGCGGCCAAGGGTTTGTTTGAGTAAATTGATCTCTTATCATTACTAGGGTAACAACATTTTTATCATGGGAAAAAAAACACAAAAAAAACATTTTTTTATAGTTTTTGTTCATGGAACTCATAGGCTACTTGGTTCAGAAATGTAACTTTTGAAATATGTTTTCACTGTGTCCTATTTTAAATATGTGTTCTTGCTAGACGACACTACTGATTTGACAAGATTAGCCTACTCCGAAATCAGATTACCGAGATGTTACAGTTGTGATCAATGCCCTCCTCTAATCCCACAGACTACTGACAATAAATGAATATATATTTATTTTTCATCCATTTTAAAGTATTACGTCAAGAGGCCCAAACAACTTGGACTTTGTAATTCAGACCGTGCCCTAATTGCTTAAGCCTTATAGTATCCTACTTTGCCTGTATTCTGATGCTCCATGTTCTTGCTTAATTGCCGTTGGGGACCTCTGATGATTAAGCATTATATGATAATTAAATGTATTGGATTCAAGGTTGGCTCACTTCTTAGTTTCAGCTCAGCGGACAGCTCTGACGTCTCAGCTCCAGCCATGCGCCCTTCTAGATATGGCAGCTCTGTGGCCGACTGCTTGCTCAATAATTACATTTAGATTGTTGTTACAAATTGTATTTGTCACATACACATGGTTAGCAGATGTTAATGCGAATATAGCGAAATGCTTGTGCTTCTGTTTCCGACAGTGCAGTAATATCTAACAAATAACTACATAATACACACATCTAAAGGGTGAATGAGAATATGTACATATAAATATATGGCCGAGCGGCATAGGCAAGGTGCAATAGATGATATAAAATACAGTATATACATATGATATGAGTAATGTAAGATATGTAAAGATTATTAAAGTGGCATTATTTAAAGTGGCATTGTTTAAAGTGACTAGTGATCCATTTGTTCGTGGCCAGTGATTGGGTATCCATGTAGGCAGCAACCTCTCTGAGTTAGTGATTGCTGTTTAGCAGTCTGATGGCTTTCAGATAGAAGCTGTTCAGTCTCTCGGTCCCAACTTTGTGCACCTGTACTGACCTCGCCTTCTGGATGGTAGCGGTGTGAACAGGCAGTGGACCGGGTGGTTGCTGTCTTTGATGATCTTTTTTGCCTTCCTGTGACATCGGGTGCGTTGTGAAGACTGCACCACCCTCTGGAGAGCCTTGCGGTTGATGGGGGAGCAGTTGCCGTATCAGGTTGTGATACAGCCCGTCAGGATGCTCTCGATTATGGATCTGTAGAAGTTAGTCTGGGTTTTGGGTGACAAGACAAATTTCTTCAGCCTCCTGGGGTTTAAGAAGCGCTGTTGCGCCTTCTTCACCACACTTTTTGTGTGGGTGGACCATTTCAGATTGTCAGTGATGTGTACAGAGAGGAACTTAAAACGTTCCACTTTCTCCAATGCTGTCCCTTCGATGTGGATAGGGGGGTGCTCCCTCTGCTGTTTCCTGAAGTCCACAATCTTTTCCTTTTGTTTTGTTGACTTTAAGAGAGAGGTTGTTTTCCTGACAACACACTCCAAGTGCCCTCACCTCCTCCCTGTAGGCTGTCTCGTTGTTGTTGGTAATCAAGCCCACTACTGTTGTGTCGTCTGCAAACTTGATGATTGAGTTGGAGGCGTGCATGGCCACGCAGTCGTGGGTGAACAGGGAGTACAGGAGGGGGCTGAGCACGCACCATTGTGGGGCCCCAGTGTTGAGTGTCAGCGAGGTGGAGACTTTGTTTCAACTTTCATCACATGGGTAGGCTCGTCAGAAAGTCCGGGACCCAATTGCATAGGGCGGGGTTGAGGCCCAGGGCCTCCAGCTTGATGATTAGCTTAGAGGGTACTATGGTGTTGAATGCTGAGCTGTAGTCAATGAACAGCATTCTTACATAGGTATTCCTCTTGTCCAGATGGGATTGTGCAGTGTGATGGTGATTGCATCGTCTGTGGACCTGTTAGGGCAGTATGCAAACTGAATTAGGTCTAGGGTAACCAGTAAGGTGGAGGTGATATGATCCTTGACTTGTCTCTCAAAGCACTTCATGATGACAGAAGTGAGTGCTACGGGGCAGTAGTCATTTAAATTCAGCAAAAAAATAAACGTCCCTTTTTCAGGACCGTCTTTCAAAGATAATTCATAAAAATCCAAATAACTTCACAGATCTTCATTGTAAAGGGTTTAAACACTGTTTCCCATGCTTGTTCAATGAACCATAAACAATTAATGAACATGCACCTGTGGAACGGTCGTTAAGACACTAACAGCTTACAGACGGTAGGCAATTAAGGTCACAGTTATGAAAACTTAGGGCACTAAAAGAGGCCTTTCTATTGACCGAAAAACACCAAAAGAAAGATTCCCTGCTCATCTGTGTGAACATGCCTTAGGAATGCTGCAATGAGGCATGAGGTCTGCAGATGTGGCCAGGGCAATAAATTGCAATGTCCGTACCTTGAGATGCCTAAGACAGCGCTACGGGGAGACAGGACAGACAGCTGATCGTCCTCGCAGTGGCAGCCCACGTGTAACAACACCTGCACAGGATCGGTATATCCGAACATCACACCTGCGGGACAGGTACAGGATGGCAACAACAACTGCCCGAGTTACACCAGGAAAGCACAATCCCTCTATCAGTGTTCAGACTGTCCACAATAGGCTGAGAGAGGCTGGACTGAGGGCTTGTAGGCCTGTAGGCTTGTAAGACATCACCAGCAACAACGTTGCCTATGGGCACAAACCCACTGTCGCTGGACCAGACGGGACTGGCAGAAAGTGCTCTTCACTGACGAGTCACGGTTTGGCACATTTTTTTTTATAAAAAATAAATTAACCTTTATTTAGGCAAGTCAGTTAAGAACAAATTCTTATTTTCAATGACGGCCTAGGAACAGTGGGTTAACTGCCTGTTCAGGGGCAGAACGACAGCTCAGGGGTTTGAACTTGCAACCTTCCGGTTACTAGTCCAACGCACTAACCACTAGGCTACCCTGCCGCCCGTCTGGTGCAGTCCATGAGGAGGAGATGCACTGCAGATACCGACTGTTACTTTTGACCCCCCCCCTCCTCCCCCCTTTTGTTCAGGGACACATTATTCCATTGCTGTTAGTCACATGTCTGTGGAACTTGTTCAGTTTATGTCTCAGTTGTTGAATCTTGTTATGTTCACACAAACATAAGTTTGCTGAAAACAAACACAGTTGACAGTGAAAGGACGTTTCTTTTTTTGCTGAGTTTAGTTCAGTTAGCTTTGCCTTCTTGAGTACAGGAACAATGGTGGCCATCTTGGAGCATGTAGGGACAGCAGACTGGGATAGGGAGCGATTGAATATGTCCGTAAACACACCAGCCAGTTGGTCTGCTCATTCTGCCCATTAGAAAGAAGACATGGACAGTCTTTATGTTTAGGTCTATACAGTTAAATGGAAACTTATCTTTATTTGACATTGTCTTTCTTTCTCCCTGTCTCCATGTATCTAGCTAGACCAGAGAATATAGGCGTACTGCTGTAGGCCGAAAATCCAAGCTGCGTCACATCCGGCCATGATTGGGATTCCCATAGGGCAGCGTACAATTGGCCCAGCGTCGTCTGGGTTTGGCCAGGGTAGGCCGTCATTGTAATAAGAATTTGTTCATAACTGACTTGCCTAGTTAAATAAAGGTCAAATAAATATATATACAGTCAAATAAAAAAGTTTGGGCACCCCTGACAATTTCCATGATTTCCATTTATAAATAATTGGGTGTTTGGATCAGCAATTTCATTTTGATCTATCAAATAACTGATGGACACAGTAATATTTCAGTAGTGCAATGAGGTTTATTGGATTAACAGGAAATGTGCAAATAAAAAATTGACAGGTGCATAAATTTGGGCACCCCAATAGAAAAATCACATCAATATTTAGTAGAGCCTCCTTTTGCTAAAATAACAGCCTCTAGACACTTCCCATAGCCTCTAATGAGTGTCTGGATTCTGGATAAAGGTATTTTGGACCATTCCTTCTTACAAAACATCTCCAGTTCAGTTAGGTTTGATGGTTGCCGAGCATGGACAGCCCGCTTCAAATCATCCCACAGATTCTCAATGATATTCAGGTCTGGGGACTGGGATGGCCATTCCAGAACATTGTACTTGTTCCTCTGCATAAATGCCCGGGTAGATTTTGAGCAGTGTTTTGGGTCGTTGTCTTGTTGAAATATCCAGCCCCGTCGTAACTTGAACTTTGTGACTGATTCTTCAACATTATTCCCATTAATCTGCTGATATTAAGTGGAATCCATGCGACCCTCAACTTTAACAAGATTCCCAGTACCGGCACTGGCCACACAGCCCCACAGCATGATGGAACCCCCACCAAATGTACTGTGGGTAGCAAGTGTTTTTCTTGGAACACTGTGTTCTTTTGCCGCCTTGCATAACGTCCCTTGTTATGACCAAATAACTTAACCTTTGTTTCATCAGTCCACAGCACCTTATTCCAAAATTAAGCTGGCTTGTCGAAATGTGCGTTTGCATACCTCAAGCGACTCTGTTTGTGGCGTGTGTGCAGAAAAGGCTTCTTCCGCATCACTCTCCCATACAGCTTCTCCTTGTGCAAAGTGCGCTGAATTGTTGAACGATGCACAGTGACACCATCTGCAGCAAGATGATGTAGGTCTTTGGAGGTGGTCTGTGGGCTGTTTTTGACCGTTCTCACCATCCTTCGCCTTTTGCCACTCCGATATTTTACTTGGCCTGCCACTTCTGGTCTTAACAAGAACTGTGCCTGTGGTCTTCCATTTCCTCACCATGTTCCTCACAGTGGACACTGACAGCTTAAATCTCTGCGATAGCTTTTCGTAGCCTTCCTCTAAACCATAATGTTGAACAATCTTTGTTTTCAGGTCATTTGAGAATTGTTTTGAGGCCCCCATGTTTCCACTCTTCAGAGGAGAGAGAACAACAACTTTCAATTGCCACCTTAAATACCTTTTCTCATAATTGGATGCACTTGTCTATGAAGTTCAAGGCTTAATGAGCTCACCAAACCAATTGTGTGTTCCAATGAATCAGTGCTAAGTAGTTACAGGTATTCAAATCAACAGAATGACAAGGGTGCCCACATTTTTGCATAGCCTATTTTTCACATCTGATTTAATTTCATACAACTTAATATTGCTACACTAAAAATCTTTGTCTGGACAATACCCCAGTACTCAGCTTTTATTAGAAAATGAATGGCATGCCACTGATCATTTTCTGTGACGACAGAGTAAATTATTATGCAGCCTCAGAGGGGTGCCCAAACTTTTTCATACAACTGTATATACTTTTTTATTTGTTGTCCTCTGTCGCCATCTTCTGGTTTCTTGTGATTAGTGTGTCCATATGCTGTCATATGGGTACTACATACACACTCGATTTTTCACTATATTTCAGAATGTCTGATTCTTACAGAGCTGCCTGCAATTTAACATCACGAGCTGAACCTCTATCATTGTGTTGTCTTACCACAGCACTGTGAACCGCGGCGCATTGAAGCATATGATTAAAGCATATGATTTGTCTAGTTATGTCCTCTGTAAACTGGTCATCTCTGCATACCCGTTGCAACAATGGTTGATGCGTATTTATAAAACCCACTTAGGCCCCACTCCCCCCTATCTGAGATATCTACTGCAGCCCTCATCCTCCACATACAACACCCGTTCTGCCAGTCACGTTCTGTTAAAGGTCCCTAAAGCACACACATCCCTGGGTCGCTTGTCTTTTCAGTTCGCTGCAGGTAGCGACTGGAACTAGCTGCAACAAACAATCAAACTGGACATTTTTATCTCAATCTCTTCATTCAAAGACAAGGCCATGGGGATACTCTTACTGACAGTTGTGGTAGCTTTGCGTGATGTATTGTTGTCTCTATCTTCTTGCCCGTTCTGCTGTTGTCTGTGACCAATAATGTTTGTACCATGTGTTGTGCTGCTACCATGTTGTGTTGCTAACATGTTGTTGTCATGTTGTGTTGCTACCCATGCTGTGTTGTCATGTGTTGCTGCCTTGCTATGTTGTTGTTTTAGGTCTCTATGTAGTGTTGTCTCTCTTGTCGTTGTAAATAAGAATTTGTTCTTAACTGAATAGCTTAGTTAAATAAAGGTTAAATAAAAATAAAATGTAAGGGATTAAGGGGATTGGATGCACATTTTAAATAAACGCCCCACAAGAGAGTGGAGCTGAATGGAGAGTGAGAAGTTCTCAGCTGAGTTTATAAAACTGTAAAAATAGTGTTTAATGTACAATATTTTCAACAAAATTAGGTTGCTTTTACGCCTGTCCCTATTGCAGAATGCAGCCTTTTGACACAGCTTGTACTAATGCCAACTTTCATCCACATTTGCATTGGTCCCCTCGTTTGGTGATTGGCATTTAGGCTGTGACAACGAAAATGCATCAGACAGACCTACAATACGTTTTAGCAGGGAAGTTTGGTTAGGTGACCTTATTGTAATTATGAAAATAATTTTGTCAAACAGATTGTGAACCCAAAATTGTAATTTAGATTCTAGAGTGGGGACAATAAAAATACAAATAATTTGGTTAAGAGTGTAGGGGCAGATTTATGTAATCTTGTCTAGGAGATTTAGTTTCTATTTACTTCGTTTGATTCTTAACAATTGGCTAAAATATAGGGTAATTACTGTGCTTGTCAGCAAGGACACTACTGTTATTCCCCAAACGTATTTTATTATTCCACTTCTTCACAATTTTGCCATTGTAATCACATATTTTAAATCTCATGTGCCTACTTGTGTCTTTGAAAATTAATTACATGAGGCAATGTATTTGTGCAGCCATTCGTGGATTGAAAAAAAAATAAGTTATACAAATAAAGACAGGGTATGAAATGCTACAGGAATCAAATATAATTTTTGCCATTTTAGTTTTGTGCACATGCTAGGCAGCTCAAAAACGTGTCATATGTTGTCTATGTAGAGTACGGTGATGACAAGGATCTTCAACTAGTAGGCTTAAACCACCTGAATATTGATATTCCTTCGATTTTTCTTGAAGGTTTGAGAAATGAATGGTTATAACAAGAACATTTTCAAACACCCATCACTTGTGAAACATAAATCAGGGGTGGCCAACCCTCCTGGGGAGCAAGCAAGAGTTTCTTCCAGCCCAATTTTAAAGAGATTGTTCACCCAAATTACAAAATACGAAATGTTTGTGTCCTTATCTTGAAAGCAGTCTATGGACAAGGAGACCGCAATGTATGATTTGGTTACCCACTGCCATTAACCATTAATATTTCCTGTGCAGAGCCTTGGTCTTTCTAACTGACAACAGGGATCAATCCCTGCTTCCAACCTTCGCACTGTTTCTGGTATTTGCCTGTCTTCCGATCTCATTTCATTACTGTCAGAAAAAACTGTCAAACCGCCTAAGAATATGCACAAAAAATATTATTATACTTTAAATTTCATCCCCCAAATATCGCAAAGTAACAAAGTCGTCCAATTTTGAGTATTAATTTAATGTTCAAAGCATACTGAATACACCTGATCTGTGTTTTTATTTTATTTTTTAAATCCACTCTGGTCATAGGCCTAATGTCAAAATGCCTAGGATTGCAGGAAATTGGCTTTGAAACAGTAGGCTACTGCTGTTGTGTAGATAGTGATATCTTCTCATCCCAAGACATGAAATGCATCCAAATCAGGCGTTCTCAGTCTGCCTTTAAATAAGAAAATAAAGCATTCCCTTATATTTCCCTACATGTCTGAGTAGGGCTAATGGTGTGAAAATGTTTGGTCACAGTATTAACATGCCACAGCATATCATCAGAGAACAAAGATTGTGTTATTTTCAGCTAGCCTATATGCTAATACTTTGTGGCTTATTTCCATGCATTTACTATAATTCACTTCTCTTTTTGCCCTGCACTGTTAGAGGAATTTTACTGTACCCTGCAATTAAATCTGCAACCTTGTACATGTCACTAATAAACGCCACAATATAACAAGGACAATGTTGAGGAAGTTTAAAGAGGATACTGTAAATTATTTACTTTTTAGATAAATGAGTCATTTTAGCTGAAGGATCTATATATATGCCTGTTATCCTATCTGCCAACCCTTTATCTTCTCTGGACAAGAAACTGAAAGGAAACTGCATTCCCCACATTGTTCAAATGTTCGCTAAACCATGGGGAAGGAGCATGATCTTTCTATTTCCCTCTCTCTTTCTCTCTCTCTGTCTCTCACTCACACACACACACACACACACACACACACACACACACACCTGACTCACCTGACTTACCTGACTCACCTCACCTGGTATGCTTTACTCATTAACTCACTGGGAAGTCCGGAGGAATCCAAAGAAAGGAGTCATGATTCATAGTCACCTTGCCTGGATAAGATGTCACAACGAAATGCCAACTGTAAAGACAAAGTTGCACACAAAATGCACAATGTCATCAATTCGATTAACACACACTACTGTTTTCCATTGGGTTGGACTGGTTGTTTGACAAGGCAGAACACTCATCACTTACATTTACTTACATTTACATTTTGATTCAGTGATTCACTAGTATTAATTATGAGTCACTATTACTGTAGACATGCCAGAATAAGGCTGTAACATAGACATGTCCATTCTTGTCTGCTCATGCCCATTGCTCAGTGTTTGTGTTTCCAAAACTCCTGCCCTGTGGAGTTTTAGGGATTCCCATACATGCCCTCCCTCCACCCTGTCCTCCTCCCTTCCCCCAGTAAGATACAGATTATGGGCTTTAAAGTTGAGTTTTCCCTGAAACTCCCATCCAGCCAACAGACATAATCTAACTGCAGCACTAGTGTTGTGAAAAAGGTTTATATTCCAATGTTATGAGACATTTTTTGCAGAATATTGTTAATGGAGATTTGCTGTTCTCTTTGTTGTGAAAATTAAACTATTCTCAGGCTGAAACCTGTATGTGTGTCTTTTCTGCACGCACACTCAATATTACTGTTTATGTGCAGATAACCCAGGGTTGTGTAATAACACGGTCTCCCATCTTTCCATGCACAGACGTTGTTGTTCCTCAAAAAGTACTTCATGTGCCAGGAGTTTCCTACCACGTCCGGTCCACTCAGTCATGTGACTCCATAGAACATCTAAAGAGAACATGTCAAAAAAGGACTATCATAACATGAGATAAAAAAAAAGTAATGACCTTACATACCTAGACTTGAATTAAAGTCAGATTAATCATACGGTTTTGTGCCACAGTGGAATAAACATTTATTTTATTGCACTTCAGGTAATACTTGCCATTGACCTTGTCAAATGATTAATTGTCTTGCTATACAGGTTATTGATCAGATCATGGTTCACCCATACAGACAGAGAGACTAAAAATGGCAACAAACTGGTCTTTTTTTCAAGTTCAGCTGGGTCATTTCAGACATGTCAGTCATTAGTCATGTTCTGTCAGTAAGGTCAGATAAACAGTGGTTACCACCACTAGTGTGTATGTTCCTGTCAGTGTGGTCTGGTAACACATGGAGATAGTTGATGTGTATGATTGTGTTTCTTCCCGTGTTGTGCAAATAGAAAGACCCCTGGATTTCACTGTGTTGTTCACACCACACACATTAAACAATAGTCGATTGGCATCAAGGATAAATACAGTGTATTCGGAAACTATTCAGACCCCTTCCCTTCTTCCACATTTTGTTACGTTACAGCCTTATTCTGAAATGGAAGAAAACATTTTTTCCCTCATCAATCTTCACACAATACCCCATAATGACAAAGTGAAAAACATTTGCAAATGTATTAAAAATATTTATTTACATAAGTATTCAGACCCTTTGCTATGAGACTCAAAATTGAGCTCCGGTACATCCTGTTTCCATTGATCAGCCTTGATGTTTCTACAACTTGATTGGTGTCCACATCTGTGGTAAATTAAAATGATTGGACATGATTTGAAAAGGCACACACCTGTCTATTTAAGGTCCCATAGTTGACAGTGCATGTCAGAGCAAAGACGAAGCCATGAGGTCGAAGGAATTGTCCATAGAGCTCTGAGACAGGATTGTGTCGAGGGACAGATCTGGGAAGGGTACCAAAAAAGGTCTGCAGCAGTGAAGGTCCCCAAGAGCACAGAGGCCTCCATCATTCTTAAATGGAAGAAGTTTGGAATCACCAAGACTCTTCCTAGAGCTGGCCGCCCGGCCAAACTGAGCAATCAGGGGAGACTGGCCTTGGTCAGGGAGGTGACAAAGAACACGATGGTCACTCTGGCAGAGCGCCAGAGTTCCTCTGTGGAGATGGGAGAACCTTCCAGGAGGACAACCATCTCTGCAACACTCCACCAATCAGGCCTTTATGGTAGAGTGCCCAGACGGAAGCCAGTCTTCAGTAAAAGGCACATGACAGCCTCCTTGGAGTTTGCCTAAAGGCACCTAAAGAACTCTCAGATCATGAGAAAGAAGATTCTCTGGTCTGATGAGACCAAGATTAAACTATTTGGCCTGAATGCCAAGTGTCATGTTTGGAGGAAACCTGGCACCATCCCTATGGTGAAGCATGGTGGTGGCAGCATCATGCTGTGGGGATGTTTTTCAGCCTCAGGGACTGGGAGACTTGTCAGGATTGAGGTAAAGATGAACAGAGCCAAGTACAGAGATATCCTTAGAGAGAACCTGCACCAGATCACTCAGTACCTCAGACTGGGGGTGAAGGTTCACCTTCCGACTGGACAATGACCGTAAGCACACAGCCAAGACAAAGCAGGAGTGGCTTCGGGACAAGTCTATGGATGTCCTTGAGTGGCCCAGCCAGAGTCTGGACTGGAACCCGATCGAACATCTCTGGGGAGACCTGAAAATAGCTGTGCAGCGACGCTCCCCATCCAACCTGACGGGGCTTGAGAGGATCTGCAGAGAGGAGGTGCTTCAACAAAGTACTGAGTAAAGGGTCTGGATACTTATGTGAATGGTATTTCAGTAATTTTTTTAATACATGCAAACATTTTTAAAAACCTGTTTTTGCTTTGTCATAATGGGGTATTGTGTGTAGATTTATGAGGAGATAAAAAAAAACAGTAATCCATTTTAGAATAAGGACGTAACATAATAAAATGTGGAAAAAGTCAAGTGGTCTGAATACATTCTGGATGCACTGTAAGTAGACACAAACCTAATCTGTTTTTTTTAAGGGGGTTCGTTTCATGTTGGATAAACGGCCACAATAATGATAATGCAGAATTTAAATATGTGACAGTGCAATCCGCCTGGAAATCCCCCACCCTGTGTTGACTCCTCCCCTCGGGCACCACTATAATTTAATGCTGGTGTATGTAAAGTTCTGAATTACAACCAACACATAAGCCAGTGTCAATGGACCTTCATAGAGCGAGAATCCTCAACCACATGGATTGTAACACTGATGGTCGACATTCTAAGGATGGGAAAGTTAAATCTTTCAATGAAGAGCGGCTGGACAGTGGCCTCGACTCTCTCAAAGATGAGGAATATAAAGTTGTCGCCTGTGAGCTCGAGCGTCTTCGCGTGGATTGTCTCCCACCGCAGAGAGACGAATGCGGCAATGAACCGTGGAAGGAACACATTTCAGAGGATGGAGACACGTACGTTGAGAAACTATAATACCATCTGTGGACATGCAAGTTTTTTTTCCATGTCAGAAGATAGTTACACCAAGTCTACTATAAATAATGCATTGTTATTGTTATGTTTAGGCTACATAGGTAAGCTAACGGACAGCTCGTTGGGCAATTCGACTAAGGGTCCTGGTTGAAATAACCGAGCCGACAAAGTGAAAATCAATCGTTGTGCCCTTGAGCAAGGCACTTAACTCTAATTTGCTTCAGGGGCGCCTTACTACTATGGCATACCCTGTAAAACAATACATTTCACTGCACCTATCCGGTGAATGTGACAATATAAAAACAAATGTACGCTTATTTTTTGTAGTTGAGTAATTTTTGCGCAATTGTGGGTGTCTTCCAGTGTGCAACAGTTATTATTAGCATTTGCATGCAAAGCAGCCTCTAAACAATGCACAAGGAAGGTATTGGGGGGAGTTACAGTCAGAGTGATTATTATGGTCATTGTGTACGTAAACAAAAGGCTATCAGAACGGAATGTACTATGGCCGGGGGTCAAATGGGCGGCGCTCACCCTCTGCCCCAGCCGGGAAAGTCCCAGGCCTCGTGCCAGAAACCACGCGCTGCAACGTACGCCAGTGCGTCAAGCCACCACTAGTAGAAATAGCTTGAGGGGGAAAAAGTGTGAAGTCCATGAAGTGCTGCCGTTAAAGTGCTGCTCATTAAACATTTTAAACCCCTACATGTCATATTCATGTTAATTTATTTTGTTTAGTAATCTGAGCAGTTAAATAATACATCCCTTTTTTCTTATTTATTTTTTAAATCTATGCAGGCTTCTCCACCTTGCCATTATCCATGAAGCCAAGGACTGTGCAAGGAAGATGATAGAGCTGTCATGCAATGAGCCTTTCCTCAATCAATATAACCACCAGAGACAGGTAAATACAGCTAAAACCTGCACAAATAGATGCATAGGTAGAATACCAGGTGTATGTGTATGTACGAGAGAGTGAAGTATATGCACACTTACAATAACGTTTTTTTTGTGTGAGACCCATACTTCCAGTTCCTAACCAAATCCCTCCTCCATAGACTCCTCTCCACCTGGCTGTGATCACAGAGCAGGCTGAAATAGTGGAGCGTCTCCTGAAGGCTGGCTGTGACCCCACGCTAGTGGACGACAGTGGCAACACAGCCCTTCACATCGCCTGCAGGAAGGGCTCTCTCACCTGCTTCAGTGTCCTCACCCAGACCCAGGGCTGCTCTACCCAGCTCCCAGCCATTATGGCCACACCAAACTACAGTGGTAAGAAGGGTCTAGTCTATTTTCTGTTACTTGTTTCAGCTGGTAGGGAATCTGTGGCCATACTGAAACGAAGCAATTACTAAATAATGTTTAACAACTGCAGTAATTACAGTTACTACACAGGTATAAGGGCAGCTTAATGTAAAGTGTTATCCTTTTCTCTGACCATTGGTCTTCCTCTGCTCTCTGTTACAGGTCAGAACTGTTTGCATCTGGTCTCTATCCATGGCTTCCTCTCGCTAGTGGAGAGGCTTGTTGATCTCGGAGCTGACATCGATGCACAGGTATGCATGCAACAGCTTAGTCTTTCTTCAACCCTACCCTCACAAAAGTCCACTCATTTGCCTATAATGTCATGCATATTTAATAAAAAGCATCCAGATGATGTGTATTTTCCGTTAACTTATTTGGTACTTGTTTGTCCCTTGGTGTTCCAGGAGCAGTGCAATGGCCGCAGCCCTCTCCACCTGGCTGTTGACCTACAGAACCTGGACTTGGTGCTGCTCCTGGTCAGTAAAGGGGCGAATGTCAACAGCCTGACCTATGGCGGTCACACGCCGTACCACTTGACCTACGGACGCCAGAACACCTCCATCGAAAGGGAACTGTATGAGCTGACAGCTCAGGAGCTGAGAGAACTGCCAGACAGTGAGTCTGAGGACAGTGAGGAAGAGGAGGGACAGTCTGATGATGAAGTGGTGAGTGTGACTTAACTCTGATGTGAGTTTATTTGGACTGTGAGTGTGTGACACATCACTACTGTGTGTGATTGCTTATGTAGGGTATAGGGTTTTGTCATATAGTTGTGTAGTTATACTAAACTGTGAAAATGGTTCAGCATATCTAGCTGTATGTCATGAGTGAACCCAGCAGATTAGACGTTTTAGATAGTCATGAGTGAACTTGGCTCTAATCCACCTTCTCCTTTCCTTTCGCAGGTGACATGTTGGTATGATGACGTTCAATGGAATGGGTGCCATTAGAAAATAGACCACAGAACCTCCAAAGAACAGTAGTACAGGCAGAGACAGAAGCTCATCTGTGCACAGGCTTTAGCTTTGGTACAGTCGCATGCCGAAGTGGTGCCAACCTCAGAGGTAGAGGATGGCAGAAGACTGGTACAGCAGGGGTACAACAGACTGAGAAAGTGATGATGGACAGTGTGAACCACTGAGAAGATGCCAAATAAACAAAATGGATGCCAATAAATAAGTCTTTATGGCTCTGAAAGAGACTCATTATCACAGCATACATCCTACCAACGATGTAATAACGCCTACATGTATTATATTGTAAATGGATGTGAATACAAAGATGTATATTTTTTAAATGTGTAAAGTTCGACTATTGTAAATGATTTCCATTGTTTGTGGAAAAGCAAGCCACACACTCCAGTAAATTAAAACAATACATATTTAACATTGCCTTGATTTCTGGTGTTTTTCCATCTGTTGGAGATTGATGAAAAATATGGTAATTTTTCAGAACTCAGTCATACCTCTTTACGAGACTGAATCATGCAATTATTGTTAAATAAATTACACAGATGCTGAAAGGTGCAGATAAATGGCACATCACAAATGCCCGAACAGAATAAGGGACTCAAGTCCCAAGATGCTGGTCTATCAGGCTTGTGAATGAGTTACAGCCATATGATGAGCTGTACCATCTATCCATAGACTTGTATAGGTAATTCGTATTGTTATTATAGCTGAGCACACTGGAATTTCCTGTAAGGGTGGGGCCAAGACTGGCAGCAGCGAAAAATTTCCCTGGGGAGTCAGAGCTTCCAAGACATAAGGAAGTCTCAGATGTTTAATGTGATTAAGGTCATGTGATGAGGGATATACAGTAACTTTGATTACCTGTGTGTGTGTGTACAAACAGTCTGGTAGAACTCCGAGACTATTGTCAGTGTGGTTATTGTCATGCGTATTAGTACAAGCTTAAAAGCTCATGGGAATCTACCACTGAGCTACTGATTTTCATACTACAAAGATGAGTCATTTTGTCTTGTCGGTCTACTTTTCAGTGGTGCCGTCTCAAAGAAACCTCTGCAGGTGAAGGCAAATTATTTAGTCATAGCATGCTCCCTCAAAGCCCGAAGTGATCAGGAAACACAAGAAGGACAGGCAGGCCATTCAGAAAAGAGTCCCGAGGGGGAATAAGAGAAGCTCATATGACTCGGCCTGACAAGGAGAAATGACAAAGCCTTCAGATGGAAAATCCAGACCGTCTTCATGAAGGGGAATATACAGTGCATTTGGAAATTATTCAGACCCCTTGACTTTTTCCACATTTTGTTAGATTACAGACTTATTATAAAATTGTTTAAATAATTTTCTTCATCAACCTACACATAATACCCCATGACAAAGCAAAAACAGTTTTTTAGAATTTTTTAGAATATACAAAACCCCTGAAATATCACATTTACTTCAGTATTCAGACCCTTTACTCAGTACATTGTTAAAGCACCTTTGGCAGCAATTACAACCTTGAGTCTGCTTGGGTATGACGCTACAAGCTTGGCACACCTGTATTTGGGGAGTTTCTCCCATTCTTCTCTACAGATCCTCTTCAAGCTTTGTCAGGTTGGATGGGGAGTGTCACTGCACAGCTATTTTCAGGTCTCTCCAGAGATATTCGATCGGGTTCAAGTCTGGGCTCTGGCTGGGCCACTCAATGACATTGAGACTTTGTCCCGAAGTCACTCCTGCATTGTCTTGGCTATGTGTTTAAGGTCATTGTCCAGTTGGAAGGTGAACCTTTGCCCCAGTCTGAGGTCCTGAACGCTCTGGAGCAGGTTTTCATCAAGGATTTCTCTGTACTTTGCTCTGTTCATCTTTCCCTCAATCCTGACTAGTCTCCCAGCCCTGAAAAACATCCGCACAGCATGATTCTGCCACCATGCTTCACCGTAGGGATGGTGCCAGGTTTCCTCCAGACATGACACTTGGTATTCAGGCCAATGAGTTTAATCTTTGTTTCATCAGACCAGATGGTCTGAGGGTCCTTTAGGCAAACTCCAAGGAGGCTGTCATGTGCCTTTTACTGAAGAGTGGCTTCCGTCTGACCACTCTACCATAAAGGCCTGATTGGTGGAGTACGGCAGATAGTTCCCCTTTTGGAAGTTTCTCCCATCTCCATCAGTGACCATCGGGTTCTTGGTCACCTCCCTGACCAAGCATCGGAGCTCTACGGACAATTCCTTCGACCTCATGTCTTGGTTTTTGCTCTGACATGCACTGTCAACTGTGGGACCTTATATAGACAGGTGTGCCTCTTTCCAAATCATGCCCAATCAATTGAATTGACCACAGGTGGACTCCAATCAAGTTGTAGAAACATCAAGAACAATGAATGGAAACAGGATGCATAAATGTGAACACTTATGTAAATGTCATCATTGAAGATGAGGTAATTCCATTTTAGGTGATTGCTAAAAATCAGAGTTGTCTTTGATAAGACATTTGTGGATGTGAGTATTAAGTTTATAATGCACACATGCTTACAACCACTTCAAGAATGCTGTACATCCAGCAGTCTAGAACAGGGAATAAGGGGATCTTCAACCTCATTGCTCAACTTTCAAATATTATTGTATTGCATCACTAATGTGCTGAGCTGTGTGGACAACTTATTTCAAAAGATCTGAATCCACTTGCCTTTGTTATTTTACTTATTAAGACATTCAGGGATTTCTATAGCACACACACAATCATGGTGTCAAATAACAGTCAGCATAAGGCTTTGGATCTATGCACCATATCTGTATGGGGAAAGAAAACCTACCAGGATTTGAGTTTCTCGAAAACATTCTCTTTAATTGAACAGCGTAAATGTACAGCAAAAAAGAAGTCAGGGCTTTCGTTCTGAAGATCAGTGGTTGTGTTCTCTGTCATATTTCTAGGGTAGTCTCCCCTCTAGACTGGAACACATGGAAACACTCAATCTCGCTCTGACAGGGACACAAGGTGGACATCGATCTCGGTCTCTGTCAGGATCCTGTAAATGGAGAGAGGCAAATAGGTTATGTACAAAGATCCAGTCAGAATCACTATCTGTCCAAAAGATTGAATTTCTATTTACACTCATGACTTCCTATGTTATTTTCTGCACCAAGCTTCAAAAAGTTCCATCACTATTAAACAATTCCCATGGAGACTCACCTGAATTTAGGGTCTTCCGTTGTAATGACTCCGATCTCTAGCTCGGAGGGCTTGAAGTCAATGGACAGTACCGTAGACAAACAAGTTATCGCAGTCTGTAAACAAGAGGATTAGACTTAAACTATTTCAAATCGGGACTAGTTTGCTGATTTAAGTTTTATTATTCTACACGCCAAGGGGTAAGGTATTTTACCTCG
Organism: Oncorhynchus mykiss; assembly: GCF_013265735.2. Taxonomy (NCBI): domain Eukaryota; kingdom Metazoa; phylum Chordata; class Actinopteri; order Salmoniformes; family Salmonidae; genus Oncorhynchus; species Oncorhynchus mykiss. The sequence continues at coordinate 28,012,430 of NC_048589.1, forward strand.
ATTGTTTGCGCAAAGGTCCAGTCCAGTTTCTTCTTGACCTTTTTCTCCAGGAAGGTGGTGGCCTCTGTCTGTTTGACCCCAGCAGCAGTGGCCTTGAAGCCACAGTAGTATCCTGCAGGGTCACACTTATACACCTGGGGACCACACTCCTCATCCACACCAATCACTATCATGCCTGCAACAATGGATAAAAAAAAAAACAATTAATTGAGACCAAAACTAAAAGCATCTTAGCTAAGAATGCAACTTTCTTACTCTGCACCCCCCCCCCCCCAATTTTTATTTTTTTTTTAAACATTTTAGTCATTTAGCAGATGCTCTTATCCAGAGTGACTTACTCTTAGTGCATTCATCTTAAGATAGCTGGGTGAGAACCACATACCGCAGTCATAGTAAGTACATTTTTCTTCAATAAATACGTTTTCAGCAATGTCAGTGCAAGTAGGAAAAGTGCAGTTTTTTAGGGGGAGGGGGGATAAGACAGATGTCTTATTTAAGATACTCTTTGAAAAGGTAGGGTTTCAGACGTTTTGATAAGATGGGCAGGGACTCTGCTTTCCTGACGTTTTTATTAGTGAGGAACAACAGTCGTACGGTTCATTTTAAACCAGCGGGTTTGGTTCACCTCCAATAATTTGAAACCACTTATAGTCCAAGATTATTACTATTTTTAAACAGAATTGTAACACTTACAGCAACCCAGAGGTCTCATCTCAGCATTCTGTGTGTACACCTGAGAGATGTCAGCCATCCTCTTACACAGCATGTCCACTGGGATCTCATAGCCATACTTGTACTTCCAGTTGGCTGCTTCGTAGCGAGCTCTCTGGACTTGAGACTTGCTGTCAGCTGAACACAAATTAATCGGATATTATTTGTCATTATTACAGAAATGAATTAATACACTCCATGAACTTCATCTTCAGTCTGTATTGGATATTTCAACCTTAAAATATTTCCCACCCGTCATTCCGGACATGACACAGCCAATGTTTTCTGTGATTTTGAATAGATGTGTGACTGTGGAGGCATCAAGAAGCTTGTCCTGTGGGAGAGATTGAAGAGTACATCTCATTACTGCCTGTAACATCGCATAGGCAATATGATAACAGAGCAATGAATAAGTCATGAAGGGTGTTCTTACTGGAACTTTCTTCTGTGTGACGACAACTGCACAGTCTTGTCCTCGGATAGCTAATGAGGTAAGGCCACCTTGATTGATAGCCTTGAATGCATATTCTGGGGAAATAAACAACAGGAAAACATTATGCATCACTCCAGACTGTTGTTTATGGAAGAGATAACAGATTCAAAGCGGCAACTGTCAAATAACGTTACACGAGTAGTTCTTAAATTAAAAAATGTCAAGCGCAACAGGAACTGTTGACAGATTTGAATTAGACGTTAGCTAGGATAGCTACTTAGCTGGCTAACTAGCTAATTGATTAGCTACTAGTTAGCAAGCATAATCAATGTCTTATGCGTTAGGATCTGAAAATGTTAACATACATTATCCGTTCACTGACAGAATCAAACAGCTAGCTAGAGATAATATGCCTAACTTAAGTAACATGTTCCTTAACATTACTAGCTAGCTAAATTACTAGCTTACGTTAGTTTGCTACCGGTGATGACTGCGCAAGTTAGTATTTTTTCTTGTCTTCATAACGATCCCATACTAACCGACTTGGTAGAGTCTGCCCTCTGGAGAGAATATGGTAATATGTCGGTCAAATCCTGCACTCGACCCTCGGGACATTGTGTTGGTAAACAAGCAAATATGTATAAAAGTTGAAACTGAAAATAGAACAGCTCAGGGAAAAACGATGCACGGCAATGACCCCCGGAAGTAGTTCTCGGGAACAGTAGATTCATGTTCGGGTCAAGCGAAGAAGAGGCGTGGTTTACTCACACTGGTTTGATGAATGCTTTTTATTTATTTAGGACTCAAAGTGATTGGGTCTTTCTTTTATTATTTTTTCACGTTTTATCGTTTCATTAAGGAACACTGTATTTTACAGTTTGTGAAGATCAAACAGAAGCAGGTGCCTTATTTTGCCCTGGTGAGACAAAGACACTTCTGGGGAACTAAATAAGTATATCTCTCTGCCCCATTCTCATCATAGTGGATGTGACAGGAGCCTCCATTTGTCTGGACAATGGTGTCATAACTTGACATCCTCTGAAAAAAAAGTAACAGAACACCGCAAGAATTATAATAACCTCAAACACACACATGCCATGCATTTATTTCTTTGGGGCTCCGAGTGGCACAGCAATCTAAGGCACTGCATCTCAGCGCTAGAGACATAACTACAGACACCCTGGTTCAAACCCTGGCTGTATCCCTGTGCGATAGGGCGGCGCACAACGTTCATTTTAGGTCCCCATATAGACAACATGCATTTATGCATTGATTTATAATAAATAAGCAAGCTCCATCTCCCTTTTACTTTCACCTGGAATCGTACACTCTTTCCCAGAGTGTAACTGCTCAGCACCAGCTAGTGCCCTCTCTGCCACTTGAAGAAGAGGCGTCGAGTAGCACCATCGGGCAGGCAGGCCTTGTGGTCCCGCATCAGGTCCCAGCTCAAAGTTACAGTGGTTCCCAGAGTGCAGTGTGGCATACAGCAGGAAAGGGTCATCCTCAGAACTGTCAAACAACCAGAGGTGTCAAGAACCAAACAAACCCAAAGAATACACAATGTATTGCACACAAATACACAGAGTGGACAAAACATTAAGAACACCTTTCTAATACTGCGTTGCCTAATATGATCCTCCAGAAAGCTTTGGTTTGTAAAGACATAGGACTGAGTTTGTAAGACAGAGTATACAGCTGAACTCACATGTCAGTGAAGAAGCAGTGGGCCTTCTGTTGGGCCAGGCTCATGTCATGTCTGTCCCAGCTGCGTGAGGGCCGTTGCATGTGCTTCCTCCACAGGACCAGAATGACCAGGCCCTGTCGCTCCAGCTCTGACACCACCACCAGGAGCTGCATGTAAACACAAAGACATTTAGCCATCATCACTTATGTCACACTCATTTCTTTGCCAATTTTAACAAAATGTTTGTTGCATGCCAGCCTTAATAAACATTATTTTGCTTTTAGAAGATCAACAAAGGTTAGCCAATATAATGCATTGCATTTAGGGTGAACATTCTATCCGTCAATATAAGATTTTTATGAATGAAAGAACACAATGCATTCGCCCATTGGGATGAATACTCAGTCAGTCATGTGTTACCTTCATTCACTTCCTCTGTAGGGAATTTCCCTGGTTGAGTCTGAGACAAGACACATTCTTTTTTTCTTTTTTTTTTAACTATGCAGGTCAGTTAAGAACAAATTCTTATTTACGATGACGGCCTACATCAGCTATAGATAAATTAATTCTCAATGCTTAACCATTGTTTTGGCTTTTTTTGGTATTAACTATTGGTTTACTCAGGTAGGGTTGCAAAAATCCAGTAACTTTCCCAAATTTCCCTGGTTTTCCAGAAAACCCGATTGGAGTTCCTGGACAACCCTACTCAGCGGTGATGATGAGAGTTCTTTTCTACAGGATATTGCATATTTTCCACTTTTGACAAAAAAAGGGGATATTAAAAAGCTGATTGCAATCTTTATATTACTTTGCTATCAATTTGCACCTGTTTGACTGAGATAATTACATTTTTTTGTCTCATTCATCTCATCTCCTCTGCAACTTTTTCCTAGGTTCCTTGCTGCAAATGAGAATTGCTGCAAATGAGAATATGTTCAGTCAACATACCTGGTGAAATAAGGGTTAAATAAAGAGGACCTGTGCAAACACCATGCCATTATTTGGCACTTTTTAAAAAGATCACACCTAGGGCCGTGGCAGTCATGACATTTTGTTTGCTGGTTATTGTCATGCAAAAGTAATTAACATAATCGGCATACAAGTGTAAGGTTCTGCTTTTCTTTTCTTAGTCAACCTTGTGTTCTTTGTGTTCTGGAACGTAGTTCTGTCTTTCATTTTTGTTCATTGATTTCACCTGTGTTCGTTTCTCACCTGGTCTCATCAGCTCCCTAATTAGTTCAGTTCTTTCTGTTTGAATGGTTGTGAGGTATTGTTTGTTTTTGACTGCCTACCTGTGTATGACCATTGCCTGCGACCACGTTCCTGCCTTCCATGAAGGCTTAATAAACATCTGCCGTGCTCTGTGTGTGAATCTACACCTTTTTCTCCCTGAGTATTCATTACAACAAGCTGGTGATGCACGCCTTTGGAACATCTACATTTAAGTCGAATAAATCAATTGAATATACACCATGACAATAAATCCATTATTTATTTTAGGCAGGTCTAAAGAAACATGACATGAATAAAATGTATTTCAGAAGAACAGAATATGTTTTGGCCTACTGTATGTTGTCTGGCTATACGTCATGGCATAGGCTGAAGGCTGGTACATTTAACAATCAGTGGAGGATCCTCATAAGAGGAAAGGGAGGATTTCCTAAAAAATAAAAATAGTCAAGTATTTAAAAAGTTATAATTTTTATACTGAACTAAAATATAAACTCAACATGTAAAGTGTTGGTCCTGTTTTTCATGAGCTGAAATAAGAATTCCCTGAAATTATGCATACACACAAAAAGCTAATTTCTCTCATTTTGAGCACAAATTTCTTTACATTCCTGTTAGTGACAGGTGTGACATATCAAGAAGCTGATTAAACAACATGATCATTACACAGGTGCACTTTGTGCTGGCGATAATAAAAGGCCACTCTAAAATGTGCAGTATTTACTCTAAAATGTCTCAAGATTTGAGGGAGCGTGCAATTAGCATGCTGGCTGCACATTAGCATGCTGTTAGCATGCTGACTGTCCACCAGAACTGTTGCCAGAGAATTTAATGTTAATTCCTCTAACATAAGCCACCTCCAATGTTGTTTTCGAGAATTTGGCCATAGGTCCAACCTGCCTCACAACCGCAGACCACGTGTAACCATGCCAGCCCAGGACCTCCACATCCGGCTTCTTCACATTTGGGATCGTCTGAGACCAGCCACCCAAACAACTGATGAAACTAAGGAGTATTTCTGTCTGTAATGAAGCCTTTTTGAGGGGAAAAACAAATTCTAATTCGCAGGGTCTGGCTCCCCAGTGAGTAGGTAGGCATATGCCTTCCCAGGCAACACCCATGGCTGCGTCCCTGCCCAGTCATGTTAAATTAGGGCCTCATGAATTTATTTAAATTTACTGATTTCCTTATATCAAATCAAATCAAAGTTTATTTGTCACATGCGGCGAATACAACAGGTGTAGGTAGACCTTACAGTGAAATGCTTACTTACAGGCCCTAACCAACAGTGGAATTTTAAAGTAAAAAATAGGTATTAGGTGAACAATAGATTAGTAAAGAAATAAAAAAACAACAGTAAAAAGACAGTGAAAAATAACTGTGGCGAGGCTATAACAGTAGCGAGGCTATATACAGGCACCGGTTAGTCTGGCTAATTGATGTAGTATGTACATGTAGGTATGGTTAAAGTGACTATGCATATATGATAAACAGAGAGTAGCAGTAGCGTAAAAGAGGGGTTGGGGGGTGGTGGGTGGTGGGACACAATGCAAATAGTCTGGGTAGCCAATGTGCTGGGGCACTGGTTAGTCGGGCTAATTGAGGTAGTATGTACATTAATGTATTGTTAAAGTAATATGCATATATGCTAAACAGAGTGTAGTAGCAGCGTAAAAGAGGGGTTGGGGGGGGAACAATGCAAATAGACCTGGTAGCCATTTGATGACCAGTTCAGTCTTATGGCTTCGGGGTAAAAGCTGTTGAGAAGCCTTTTGGTCCTAGACTTGGTGCTCTGGTACCGCTTGCAGTGCGGAAGTAGAGAGAACAGTCTATGACTGGGGTGGCTGGGATCTTTGACAATTTTTAGGGCCTTCCTTTGACACCACCTGGTGTAGAGGTCCTGGTTGGCAGGCAGCTTAGCCCCAGTGTAGTATTGGAACGTACGCACTATCCTCTGTAGTGCCTTGCGAGCAGTTGCCGTACCAGGCAGTTATGCAACCAGTCAAGATGCTCTCGATGTTGCAGCTGTAGAACCTTTTGAGGATTTGAGGACCCATGCCAAATCTTTTTAGTTTCCTGAGGGGGAAAAGGCTTTGTGGTGCCCTATTCACGACTGTCTTGGTGTGTTTAATGGTTTATTGTCATGGTGACCAATCTAGGTTGTTGGTGATGTGGACACCAAGGAACTTGAAGCTCTCAACCTGCTCCACTACAGCCCCATCGATGAGAATGGGGGCGTACTCGGTCCTCCTTTTCATGTAGTCCTCAATCATCTCCTTAGTCTTGGTTACGTTGAGGGATAGGTTGTTATTCTGGCACCACCTAGCCAGGTCTCTGACCTCCTCCCTATAGGCTGTCTCTTCATTGTCGGTGATCAGGCCTGCCACTGTTGTGTCTTCTGCAAACTTAATGATGGCGTTGGAGTCGTGCCTGGCCACGCAGTCGTGGATGAACAGGGAGTACAGGAGGGGACTGAGCACGCACCCCTGGGGGCTCCAGTGTTGAGGATCAGCGTGGCAGATATGATGCTACCTACCCTCACCAAATGGGGGCAGCCCGTCAGGAAGTCCAGGATCCAGTTGCAGAGGGAGGTGTTTGTCCCAGGGTCCTTAACTTAGTGATGAGCTTTGAGGGTACTATGGTGTTGAACGCTGAGCTGTAGTCAATGAATAGCATTCTCACATAGGTGTTCCTTTTGTCCAGGTGGGAAAGGGCAGTGTGGAGTGCAATAGAGATTGCATCATCTGTGGATCTGTTTGGGCGGTATGCAAATTGGAGTGGGTCTATGGTTTCTGGGATAAGGGTGTTTATGTGAGCCATTACCAGCCTTCGGAAGCACTTTATGGCTACAGAAGTGAGTGCTATGTTTCTGTAGTCATTCAGGTAGGCTGCCTTAGTGTTCTTGGGCACAGGGACTATGGTGGTCTGCTTTAAACATGTCGGTATTTCAGACTCAATCAGGGACATGTTGAAAATGTCAGTAAAGACACCTGCCAGTTGGTCCGCACATGACCGGAGCACACATCCTGTTAATCAGTCTATCCCTGCGGCCTTGTGAATGTTGACCTGTTTAAAGGTCTTACTCACATTGGCTACGGAGAGCGGGATCACACAGTCATCCAGAACAGCTGATGCTCTCATGCATGCCTCAGTGTTGCTTGCTTCGAAGCGAGCATATAAGTGATTTAGCTCGTCTGGTAGGCTTGTGTCACTGGGCAGCTCTCGTGGCTGTGCTTCCCTTTGTAGTCTGTAATAGTTTGCAAGCCCTGCCACATAAGACGAGTGTCAGAGCCGGTCTAGTAAGATTCAATCTTCGCCCTGTATTGGTGCTTTGCCTGTTTGATGGTTCGTCGGAGGGCATAGCAGGATTTCTTATAAGCTTCCAAGTTAGAGTCCCGCACCTTGAAAGCGGCAGCTCTATCCTTTCGCTCAGTGTGAATGTTGCCTGTAATCCATGGCTTCTGGTTGGCGTATGTACGTACAGTCACTGTGGGGACGATGTCCTCGATGCACTTATTGATAAAGCCAGTGACTGAAGTGGTGTACTCCTCAATGCAATCAGAGGAATCCCAAAACATGTTCCAGTTTGTGATAGCAAAACTGTCCTGTAGTTTAGCATCTGCTTCATCTGACCACTTTTTTTAGACCGAGTCACTGGTGCTTCCTGCTTTAATATTTGCTTGTAAGCAGGAATCAGGAGGATAGAATTGTGGTCAGATTTTTAAAAATCTATTTTTTTATTTTACCCCGTTTTCTCCCCAATTTCGTGGTATCCAATAGTTTTTTTGTAGCTATTATCTTGTCTCATCGCTACAACTCCCAAACGGGCTCGGGAGAGACGAAGGTTGAAAGTCATGCGTCCTCCGATACACAACCCAACCAAGCCGCACTGCTTCTTAACACAGCGCGCACCAATGTGTCGGAGGAAACACCGTGCACCTGGCAACCTTGGTTAGCGGGCACTGTGCCCGGCCCGCCACAGGAGTTGCTGGTGTGCGATGAGACAAGGACATCCATACCGGCAAAGACCTCCCTAACCCGGACGACGCTAGGCCAATTGTGCGTCGCCCCACGGACCTCCCGGTCGCGGCCGGTTACGACAGAGCCTGGGCGCAAACCCAGAGTCTCTGGTGGCACAGCTGGCGCTGCAGTACAGCGCCCTTAACCACTGCGCCACCCGGGAGGCCTAATTGTGGTCAGATTTACCAAATGGAGGGCGAGGGAGAGCTTTGTACACGTCTCTGTGTGTGGAATACAGGTGATCTAGAATTTTTTCCCTTGGGTTGCGCATTTAACATGTTGATAGAGATTAGGTAAAACTGATTTAAGTTTCCCTGCATTAAAGTCGCCGGCCACTAGGAGCGCTGCCTCTGGGTGCTCAATTTCCTGTTTGCTTATTTCCTTATAAGTGCAGTCGAAGTGTGGTCTTAGTGCCAGCATCCATCTGTGGTGGTAAATAAACAGAATATCCATGTCTTCATTCAGTCACGATTCCGTGAAACATAAGATGTTACAGTTTTTGATATCCCATTGGTAGGATATTCGTGATCGTACCTCGTCTAATTTATTGTCCAATGATTGTACATTGACGAGTAATACTGACGGTAATGGCAGCTTTCCCACTCGCCTTCTGCGGATCCTTACGAGGCACCTTGCTCTGTGTCCTCTGTACCTGCATCTCTTTCTCTTGCCAATAACGGGGATGTTGGCCTCGTCGCATGTTAGCAGTATATCCTGTTCGTCCTGCTTGTTGAAGAAAAATCTTTGTCTAATCCGAGGTGAGTGATTGCTGTCCTGATATGCAGAAGCCCTTTTTTGCTGTAAGATACGGTGGCAGAAACATTATGTACAAAATAAGTTACAAATAACCCGAAAACCCCCCACATAATAGTACAGTTGGTTAGGCACCCGTAAAACTGCTGCCATTTCTTCCAAGGACATTTATATGAACTGTAACTCAGTAAAATCGTTTAAATTGTTGCATGTTGTGTTTATATTTTTGTTCAGTATAGATAAAACTATACTAAATATATTGAAGTCACCAAATAATTGATTTAAAAAAACTGTTTTGCAATTGTCTACAGTTGCCTCAGCCATTATTCTGTAGGGGAGCACCATGGTGTTGCCGGAGGACAGCTAGCTTTCGTTCTCCTCTGGTCACATTGACTTCAATACAAAACCTAGGAGGCTTATGGTTCTCAACCCCTTCCATAGACTTACACATAAATTATGACAATTTCCGGAGGACATCCTCCAACCTATCAGAGCTCTTGCAGCATAAACTGACATTTCGTCCACCAAATCAAAGGATCAGAGAATTAATCTAGTACTGAAATCATAAGCTTTGGTCACTGGAACTCTTCCAAGTCAAGGTAAGCATTTGGTCTTATTAATGTATTGCCACCGGGGCCGGCCAGTGTAACTGCTAATCTGATTGCTGACTGTACACTGTACTGCATGATTTTAGCGGGTTTATTAGTAGTTCTAGTTGACTATGATGTGACAACGATGTAGGCTGTGTGTAGCGGTTAGCGGTGATGATATGAAGTTTTGGCTTGGAAAGGTTTTTTCATCTGGTCACAGACAGCTGATGTGTTGTGCAAGTGAAGGGAAAAGGTGAGGAGGAGACTGAATAGATAGTTGCGAGAAGTAATTATATGTAGGTCTACAACGAGCAAAGTAATCATGCTGTTTTTATGTGGCTGCTATGAAAGTGAACTGTTAGCGTGTGATTAGGGGTGTATTCATTCCACCTACTCTGTTGAACCTTCACCTCACTAAAACCCCAGGTTTGATCCCAGGCTGTGTCACAACCGGCTGTGACCGGGGGTCCGATAGGGCGGTGCACAATTGGCCCAGCTTCACCTGGGTTAGGGAAGGGTTTGGATGGGCACCTGCAGGCTGGCTTCGGTCGTTAGTTGGACGGTGTCTCCTCCGACACATTGGTGCGGCTGACTACTGGGTTAAGTGGGCAGGTGTTAAGAAGTGCGGTTTGGCAGGTCATGTTTTGGAGGACTCGACCTTTGCTACATCCGAGCCCGTTGGGGAGTTGCAGCGATGAGACAAGATCGTAATTGGATCGCAATTGGATATCACAAAATTGGGGAGAAAAAGGGTGTAAACTAAAAATAATAAATAAAAGAATAATGATGTTCAATGCTGCAAAAATGTTTTGATACCCTTTCCCAGATCTGTGCCTCGACACAATCCTGTCTCGGAGCTCTACGGACAATTCCTTCAACCTTATGGCTTGGTTTTTGCTCTGACATGCACTGTCAACTGTGGGACCTTACATAGACAGGTGGACTCCAATCAAGTTGTAGAAACATCTCAAGGATGATCAATGGCAACAGGATGCATCTTTGATCAATTTCAAGTCTCATAGCAAATGGTCTGAATACTTATGTAAATAAGGTATTTCAGTTTTTATTTTTAATACATTTGCTAAATGTTCTAAAATCCTGTTTTTGCTTTGTCATTATGGGGTATTGTGTGTAGATTGATGAGGGGAACAAATTATGTAATACATTTTAGAATAAGGCTGTAACATCACAAAATGTGGAGAAAGTCAAAGGGTATGAAACATTTCTGAATTTACTCAGTCCATCATTACTTTAGGCCTATGTATAAGGTCTAATATGCATATGGGTGTTTGGAATTAATCATCACCTCTGAAAGTGCTGTCCATTTCATTGCACTCTCTTGGCATTCTCTCAACCAGCTTCACAAGTTAGTCACCTGGAATGCATTTCAATTAACAGGTGTGCCTCGTTAAAAGTTCATTTGTGGAATTTCTTTCCTTCTTAATGCATTTGAGCCAATCAGTTGTGTTGTGACAAGGTATGGCTGGTATATAGAAGATACCCCTATTTGGTAAAAGACCAAGCTCATATTATGGCAAGAACAGATCAAATAGACAAAGAGAAATGAGTCAATCATTACTTGAAAGACATAAAGGTCAGTCAATACGGAAAATTTCCAGAATTTCAAAAACCAAGCACTATGCACTATGCACTATCAAGCACTATGATGATGAAACTGGCTCTCGTGAGGACCACCACAGGAAAGGAAGACCCAGAGTTACGTCTGCTCACTAGAGTTACCAGCCCCGGAAATTGCAGCCCAAATAAATGCTTCACAGAGTTCAATTAACAGACACATCTCAACATCAACTGTTCAGAGGAGACTGTGTGAATCAGGCCTTCATGGTCAAATTGCTGCAAAGAAACCACTACTAAAGGACACCAATAAGAAGAAGAGACTTGCTTGGGCCAAGAAACACGAGCAATGGACATTAGTTTGGTGGAAAGCTGTCCTTTGGTCTGATTAGTCCAAACTTGAGATTTTTGGTTCCAATCGCTGTGTCTTTGTGAGATGCAGAGTAGGTGAACAGATGATCTCCGCATGTTTGATTCCCACCATGAAGCTTGGAGGAGGAGGTGTGATGGTGTGATAGAGATACGCCATCCCATCTGGTTTGAGCTTAGTGCGACTATCATTTGTTTTTCAACAGGACAATGACCCAACACACCTCTAGGCTGTGTAAGGGCTATTTGACCAAGAAGGAGAGTGATGGAGTGCTGCATCAGGTGACCTGGCCTCCACAACCACCTGACCTCAACCCAATTGACATGGTTTGGGATGAGTTGGACCGCAGAGTGAAGGACAAGCAGCCAACAAGTGCTCAGAATATGTGGGAACTCCTTCAGAACTGTTGGAAAAGCATTCCAGGTGAAGCTGGTTGAGAGAATGCCAAGAGTGTGCAATGCTGTCATCAAGGCAAAAGGTGGCTACTTTGAAAAATATAAAATATATATAAAATATACTTTTTTGGTTAGTACATGATTCCATATGTGTTATTTCATAGTTTTGGTGTCTTCACTATTATTCTACAATGTAGAAAATAGTAAAAATAAAGAAAAACCCTTGAATGAGTAGGTGTGTCCAAACTTTTGACTGGAACTGGAAGTGTTAGATGTGATTATCGATTGCGTTTGCATTGATGTCAGAGTGGTTAGAGGGACAATAGAGCCCTTAGTACCAGGCCATTAGGACCTGGTGATCGTTAGCGAGTTGAGTACTACTAATGCATGTCCAGAGTGCATAAAAGGAGATTACCATGATTCAACGGTCACTTAGAATTTTTACTGGGGTCATGACTCAGGACTGCAGGTGTTGCAGTAATTTGGTCACCGCAACAGCCCTGTTCTCTTTCTGTCCACTCTAGATGAGGAAGTGTTGACCTGGGAACAGCCGGTGGGTGTGGCTGTGTTCTGCTAACTCATCATGGGGGAAGTGAGCTTGGAGTAGCAGGTGTAAGGTTTACCAAGTAAAGCTTGAGACAAGAGCCATGAACCTTTAGCTGTAACCTGAAGTAATTTATATTTCTCACCTCATTGTTGTATCCGTTTTAGTTTCTCATTCTCTCTTCTAGCAAGAAGAGGAAGATGGAAAAAATCAACACAGAATAATTATTTAATTACGCAATGATTTCTATATTAAAAGTCATTGCTTATTGCAAATATCTGTTAATAGTAGAGTCATGGTTTTACACACAAAAAAACCTCTGACGTGTCTAGTTGTCCGATGTGGTTGATGCTGCAGACGTGTGGGTTGGGGAGATGTGGCCTTTAGCTCATAACTGGGATGGAAGTTTACCCCACACACACACTTGAAATACTGATGTTAGTCATGTGAGAACCGGAGAGGAAACCCCCCCAATAAGGCATCAGGGTCTGTAGGTGTGCTGAAACAATACTCTCTGTGCTGCGATTATACAAACACAGAACTCTTATATTTTTAAATATATAAAAAAAATGCATTATTTATTTATTTATTTGAAAGCATTCAGTTATTTGAAAGCAGTCAGTGCAGTCAGTGACCTGAGGCCAAAGCCCCTCCTGCTCACTTCACCTGTGAGAGAAACAATAATGCCACACAGTTGTGGGGAGTTGGAGGGAGGAAAAGGAATGTCATTATTCACACTGTGTGGTCAGACTGTGGTGACTGAGGGTTCTGCTTACAGATAGAAACCCACAGAGTATGGTTAGGCTATGAACAAATGTATACCCATCTTTCCCACAGGATCCAATCTAAACAACAGCCTCCCACATCACATTGCAGCTGTGACAATGCCATCTCCACTGTGTCTCAAGTGGGGGAAGACTGGCATTACAACTAAGTCACTTCAATGGAATTCAAGACGTTCCCTTTCAGGATATTTGTATTTGGCTCTATCCGAGGGCTCTATCCGAGGGGGGGGGGGGGCAGGTAGTCTAATGGTTAGATAGATGATGATGACTGATGCTCGACCACTCAAGTAGTAGGAAATCCAGATTAAGGAAATCCACCCATTGCATTGGGAGATCGCTTTTTGAGTGACACGGACTGTGGTTTGCTTAGTTTGGAAGACAGAGGAAGAGTAACAGTGAGTCAGCATGAACCTAAACACACTAACATGAGCTGTTGCCTTGCCAACTGGAAATGGTAACACCAGCTGTGGGTGTTCATTATGTTCTAATAGCTACTGTAGAGAGGGCAGGGAAGGAGAGAGAAGGGCAGGAGAAGGCATGGAAGGAGAGGGCTGGGCAGGGCACTGCACGGCAGGAGAGGGCAGGGCTGGGACGTGGAGATTCCATCAGGTGCAGTCTAATTGCACTGCAGAAGCCACATCAATAACACATCTCAACCTTATGTGTCAGATCTTATGGTCAGATCAACAGTGCCAACCTAGGCTCGGAACATTTCGTACCATCTTGCTCAGATTGTTGCTCCATTGAGTTTGGCAGGTCGCTGCCTTAAGGCAAGACCTTGTCTATTTTCTTAACTCATGACAATTATATATTCTGGATTCACACCGCCAGATATGAGAGATCTGGCAGAGCACTCAACATCTGCGACTGGTTCCCTTTGATGTCCATGTTGGCAACTTTGAAACCATCTATGACCATGTCAAAGGCCGGCTTCCACTTGACAAAGGTCTTGAAGCTCTCCAGCTCCTAGGAGAGGGAGAAACATTTGGTTACCCAAGCTACTGGTTTAAATATTTGGTGAAATGCTTTGTGCTTCCATTTTAAATGTTTGTGCATGTCAAGTGCATATCATATGTAATATTGACATTTTTATGATGCATTTCACTGTCTCACAGCTATCAAATATCTAAGTATTAGGTGAAATATAAAGGGGGTGGGTGGGATTCAAATGCTGGAACAATATCACTTCATGACAAAAACAGACTTGAAAGTTACAAGCACCAACTCACGTTGCATGCCTGACTGTACACAACAAGGATGACTTTTAGTAACAGGGCAAGACTTGTTCAACATTTACTGAACTTGACAGCCAGACCTTCCCTTTTTTTTGTCATGTTTTTCTATTCTTGTTTCCATTTCAATGGGAACCTGGACTAGCTCCAGATATGAGTCTGGCAGTGCACAGTACAGTGGGGGAATTTCTGGTTGGACCACATGCCAACTCCAGGCCACACCTCTACATGTCTGTCTATCATGTACATTGTACACTGTATGTATGCATAGGTCTCTCGTGTTGCTGTCACTGCTGCATTGGAAATAGAGATCCATTTACATTTCATTGGTAGGAGGTTGGTAAATACTGGTCATACATGTCTAAATCTAAAGTATTTTGCTGAACTAAAATGTTTCTTAAAAAAGGATTTCATCACATATATGCAAATATGTTCCTCATGTTTCCAGAGAATGCAACCAGACTGACCAACTGCAGCCTACACACAGGAGATTACAGTAGGACACTGCAGAGTCCATTCATTGTTCAACAAATCACGTTGTATAAGTGTCTATTATACAATACTGTAGCCATGGGAACAGGCCACTACTTTCACTTCTTTGTCTCCACGATGCAAATAGCCTGAGAAATCCCCCGCCACACCCCAACACAAACCTCAAAGTCCACCAGAACAACAGTACTGTATACCCTTGCAAAATACTAACCATTCTTCAAGTAGGCTCCAACTGCTTGATTGTACTGTCCCTTTGAGAATAAAAAATTCAGATAATAATTCTAAAAAGAATTGTAGCTTATTTGACTAAAGCTAGTAACTTGTCCCTTGTAGTGTCAGCTGTGTGAGTTGTGTTAGTTGCTCTGTCTAGTGGTGTCAATTTTTTTATTTTTTCCATTTGGTTTACACTTTTTATATTATGCACTTCGAGATTATTCTGTATAATAAAAAGCACTTTGCAAATGTAATAAATTATTATTATTACTTTTATTATTAACAGCATTGCAGTGAGACATCTGTATAGAATGGTAAGAGGAAGAATATTTGGGGAATCCCACTTTTGTGCAGAAGGGAGAAAGTTCTGAAATAAATTACATTCAGAAGTCAAGAAATGTTCAGGCCCTGTTTCAGGCCATTTTGCACTTTGGGTTTCATCCCGCTTTTATATATGGTGCTTTAATAAATTCAGTAGTTCTAAACCTGCGACTGCCTCCTGCCAGCTCCTCTCTACACTTGTGACAGAATGACCGACCCAAGAGAACAGGAAGCAGCAGGACATCCTGACCTATCCGCTACAGGAACGAAGTTCCACTACCACGACTCGTGCCTGGAGCACCTCAAGACTGCCATGGACGAGGTGCTCCAGACTGTACGCCAGCTGCAGGCTAAACCGCCACCTTCCCAGCTCCCTGCGGTCGTTCCAGCCACCCCACCACCATCTACCCGGTCTGATTAGAAACCTCCAACTGCACCTCCCGGAGCGGTTTCACGGCACCCCAGCTCACTGTAGGGGTTTTAACCTGCAGTGTGACCTCCACAATGGTGATCTCGACAGGCCGGAATCTGGAATCGCACAAGCTGTCTGGGAGAGGGACGGTCCAGAAGTGCAGTCCTATGAGCGCTTCACCCAACTCTTCCGTGCCGTTTTCGACCACCCTACAGAGGTCCGATAGGGAGGTGAGCATCTCCTCCGTCTACTCCAGGGGTTCAGGAGAGCGTCTGAGTACGCTCTGGATTTCCGGACGGTGGCTGCGCCCACTGGCGACCAGGCCCTGTTGACGGTTTCCCGCAGTGGGCTACACGTGGATGTCCAGACCGAGCTGTCCTGTTCCGATGAAGACCTTATGCTGGACCAGCTCATCGCCATTGCCATCCGCCTGGATAATCTCCTGCGTGCCCGTTGTCGCCCATCCCGGGGGTTCCTTCTCTCTGTCCACCCAGCCCGTCCTCCTTCCTGTCAACTTCCCGGACTATCCTGGCCCCCCACTGAGTCCTGCCCTAGTGGACTCATGTTCTGCAAGCAATTTCCTAGACCAGTCAGAGGCCTTATCATTACACATTCCTCTAGTCCCTTTACAACCTCCTATCCCAGTCCTTGCCCTAGACAACTGTCCCCTAGGAACAGGACTGGTGTGCCATCATGGGATTTCCATTTCCCTCACAATTGCCACAACCACCATGAACCCATCACTTTCCTCATCTTAGACTCTCCTGCACACCCCGTAGTTTTAGGTTTCCCCTGGATACAGTTGCATAACCCCAGGATATCGTGGACAGAGAGGAGGTTGTTGGGTTGGTCGCAGGAGTGTCAGGGGAGGTGTCTATCTGTGCCACCTCTGTGGAAAGTCCGGACCAGGCCACCCACGTCCCTATCCCGGAGGAATACTGGCACCTGCAGGTTGCTTTTTTGAAGACTTCTGCCATGTGCCCCTCTCTCCACCCTCCTGAAGGGAGGTCCTCAACAGCTGCGCTGGACTGAGGCCAACAAAGCCTTCCGTGCGCTCAAGAAACGTTTTACGAATGCACCTGTTCTGGCTCATCCTGATCCGTCTGTGCCCTTCATCGTGGAAGCGGACGCCTCCGAGGTTGGAGTAGGAACTGTTCCCTCCCAATGCACTGGATCGCTGTCTAAATTCCATCTATGCTCCTTCTACTCACGGAAGCTGTCTCCTGCAGAGCGAAATTACGACGTGGGGGATCGTGAGTTGCTGGCCATCAATAAGTCACCGAAAACATGGTGGCACTGGCTGGAGGGTGCTCAAACACATTCCTGATTTGGATGGACCACCGGAACCTAGAGTATATTCGAGCAGTGAAGAGGCTGAACCCGTGTCAGGCCAGATGGGCCCTATTCTTCGCCAGGTTTGACTTTTATTTTTTTATTTCACCTTTATTTAACCAGGTAGGCTAGTTGAGAACAAGTTCTCATTTACAACTATGACCTGGCCAAGATAAAGCAAATCAGTGCGACACAAACAACAACACAGAGTTACACATGGAATAAACAAACATGCAGTCAATAATACAATAGAAAAGCCTATATACAGTGTGTGCAAATGAGGTCGGATAAGGGAGGTAAGGCAATAAATAGGCCATAGTGGCAAAATAATTACAATATACCAATTAAACACAGGAGTGATAGATGTGCATAAGAGGCCCATGATCACTCTGGATGAACTGCAGAGATCTACAGCTGAGGTGGGAGACTCTGTCCATAGGACAACAATCAGTCGTATATTGCACAAATCTGGCCTTTATGGAAGAGTGGCAAGAAGAAAGCCATTTCTTAAAGATATCCATAAAAAGTGTCGTTTAAAGTTTGCCACAAGCCACCTGGGAGACACACCAAACATGTGGAAGAAGGTGCTCTGGTCAGATGAAACCAAAATGGAACTTTTTGGCAACAATGCAAAACGTTATGTTTGGCGTAAAAGCAACACAGCTGAACACACCATCCCCACTGTCAAACATGGTGGTGGCAGCATCATGGTTTGGGCCTGCTTTTCTTCAGCAGGGACAGGGAAGATGGTTAAAATTGATGGGAAGATGGATGGAGCCAAATACAGGACCATTCTGGAAGAAAACCTGATGGAGTCTGCAAAAGACCTGAGACTGGGACGGAGATTTGTCTTCCAACAAGACAATGATCCAAAACATAAAGCAAAATCTACAATGGAATGGTTGAAAAATAAACACATCCAGGTGTTAGAATGGCCAAGTCAAAGTCCAGACCTGAATCCAATCGAGAATCTGTGGAAAGAACTGAAAACTGCTGTTCACAAATGTTCTCCATCCAACCTCACTGAGCTCGAGCTGTTTTGCAAGGAGGAATGGGAAAAAATGTCAGTCTCTCGATGTGCAAAACTGATAGAGACATACCCCAAGCGACTTACAGCTGTAATCGCAGCAAAAGGTGGCGCTACAAAGTATTAACTTAAGGGAGCTGAATAATTTTGCACGCCCAATTGTTCAGTTTTTGATTTGTTAAAAAAGTTTGAAATATCCAATAAATGTCGTTCCACTTCATGATTGTGTCCCACTTGTTGTTGATTCTTCACAAAAAAATACAGTTTTATATCTTTATGTTTGAAGCCTGAAATGTGGCAAAAGGTCGCAAAGTTCAAGGGGGCCGAATACTTTCGCAAGGCACTGTATATACTCCCTGTCATTTGTCTTTGTCGGTCATTGTAAATGTTGCTTGTTTTCCTGAGAGGAATCTCTTCTACTATTTCCTGAGTACTTTATTATTTTGCACTTTGGGTTATGTCCCGCTTTTATACATGTTGCTTTAATAAATTCAGTAGTTCTAAACCTGTGACTGCCTCCTGACAGCTCCTCTCTACACTTGTGACAAGTAGGAAGAGATTCTTTCACATTTGATGGCTCTTCATTGTTCTTGCACAATTAAGTTATCAATGTGGAAAAAGGACAGAAGTCTGAGAAACAATTTTATCAACTAGATAAAATGTCTAAAAGCACTGAGGAGCCTACATATTAAATGCATTAGGCTACACAGTGACATTCCACAACTATTCTACAAAAATCCCCCAACCTCCCCAACCTCCCAAAACAAAAGGCGGGCCTGCTGGTAAATAAAGCCCGACCAATAAGCCTAAAATGAACACAGGTGAAACCAATAAACAGAAAGGGGGGAAAGGGATCAGTGGCAGCTAGTAGGTCGGTGACGACGACCGCCGAGCGCCAGGGGAGCCACCTTCGGTAGGAGTCGTGACACCACCCATGTCTGTGATCTAATTACGTCTAGTCTAAAGCAAAATAAACCGTTTGTTTAAGTTCTATGGCTGGGTCTATATTCTAAAAAACCCTGTCAACTTGTTTCAAAATGTTACCAGAAACTCTTTCTTGTCAGTGTAAGATTATTTTGTGTTTATGCTATGCCTTTACCTCTAAAAGTATTGATTGGGACAGAAAGAGAAATCGGCTAATACAAAGCTGTATTGTGAATCCTAGACAAAAATTATGCAGATGCTTTTCAATTGGTTCTGAACGCATTGTTCCTCAAATCAAATCAAATCAAATGTATTTATATAGCCCTTCGTACATCAGCTGATATCTCAAAGTGCTGTACAGAAACCCAGCCTAAAACCCCAAACAGCAAGCAATGCAGGTGTTGAAGCACGTTGGCTAGGAAAAACTCCCTAGAAAGGCCAAAACCTAGGAAGAAACCTAGAGAGGAACTAGGCTATGAGGGGTGGCCAGTCCTCTTCTGGCTGTGCCGGGTGGAGATTTTAACAGACCATGGCCAAGATGTTCAAATGTTCATAAATGACCAGCATGGTCAAATAATAGGTCTGGGACAGGTAGCACGTCCGGTGTACAGGTCAGGATTCCATAGCCGCAGGTAGAACAGTTGAAACTGGAGCAGCAGCACGGCCAGGTGGATTGGGGACAGCAAGGAGTCATCAGGCCAGGTAGTCCTGAAGCATGGTCCTAGTGCTCAGGTCCTCCGAGAGAGAGAAAGAAAGAGAGAAAGAGAGAATTAGAGAGAGCATACTTAAATTCCCACAGGACACCGGATAAGACAGGAGAAGTACTCCAGATATAACAAACTGACCCTAGCCCCCCGACACATAAACTACTGCAGCATAAATACTGGAGGCTGAGACAGGAGGGGTCAGGAGACACTGTGGCCCCATCCGATGATACCCCCGGACAGGGCCAAACAGGAAAGATATAACCCCACCCACTTTGCCAAAGCATAGCCCCCACACCACTAGAGGGATATCTTCAACCACCAACTTACCATCCTAAGACAAGGCCGAGTATAGCCCCCTGTTTCATGCGACAGACTTAACAAAAGTTGAACCTTGAAAAGAAAACACTGATGCTGCATAGGAGCATGCAAGGAGCAACGCTCCAGCGCCAGGACTGAAGGCGTTAGTTTTCAGTGCCCCACAGTGGTTTCACTACATAAACTACTCACTCATGTAGACATGGGGGGTTAGAGTCCACCCACAAACACATGCGCACACACACACACACACACACACACACACACACACACACACGCGCGCGCACACGCACGGACGCACACACACACACACACACACACACACACACACACACACAAACAGAGCAGGCAGGGACTTTCCAGGGTCACTCATGTGAGAGCCTATTGAGGGCTGAAATGTGAAACTCTTTTGTGCAGCTTACAACTACAGTGAGCTAAAAACTGTCCAAGCTACGCCCAGAAATAAACATGTCACAAAAAGCTAGTGTTACCTAAAGCAAAAGAGAGGGATTACAGCTCAAAACAGGGATTTAACTGACATGCAGCAGCAGCGAATTGCATTTCCGAATTGCATAATAGCTTATTTATTATACAATATGCATATCTTTATCAATACTGAAGATGCCAATTGCATGCTCGCTCTAAACTTGAGACATACGTGGCATTGTGTTGTGTGACAAAACTGCACATTTTAGAGTGGTGCAGGCCTACCTGCAGGCTCTGTTGCCCCGGCTGTAGGAGGGCCCAGAGGAGCTCCTCTGGGAAGCGATGGAAGTGTCTCGCCTGCTTTCCCTGCTCTTGAGGGATGTGGCCCGCGTCAACGGATGGGCCATGGCGCAGGTGGTTACCTCCCAGCACCATCTCTGGCTGGCCCAATCCGGTCTGCCAGTAGCTCTCCAGAGCACATTTGCCACTCTCCCAATCTCCCCAGGGCGGACGTTTGGCCCAGGAGTTGATGACATTCTGGAGCGGACCGATAAGGTTCATAGAGACGCGGAGACGGTTCATGCCGCCTCCTCAGGCCGGGTCCAAGGCAGACGGACCGTCGCCACCCACATGCACCCGAACGATAGTGGGATCCCTCTCCTGCCCCATCGCCTCATGCCGAGGGATGACAGCAGGGAGGGGCACAGCATGCGGTGGAGCAACAACCTGTCAACCGTCACCACCACAGGGACGTACCTGGGGAACCCAGGCGCTCGGGGCACCTGAGGAGAGGTGGGCTACGGCAGGACCTCTGACACACCCTTCCCCGGCCTCGGCCGCTTCTCCCGGTCTCAAAGGGCAAAGTGGGGGGAGGGTGTGGAGTCCCACTGGGTGTTGTCAACAATACTCGAGGGGTACCGACTCCAATTTCGGTACCTGCCCTCATCCTTCAGGGGCCTTTGTGTCACCGCGGTGGCTGACCTCCTGAAGAAAACCCTGCTGCTGGAGATCTCCTCACTCCTGGACAAGCGTGCCATCCGCAGGATCGAGACATCAGAACGGCTAGGTGGGTTCTACTCCACCTAATCTGTGCTCCCAAAAAGAGACAGAGGATTTCGACCGATTCTGGACCTCTGAAACCTCAATGCGTACCTCCATGTTCCTGTTCACTCATCTCATTGGCAGTACCTCCGATTCGCTTTCGAAGGGACAGCTAACAAATTCATGGTTCTTCCCTTCGGCCTCGCCTTGGCACACGCACTTTCACAAAGTGCATGGACGCTGTCCTGGCACCTCTCACGTCCTGAGGGTTGTTTATCCTCAATTACCTGAATGATTAGCTGATTTGTGCCCTGACCAGGACCTAGGTCCTGTCAGACAGAGACATGCTCCTGACCCACATCGCGGGCTGGGTCTGGCGCCCACCCAGAGGATGGCCTTCATTGGAATGGAACTGGACTCAGTTCTCATAAGAGCACGCCTGCCCACCAGAAGGTTCAGGCGATCTTATCTTGTCTCGACCACTTTCGGCAGGAGCGGGTGGTATCCGCCCTGACCTGCCAACTCCTGTTGGGCTTGCTGACGGCGGCCTCGTTGCTGATTCCCTTGGGCCTGCTCCATCCCGGCCTCTTCAACGGTTGTTCAACTCCCACCAGCCGCACCCGAAGCACCACCGTCACCGCCAGCTGTGGGTGACCGCACTGTGCCTCAAAGCATTGTTGAGGTGGCGCTGTCACTCCTTTCTCTCAGGTGGGTTGGAGATGCTGAGGATATGCCGCCGGGAGCTGGTCAGCACAGACGCCTCCCAGATCAGCTGGGGGGGATGTGACCAAGGGCAGGTAAGCCAGCGGCTGTTGGCTACCCCCTTGGAGCAGCAGGCACATCAATACACTAGAGCTCCGAGATGTACTGCTGGCCCTGCGGTCTTTCCTTCCACATCTGAAGGGAAGACATGTCCTGGTGAAAATGGACAACACCACAGTGGTGGTTTACATCAACCATCAGGGTGGACTGAGGTCCCACCACCTCCATCTTATGTCACGGGAGCTCCTTCTCTGGTCTCAGGGACATCTAGTGTCTCTACGCGCAGCGCACATACCTGGCATCCTGAATGTAGCTGTGGATATGTTCTCGAGGGAGGGCCCGCCACCATGGGACTGGAGTTGCACCTGTGGGACAAGTTCGGGAGGTCGCAGGTGGACCCATTTGCCTCCCTGGACAATGCACACTGCCTCCTGTGGTACTCCATGTCAGAGCTTGGATGCTCTGGCTCATGATTGGCCAGGGATGGAGCTTTACGCATTCCCCCCCTTTTCCCCTGATCCAGGCTGTGCTGGACAGGACCAGGATGGCGGAGCATCGTCTGCTGCTGGTGGCCCCATACTGTCCCAGACGACCCTGGTTCAGCCTTCTCCTTGCCCTGTTGACTGGGACACATTGGCAACTGCCCCTGAGACCCAACCTGCTGTTGCGGCTGGGGGAACTCTGTGGCATTCAAGACTACACCGCCTCAGTCTGTGGGCCTGGCCGCTAAACAGCACCAATGGTCTATGTTAGGACTACAGGAGGGCGAAATGAACACCATGCAGAGTACAAGGGCACCGGCTACAACTGCTGCATACCAGTTGCACTGGCGGTTATTATGCTCTTGGTGCAGTGGAATTGAGGTTGTGCCCGAGTCATGCGGGGTGCAGTATGTCCTCCAATACCTGCAGTTTCCCTTGAATGAGGGCTTGGCAACCTCTACACTGAGAGGGTATTTGGCCGCTATATCTGCCTGCCATGTGGGGTGGATGGACAGGCCAGTGGGGCAACATCCCTTGGTCTCCAGGTTTATGAAGGCTGTTCGTCGCCTGCATCCAGCTTTGACCCACTCAATGGCGAGCTGGGATCTGGATGTCTATGCAGCTTTGACAAAGCTGCCATGAACCTTTGGAGTCTGCCTCCCTGAAACATCTCTCTATGAAGGTGGCTTTCTTGGTAGCGATTACTTCCATGTAGAGGGTGGGTGAGCTCCATGCTCTTTCTGTAAGTTCTGAGTGCTACCGGAAGGACCCCGGTGGGAGGAGTATATCTCTCTGCCTCAACCCTTCATTCCTCCCGAAGGTTCTGTCAGACAAACATGTGAACATCCCTTTAATCCTGTCTGCTTACGACCCCCCCCGCAGTGGCGGGGGAGCCTGGGCCTCCCTCCGGCATGCTGTGCCCTGTGCGGGCACTGGCTGCCTATGTGGAGCGGACACGGTCAGTGAGAACAACAGACCAGCTCTTTGTCTGCTATGGTGAGAGAGTCCTGGGGGCTGGGGTATCAAAGCAGAGGCTCTCTCACTGGATCATAGACATGATTATGCCAGCATACCGCCTGGCTGGAAGGCCAGTGCTGGGATCTGAGGTGGCACATTCAACACAAGGTGTGGCTGCGTCCTGGGCTCTACTGAGAGGAGTGCCCCTCGCTGATATCTGTGCTGCGTCCCTTTGCAGAAAAACAGCCCCAAAGCATGATGTTTCCACCCCCATGCTTCACAGTAGGTATGGTGTTCTTTGGATGCAACTCAGCATTCTTTGTCCTCCAAACACGACGAGTTAAGTTTTTACCAAAAAGTTATATTTTGGTTTCATCTGACCATATAACATTCTCCCAATCTTCTTCTGGATCATCCAAATGCTCTCTAGCAAACTTCAGACGGGCCTGGACATGTACTGGCTTAAGCAGGGGGACACGACTGGCACTGCAGGATTTGAGTCCCTGGCGGCGTAGTGTGTTACTGATGGTAGGCTTTGTTACTTTGGTCCCAGCTCTCTGCAGGTCATTCATTAGGTCCCCCCGTGTGGTTCTGGGATTTTTGCTCACCGTTCTTGTGATCATTTTGACCCCACGGGGTGAGATCTTGCGTGGAGGCCCAGATCGAGGGAGATTATCAGTGGTCTTGTATGTCTTCCATTTCCTAATAATTGCTCCCACAGTTGATTTCTTCAAACCAAGCTACTTACCTATTGCAGATTCAGTCTTCCCAGCCTGGTGCAGGTCTACAATTTTGTTTCTGGTGTCCTTTGACAGCTCTTTGGTCTTGGCCATAGTGGAGTTTGGAGTGTTACAGAGGAGCCTCTTAAATAAGAAGTTACAGGTCTGTGAGAGCCAGAAATCTTGCTTGTTTGTAGGTGACCAAATACTTATTTTCCACCATAATTTGCAAATAAATTCATAAAAAATCCTACAATGTGATTTTCTGGATTTTTTTTCTCATTTTGTTTGTCATAGTTGAAGTGTACCTATGATGAAAATTACAGGCCTCTCTCATCTTTTTAAGTGGGAGAACTTGCACAATTGGTGGCTGACTAAATACTTTTTTGCCCCACTGTAGCTCACATAACCACGGTTATATACGTATCCTTCGTTTTTCATGGTTCGAGGTTAGGCCCCTTAGTTCCAGTGAAGGGTAATCTTAATGCTACAGCATACATTTTAGATGATTCTTTGCTTCCAACCTTGTGGCAACAGTTTGGGGGAAGGCCCTTTCCTATTGCAGCATGACAATGCCCCTGTGCACAAAGCGAAGTCTATACAGAAATGCTTAGTTGAGATCGGTGTGGAAGAACTTGACTTGCCTGCACAGAGCCCTGACCTCAACCCCATCGAACACCTTTGGGATGAATTGGAATTGAAATGGAAGGCTGTTATAGCAGCCAAAGGGGGACCAACTCCATATTAATGACCATGATTTTGGAAGATGTTCGACGAGCAGCTGTCCACATACTTTTGGTAATGTAGTGTATCTGTACAAAAAGGAGTTCCCATTCTTCCATTAGGACAAAACAGAATTAACATGGTGTTTTCCCCACAGTAGTCTGTAGGTTATGTTGTGTATAAAGGCTTTCACACATCACAATGAATGTGTATATAGCATTCGCCTGCCGATCGTTCAGTGCGCTGTGTTTTAAGTACCACCTGCCGTAGACATCTGGCTGCCAACATTTTCACAAAATTGTATATGTAAAATCGGTGGGCAAATTACGTTCAGAGGTGCTAAGTACTCTCAGACTGTCAATGCTATTGTTGTGTCTGAGCCCTAAGGAGCATTAGGTACATAAGATAAGACTCAGTCTCAAAGAATTGTATGTTTCCTCCCATGCGTCTGAAGATTTCTTATTGATGAAACATAAATGGCCACATATACGAACAGTGATAAATGGAGGTAAGCTAGATACTGTACAAATATGTTGACCTGAGAAGAGCCTACAAGCAGCTACCATCAAACACTGCATTTAGACAGGCGGAAGAATTCTGACATTTTTGACCAATCACATTAGATCTTTCCACATCAGCCCTTTTTCTGAGCTGATCTAATTGGTCAAAAGACCAGATCAGATTTGGGCTGCCTGTTTAACAAAGCCAATGAGGTGCAACAGGTCTTTGCCAGTAAAGGCTGACATGTATTTTGTCACCTACATATTGACCAGCCTTTGCTAGTGTCTGCAATGTGTGGCTGGACTGAGCTGACTGACTATGAGCGGGCTCAGTGGGGGATGCATAGAGAGACACGGGAGCTAAATGTGCTGCAACTGGAAATCCCCATAATCTCATCTAATTGTGAAACATGCCTGATTCTTTGGAGGACATCTTGCTATTTAATCATTAGACACCCAGCTCATACAAGAGGCCCCCATGCAGCAAATGATCTTGTCTAATTCAGGAATGAGATAAATCGTTAAACTACAGCAAACTCTAAGACTAAAGCAAGATCAGCCCTGAACAACACTGTATCATGCAATTATGCATTTCTCAGCTGATTAGTTTGACCAATACTTTTAAAATGTTTGCCCAAACATCCATCACCAAAGGAATAGTTCAATGCAAAATCAAAATTGTGCAAATCTCACTGCATGCATCTGGAGAAATGTAGGAGAAATCTGCAGTTGCTTGACAATACAACCCTTTGCCATTAAATTCACATCGTGCAGACTTGATTTAATACGACACTAGCACCATCTACTGGCCATTGTATCTATCTACTTTTACATGATGTGTTCAACCAAATGTACTCAAAAGGATCAGCTGATAAAAAAACATAAAGCTGACCTGTAGTGCAGACAGTTTGCATAATGTTTTTGGAGACTACCAGTGTGGTGATAGACAAGAGGGAGACAAATAAGAAAGAAAAATAGGTTCCCAAGCCTCTGGAGTGGTCTCATTTAAGACATCTCTGCCTTGGATCACATCCCCCATAACCCTATCCTTGAGCTGGGCGTACTCCTCCTGACTCTGTGTGATGAATTCCAGCTCTGCCTGACAGCTCAGACACAATCCCCTGGTTACAGGGGGTAAAGAGGCCAGAGGTAAAAAATTAATTCAATTTTCCAGCCATCTAGATTTATTTTAGAAGTATAGAAGTAGCCTATGAAGTGCTGATTAAAAATCTGAATTCATTAGGTCTAATGGTTTAATGAAGAGGAGAATGTTTATGTCGTTAACTGGGGTCTACGGTGGACCAGCTTCCACTCCACTTCTGGTCTAGAAGATTGGCAGGAGAGAGGAAGATATCATCAAACTAAAATAGGCACAACCCATGCTTTGTCCCAATAATATTGTGTGATTGTAGGCCTATTCAGTAACCTATACTCAGGACTTACCTCTCAAACCAAGCTTTGATATCTTTATCCAGAGTCTCCATGGGATAGGTTGTCTGATAGGTTGTCTGGTTGTCTCTATATGAAGCAGGATGGACTGCAGCCCGTCCCCGTGGCCCTGATGAGAGAGGCCACACTGGAATAGGGCCTGTCATGTCTCCTGGTTGGGAATGAGGCCCTTCTCCATCAGTTCGGCATACAGGGCCCCGGCAGTGGCACCGTCACCATGCAGTACTGCCCCCATGATGGCATCGCCATACTTACGCGGTGATGGCCCTCTTGATGGGTGTGATAGCGCCTCCTTCCAGCGTTCTGATCGGCTGAAGTCCTTTATGAGCAGGCTGGAGGCCCTGGTGTCTAACGTAATGATCTGGCTCCTCATGATGTCATACTTGTTAAACACCTCCAAGTGGTGGCCACTGCTGACACACAGGGTGAGGTATTGAAGAAGCAGCTCGTAAGACAGTGTCCCGGTGTCCATGGCAACATAGGGACTTGGCCACGCTAATGTCTGTCCCATCGGCCAGCATTGATGCCATCATCGTCGGTGAAGTCAATTTGAGTCTCCCCCATTCTGAGGCAGTGAGAGGGTGGTCTGGGGGTTCCACTCTCTTATTCTTTCTGGGGAAGTCTGGTTCTTCCTCCTACAGGGCCGCCTCAGCCCTCTTCTTTTGGTATTCAGCGGTTATCTTAGCTGTTCCAGCAGCAAACACTGACTTGGAAAAAGGGGGCCTATCTCTGATATTGAAGTCCCTCTGTCTGTCTTCTTTCATGTTGGTACCTTCATGTCTACTCACTCCTTTCATGCATAATAGTCTGGTACAACCTGATAGCTTGCTAATTGCATTATTTAGGGCAATAAAGCCAGGAGTGCTGGGATGAAAGTGTGGGCTAATGTATTTGACGTTTTCTTGGTTTGTTTACAGAAAATATTTTGATGATACCAACTACTTTAACAATATTATTTTGTACACACTGTCAGTGTCAACTGTGCGGTCTCATGCCTCTGTTGTTCCAAAAACAGTTAAGTGAAGTTCAAACTAACATTAGCTTGCTAGCTGGAAGGGTCAAGACACATCCGTTGTCATTGTCTACAAGTAACAACCAGTTAACAGCTGATAATAACAGGTTTAATTATTTTATTCTTTATTCTTTGACTAAATAATATAGCTAAAGAAGAATTTACGGAGTATTGAGAATGAATGCCTGTGATCAGAAAGTTGAATTTCATGATGTCATAATCATGTCGATAGCCGACAAACCCATTGCAGGATTAGGCAGATGGGTATACAGAGAAGGTTTACTTGGGTCCCGTTAGAGGTTGGGATGTTGATGTTGTAGTTTCAATGAGCAATGCAGAGGCAAAAGGCCTGATATGGACAGTGATGCTGCAGAGATGGCAGGAGCAGTGGAATAGAGATACTAAGGGCAGGCATTTATTTCAAGTACAGAGGAAAGTTGGGGAGGGGAGGATGGCAGGAAGGGACAGAAGAGAGGAGGCTATTTTTACAAGATTAAGGGTGGGACACAGCCTGTTGAATAAGTCCTTAAATGTGATAGGAAAGCATCCAACAGGAAAGTGTGATTATTGCCAGGAAACAGAGATGGTGGAGCATGTATTGCTACAGTGTGGGCAGATCAAGTATGAGGGAGAATTGTAATTATTTTATTTTATTTTATTTTATTTAACCCTTATTTAACTAGGCAAGTCAGTTAAGAACACATTCTTATTTACAATGACGGCCTTCCCCTGCCAAACCCGGACGACGCTGGGCCAATTGTGCGCCACCCTATGTGACTCCCAATCACGGTTGGTTGTGATACAGCCTGGAATCAAACTAGGGTCTGTAGTGACGCTGGAGAATGGGATACAGGAAATTAGTTGAAAGAGTATATTGATTAGAACGTCATTAGTTATAGTCTCAAATATTTTATATTTTTTAAGAGCAATGGGGCAGGTAGAATTTTGTTTCTCCATCTCTGGTCTACACCCCCAGTACAGTAGGTGGCGGTAATGCACCATAACATTGGATGCCAAGCGCCGATAAACCCCACCGAATAAGAAGAAGTCGCTAGCCGACCAATCCCAAGCGAGCTAACGATTGTTTAGACATTTCAGAGAAGCTGAAAAAATAAGTTATCATAACATTGATTAGCTTGTTTTCATGTTATTAGGAATAAACATAAGTTAAAATGTCAAACGATACGGTAGTACACTGGAAGGAACTTTTGAAAAGAAGATTGGCATCCTCCAAGAAAGGTTTTCTACGTCCATAGCTAGATCTGTTGTGTTTATTTAGATAGCAAGTTAGCTAGCTAACGTTAGGCTCATTTCAGCTAGCTAGTCATATTTATGAATAGCTAGTTAGCTACTTATTTATTTTCGTGTTTAGAAAAACTAGATAACTAGCAATCTACCCACTCAATTATTGAACATTCACAAAGCCTTGTTGTGTCAACGTGTATCCATTTCTGTTCAGATGAGAGGACTGAGGAGGAGAAGAAAGCAGAGGAGACAGCACTCTTCACTAAATACTACACAGAGTGGAGGGGTGGAGGCAACAGAGAGAACTACAGGAACATTCCACGCTTCTACTACAGGGCAATTGAACATTCTGACAAACATTCTAGCTAACTAATCAGATCATTTTTGTCTGGTGTTTTGACATCTTTATAGCAATTGTGATATTCACAACGTGTCAATTTAAAATAAATGTTATGGTCATTTAGCAGACGCTCTTCTTCAGAGCGACTTACAGTATCAGTGCATACATTTCCCCCGTGGGAATGGAATCCACAACCCTGGAGTTGCAAGCACCAAGCTTTACCAACTGAGCCAAACAGGACTGAAGTGCTTTTGTGAGGGGCTGAAATGATCATGGTTTCTGAAGTCTTATATATCTGTGTGATCCCTATAGCTTCCTGCAGAGGATGAAGTTCTCCTGCAGAAGCTGCGAGAGGAGTCCAGAGCCGTCTTTCTGCAGAGGAAGAGCCGGGAGCTTCTGGACAATGAGGAGTTACAGGTGAGACTGACATCTGGTTCGATCAAACAACTATTTAGTGAAATAGAAAGATTTACAAGCACTGGAATCTGGTAAGTCCATGGCACTATTAAAGTAATCAAACATAATTATTTAACCTACACCTTCTTTCTGTTATCTAGAATCTGTGGTTTCTGCTGGACAAACATCAAGTGCCACCCATGACAGGAGAGGAGGCAATGATAAGCTATGACAGTTTTCTGAAGGTTGGAGAAAAAGCCGGAGTTAAGTGCAAGTGAGTACTCGGCATATTACGTTTTGGAGCCACAAATTTTGTGCTAATCACTTGAGCAGAATTAACACCGTTTACATTCATATTAGCCCAAAAGCATGTTTTTAGCTGGTGTGAAAAGGCAACATGAATACCATAATGAGACATACTGTATGTGTAAACTAGGGGAGGATTTATTAGTCGTAGCAAAACGTTTTGCACCGTAGCAATTTTTATTTTGTAAATCTGCTCCAAAGTATTCCCATGAATTATAGAGAGGTACAGGATATGTGATTGTATACAAATGTAAGCAAGGTTTGAAAATATTTTGCTTTAGTCTCTTGTTTCTTGTTGTAAATTTGCAGTCTACAAATGATTTGTAATTATGTTTCTGCCCACTTACCATCTGCTCAAGAAAACATTTGCCTGCAACTGAATCTAGTTGATGATCCCTGGTTTAGAGCAAATGTTTCCGTTGCAAAATGTTGTTTTTTTTGCAGTGTAAAACGTTTTGCAATGGTGAGCAACTAATGAATACACCCCAGGACTATGTGTGTCACAAGCATATGGAACACTAAGCTCATTAACCATTTTTCACGTATCTTGGAATGGAACGTAGAATTCTTCTAACAGTTTTTTTTGTCCTGCCTTTCGCTCCTAGGCAGTTCTTCACTGCCAGGGTGTATGCCAAACTTCTCCACAACGATCCATATGGCAGGATATCAATTATGCAGTTCTTTAACTATGTCATGAGAAAAGGTCAGTTTCTTATCCATGTCTCCTATTGTCTTGCATCCATAACTTTCATCCATAACTTAGGTCCAACAAATTTGTCCAGACAACTTTTTCAGTCAGAGCATCTGGATAATGGAACACCCTGCCAACCAAGAGAGTGCAGTACCTTTACTAGCATTAAAGCAAACATTAAAAAAGTGGCGAAAGACAAACCAGTCATGTGAAAATTAATACATTCCTACACTTAAGATGTCAGATACCTTTAAACAAAATATGATAATTATATTGTCTATTATTGTATATTAGTGTTATATTGCTGTTTTCTGCCTAGGGACTACAGAAGAAAATTATCACATAAAATGTGCTATCTAACTAAGTCTGGTGTAATGGCATGTTATACATCAGGGATGGGCAACTTTGATGGGGTGGGAGCCACAAAAAATCGGAACTCATCATGAGGGCCGCAGTGGCTTGCGGGTCTGCGAACCCACATCCATACTTTTTGAGGGCCCTAAATGAAAATGTGTTGAGTTTCGTGGGAAAGTGAAGTTGGTATTTTGTAACAGTGTTCGATAAGTGCCTTGTCCTGATTTTGATATTGATGTCTCTTCTTCCAGTGTGGCTTCACCAGACGAGGATAGGACTGAGTCTCTATGACGTGGCTGGACAGGGCTACCTCCGTGAGTCTGTAAGCACTCTCACTACTTTACTTTTACACCAAAATCTTATGTTGGTGGCTCCTTAGTGAAATAGGGATATTCCTTCCCTCCCTACTTTCTCATGATTCCTATTGAGGCCCATTTGTGCTTTTCAGAGATGTGAAAGATGATATTTACTATGACCATGATGCAGGAACCACCCTCCTGTGAAGCATCTCTGGTTACAGGGTGTTGTTCTTCTCTGTGACACGTTCTTCTCAGTGACCCTTTTGCCTTTGGTTAACCAACCAATGGTGTTTTTTTGTTAATTTATTTGTGTTTGTAACTGATTTTTTTAAACTTAATTTGTACATAATGTTGCCGCTACCATCTCTTATGACCAAAATTAACTTTTGAACATCAGGACTGCGATTACTCACCACGGACTGACAGAATCTTTTTTTCCTTTTAACGAGTCTGATGAGATTGACACAAACTATATAATGCTTTCTCGGGAACAGGCCCAGATCCCCGTGATTTGCATGAAGAGGAGGCGGCGAAAAAGAGGCTAGAGGCTGGGCTGCCTTCTGAGAATTTGTAGGCGATTGAATAAACCCCCACTTCCTTCCTTTCTGCTAGCAAACGTGCAATCTTTGGTGAATAAAATTGATGATCTACCCGCAGATTTAAACTACCAACAGGACATTCAAAACTGTAAAATCTTATGCTTCATGGAGTCGTGGCTGAACGACGACACTATCAACATACAGTTGTCTGGTTATACGCTTGCTCGCCTTATCTCATGATAAGCTGTAGACCACACTATCTACCTAGAGAGTTTTCATCTGTATTTTTTTGTAGCTGTTTACATACCACCACAGTCAGAAGCTGAGCTGTATTCCACCATAAGCAAACCAGAAAATGCTCACCCAGAGGCAGCGCTCCCAGTAGCCAGGGACATTAATGCAGGGAAACTTAAATCCGTTTTACCAAATTTCTATCAGCATGTTAAATCTGGACCACGTTTACTCCACACACAGAGATGCATACCAAGCTCTCTCTCGCCCTCCATTTGGCAAATCTGACCATAATTCTGACCATAATTCTATCCTCCTGATTCCTGCTTACAAGCAAACATTTTAACAGGAAGCACTAGTGACTAGATCAATAAAAAAGTGGTCAGAGGAAGCAGATGCTAAGCTACAGGACTGTTTTGCTGGCACAGACTGGAATATGTTCCGGGATTCCTCCGATGGCATTGAGTAGTACACCACATCAGTCATTGGCTTCATCAATAAGTGCATTGATGACGTCGTCCCAACAGTGACCTTACATACATACCTAATCTAGAAGCCATGGATTACAGGCAACATCCTCACTGAATTAAAGGGTAGAGCTGCCGCTTTCAAGGAGCTCTCTAACCCGGAAGCTTATAAGAAATCCCGCTATGCCCTCCGACGAACCATCAA
Source organism: Oncorhynchus mykiss (assembly GCF_013265735.2). Lineage (NCBI taxonomy): Eukaryota > Metazoa > Chordata > Actinopteri > Salmoniformes > Salmonidae > Oncorhynchus > Oncorhynchus mykiss. Next base: position 28,045,639 of record NC_048589.1, read on the forward strand.
ACTGGCAAAGCGTCAATAAATAATGACCAAGATCGAATCATACTACACCGAAAAACCATTGCAGACTACATTACAGCCAAGAGCTGCCCAGTGACACGATCCTACCAGACGAGCTAAACTACTATGCTCACTTCGAGGCAAGCAACACTGAAGCATTTATGAGAGCACCAGCTGTTCCAGAAGACTGTGTGATCATTCTCTCCTCTCTCTTTTAAAAAATATATATTTTAAATTTGACCCCTTTTTCTCACCAATTTCGTGGTATCCAATTGTTTTTAGTAGCTACTATCTTGTTTCATCGCTACAACTCCCATACGGGCTCGGGAGAGACGAAGGTTGAAAGTCATGCGTCCTCCGATACACAACCCAACCAAGCCGCACTGCTTCTTAACACAGCGCGCATCCAACCCGGAAGCCATGCGACGCTAGGCCAATTGTGTGTCGCCCCACGGACCTCCCGGTCGCGGCCGGTTACGACAGAGCCTGGGCGCGAACCCAAGGCCTAGCGTCGTCCGGGTTAGGGAGGGTTTGGCCGGTAGGGATATGCTTGTCTCATCGTGCACCAGCGACTCCTGTGGCGGGCCGGGCGCAGTGCGCGCTAACCAAGGTTGCCAGGTGCACGGTGTTTCCTCCGACACATTGGTGCGGCTGGCTTCCGGGTTGGATGCGCTCTGTGTCAAGTACAGCGCCCTTAACCACTGCGCCACCTGGGAGGCCGTGAGTAAGACCTTTTAACAGGTCAACATTCACAAGGCCGCAGGGCCAGAATGTTTACCAGGACGTGTACTGCGAGCATGCGCTGACCAACTGGCAAGTGTCTTCACTGACATTTTCAACCTCTCCCTGTCTGAGTCTATAATAGCAACATGTTTTAAGCAGACCACCATAGTGCCTGTGCCGAAGAACACTAAGGTAACCTGCCTAAATGACTACCGACCCGTAGCTTTCACGTCTGTACCCTTGAAGTGCTTTGAAAGGCTGGTCATGACTCACATCAACAACATTATCCCAGAAACCCTAGACCCACTCCAATTTACATACCGACACCAACAGATCCACAGATGACGCAATCTCTATTGCACTCCACCCTGCCCTTTCCCACCTGGACAAAAGGAACACCTATGTGAGAATGCTATTCATTGACTACAGCTCAGCGTTCAACACCATAGTGCCCTCAAAGCTCATCAATAAGCTAAGGACCCTGGGACTAAACACCTCTCTCTGCAACTGGATCCTGGACTTCCTGACGGGCCGCCCCCAGGTGGTAAGGGTAAATAACAACACATCCACCACGCTGATCCTCAACACAGGGGCCCCTCAGGGGTGCGTGCTCAGTCCCCTCCTGTACTCATGACTGTGTGGCCAGGCACGACTTCAACACCATCATTAAGTTTGCCAATGCTTACCGGCAACGACGAGACAGGCTATAGGGAGGAGGTCAGAGACCTGGCCGTGTGGTGCCAGGACAACAACCTCTCCCTCAATGTGATCAAGACAAAGGAAATGATTGTGGACTACAGGAAAAAGAGGACCAAGCATGCCCCCATTCTCACCGACGGGGTTGCAGTGGAGCAGAGCTTCAAGTTCCTTGGTGTCCACATCACCAACAAACTAACATGGTCTAAGCACACCAAGACAATCGTGAAGAGGTCACGACAAAACCTATTCCCCCTCAGGAAACTGAAAAGATTTGGCATGGGTCCTCAGATCCTCAAAAGGTTCAACAGCTGCACCATTGAGAGCATCCTGACTGCTTGCATCACTGCCTGGTATGGCAACTGCTCTGCCTCCGACCACATGTGACTAATACAATTTTATTTTATTTGTTCTTTCCAGCAAAGCAACAAATATTATGACTTTTGGGGTGTAAATTGTCCAAGTTGCCCCAGATTCACTATAGGTTGAACATCAGACTGTTTAGAATTCAGATTTGACTTATTGTTGAGATGATATGTGTGTGTTTTGTAATGTAATAGGACTTGGAGAACTACATTTTAGAGCTGATTCCCACACTCCCTCAGCTGGATGGCCTGGAGAAGTCCTTCTATTCCTTTTATGTCTGCACCGCTGTCCGCAAGTTTTTCTTCTTCCTGGATCCCCTACGGACTGGTTTGTTACTTATGATAACTAACCAAAAACATATTTGTCAAATGTGCATATTTCTGTAAGATTCCTATAACTTCTTTGTCATGCCTATAACTTGTTTGTCACTGCCTGCTCTGACAAAATAACATCTTGTTCCATTTATTCATGTTTATTCTCAGGGAAAATTAAGATTCAAGACATCTTGGCCTGCAGCTTTTTGGATGATCTACTCGAGCTGAGAGATGAGGAGCTTTCCAAGGAGAGCCAGGAATCCAACTGGTTCTCTGCACCCTCTGCTCTTAGAGTTTATGGTATGCAGCAGCTATTTGATTTAAAAAAATGCCTCATAGACTTTAGGCTAATCTGATGCCGGTAACACCTGAATGTTCAAATAAAAAAGAGATTCTAGATGATCTTTGTCCTTGCCCTCTTGGTAAGATGGTCGATCATGTGTTCCCTTTTGTAGGTCAGTACCTGAATCTTGACAAGGACCACAACGGCATGCTCAGTAAGGAGGAGCTGTCTCGCTACGGCACTGGCACTCTGACCAGCATATTTCTGGACCGCGTGTACCAGGAGTGCCTCACCTACGACGGAGAGATGGTAAGAACCTTGCCTGCTGTTCTGACCTATTTTACTATACATGTGCGCACTTAGAATAGATGATTGATGTCAGAGTGTTGCAAAGACTCTCCTTGCAGGTTTATAGCTCTTTATTTGTCTAAATTTAAAACAGTTTAACCAAATACAATGACTTTGAACTGTACGAAACCATCTAAAACACACTCTTACTCAGAATTGCTCAGATTCCACATGGCATAAGACCATTATCACATAGTCGTTCTAAGATTTTATCAAAGGACACAGTAAGTGCGAAATGTGTTATGACCTGATTTGATGCTTAATCTGGTCTTGACTCTGTGTCTCTCACAGGACTATAAGACGTACCTGGACTTTGTCCTGGCTCTGGAGAACAGGAAGGAGCCTGCAGCGCTGCAGTACATCTTCAAGCTGCTGGACATGGAGAATAAGGGCTACCTCAATGTCTTCGCACTCAACTACTTCTTCAGGGTGAGACATTCGAGGGATAAATAGAGACAGCAGAGTAGACAGTGGGACCTCTCCATCTGAAATCCTGCCCACTGAATAAAAAGTGTTGTAATGAGTCTCCCGAGTGGCGCAGCAGTCTAAGGCACTGCATGGCAGTGCTGAGGCATCACTACAGACTCGGGTTCGATCCCAGGCTGTGTCACAGTCGGCTGTGCCCAGGAGACCCATGAGGCTGCGCACAATTGGCCCAGCGTCATCCGGGTTATGGGAGGGTTTGTCGGGCCGGGATGTCCTTGTCTCATCGTGCTCTAGCAGTGTTTCGGAGGACGCGGTCCATCTCCCAAGACTGTAACTACCAATTGGATACCACGAAATTGGGGAGAAAACAAAAAATATATATCAATTATCAACTTTTTTTGTGAACAATTATTATTTATCAAAACAATCAATGAGAATAATAATAATAATTGATCTACTTCTGAAAACTGTTGGAATCATGTATTTTTGCTTCATGTATTTTCCACCAGGCCATTCAGGAGCAGATGAAAATCCATGGCCAGGAGTCGGTGTCCTTCCAGGATGTCAAGGTAAATGGACTTTGTCCCCTGTTACCGTATTCACCATGGAGGAAGTAACTCTGAAGTATACTACTGGTTACTTTAAATCAGCTTAAAGTATCCATTTCCTCCAGAAATATTGTGTGGTTACACCATGCCCAAAAGCCATTGGGCGCAAATTGATTTTGTCCCCCCACACCAAATGGGATCACAACTCGCAGGTTGAAATATCAGAACAAACTCTGAAGCAATTATATTAATTTGAAGAGAGGTCAAAAAGTATGAAAAATGTATGGCAATTTAGCTAGCTAGCTTGCAGTTGCTAGCAAATTTGTCCAATTTAGTAAGCTTGCTGTTGTTAGCTCATTTGTCCTGGGATATAAACGTGAGTTGTTATTTTACCTGAAATACACAAGGTCATCTACTCCAACAATTAATCCACACATAAAACGGTCAACTGAATCATTTCTAGTCATCTCTCCTCCTTCCAGGGTTTTTCTTCTTTGGACTTTATATGGCGATTGGCATCTAGCTTTCATAATAAGGTGTATTACCACAACTGACCCACCAACCTCAGTTCATCTTTCAATTACCCACATGGGTATAACCAATGAGGAGATGGCACGTGGGTATATGCTTCTATAAACTAATGAGGAGATGGGAGAGGCAGGAATTGCACTACTTTCAGTGTCACAAATAGAACTGACTTCTATTTTAGCGCTTGGCAACGCAGACACTCGTTGGCGTGCACGAGCAGTGTGGGTGAAATGATTGAATAACATGCATGTCCATTTATTTTGGAACGCACACGTGATTGTTCTGGTCAGCATGTTAGTGTGGGCATCAAGCATTTGTAGAAGGTATTGTGCTCAGTAGGTGTTCAGTGTTTCCCCAAGCTCTATTCTGAGTTTGTTTATACAAATCTTACATTGATGCAAATTTGTCATGCCATAAAATCGAAGTTCCCTGACGCTTTTTACAGTCTCAAACTGCATTCTCATTTGTACTAGTAGGGATTTTGTTTTTAATACTGGAATCTTTAATGGTGATACGTCCGTTTGCGATATTACAAGAAGTTACTGCAAAGAACAGTTTTTTCCCTCAGACGTCATTGCATGCGTGATAGAACAGCAGCATATCTTCTGACATTTCTTTTACCATGATGCGTGATGCTCCCCAGCTCTGCTTCAACAAAACAAAAACAACGGCTGTGGGGCAGACAGTGGCGGTTTTCCCCACTGTGGATTACATCTTTAATAATGATTTCAATAATTAACTCAATGATTTTAATAAGTTGTTTTAAAAAAAGTTGCAATGTTGTGCCTTCAGGATGAGATCTTTGACATGGTGAAGCCAAAGGATCCCTACAAGATCACGCTGCAGGATCTAGTGAACAGCAGCCAAGGAGACACAGTAACCAGCATTCTCATTGATCTCAACGGATTCTGGACTTATGAAAACAGGGAAGTTCTGGTTGCTAATGACAACGACAGCAACACAGCTGACCTTGACGATACATGAATCTTCAGTCAAACTGGGGACTACTAGACTCAGCAAGAAGAAGATAAATGTTACGGTAAAGATTCTAGACACACTCACTGGAACTCAGTTGTTTAAAAAATAACTTGTCAAGACTTCGAAATACAACAGTTGTATGACCTGTTTAAATGTTTATTAATTTAGTGTACATAGTATAGAAAATGAAAATACTATGTATTTTACTCTAAAAATGACTATAAAAAGCCTTCAAATGAAACTGTTTTTCCATTAACACATTATAAAATGATTTTACATAATTATGTTGGCCTTTCAGTTTTTCTTTCCTTGGGTAAAGGTGTGTAGTGTGAATACCGTAGGATGGGAAAATATTTTCCTTATACAACCAGCCCTAATAAAGTGGCATTTCATATTATTTGGGGACTGTGAAAAGTAGTTATCTTGACAATACTGCTGTTCAAAAGAAAAGCAGCAGATATTTTTTAAACATGTTTCGCTTTACCTTGGGCTTCCTTCTCAAGCCTTATACACACACTCAGAAGGGATCATGGCAGATTAGATAAACTTCAGCAAAGCTATTTCTAAATGTATGGTTCTGGACAATAGTAATGATTGAAGTGTGAGCACAGATGCCAACAAACAACGTGTGACGTTTTGTTAAAGGAGAACTGGAGGACAGTTCTCAACATCATTTTGATGACCTTTCTGAAAAGTACTGGAGAACTAGTCATAGTAAAACAATAAGATTTTTGTGGGTATTTTAAGGGGAAAATTGTCACGGTTGACAATGAATATAAAAAACAATTTCCAACTGAAATAAATAAACTATTCCAATAACATTATGCACCTCTGGAATGGTTTTAGAAAGGTCACTTATCTCGCTGCTAACTTATTGTATAACAATGTTATTAAGTACCTGAAAAAATGTATCAGATCTCTTAAACCTGCAAATAGTTAAAATCAGCATCATATCTATAATGTGTGTGCTCATTCACTGACGCACAGCAATGTTCATTGCACACAAAAGTTAATGCATATTGACAACGCAGCAACTAAAAAATATGTATTCTGTCTCATGTCTGACTTACAGTATTAATAGAACATGATCAATATGATACAAAAATAAGAACTACACTATAGCAAAAATGCTGAAGCTACATCGTGAAATGTGAAGATGTCCATTTAATTGAACTGTTAGGTGGGGATGGGGGCAGGGAATCTGTTGGCATCAGATGTGGTATCTTGATCCAGCTCAAAGGTGACGTTGACGAAGGAGGCTTTACCCTCCGGCTGCTCCATGGCTGGCTGCTGCATCTCCTGTTCACGCTCCTCCTCAAAACGACGCTCTGCCTCCTCAGACAGCCGGTTCTCCTCCTCCTCCTCCTCCTCCTGTCAGTCACAACATGAATGAGGAGCAGGGATACTAAACTACACCTTGGAGTAGTAACAAGTAGTGAAAATAGTGGTAACACATTAGTAGTAATTAAGCATTCCAAGGTCTGCCAGTAGATGCTTCCCCATTGACAAGACAACGTACCTCCTTTTTCATTCTGTAGTACTCGTCGATAGCATACTGGTACTTAGGTGACGTAATGCCAAACAATGAGGCCATTCTCTCCCCAAGATAGTCACAAACTGAAAGCACAAGGCAGAGGCACAGTATTACCAAGACACAGAACATTACATTTATATAGGATATATTTTGACACTCATGTGTGTATCTTTAGTCTAGTACACATAATACCACATTTACCTGAAATAGTGGAGGTTGCCACTCTCCACATGTGAAACAAAAAATATGGACCCCAAGTCAACCTGGACTATAACAAAATTATGACACAATAAGAAAAAGTTAACAAAATGCAGGAATATTTCATTCTATTCAAGCTCATGTAATGGAGTAAAGTCCAATTTGAATTTATAAGGACATAGAAACTAACAGGGTCAGCTGAGGTCTTAACAGCTATAGAAGCTTGCACTTCCTCCTCTTCTTCTTCATCTGTGCTGTATTCCTCCATGGTCTCTCCACTGGCAAAGTAAATTGTTCTTCGGGGCACCTTCTGCTTCTTCATCCCTATGTCTCCCAGCTCCACACTCTCAAACTCCTTCACCATATTGGAGCTCTGTCAATCATCATCACCAACAAAAACAGTATATTCTCAAAACATGTTTGGTTACAGCTGGTAGAAACAGGATTTTACTATCATGTTAGCGCTAGAAAACTTAGCAGCTACATTATAGGGCTGTTTACATTTGTCTCACGTTATTTTGAGGTTAGTAAATCACCATTTGAATGAAAACATTCCAACAGGTTTTTCAAGCAGTTTCTGTGAGTGATTGATTCATAGCCAGCTATGTCTGTGTTATAATTGTGAACAAATAACCTACAGAATGCACATATTTATGTTCGAGATAGCTAGATATATAGCTAGCTGCTGATGCTACAAGGAAGTATTAACGTTAGATCGCTAGCTAAAACAACCACAACACACAATGTTTTTTTATTGGCTATACTCATGAGAACAGGTCTAAAATTGTAATTATGACACAATCGCACCTTTTCAGCGTCCATAGTTTTCCCCAAAGAGATGTTGACATTAGTGAGATATAGCGACAGCTCTGCCATCTCACTTCTCTCTCAAATTTCGGAAGTGACGTAGATAGGGGTTTGGTCATAGAGATCCTATTAAATTACAAGACGGATTTTTCATAAACTCTCAAAGATCCAGAATGGATATGGCAGCCACCTTGGTCAGGGAGAAATCCAAAACCTGTCGAATTGGAATGAATGGCAGTAAAGGCATAGGTGATGGATTTCCTGCTTTTACTTACACAGGACAATAAATGTAACGCATAAGTAAGTTACCAGGGGGCAGGGCTACCGACGTTAAAACGAATCTGAAGAGGGGTCTGGCTAAGGCTAAAACTGGCGAGTGTAGAGTATAGGGATATTGTTATCCACGTCGGCACCAACGATGTTCGGATGAAGCAGCCAGAGGTCACCAAGCACAACATAGCTTCAGCGTGTAAATTAGCTAGAAAGATGTCTCGGCATTGAGTAATTGTTTCTGGCCTCCTCCCAGTTAGGGGGAGTGATGAGCTCTACAACAGTCTCACAACTCAATCGCTAGTTGAAAACTGTTTTCTGTGCAACCCAAAATATACAATATGTAGATAACATGCCCTCTTTCTGGGACTCGTCCACAACATGTTGTCTAATCGGGTGTCCACAAACAGGACCAAGCTTGGCTTGCTGAGGAATGACAGGACTCTAACTCCTCTAGCTCCACAATGAGATAAGGTGCAGACCAGGCAGCAGGCTGTCAGCAGCCGCTGTTCACTTTAGCAATCTCACTGGAATAAAGACCTCCTCCATTCCTGTCATTATTGAAAAAGATTATGATATCTCAAAATAGGGCTACTTAATGTTAGATCCCTCACTTCCAAGGCAGTTAAAGTCAATGAACGAATCACTGATCATAATCGTGATGTGATTGGCTTGACTGAAACATGGCTTAAACCTGATGAATTTACTGTGTTATGAAGGAGGCCTCTCCTCCTGGTTACGCTAGTGACCATATCCCCATGCATCCCGCAATGGCGGAGGTGTTGTTAACATTTATGATAGCAAATTTCAATATACCTAAAAAAAATGGCTGTGTTTTTGTGTTTTGAGCTTCTAGTCATGAAATCTATGCAGCCTACTCATTCACTTTTTATGGCTACTGTTTACAGACCTCCAGGACCATATATAGAGTTCCTCACTGAGTTCCCTGAATTCTTATCGGACCTTGTAGTCATGGCAGATAATATTCACATTTATGGTGACTTTAATATTCATGGAAAAGTCCACAGATCCAAAAGGCTTTCGGCGCAATCACCGACTCAGTGGGTTTTGTTTCCGGACCTACTCACTGCCACAGTCATACCCTGGACCTAATTTTGTCCCGTGGAATAAATATTGTGGATCTTAATGTTTTTCCTCATAATCCTGGATCATCGGACCACCATTTTATTATGTTTACAATCGCAACAGGTAATCTGCATAGACCCCAACCAAGGATCATCAAAAGCCATGCTATGAATTCTCAGATAACCCAAAGATTCCTAGATGCCCTCCAGACTCCCTCCACCTACCCAAGGACGTAGGAGTACAAAAATTGGTTAACCACCTAACTGAGGAACTAAATTTAACCTTGCGTAATACCCGAGATGCAGTCACACCCCTAAAAACAAAAAACATTTGTCACAAGAAACTTGCTCCCTGGTATACAGAAAATACCAGAGGCCTGAAGCAAGCTTTCAGAATATTGGAATGGAAATGGAACTCTGCCAACCTGGAAGACTTCCGACTAGCTTGGAAAGACAGTACCGTGCAATATCGAAGGGCCCTCACTGCTGCTCAATCATCCTATTTTTCCAAACGAATTGAGCAGAATAAGAACAATCCAAAATAAATAAAAAATGTATACTGTCGCAAAGCTAACTAAAAAGCAGAAAGAGAGGATGGCTTTCACTCCAGCAGTGATGAATTCATGAACTTCTTCAACGAAAATATCATAATCATTAGAAAGCAAATTACGGACTCCTCTTTGAATCTGCATATTTCTCCAAAGCTCAGTTGTCCTGAGTCTGCACAACACTGCCAGGACCTGGGATCAATGGAAACACTCAAGTTTTTAAAATCCTATATCTTCTTGACACATTTGTGAAAATTATTATGGCTTCTAAACCTTCAAGCTGCATACTGGACCCTATTCAAACTAAACTACTGAAAGAGCTGCTTCTTGTGCTTGGCTCTCCTATGTTGAATATAATTAATGGCTCCCTATCCACCGGATGTGTTCCAAACTCACTAAACGTGGCAGTAATAAAGCCTCTCTTGAAAAAGCCAAACCGTGACCCAGAAAATAAATAAAAACTATATCAAATCTCTCATTCCTCTCAAAAAAATGGGAAAATCTGTTGCGCAGCAAGTCACTGCCTTCCTGAAGACAAACAATGTATACGAAAAGCTTCAGTCTGGTTTTAGACCCCAATCAAATAACTGAGACTGCACTCATGAAGGTGGTAAATTACCTTTTAATGGTGTCAGACCAAGGCTCTCCATCTGTCCTCGTGCTCCTGGACCTTAGTGCTGCTTTTGACACCATCAATCACTACATTGTTTTGGAGAGATTGGAAACCCTAACTGGTCCACACAGACAAGTTTTGGCCTGGTTTAGATCTTATCTGTCGGAAAGATATCAGTTTGTCTCTGTGGATGGTTTGTCCTCTGACAAATCATTTGTACGTTTCAGTGTTCCTCGAGGTTCCGTTTTAGGACCACTATTGTTTTCACAATATATTTTACCTCTTGGTGATGTCATTCGGAAACATAATGTTAACTTTCACTGCTATGCAGACAATACACAGCCCTACATTTCGATAAAATATGGCAAAGCCCCAAAATTGCCCTCCCTGGAAGTGGATGGGGGCACATTTTTTACTTTGAAACTCAGACAAAACAGAGATGCTAGTTCTAGGTCCCAAGAAACAAAGAGACCTTCTGTTGGATCTGACAATTAATCTTGATGGTTGTACAATCATCTCAAATAAAACTGTGAAGGACCTTGGCGTTACTCTTGATCCTGATATCTCTTTTGATGAACATATCAATACTATTTCAAGGACAGCTTTTTTCCATTTTCATAACATTGCAAAACTCTGAAACTTTTTGTCCAAAAATGATGCAGAAAATCGTTACTTCTAGATTAGACTACTGCAATGCTCTACTTCCCGGCTACCTGGATAAAGCACTAAATAAACTTCAGTTAGTGCTGAACATGGCTGCTAGAATCTTGACTAGAACCCAAAAATGTGATCATATTACTCCAGTGCTAGACTCTCTAAACTGGCTTCCTGTGAAGGCTAGGGCTGATTTCAGGGTTTTACTGCTAACCTACAAAGCATTACATGGGCTTGCTCCTACCTATCTCTCTGATTTGGTCCTGCCGTACATACCTACATGTACGCTACGGTCACAAGACGCAGGCCTCCTTATTGTCCCTAGGGCTTTCTATAGAGCTCTATTTTTATGGAATGGTCTGCCTATCCATGTGAGAGACGCAGACTCAACCTTTAAGTCTTTATTGAACACTCATCTCTTCAGTAGGTCCTATGATTGAGTGTAGTCTGGCCCAAGGGTGCGAAGGTGAACTGAAAGGCACTGGAGCGACGCACCGCCCTTGCTGTCTCTGCCTGGCCGGTTCCCCTCTCTCCACTGGGATTCTCTGCCTCTGACCCTATTACGGGTGCTGAGTCACTGGCTTATTAGTGCTCTTCCATGCCGTCCCTAGGAGGGGTGCGTCACTTGAGTGGGTTGAGTCACTGACGTGATCTTCCTGTCCGAGTTGGCGTCCCCTCGGGTTCGTGCCGTGGGTGAGATCTTTGTGGGCTATACTCAGCCTTGCCTCAGGGTAGTAAGTTGGTGGTTTGCGGATATCCCTCTAGTGGTGTGGGGGCTGTGCTTCGGGCAAAGTTGTTGGGGTTATATCCTGCCTGGTTGGCCCTGTCCGGGGGTATCATTGGACGGGGCTGCAGTGTCTCCCGACCCCTCCTGTCTCAGCCTCCAGTATCTATGCTGCAATAGTTTGTGTCAGGGGGCTAGAGTCAGTCTGTTATATCTGGTGTAATTCTCCTGTCTTATCCAGTGTCCTGCGTGAATTTAAGTTTTCTCCTTCTAATTCTCTCTCCCTTCCCTCCCCGGAGGACCTGAGGCCTAGGACCATGCCTCAGGACTACCTGGCCTGATAACTCCTTACTGTCCCCAGTCCACTTAGTCGTGCTGCTGCTCCAGTTTCAACTGCTCTGCCTGCAGCTATGGAACCCTGACCTGTTCACCAGGTGTGCTACCTTGTCCTGGACCTGCTGTTTTCGACTCTCTCTCTCTACCACACCTGCTGTCTCGAGCTCTGAATGCTCGGCTATGAAAAGCCAATTGACATTTACTCCTGAGGTGCTGACCTGTTGCACCCTCTACAACCACTGTGATTATTATTATTTGACCCTGCTCAGCTGCAATGAAAGTGCGGGGCTCAACTGCAATGAAAGTCCTCCACCTTGCGCACTTGAGAGGTATGGCAAAAATAACAGCACTTGGGTCAAACCATTTCTCCAAATGGCTTGATAAAATAATACTACATTTGAAGATGTCGTTAGTACAACGAAATGGACAACATACTATAGGGAAACTAAAAGTGTATCAAACAGATGTATTTTCATAAGGAAAACAAACTATGTCGGCCTGTTTCATAAGTGGGATTTTGCAGAGTATTGTTTTCATCCCCCACATAGTCATAGAAGTGGTATGATCCAATAGTATTGAACGCAAAGCTGCTGAATGTTGTTTGTTTTCCACACAGAGAGTAGCGGAACAGTACCGTTGTCGCACAATCTTACAACGGTTATATTTACACTTTTGTTTGCGAATAATAGTTTAGTGGCCTGCGCCATGGCTCTGTGCGGGGGTGTTGGAGCCATGGCTTTACCAAGCGAGCTTATCGTCCACATATTTTCATTCTTGTCCGACCGTGACAAGCTTCGGGCCTCGTCCGTGTGCTCTCGCTGGAGGGAGTGTCTGTTTTACCCATCGCTTTGGATGGAGCTCAAGTTGCGTGTCGGAGGTGGCTCGAATGGGGGAGGCTATGGCTCCGAACAGACCCCAAGATTAGACTTTCTCATGAGGAAGTTTGGCTCCTTCGTGCGCGAGCTACAGCTCGAGTTTGCCCCAGTTGAAGGATATCTAAGGCCATTGAATGGCGTGGAGGGCAGGATGGAATCTGTCGAAAGCGACCCTCAGTTCCCTGGCCGCTGGAAAGAGGCAATTATCACCTATTTGGACCAGGTGTTGTGTGTCCTCGGATGTATTCGAAACAACAGGTAGTTGGATACATCAACATAATGTTTAATGCGAAGTGCGTCAGCTACGCCATACTCGTCAATTTGAGTGTGTTGGGTCTGCGTAGTCAGTGAGCTAACCTTTAGCTAGCCTAACTATAAACAAACCCACCATGTCATTACGTAATCGGGCCATGTCGTTCACTACGGATTTCTGCTTATACTGCCTGATTGATGTGTCGTTTTTTGCCTATTCAAGCTATAATCTAGCTACTTGGTATATAGGACATGTCAGTCTGAAGTCTGTTTTTCTGCCTGGTATGCAAATGTTGCTAGGGCATGTTTATAATTTGAACTGCATTGCTGCAGCAGTGGTGGTCATGCTCAGGTAATCTATAAACGGAACCACTAAGGTCAGCAATGACATGATGATGATGTTGAAAGGTGCTGATTGTCACAGGCCTTCTGGAAAATTGGTGAGGACGTGCTTGTTTGCAGTCGTATTTGTTGCAGTGTACAATTAGAACATACTGTCACTGACCTCCACTATGTCTGATTGTGTCTGGTTTTGTCTAAAGCTCACTACTTTCTCGCTCTAGAAATCTCCAGAAGCTGAGTCTGTATGGGGATACCTGCATTCTTCAGGATGAGGGCATTCTGGACAGTGCCTATCTCAACCAGGTTGACCAAGGAGGAGTGAAAATCAAAGAGTGAGTGGCTTTATATCTTGCCCAAGTTGACAAAATCACAGTACAAACTGTCCTCAGTTGAAATTCTGCCTCATAGAATTACATAACTAGGTTATTTATTTATTTAACCTTTATTTGATTAGGCAATTCAGTTAAGAACTCATTCTTATTTACAATGAAGGTGCCTTATGACAGATTTTGACCTTGTCAGCTCGGGGATTTGATCTAGCAATCTAGCAACCTTTTGGTTACTGGGCCAATGCTCTAACCACTAGGCTACCTGCTGCCCCAGGTAACCTAATAGGATTTATGTTCTGCCTAGTTTTTTTTTCCTGTACTCATTTAGAGTAGGCTTTTATTTGCAGATATGAGAGTTAGACGTTATAAAGATTCTAACTTTCTCTCTCCTCTCTCTCTCTCTCTCTTTCTGTCTTTGTGTTTGTATTCCTCTGGCCTGAAATAGGATCCAGCAGCTGTTAGTGGAAGTTTTGTCTAACAGCAGGCAGATGAAGTGGCTGTCCTCAGCCTTCATGCTGGGTGTGGTGACCCCCTTCTCCCTGGCCTCTCTGTCCAACCCCAGCGCTGCCTCCCTGGAGCACCTCAGCCTGTTGGACAACCAGCTGCCCTGCCTGTCCTCCCCTGTGGAGCTGGAGCGCCTTGTCCACCTGCGTTCCCTGGCCCTCGACTTCTGTGACTTCACGTCTGAGATGTGCCGCCTGCTGGCTGGAGGACACCGTGCTCCACTACACCGCCTCTCCTTGATGGTGAATGGCGCCGCTCTGGAGGCCAAGCCGCTGGATTGCACCGCCAGTGAGGATGACTGGAAGGCCCTGGTCCGACGCTGCGCTAACCTGCGGGTCTACATGATGGCCCTGGATGTGTCCAGCCAGGACCTGCTGAGGGTGCTCAAGCCCAGCCTGCCCCTGGAGAGGATCCACCTGGACAGCTACTCCACCCTGGTCACAGACGGCACTCTGGAGCTCATTTCCCAGCAGTACAACAAGACCCTGAGCCACTTCGTCCTGATGAGGGATGACACCGGCTTCCCTGACCTCAGTGTCAACCGCAACGAGGACCCGCTGGTCCTACTGGCCTGGCGCTGCGTACACCTCTCTGTCCTGGTTATCCATGGTGAGTCAGCCTGGGTCAAAAGCTAGTATTATATAGCTCAACACTTTTAGTGTAGACTAACATTTTAATGGGAGTGATTTACATTTAAAATATCATGGGTTCTAGTTGCGCAGATAAAATAACCAGTTATAGATCTTTTCTATAGGAGTAATGTTATGTCTAGTGTGTGTATAGTGTAGAGGTCATATTGGCAGCATGTTGATTTGTATAGCACAGATCAAATGGAGTTGGTTTACATTCAGTATGCAGTATGTTTTTTCTAAAGTGGTGTTCAATGTGATTCTCCTCTGTCTGAACACCACAGGCTACACTGTGTGGTCCCACAACCTGGTGGCCATCTCCCGTCTACGTGGCTCCAGCCTCAAGGTCCTGGCTGTGTCCGAGGAGAGTATCGACTTCGACCCGGACCAGGGGGTCTTCATGGAGGGTGACCCCGTCCACAACCTGGTGAAGGAGGTGTCCCAGGGCCTGGGGCGCATCTGGCACCCCTCCATGGACTCCAACTTGGTCCTCAGCGAGCCCACCCAGCACTTCCACAGGGAGATGCAGAGCTTCAGCCTGGGCATGTAGACTAGAGCTACAACCGCCAGGCTGGGCCTCCATCTGGGTCGTGTTCATTAGGCACCAAACGGAAAAAAACAAGACAGGGAGGGACTACCCGGACTTGTCCAGTAAGAAACGCTCATCTTCTGTTTTCTGTTGCAAAACGTTTTGAAATGTTTTCTGTTGCGTGCCCTAAAGAACACGACCCTGGTCTGGCCTGCTGCACATGCTCAGTGCTTGTCATGATGATATAATCTAAACCTTATGGGTCCTATCTCATTTGCATACTTTATTTTTAGTTTATATTTTTTTCTTTGTAGAATGAACTAATCCTTTATATGTGCTGTGTTTAATCAGTATTAGCTCTATATTTATATCTATCTATATATATCCTGCTTATGAATAGGAGAGTATAGTTGGGTATTTGATTAGTAGCTAATTGAGCGATTGGTGTATGGAGGGGGCTTTTTTTTACACAGCTAGCTTACTTGTATTGCAAGTTTTCTTTTTTGTTTTGTCTGTTTGTTGTTTTTCTCTTAGCGAGTGCTGAGTTACCGTAAACTAACTTATCAGTTAATCCACCTTGGCTTTTTGCAATGACGGAATCCTTTGTAATTGTTTGTTCACCTTTTTAAGGGGAGATTAGTCCAGTGGTCTTCCGGCAGAGGGAGGGACAGTGCTGGTGGACTGTTAGGCCCCCCCTAACCCCTCCCTTCCTGTCTGCTCTTTACTTTTGTGTTTTGGAGATAATATGATTGCTATGTTACGGGACTAAGATCCTGCTGGTTCTTCTCAGCCTAGAGGTGGGATGTGATACAGTTCTGTTGGTGAAACCAATTGCTGAGGTTTCCACACTGACACACTCATGCTGAGGCCCTTTGAACTGCCTACGTACAGCTGCAGTACTTTAGTCAGGGGTCAGCATTGACAGTTATGTGTTGCAGTTTGCTCTCAGAAAAATCCTCTGTCTGTCTCAGGTAGGCAAAACATGATGATGAAGATGGTGTTGGGGGTGATGATGATGATGTATACTATGAAACAATCAGCTAGTCTGTCAGTTTAATCCAGTTTTTCTTGAGTCACAGTTGCCTTGGAAATCCCCTTGCGTTCTGGATTCAATCGTTTTTGCCATCAAATCTGCCCCTTTTACCACGGGGTAAACAAACTTAGTCGTACATTTGTTTTAAGATTAAGGTGTTGAAAGAGTTTAAAGAATGGCAAACTACTCCTTGCACGTATTTCTCTTGTTCACAGTTTTAGGGCAAAGTACTTGCTGTGTTGACTGACTCCAGGGCCACAGTGTTTCACCTGCTGAGCGTTGGATGGAGGGAGGCATATATTTGCTTGTTCCATATCTCAGGATTTTTGCACTTTCTGTACTTTTTTCCAATGAAGGCTTTATTTTAATGCAAAGCTTTCTGTTGTTCTAAGGACCAGTGTGCGTGGTGGTGGGACTGAATACTGGATACTAATACTGGGGAAAGAAATCTTCCAACACAACGCACACCAGAGGTTGTTGGTTTTATTTTTCTAGCCCCGCCTCGTTCCCTCGATTGAACTTTTAAGAAGGTTAAGATCTGTGATGTCCGTCTGTGAAAAGACTTTTAATGACGTTTTCTATTGTTGTGTACTTGCTGTTTTAGAGCTCAGAGTAGTAGAGGGAATCTGAAGTTGGTTGCTCAGTGGTAGAATGTAAATGTGAAGCTAACAACCTTTTTTAATGTGTAAAGTTGTCTGCTATCCAGAATTCCCCCTACGTACGAATATCTTCTTCTTTATCCTCGCTTGTAAAGCTTAGGGAACCAGTCTTGACTGATAAGGCAGTACAGTGTGTGGGGCCTGGAATAAGTGACCTCTCTGGTAGGCCTCTGCTTGTTCTGTGCTGCTGAGATGTTGTAACATTCCAGAGAGACGAGAGTAGGCTACATCTCTTGACCTTGAGTGGTTATGAAGCCGTCGGTCGGCTATTGCTTCTTGTTGCGTTCCTCCGTGCCCATGACTTTCATTGGTACTACCAAAGCCAGCCATTTCAGTTAAAGAATAGATAAAGTACTGTATATTGAGGAAAAAATGATCTTGCATAGAAACATCTGACATCAGATGGCAAGAAGTGTGTGTGATCCATGTTTCAAACAATGTCACAATCAGCCTGTGGAATCCACTACTAATCTGTTTAGCTGTTGCAGTCAGATATGAGCCTGCATGCAAGGTTCCACTCGGAGTAAACTTAGTCTATCTACGGTTTATGCATGAGAAGCATCATTATGGGGAAAAAGTAATATTGAAACTATATGCATGTTAAGAGGGATTCTAAAAGTGTTCAAGTTTTGTCTATTTTTAGTACCACACCAAAAAGGATAGATAATATTCTATATTTGGAGTTAACTTGTTTGTGCTGAACAGGGGTAGGGTAAGACCTTGTTAGAGGTAGAGGATGACGAATGCCAGTCAATTGTTACAATGTGTAAAACATCCTAATGTTGCATTCATGCTGTGCCTAAATCCAGAGGAGCTTTAATTTCAAATGTTCCATTTGTTCTGCGTTCGTTTCCAGTTCATTGTCTAGTACCGCATTTGACTACCGTTACAGAAGCATAGCTCATTTACGCATTAGTGTTTGTTTTTTTTGGTGTATGTTTTGTTTAAAGTTTCAAAAGTGCATACATCAGAGAAGGGGGTGTATGGTGTGTTTGAAGTAAAACATGGTGTACCACTTTCTCACCCGTGAGCAGGAAACAGCCTTTCTCAGGGTTACTGTCAGTTGCGGGAGAGGAGGAAATGATTTCCATCGCTCAGGCCTCAACATCATAATGAAAGTTAGGATCAATCTTTTTTCCAACAAGTCACTGGATTTTAAAAACGTTGTGTCAGCGCGTCTGCGTCAGCTGCCAAAGATCACGGTGTGAAACAACTCTTAAAGTGCCCACATGCTGGCAGAGGGCAGGGCCCATGGCTGATCAGCCGTGATGTACTACTACGACTACTCCTTTACAACTACTACTATACTTCTAGAAATATGATATACTTACTGAATAGGGGGTGAAGTTGGACCACATGTGGTGCACAGCTGAGCTGTGGTTTGGTCAACAACAGTAGAGCTCTCTCTCTTTACAAATGCACCTGTATCACTGTGAAGAGTGAATGTAATTTAAGTATAGATAAAATCAAGATTGGTTGATTCTATCAGACCAGTACGCTGCTAAGAAACGTGTAAGGAACATTCCACTGGGGAGTTAAAAACAAACAAAATGGCCAAATGTCTGCATGAGATGACTTATTTTTTTTACTGTTTTATTCTTTGTTTTGAAGGGTAACGGGATCCAGTAGGTAGGTCACAACTGGTCTTTTGATGAAAATAATTGTTTGCATAGAGGTTGTTTACCCCAGTCTTTCTGCATGTTTAAAAGGCACAGGAGAGCAGACTAGGGATATTTTGTTACTATGGACAAAAAGACCAGTTGGGTTATTTGTAGGTTACAACTGTGAGGTTGGATCCCCTTTTTTTATTTGCTATTGTTTTATTATTTCTGAACACTTTTTATATGCATTTGCAATCCAAATCTCTCTTGAGTAGGATGAAGCTGTGTAGCTACAGTGAGCTGCTTGGAGGGCAGGTCTAACTGTTGCCTATAGAAGCGTATTGCACTCAGAAAGCTACAGTACCTTACAGCTAAATGAACTCATGCCAGCCTTAAGAGTGTAAATGCTTGAAGTTAAGAGACCTGAGTGAGAAGAACTGATGCTTTCTGTCTTTGGTTTTATTCCATTATTAAAAACCTGAACCACTGTAATACCACAGGTCCACTGTTGTGAGGGTCAGGAGGGAGGCGAGCTTAAAACAAGCCAGATCTCTTAATGGCTGGCTTGCATTACAGCAGTCAAACTATGCAAGTGGAATGCATATAATCCTGTGGCTTCTTTTTTTTTTGTCACTTACAAATGGAAATAACTTGCTACGATACTTGGCCTTATTACAATTATTATTGTTTTAAGATCTTGATTCTTCGGAAGCCAAACTGTTTCAAAGGCAACCGTGGGTTACAGACATGGTCTCTATGAGACTGGCCAGCAGGCCCCAGTTAAGTGGTACGAATGTCGTGCATTTGTTTAAAATCAGGACAGTTTGCAATAAAATAAGTCATACATTACAAGTGGCAACCACGGGGGCACGAGCAGTGCGAACACCTGGGCTGCGTCCTTATACATTTTTGGGGAAGAAAATAACTCGCATTGCATATTTGTATATATCAATACATATACTCTTATGCAACATGTCTGGGTTCTATTTATGAACGCGGTTTGTTACCATCTTAAATGTTTAAATATTTGGACAGGTGTGTTCTGTTTCAAGTGAGCACATAGCATTGGATTTTATATGTACATCTGCTAATGGGAAATCCACTGGCGCATGTGTGAAAATGCCAGGTGTGGAGAGAATTTTATTGATTTAGAAAAGTGATCCAAGGTTTCAAGATAGCTAAAGAAGGAAAATCCTATGAAAAAACCCCATAACTGACAGATTGGGTAAACCAGCTGAATGTTGATTTGAATCAATGTTGAATGCTTCTTTTAATCAGTGAATAAAAGCATTATAAAGACACATGGTCTTTTGTATTATTCATTGTTTCTGATCCTTAGTTTTTATTGCAGTGTTTAATCTTGTG
Source organism: Oncorhynchus mykiss (assembly GCF_013265735.2). Taxonomy (NCBI): domain Eukaryota; kingdom Metazoa; phylum Chordata; class Actinopteri; order Salmoniformes; family Salmonidae; genus Oncorhynchus; species Oncorhynchus mykiss. Next base: position 28,065,733 of record NC_048589.1, read on the forward strand.
CAACATCTCACCCTTAATATTCATCAGGTGTAATTTGACCTTACAGGAACATGTCAGAGCTAGACGCCGTTGGACGTTTGTGACTTGGCACAGCTTATATGGTTCAGATCATGAGGTTACAACTATACCTGAATAGGACCAATGTCATTTTTAATGAAACATTTGATACTATATGAACATTACAACAGCAACAATTGAATTACTTGAGCATAACATTTTACAATAAATCTCTTCATATTCCATGACCTTTAATGATCAAACTATGGACGGTCAAGACCTCAATGCTAAAAAGGTTTTTTTTAGCTCAATTTAGACAATTCCTTCACAATCTCTATATACCCATGTCAAGAATGAAAGGGACATAAGATTGATTTAAAAGGCCTTTAACAAGACAAGCAAACGCACTCTTCAAGTTAGTCCAAGTCGCCACTCAGAACAAGGCAGATTCACATAGCTATAGAGTCATCATACCCATAACACCTAGTGGTCAGAGAAATTATTTTCCCACTTCCTGTAGGGATTTCAGAAACACTTAAGGGCTGTGTAGGCTTACCCTGGCGTGACATTTTGATAACACTCTTGGACAAAGGAGACATATAGTCGGCTCTATTTATTCAGATAAAAAAATGCTAATTACTAGACATCATGCAAAATGGCAAATCCCTGCAAGCCCCTGAACATCTTTAGGTGACACCTTTGCCAACAGGTAATGTCAATTTAAAACTTGCTCAAGACAGTTTACAGAAATGTAGCCAATGTATTACTGCACTGAACAAAAATATGAAACGCAGCAAGTGTTGGGCCCATGTTTCACGAGCTGCAATAAGACTCCTGAAATTCTCCAAATGTTTTGCACACATCTGTTAGTGAGCATTTCTCCTCTGCCAAGATAATCCATCCACCTGAGTGGCATATTAAACAGCATTGTCATTGGACAATAGAAGGCCACTCTAAAATGTGCAGTTGCCACATGCCACAGATGTTTTGAGGGAGCGTTCAATTGGAATGCCCACCAAAGCTATTCTCACCAGTAAGCTGCCTCAGCCGTCTTAGAGAATTTGGCATCCGCAGACCACGTGTATGGTGTCATGTGGGTGATCAGTTTGCTGATGTTTATGTTGTGAACTTGGTTTTGGTATGGGCAAGCATAAGCAAAATAGCATTTTATCAATTGCAATTTGAATGCACAGAAATGACATGCCATGACATGATCGGGAAGCCCTTTTCTTAAGGTAACTATGTCCAACAGTTGCATATCAATATTCCCAGTCATGTGAAATGCATAGATTAGGGCCTAATGAATTCATTTCAATTGACTGATTTCCTCATATGAACTTTCAGTGAAATTCTTGCATGTTGTGTTAATATTTTTGTTCAGTATACATTTAGTGAAAATTTGATCTTTAATAGAGATTCATAACCTTTGCCTCGATTCATCCATTTTAAAGTGTTTCTAAAATTCCCTATGAGAAAAATGGTCGGAAAAACAGCTGGAAACAATTCCCTGTTTGACTGCTAGGTTTTATGAGTATTTATGACTCATACAGCTATGTGAAGCTACAAAAAAAAACTTACATAAATGATCGCTCAGTACTTCCAGTTGTGTAAAACTCCTAGTGGTACTGTATTGTTCTCTCATTAAGTCCTAAGACACAGTGATCTATGTTTGTGTGTGCAACAGACTGTGGGGGAAATAATTCCACTACCAGCCTCTAGAAAAGGGAGAAAGAGTCATATGAATGTTGAAGTTACACTTCAGGAAACAGTCCCTGAACACACGCTCAGTCGCTCACTACTATCACAACAACAGGAAATTAAGTTTCACACAGGAAGCGGGCCAAGAGAGTTTCTCCCGCACAGAGAGAGATGGCTCAGATGACATCATGTGGAGAGGGAGATTGGTCCGAAGACACTTCACTGCCAGGTGGTGAGGGCCTTGGAGGGGGTCCAGGGGGAAAACTGTCTGGGTGGGGCCTCATGGGAGGGTACCCCATATGCTGCGGTGGTGGAGGGGGGACTCGCCCGAACATTCCCGGGGGAGGTGGTCCTCGCACTACAGGGGAAATAAGGGGGAAAGGATTACATTTAGTCTGTCTACCAGTATGAAGGCAGAGACATTTAATCTGCAAGATGTAGCAAATGATGTATGGAATGACAATCTTCATCTCCCACCCAAAACTTAAATTTAATAGAAACAAATGACATAAAAACATGTAATACTATTTAACCTGCAGTTATATATATATATATATATATATATATATATATATATATATATATATATATATATATATATATATATATATATATATATATATATATATATATATATATATATATATATATATATATATATATATATATATATATATATATATATATATATATATTATAAATGTTTATTTTTAATATACCCCTTTTTCTCCCCAATTGGTAGTTACAGTCTTGTCTCGTCGCTGCAACTGCTGTACGGACTCGGGAGAGATGAAGGTTGAGAGCCGTGAATCATCCAACACACAACACAACCCAACCCAACCAAGCCGCACTGCTTGCATACAATGTCCACTTAACCCGGAAGCCAGCCGCACCAATGTGTCGGAGGAAACACCGTACATCTGGTGACCGTGTCAGTGTGCTCTGCGCCCAGCCCGCCACAAGAGTCGCTAGTGTGTGATGGGACAAGGCCAAACCCTCCCCTAACCCGGACGACACTGGGCCAATTGTGCGCCTCCCGGTTGCGGCCGGCAGCAACAGATCCTGGACTCGAACCCAGAATCTCTAGTGGCACAGCTAGCACTGTGATGCAGTGCCTTAGACCACTGCACCACTCGGAAGGCCCGTAATGCCTTTATTACAGTGCCTTGCGAAAGTATTCGGCCCCCTTGAACTTTGCGACCTTTTGCCACATTTCAGGCTTCAAACATAAAAGATATAAAACTGTTTTTTTTGTGAAGAATCAACAACAAGTGGGACACAATCATGAAGTGGAACGACATTTATTGGATATTTCAAACTTTTTTAACCAACAAAAACTGAAAACTTGGGCGTGCAAAATTATTCAGCCCCCTTAAATTAATACTTTGTAGCGCCACCTTTTGCTGCGATTACAGCTGTAAGTCGCTTGGGGTATGTCTCTATCAGTTTTGCACATCGAGAGTGACATTTTTTCCCATTCCTCCTTGCAAAACAGCTCGAGCTCAGTGAGGTTGGATGGAGAGCATTTGTGAACAGCAGTTTTCAGTTCTTTCCACAGATTCTCGATTGGATTCAGGTCTGGACTTTGACTTGGCCATTCTAACACCTGGATATGTTTATTTTTGAACCATTCCATTGTAGATTTTGCTTTATGTTTTGGATCATTGTCTTGTTGGAAGACAAATCTCCGTCCCAGTCTCAGGTCTTTTGCAGACTCCATCAGGTTTTCTTCCAGAATGGTCCTGTATTTGGCTCCATCCATCTTCCCATCAATTTTAACCATCTTCCCTGTCCCTGCTGAAGAAAAGCAGGCCCAAACCATGATGCTGCCACCACCATGTTTGACAGTGGGGATGGTGTATTCAGGGTGATGAGCTGTGTTGCTTTTACGCCAAACATAACGTCTTGCATTGTTGCCAAAAAGTTCAATTTTGGTTTCATCTGACCAGAGCACCTTCTTCCACATGTTTGGTGTGTCTCCCAGGTGGCTTGTGGCAAACTTTAAACAACACTTTTTATGGATATCTTTAAGAAATGGCTTTCTTCTTGCCACTCTTCCATAAAGGCCAGATTTGTGCAATATACGACTGATTGTTGTCCTATGGACAGAGACTCCCACCTCAGCTGTAGATCTCTGCAGTTCATCCAGAGTGATCATGGGCCTCTTGGCTGCATCTCTGATCAGTCTTCTCCTTGTATGAGCTGAAAGTTTAGAGGGACGGCCAGGTCTTGGTAGATTTGCAGTGGTCTGATACTCCTTCCATTTCAATATTATCGCTTGCACAGTGCTCCTTGGGATGTTTAAAGCTTGGGAAATCTTTTTGTATCCAAATCCGGCTTTAAACTTCTTCACAACAGTATCTCGGACCTGCCTGGTGTGTTCCTTGTTCTTCATGATGTTCTCTGCGCTTTTAACGGGCCTCTGAGACTATCACAGTGCAGGTGCATTTATACGGAGACTTGATTACACACAGGTGGATTGTATTTATCATCATCATCATTAGTCATTTAGGTCAACATTGGATCATTCAGAGATCCTCACTGAACTTCTGGAGAGAGTTTGCTGCACTGAAAGTAAAGGGGCTGAATAATTTTGCACGCCCAATTTTTACGTTTTTGATTTGTTAAAAAAGTTTGAAATATTCAATCAATGTCGTTCCACTTCATGATTGTGTCCCACTTGTTGTTGATTCTTCACAAAAAAATACAGTTTTATATCTTTATGTTTGAAGCCTGAAATGTGGCAAAAGGTCGCAAAGTTCAAGGGGGCCGAATACTTTCGCAAGGCACTGTATGTAGGGAAAACAGCATACTTACTGCCCATGGGGGCTGGACCTCGTGGGGAGAAAAAGTCTGGAGGTCCGTAAGGGCCTTTGCGTGCAAAGTAAGGGTCCCTGTGGTCCATGGGTGGGAGGGGACCCATACCAGGGGGTACTAAGAGAGGAGGTCCCATCCTCATGTCTCGCAGATCTCCAGGTGCTGACAGATGGGACTGAGGGAACACATTTCAAATACCCAATAATGATGGAGGGCACTGTAGTGGTACAACACTATTATCCCCATGGGGAAATTAGTTATATATAAATATGAGAACGAGAGACAGTGCATGACTGGACCCCTATTGTTAGTAGAAGGGTGAGAAAACTTACGTCTCTTTCATTTTCACCAGGACCCATACTGTTTCCCATAAATGACGAGTCTGTAAGAACACAAGAGGAAAAACAGTAATAACCTAGCTAAATCCACTTCCGTCTGGTGGGTTTATTTGATGAAGAGGGCTCATTCATGCCTCGATAATGCTATTAGCTTAACTCTATTAAACCAAGGGAGTTTCCAGATTAGGCACAATATCCTGCCCATTCTCTAACATTGGATTGTTCTTCAGGGGTATACTAATCATCAACACTCCTACTATTCACTGCTGACGAAGGAGATCGGTCTGAATCACGTAGGCATTAAAGATCCTGTCTTCAAAATATATTTAATCACTTTAGTTACATACTCCTAGCACTAAACACCTTTTTGAAGTTAATTTGACAGAGTGGCTATAGTGCAGACATAGAAATCATCTCAGACATTTTAAAACTAAATCTATGGTGCTGTAATACATGTTAAAAAGGAAGGTTCTCACCAGGTTGGTGGCCAAAGCTGTGGGGCTCAGCAGGACCGGGGCCCCTGGGTGGAAGGGGGCCCATAGGAAGGGCTCCGGGCAGAGGTCTCCTGTAGGGAAGGCCTGGGTCTAGATACATATACCCTTTATGAGAGAAAAAAAAAAGCACTGTTTCATCAGATTTATTTAGACCAGCTGAGCCGAAGGAGGGGATCACACAGTCAGAAGTGTACAAAGCACAGGAGGTTGGTGGCACCTTAATTGGAAAGGCTCATGGTAATGGCTGGAGCAGAATAATATCAAACACATGGTTTCTATGTGTTGAATTTATATATATTTGTTTACCTTTATTTAACTAGGCAAGTCAGTTAAGAACAAATTATTATTTTCAATGACGGCCTAGGAACAGTGGGTTAACTGCCTGTTCATGGGCAGAACGACAGATTTGTACCTTGTCAGCTCGGGGATTTGAACTTGCAACCTTCCAGTTGCTAGTCCAACGCTCTAACCACTAGGCTACATTCCATTCGCTTCATTCTAGCCATTATTATGAGCCATCCTCCCCTCAGCAGCCTCCACTGGTCCAAAGGGGATTGGAGCAAAAAGCAAAAGCCTCTCCATCATATCAGAAACAAAAAACAAGCACACATTTAAATCATGATGCATTGAGTTAGTACACATCAAAACAGTGACAGTAGTAGGCAGGGTGGGCATGATGGAATTGTCAATGTATAATCAAAATACAGTGATGCCACATGCTAATTGCTCCCCCATGATAACTCAACTAAATAAATAATAGTTCCTAACTCAAGTGAATATTAGACATCTCAAACCAGGCTGAGGCCAGACTTGGGTTAGAGTAGCTTAGGGGCCCAGGTGACAAAGGCCAAATTGTGGGTGGGGGAAAACTCTGGAACAAACCAGTGGAGGCTCAGGCTCCTCAATGCAGTGGTCTGCAGTCAGTGTGCCCAACCTGCTGACTCTGCCCATCTCTGTGGTCCTGTCACATGACTCAGACAGAGGTGAGGCTGGAACTACGACAACCGACCACATCAGTACTGGACAAATAGTAGTCATACACTCACTGACCTATGCCTCACAGACAGAACCAAAAGAGAGAATCTCAAACCTTTCCCAGGGCCGGCTGACCACACTACAGCACCATAATCAAATCATATAAAAATGTATTTGTCACGTGTCAAATACAACAGATGTAGACTTCACCGTGAAATTTAAATAGTAACCCAACTGAGGGGAAATATTTTGCTGTGAACAAATCTGACAGTTGGTTAACAAACATAATTAGTAATCAGGTTAGAGTGAGTTATCTAAAATCCAAAAGAAAGTCAGGGCCTCTTTACATAGAAAGATGGTAAAACATACTGAAGTAAATAAAGAACACAAACCCTTTAGGTCTGATATTAAAAAACAAATGAATGTGTCAAAGAGTAGACTAGAAGATTTGAATATCAGAAGGATAGAATAACTTCTGTCTATTGTGATTGGAGCGGCTGCTGCCTGAGATCATAGGGCGGGGGGGGCGATAGCGGGTGGTCATCACTGTACCTGGAGGGTGTATAGGTGGGCCCCTGCGATCCCTCTCCCAGGTGGGAGATATCGAGCCGCTGTCAGAGTGAGGACCACCACTACGATCAGAGTCCACCCCACCAGGGGGATCTAACAGGCCTCGGGATACTGGTTATGGGGGAGAGAGAAAGGGGGGGTGGGGAGAAAGAGGGAGGGCAAAAAGAGAGAGCATGACAAAGAGCATATGAGAAAGAGGCGAGATATGTGGGAGTGGTTGGTGAGTGAGAAAGGGAGAGCCAGCAATGTCAATGAGTTCATGAAGCATGGATGATAAGACCAAAACATGTGCAAAGACCACACTCCCCTCACTGTAGGTGATAGGAAATGCTATGCTGCTGCAGTATTTCCATCTTGCTGGTGCATGCTCACTGCCAAGGCAATTTAGACTATAAAGATAAGCATCTTTAACAGATGTTGTGCCAATCTTCCAGCCAATCAAGACTTGGTACGCATTTGTATTATGTGCTAAAGAACAGGTTTTCAGCGTTGTTTTAGTCAATAAGAAGACTATAAAATCAAAACTCTAATATCATTGAATTATTTAAATTATCCTGCAGATCATTTTTCTTAATGTCATTTTTTACAAGGCCATGGCACATAGGAGATTGGTACTAAATACAAAGGTAAAAATATTTATGCTAAATATAAACTCATAACACGCCATTCCTAGGAGTATAACATGGCACTGATGGTAAAAGGGCACACATGTCACAAGACATGTAAATTCAGCTGTGGTGTTATTGTATGACCGGAATGACCCAGGCCTGCAGTGCATTGGCGTGGACTGGAGAGGTCACCTCTGCCTCCTGGTCCCACGGGTGGGAAGTTTGGAGAGAGGCGGAGTGGGCCATCCATCAGGGTAGGCGGAGACAGGAAGGCTCTGTTCTCAGAGGCGGGGCGATGTAGGGGGGAGGGGCCATACGGTGACCTTTCACCTGCAGGACAGGGAGGGACATATGGTTCAACTTACAGAATAATTACATAAATTCTAAATCAACACCCAGAACATGATAGGCAAGCCATAAGACATCTAAATAGTTAACCTGTAGCTACAAGGACTAACTATCTGCTTTGAACCTTTTTGCACTAACTCTTTGACTGCTACTGTCCAACTATCCCGTTGCCTAGTCACTTTACCCCTACCTACATGTACAGTGGGAAAGTACGCAGACCTCTTGACCTTTTCCACATTAAAGCCTTTTTCTAGAATGGATTACATTACAATGTATCATCTACATACAATACCCCATAATGACAGAGTGAAAACAGGTTTAGAATTTTTTTAAATATGTAAATGAGGTATTTCTGTTTATACAAGTACTCAGACCCTTTGCCATGAGCCTCAAAATCGAGCTCAGGTGCATTCTGTTTCCATTGATCATCCTTGGGATGTTTCTACAACTTGATTTGAGTCCACCTGTGGTCAATTCAATTGATTGGACATGATTTGGAAAGGCACAAACCCATATATAAGCTCCCACAGTTGACAGTGCAAGTCAGAGCAAAAACCAAGCCATGAGGTCGAAGGAATTGTCCGTAGAGCTCAGAGACAGGATTGTGTCGAGGCACAGATCTGGGGAAGGGTACCAAAAACATTCTGCAGCAGTGAAGGTCACCAATGACACAGTGGCCTTCATCATTCTTAAAATGGAAGAAGTTTGGCCGCCTCCCCTAACCAATCAATTATAGAATAAGGCTGTAACGTAACAAAATGTGGAAAAAGTCTAGGGGTCTGAAAACTTTCCAGATACACTGTACATACCTACCTCAATTACCTCGTACCCCTGCACATCAACACAGTACTGGTACCCAGTGTATATAGATTTTAAAATTATAGCCAAGTTATCATTACTCATTGTGTATTTGTTATTATTTTTCTCTGCATTGTTGGGAAGGGCCTGTAAGTAAGAATTTCACAGTTAGTCTACACCTGTTTTTATGAAGCATGTGACAAATAACATTTGATTTGATGCACTCCTGTAGATCTGAGAGGATGGAATACAAATAATATTATACAAATAATAATTAGGTGGGTGCTTACATCTGTCCTATTTCACACATGTACAAGTGCATGTGTGAATTGGAAATGTGTATTTTTTGCATATTACACCCCCCCCCCCCCCCCCCCCCCCCCCAGTCAGAGCCAAGAATCAGCCATTATTGATGGTGACCCTGAAACAATTAGGGTTAAGCGCCTTGCTCAAGGGCACATTGACAGATGTTTCACCTAGTCAGCTTGGGGATTTAGACCAGCGACCTTTCAATTACTGGTCCAACTGTCCTAAACGCTAGGCTACCTGTCGCCCATAACCAGTTTTATGCTATAAGCAGTTGTGTTAACTTCATCTTGCATTTGGATTGTCACCATATTGCTTCCCCCTATCCAACCCTCTCAATGTATGGAGCAGGGGTTACCGGGCGAGCTGAGATTTAGCAGAAGATATTATTCCAGTTAGGGAGGTTTATTAGAGACTCACCTCTGAACAGAGGTCTGTCCATGTTGTCCAGTGTATAGGGGTCTTTCTCCACAACATCCAGCTTGAACTGAGTATCAGTCAATCTGCATGGAGACAAACCACAGCTGGAGAATACTTCTCACTACAGGGAAATACTATTTTGTAGCGACAACTGACATGTCTGGTGAAACTGACTTCAATAGAAAAGTATTCTTTAGTACTTACTTCTGCCTGAGGTGTGCATTCTCTCTTTTAACTTCAGCCAGGTCGCGGTCAGCACCTCGTGCTGCTAGCTACAATGCAGACAACAGAAATGACAGATGAGTTGCCTGAGGTGTGCTCCATAGTGTATGTATGATGCAACTATGTACTTACCCAGTTATTGTGTGCTTTCTTTTCCTGAGAAGTTATCTGAAAGATGGAAAGAGAATATTAAATGAGTTATTGGCCATACATCATCATTGCACATGGTGAATGTTTTTGCCCTCTCCCAGTCTCTTATGATACAACAGTGTCAGATCTCTCACCTGGGTTTTGTAAGCATGGTTAGTCTTCTCCAGCTCATCCTCCAGGTCTTGTGCCCTTTGCCTGTATGTGTGAAAACTGCACTCTGAGACAAGCACTCACAACAAAAACACCCCGCAAAGTAGAGTCTCATAGAACACATTGGATCTATTTGATTGACAGGAACACCCTCTGGGGTGCACGCTTTGGGTTCTTGCCCTAGCACTTCACAGCTGATTCAAATAATCAAAGTTTGATGAGTTACTGGAATCAGCGGTCTAGTGTTAAAGCAAAAACCATGCAGAAACTGACCTGTAGCTGTTGAGCTCCTCCACGGCCAGGGTGATGCTCTTGTCAGCCTTGGTCAGCTTCTCGTCCTTCTGAAGACGCTCCCTCTCCTCCACAGTCAACATCCTGGGGACACCAGGGGAGAACACCCAGTATCAGACAGACATTATCAGGCATAGTACAGTTCAAACTTCAACAGATGCACAATTGAGAGCATTCTGTCGGGCTGTATCACCACCTGCTATGGCAACTGTACTGCCCACAACAGCAAGGCTCTCCAGAGGGTGGTGCGATCTGCCCAACGCATTACCGGGGGCAAACTACCCGACCTCCAGGACACCTACAGCACCCAATGTCATATTTTTTTATATTTATTTCACCTTTATTTAACCAGGTAGGGTAGTTGAGAACCAGTTCTCATTTACAACTGCGACCTGGCCAAGATAAAGCAAAGCAGTGCGGCACAAACGACAGAGTTACACATGGAATAAACAAACATACAGTCAGTAATACAATATAAAAAGTATATATACAGTGTGTGCAAATGAGGTAGGATGAGGGAGGAAAGGCAATAAACAGGCCATAGTGGCAAAATAATTACATTATACCAATTAAACACTGGAGTGATAGATGTGCAGAAGATGAAATGTGCAAGTAGAGATACTGGGGTGCAAAGGAGCAAAATAAATAAAATAACCATATGGGAATGAGGTAGTGAGGATGGGCTATTTACAGATGGGCTGTGTACAGGTGCAGTGTTCTGTGAGCTGCTCTGACAGCTGGTGCTTAAAGTTAGTGAGGGAGATATGAGTCTCCAGCTTCAGTGATTTTTGCAGTTCGTTCTAGTCATTGACAGCAGAGAACTGGAAGGTGGCCAAAGGAGGAATTGCCTTTGGGTGTGACCAGTGAAATATACCTGCTGGAGCGTGTGCTACTGGTGGGTGCTGCTATGGTGACCAGTGAGCTGAGATAAGGCGGTGCTTTACTTAGCAAAGACTTATAGATGACCTAGAGCCAGTGAGTTTGGCGACAAACATGAAGCAAGCGCCAGCCAACGAGAGCATACAGGTCGCAGTGGTGGGTAGTATATGGGGCTTTGGTGACAAAACGGATGGCACTGTGTTAGACTGCATCCAATTTGCTGAGTAGAGTGTTGAAGGCTATTTTGTAAATGACACCGCTGAAGTCAAGAATCGGTAGGATGGTCAGTTTTACGAGGGTATGTTTGGCAGCATGAGTGAAGGATGCTTTGTTGCGAAATTGGAAGCCGAGTCTAAATAACATTTTGGATTGGAGATGCTTAATGTGAGTCTGGAAGGAGAGTTTACAGTCTAACCAGACACCTAGGTATTTGTCCACATATTCTAAGTCAAACGTCCAGACTAGTGATGCTGGACGGGAAGGCAGCGATCGGTTGAAGAGCATGCATTTAGTTTTACTTGCATTTAAGAGCAGTTGGAGGGCACGGAAGGAAAGTTGTATGGCATTGAAGCTCGTCTGGAGGTTAGTTAACACAGTGTCCAAAGAAGGGCCAGAAGTCTGCGTTAGAGATGGATCAGAGAATCACCAGCAGCAAGAGTGACATCATTGATGTATACAGAGAAGAGAGTCGGCCCGAGAATTGAACCCTGTGGCACCCCCATAGAAACTGGCAGAGGTCCAGACAACAGGCCCTCCAATTTGACACACTGAACTCTCAGAGAAGTAGTTGGTGAACCACGCGAGGCAGTCATTTGAGAAACCAAGGCTGCTTTCCACTCTTTGGGGATCTCAGACGATATACGAAAGAGAGGTTGAACAGGCTAGTAATAGGGGTTGCAACAATTTCGGCAGATTATTTTAGAAAGAGAGGGTCCAGATTGTCTAGCCGGCTGATTTGTAGGGGTCCAGATTTTGCAGCTCTTTCAGAACATCAGCTATCTGGATTTGGGTGAAGGAGAAATGTGGGAGGCTTGGGCAAGAGGCTGTGGGGGGTGCAGGGCTGTTTTGACCGGGGTAGGGTAGCCAGGTGGAAAGCATGGCCAGCTGTAGAAAAATGCTTATTGAAATTCTCAATTATTGTGGATTTATCGGTGGTGACAGTGTTTCCTAGCCTCAGTGCAGTGGGCAGCTGGAGGAGGTGCTCTTATTCTCCATGGACTTTACAGTGTCCCAGAACTTTTTATATTGTCCCAGAACTTGTATATTGCTTTCCATACTGCCTGTGTATATTGTTTCCTAACTTCCCTGAAAAGTTGCATATCATGGGGGCTATTCAATGCTAATGCAGTACGCCACAGGATGTTTTTGTGCTGGTCAAGGGCAGTCAGGTCTGGAGTGAACCAAGGGCTATATAGGTTTCTTGGTTCTACATTTTTTGAACGGTGAGTAAGGAAGACCAAAAATATCATCAAGGACATCAAACAACAGAAGCCACTGCCTGTTCACCCCGCTATCATCCAGAGGGCGAGGTCAGTACAGGTGCATCAAAGCTGGGGCCGAGAGACTGAAAAACAGCTTCTAACAGCCATCACTAGCACATTAGAGACTGCTGCCTATAGGTATAGACTAGGAATCACAGGCCACTTTAAGGAATGGAACACTAGTCCTTGAATAATGTTTTACATATCTGGCATTACACATCTCATACAGTGCCTTGTGAAAGTATTCGGCCCCCTTGAACTTTGCGACCTTTTGCCTCATTTCAGGCTTCAAACATAAAGATATAAAACTGTATTTTTTTGTGAAGAATCAACAACAAGTGGGACACAATCATGAAGTGGAACGACATTTATTGGATATTTCAAACTTTTTTAACAAATCAAAAACTGAAAAATTGGGCGTGCAAAATTATTCAGCCCCTTTACTTTCAGTGCAGCAAACTCTCTCCAGAAGTTCAGTGAGGATCTCTGAATGATCCAATGTTGACCTAAATGACTAATGATGATAAATACAATCCACCTGTGTGTAATCAAGTCTCCATATAAATGCACCTGCACTGTGATAGTCTCAGAGGTCCGTTAAAAGCGCAGAGAGCATCATGAAGAACAAGGAACACACCAGGCAGGTCCGAGATACTGTTGTGAAGAAGTTTAAAGCCGGATTTGGATACAAAAAGATTTCCCAAGCTTTAAACATCCCAAGGAGCACTGTGCAAGCGATAATATTGAAATGAAGGAGTATCAGACCACTGCAAATCTACCAAGACCTGGCCGTCCCTCTAAACTTTCAGCTCATACAAGGAGAAGACTGATCAGAGATGCAGCCAAGAGGCCCATGATCACTCTGGATGAACTGCAGAGATCTACAGCTGAGGTGGGAGACTCTGTCCATAGGACAACAATCAGTCGTATATTGCACAAATCTGGCCTTTATGGAAGAGTGGCAAGAAGAAAGCCATTTCTTAAAGATATCCATAAAAAGTGTTGTTTAAAGTTTGCCACAAGCCACCTGGGAGACACACCAAACATGTAGAAGAAGGTGCTCTGGTCAGATGAACTGAAAACTGCTGTTCACAAATGCTCTCCATCCAACCTCACTGAGCTAGAGCTGTTTTGCAAGGAGGAATGGGAAAAAATGTCAGTCTCTCGATGTGCAAAACTGATAGAGACATACGCCAAGCGACTTACAGCTGTAATCGCAGCAAAAGGTGGCGCTACAAAGTATTAACTTAAGGGGGCTGAATAATTTTGCACACCCAATTTTTCAGTTTTTGAATTGTTAAAAAAGTTTGAAATATCCAATAAATGTCGTTCCACTTCATGATTGTGTCCCACTTGTTGTTGATTCTTCACAAAAAAATACAGTTTTATATCTTTATGTTTGAAGCCTGAAATGTGGCAAAAGGTCGCAAAGTTCAAGGGGGCCGAATACTTTCACAAGGCACTGTATGTACAGTGGGGCAAAAAAGTATTTAGTCAGCCACCAATTGGGCAAGAACTTGCACAATTGGTGGCTGACAATACTTTTTTGCCCCACTGTATATACTGTATTCTATACTATGGTATCTTAGACACTTAATTCTTATATCTTACATTACTCATCTCATATGTATATATGTACTATTCTACTGTATCCGTTCCGCTCTGACATCGCTCGTCCATATTTATATAGTCTTAATTCCTACTTAGATGTGTGTATATGTTGTGTAATTTCTTATATATTACTTGTTAGATATTACTGCACTGTCAGAGCTAGAAGCACAAGAATTGCGCTACACCCGCAATAACATCTGCCAGTCACGTGTATGTGACCAATAAAATTGTATTTTATTTGAATGTTTCTAGATGAAGCTGTGCATTTGGGTCAGCGTTGGTGTGGCTCCCGTACAGTACCTGTGTAGTTTGAGCTCATTCTCCTGGTACATCTCTGTCATGATCTGCAGTTTCTGCTGGAGTTTCTGCACCTGGCCCGTGTACTTCTCACTGTCTGTCTGCAGAGAGGCCTTCTCATTCTCCAGTTTCTTAATCCCCTCTGCAACACAACAGTAAAGCTGTTAAGTCCAGGTCTAGGCTCAAAGGGATACTTTGGGATTTTGGTAATGAAGTCCTTTAAATCGACTTCCCCAAAGTCAGATGAACATGTGGATACCAGTTATGTAATCTCTGTCCAGTATGAAGGAAGTTAGAGGTAGTTTCACGAACCAATTGCTAACTAGCTTTAGTGCAATAACTGGAAGTCTATGGGTATCTACTAGTAATGCTAAGTATCCCTTTAATCTGTGTCTGGGAAACCGACCATTTGTCTTTACATCTTGATTATTCCCAAAACACCCTCGCTTTTCTTGAACTAACCCTAGTATTTGGCTTTTCTTACTTGCACTGACTTTGCTAATAGCTACTTTATTGAGGAAAACGTTTACTTACTATGACTGCAATATGTGGTTCTCACCTAGCTATCTTAAGATTACTGTAAGTCGCTCTGGATAAGAGCATCTGCTAAATGACCAAAATGTAAAAATGGTCTGTTATCATGAAAACAGCTATTGAAGCGTCTTTCAATAGACCTACATTTATGTACATTATAAAACAAACGTTGTTTGTTACCCACCGCGATCAGAGGAATTACTATTGAACAGCTGACTACTCTGCTTACCTTGGAGGTCCTCCTTGGCCTTGACTTCATCTGCTAGCTTAGCAAACACCCTGTCCTTGTCTTCATCCACCGACTTCAAGTCTGCATTCATCTAAAGAGAGAGAGAGAACAAAAAAAATCTCATATCTTCCATTTATCGCTGATAAGAGTTTTGTTTTTAAGCCATCATATCAGTTGATGAAGAGAAGACATACCTTGGCTGCATGAATGAGTTTCTGTATTCTTCGTCGTTGATGGTTATCTGTGGACCAAAAAATACAAACAAATAAGTTAAATCTGGGAAGACACATTCACATATGTAGAGACACATCCCTCAGTCAATATCTTGACTCATTAAAAATAAATTTAAAAAAAAAGTCCAATGATGGCTGTGCATATCAATCCAAAGAGATGGTGGGCAAAAGCCTGCTGACCATGCCTTTACTCTCCTTTCGTGGCCTCCCAACCGCTCTTAATTAAAGTAAAACTAAATGCATGCTCTTCAACCGATCGCTGCCCGCACCTGCCCAGCATCACTACTCTGGACGGTTCTGACTTAGAATATGTGGACAACTACCTAGGTGTCTGGTTAGACTAAACTCTCCTTCCAGACTCACATTAAGCATCTCCAATCCAAAATTGAATCTAGAATCGGCTTCCAATTTCACAACAAAGCCTCCTTCACTCATGCTGCCAAACATACCCTCGTAAAACATTTACAAAATAGCCTTCAACACTCTACTCAGCAAATTGGATGCAGTCTAACACAGTGCCATCCGTTTTGTCACCAAAGCCCCATATACTACCCACCACTGCGACCTGTATGCTCTCGTTGGCTGGCCCTCGCATCAGATTCGTCACCAAACCCACTGGCTCCAGGTCATCTACAAGTCTTTGCTAGGTAAAGCCCCGTCTTATCTCAGCTCACTGGTCACCATAGCAGCACCCACCTGTAGCACGCGCTCCAGCAGGTATATTTCACTGGTCACCACTGTCCTGATCAGGTCAGGTTACAGGAGTTCACAACCCTACAGATTATCTCTCAACCCCAACAGAGGAGGAGAGATCTAGGGGTCTGAAGATGTGACAAATTCCTTTTGTCCTGTTACTATGGAGAACCTTAAACATGAAATAAAGGGACTTTGGAACAATGGTTTCCGTCAGCCACAATGGTGGTCATGACAATAGATGGAATATGAAAATGTCATTTTTGTTTTGTTTTTAATAGATGACGTTATTACGAAAACATTGTAACGTCAAAAGTTTACCTGGTATATGTTTGATGTTAATACATTGTACGTTGTTTGGAAAATGTCAAAATCAAAGAGAATGTTTTGGTAAGCCTGAACGGTCCACGCAGAGAATCCACGGAGACCTTCCCCACGTAATTACATCATTATATTCTGACCCATAAGAGCGGCAGTTTGGGGCAAGGCTATGGTTAGAATAAGCATAGTTGACAAATTCACCCAAATGTGTATGTCTCTCGTGTACTTTCTTTTTCGCTCTCTTTTAAATCCCCATTTTGGGTAACACGCGCCATAGTGTGTTGGCCCGTTATACTAAGTCCTAATCAATAGCCTAGAATGTGTTTTGGTGTATGTGTATCTTTTATCATCATTTTAGCTTTCTAGTAAATAAATACTCAACTAAGATTGGTGTGGTACGAACTCATTGGTGAGACCCGGGTCCGTGCCGATTCCCGGATTATGCGACGTTCAGAACGAGACTGTAGAGGTAACTGGTTAATTAGCGGCTGTTGTGAAATCGATATTCTTTGAGTTAATTTGGGAAATAGAAACTCAACAAAACAACTTTTCCCATGGTGCCCCAGATTAATAATTGCTTGATTCAGTTAATCACACAATTAGAAACCTTTAATCATTCGATGAGCAACAGTTGTCACGTTAACTAATACAATGTCACGACACCCCCAAAGCCAATTCCTCCTTTGGCCGCCTTTCCTTACAGTTCTCTGCTGACAATGACTTGAACGAATTACAAAAATCACTGAAGCTGGGGACTCATATCTCCCTCACTAACTTTAAGCATCAGCTGTCAGAGCAGCTCATTGCACCTGTACATAGCCCATCTGTAAATAGCCCATCTGTAAATAGCCCATCCAACTACCTCATCCCCATACTGTCATTTCTTTTGGTCCTTTGCACCCAGTATCTCTACTTGCACATTTATCTTCTGCACATCTATCACTCCAGTGTTTAATTGCTAAATTGTAATTACTTCGTCACGACAGCCTATTTATTGCTTTACCTCATTTGCACACACTGTACATATATTTTTTTATATTGTGTTATTGACTATACGTTTGTTTATTCCATGTGTAACTCTGTTGTTTATGTCGCACTGCTTTAATTTATCTTGGCCAGGTTGCAGTTGTATATGAGAACTTGTTCTCAACTGGCCTACCTGGTTAAATAAAGGTTAAATAAAAATAAAATGGGGTCAGCCTTGTGTACATTAAGAGAATCTCACCATGTCCTTCTCCATTCTCTGTCCCTTGTGTCCCACTCCTCTCCTCTCTGTTGGCGCCGTCCTCCAGCACTGGGTCCCAGTCCTTCATCTTCAACAGGCAGTCTGTCAAGGACTGATGGAGAGAGAAGGCTTTACCATTCAAACTCAAACTTTATTTTAGTCTTGAGAACTTATTGTGTTGTATACATGCAACAGAACACACACTACATGTCCAAAAGTACTTTGACACCTGCTTGTTGAACACCTCATTCCAAAATCATGGCCGTTAACGTGGAGTTGGTCCCCCCCTTTGCTGCTCTAACACTTTGTGCATTATGCTGGACAGGAAAGGGCCTTCCCCAAACTGTTGCCACAAAGATGGAAGCATAGAATTGTCTACAATGTCATTTTATGCTGTAGTATTAAGATTTCCCATCACTGGAACTAAGGGGCCTAACCAGAACCATGAAAAACAGCCCCAAACCCAGATTCATATGTCAGATTGCCAGATGGTGAAGCGTGATTCATCACTCCAGATAACACGTTTCCACTGTTCCAGAGTCAAATAGCGGCAAGCTTTACACCCTCCAGCCAACGCTTGGCATTGCGCATAGTGATCTTAGGCTTGTGTGTTATTGTGCTGACGTTGAGTCCAGAGGCAGTTTGGAACTCGGTTGCGAGTGTTGAAACCGAGGACAGACGATTTTTACACGCTAAGCAATTCAGTGGTCCCTTTCTGTGAGCTTGTGTGGCCTGCCACTGTTGCTCCTAGACGTTTCCACGTCACAATAACAGAGCTTACCGGGAGAGCTCTAGCAGGGCAGAAATTTGACTTACTGACTTGTTGGAAAGGTGCTATTCTATGACAGTTCCACGTTGGAAGTCACTAAGCTCTTCAGTAAGGCCATTCTACTGCCAATGTTTGTCTATGGAGATTGCATGGCTGTGCGTTCGATTTTATACACCTTTTCAGCAACAGGTGTGGCTGAAATAGCCAAATCCACTCATTCAAAAGGGGTGTCCACATACATTTGCGCATATATACATACACATCAAAACACAGTACATACAATTTATAATTAAATAACAAGCAATAAAGGATTTCCATTATGAAGATTATCATAGCCTCAAATAGGTTGAGCCATTTAGGGTGTTTAACTTATGGTCAGTTGAAACCCCAAGTAATCTTCATAGTGGGTGTTGACTGGTTTTTCCAGTACAGGGCACGGTACACAAATATTTGTTTTAGACATCTTACTGCATGTGGTTTTTGCCAGTGCAGTAATATGAATGCAAACCTTGATGCGCTCATCTTTGTTGGTAGCATCCTGCAGCATTCCAGTGTAGGAGCTCTCACACATCCTCATCTCCTCCTCCAGCTCACTCATCCGCTCCCCCCAGCCCTCTGCCTCCTGGACCAGCTGTGGGAAGAGGGGAGAGGGTGAAGACCCCACCAGACTATAGGACTCTTTCTGCTTAGGACAACCCATACAGGTTATTTGTGTAACAAGAAACTTCAAATGCTTTGTTTTGCATTAATGGCAACAAAGGCTGATATGGAACTGGAGTATACACCACTATTAGTGACAGAGCCACCCACATAGATACTGTATCTATGGCTCTGATTTGTGAATAGGCCTAGATATAGATGAAAATTGACATTTTAGATGTCAGGTTACATACCTGGCCATTTTTCTCCTGGAGCAACACCTTCTCTTCTTTTGCTGCCTCCAGATTATTCTGATTCCTTTCACTGTTCATGTCAAATATTTTCAGGGTTGTCTGTGCCTGAAATGATAACAGAATGAGTTACATCTAACCTGGCTCTGACTGTGTCAGATTTAAAATGCATTATGGGAAGGAATTACAATTAACATTTTGTTCATAATATATAACATTGTAATGGGGACATCAGACTGTACCTGTTCTGTCTGGGACTTGAGGTCCCTGGTTTCTTCTTCTAAGGTTTTCAAGGTTTCCTGCATATCTGCAATCTGAAGAATTGCACACAACACCATATCTCAAAAACAAACTGAAATATGAGAGCAAAGAGGAAAATAATAACAATGGCTGAAACATGTCAAAGCATAAACATCAAAACACAGGAAGAGGGGATGAGAAAAAAGTCCTAAGTCAAACTCACTGTCTCCTCCTGCTGCAACCTCCTCGCTCTTTGGATATTCAGGTCCTCCTTTAACTTTTCTATATCATTTCCAAGCTGTGTATTTGACTGTTTCAGCCTCTGGGACATCACCTGAGGAGGACACCATTATAGTTTTACTGGGACTTGAAAGTCACACGCACACCGAGTCCTTTTATACCACTTGGCAGTGTTATTTAGCTGTGATATATGGGAATGTCTCTTCAGTATTGAGAACAATCATACCATGTAGTATCTCTGTCTTACCTCCAGATTCTCTCTCTCTGCAACATGAGCCAAAACACCACTATTCCGCAGGGCAGTTTCCAGTTCTTCATACTTAAAAAGGTACATAAATAAACAAACAGTAGCAAAGGCATTCATAACACACAGTCCATACAAAACATGTCATTTCAAATGGAATTGCATTGAATAGTTTGCAAATCTAGTCTGTCACACACAGGATTACTTGACATAGGCCTCACATTTTGTTGAACCTCACTCAAAGTCTCAAGGACTTTGCACTTTTCATCTAATAGTTCAGCCACCTTCAGGCCCATCCGCCTCTCTTTGCTTGAATACAGTCTGCTCTTTATCTGTGGAAACAATGGAACAGTTTTGTGAGCTTGGTCACTCTCCAATCAAAATAAAGAATGTGGTTGTTCATCCCTATACTTGCATGCTGATAATAATATCAGACAACTTACACATTGGTAGAACCTGCAGCTGAACAATAGGAGGGTGCCCAACCCTAGTAAGGCAGTGACGATGACCGCTTCCCATGGCAGTCCATACAGGTCAGGACCTGGCTTTATGTCATCAGGAAGGGATGACAGGACCTAGGTAGGAAAAAAATAAAATAATAATACTAATTTTGAAAAAGTATCAACTAAATCAAAGAAATGACTTATAATCATTATAGATCTGCTATAGATTTTTGTTTCAGGCCCTGGATTGTGGATACATGACAGTTCAAACGTAAAGTGATTGTCAATGCTTTTAGGAGCCTCAACACGCTAACTAGCTAGCCAGTTACTTAGATAGATAGCTAACTAACTACAACCGTTAGCTAGTTATCTAGCTAAGTATTAAGCTAGCTTACCAGGCAACAGTGCTCTCACAGCCAACAAGACACGAGACATTGGCTAGATAAGCCTTTTCTGACTAATTAAATTATGTAGTAACGTTAGTTGGCTAGCTTGCTTATTAACACCAGTTGATGTTTTTAGCAGTGATGGGTCCAAGTTAACGTAAGATATAATGACACGTGACTCACATCGTTCGCTTTCTCCAAGGCAAGAGTGTAATAGGTCCTTGCTGTCATTTTGAAATCAGTCACTTGAGTAGCGACTGTCTCGCCACTTGTTTGATCTTCCATTTGTCGAATATTTCATTTAAATATTATTTTCAGGATTATGTTAGCTAACATTGAAAACACGAATGCTCAGCTGTTACTTGGACCTGATAGTAGTATCGGGTAACGTCATGACGCTGAAACGTACGGTGGAGGTTGTTGCTATTTTATGCACACCAAATTCACTTAAACGACTCACTTTCGGATATTTTTTCCTAAAACGAATATTTATTGATTTATATAATTGTAAGCCTACACAATAATATATGTTATCTGACTTTTCAATCAAAATATTTATTTGTAATTGTTACAACACTCCCACTTCCTGCCTAACGTCACCAATCGTAGAACGCCACACTGGCAGACTGAGGCGTATTTAAAGTAACACTGAACCTAACGAAACATGCAAATTGTGGGAAAACAACACTTATTAGTCAACCTCCATTCCTATTCTCAAATAGTCAAGGAAAAATTGACCTTTTTCTCCAGCTGAGACAGATTGTCACCAAAGTCCCTCTGCTGTCAACTGCCTTGCCCTATCAGAGTAGGCCAAGTTGTTGTTGTTGGTTGGGTGTTGACCTTTCCTGTAGCTTTTCAGTGCTGTCCCCAGTGTCCAAAACACTACCCTTTACTCACCTGGTCAACATCCTGAACCTCCATTTGTATTCTCAATTTAAAGTCCTCATGTTATTATTGCACTACCATAGTGCGGGGAAAAGCCTTGTCACCGAAGCCAGAGCCAACTACAACTCCTCAAAGTGTTGGATGACTCATAGGGGCAGTGCAGATGACATGTTGCATACCAGAGACACATACCAGAGGTTTTAAAGGACCAGCTTTTCCAGCTATCTAGTCAATGATTATTGTCATGTGTGTATTGTGCTGTTATGTATTTGTCTAAGTCCAATGCCACAACCGAAGTTCCCTATCTTGGAAAAATATGACATTCTATTGAGGATGATGGAGACATCCATAGTGCAGTCCAATCATTTTAAATGCATGGGCTGTTTAGCTAATTTAATCTCAATAGATTACAAGGGGGATATAGTAGTCATATAACTTTCTTACCTGTAAAATGAGCCATTTTAGAAGAGCCTTAACTGTCAGCATATGAGCAACAGCATCACCAGTGACTTGACGTGCAGAAGAAAAAAGATATTCCATCACTGCAGGCTCAGGTTTATCTGTTAAATATATTTAAACGGTATACATAACACAATAGTGAGTGTCATAATAATTGATCATATATTTTTACCAGCCACAGATGGAACTATTTTCATCTATATAATTAGTATGTTATTTTTAAGAATGGACATAAATGCATTACATTTGTCTGTTAGTGTTGGGGTTTGGATGTCTCCCTCCCCAGAGAAATGTTCTCCTTTCAGGTTGGTTAGGTCTTCGTTTTCATTGCGAGTGAAACAATCATCATTGATGCAGTTTGTCTTGTCTGTTCCTGCTGGATAACATATAGACATTATGATACCAAATCATTTAAAAAACATGTAAGACCTTGTCAATAAATGGTTGTCAGATATAACACTTTGACAACTGCTAACCTTTTCAATATTGACATGCAAAAGACACGGAAGAGACATGCAACCAAAATCAATAAATGTTTCTCATACTACTTGAGTAGTACCTTGATTGTCTTTTATACTGACAGGTGCTTTCACTTGGGTGAATCTGTTTTTTATGTTTGACAAGAGTATTTCTAGTTTTCGTAATGACACAAATTTTCTGGATTGGTCTTCATCCTCCAGTACTCCACCAGATGGAGTTTTTGTCTCATCAATGTGATACTGCAGGAGCCTTTCAAAGTCTGATATAATAGCTAGGTCATTATCACCATCATGGCCATCAGTCAAAGTCTCTGAGCTTCCTAGGCTGTAGTCAAGCCACAGGAATTTGTGCTTCCCAAACATGTCCAACAAAGTAGTTATTTCATCTGTGCTGATTTGCTTTTGGATATTCTTGTATTCTTTCAAAAATGCTGTAGCTTTCATCGAGTCTTCTACTGAGGTTGACTGAGACTGTGGTTCTGGTTCATGGAGGTCCAGGTAAGGAAGATCAGGTGGGGGTTCTTGTTCCTCCTCTTCTTGCCCCTTTGGTTCTGGGTCTTCTAAGTCTTTGGAGTCAGTGCTTGGGATCAAAAAGTCCATTGCATTTTCAAAGAAACTCCTAGTACCCTTGTTGACTGATGTGTCTGTAATTTCCTCTTGAGGGGGCCCTACTGAATACTGGTCAGATGGCATGTCTTGATTTTCAAGGGGTTCACTGTGAGAAGTTGATTTGTTCACAATTCCTTCTTGAGTGGGGTCTAGGCCTACTATCTGATCTGATGGCATGTCTTGCTTTTCAGGGGGTTCACTGTGAGAAGTGGAAGTCCCACCCTCTCTTTCAACATTGTGAATAGATTCAATATCCCTATAACTGATTTTCTCAAAATCATCCTGCTCAATCACGTCCACGTTTTCAAAATCCTGCTGCCTATCTTCATCACTAATTGTGCTCTTTACATCTGTTGCTTCTTGATAATTAGACCAACTGTCTGAGAGGAAATTCTCACCTGAATACAATGTATCATGGTCTATTGTTCTCTCTGATTGTGTAATGACATCATAACCTTCATCAGTGGGGGAAAGCTGACTAACTGCATGTGACTGATCAAAGCTATTTCGTCCATCATTGGTTTCCCTATCCTGTAGGCCTAATTCCTGTGCTCTCTCGTTTTCTAGAGTGATCTCATTATACAATCCTTTGGTCCCTTTTGAATGTACTTCCTGGCTACTGACTGATGAGATGTGATTCCTGTCATCTAGCGGCAGATTATTGTCCTCAATTGCTGTCGTCTGGTCACTCGTCATCCCAGATCTATCATTCGGGACGTTTTTCTCATCACTGTCTTTTTGAGATTCATGGGACTCCCTGTGGACATGAATGAAATCTTCTACTGACATGTTTTCTGTGTCTGCCTCCTCAAGGATTTCAGTCTGTCGTTGTTCATTTCCAATTTCTGTCTCAGGGGGAACTAGCTCTGAGCTGTCAGGATACATTTCAATTTTAGCATCAGGTCCGGAACTGCTCTGTGTATTTTCAAAGACATGTGTAGGGAGAGTTGCTTGATCCCCATGGTCTCTCTCAACTTCAACTATTTTCCCTGGTTCTATCCCCTCTGTCTCAGTAACTTGTTTAGTTGAATCTGCTTCCTCTATCTCAGATGCTTTGTCCACAATATAACGTCCCCCATCATCATTACCTTTATCAGATAGAAGATTGTTACTTGTAGTGTCAGCATTTAGTATAGTTGAGTCTAACACTGGGCCAAGGGTAATGTTTATCATCCCTATGTTATCTACAGGATCGGCCTCAACGTGCCACTCCTTGAAATGATCAGAGGAGGAAAATTCCTCTTGATCAACAACTTCCATTACATTGGAATTACTTTCCTCATAGTTAGAAGATAACCAGTCTTTCAGCAAAACTGAATCTATGTCTCCAAAATGAACATTCTTATCTGGTACCTCTAATGTATTCTCATTCTTGTCCTTACTTTCCCCATCCCCACTTGAGGTAATCAAATGATGTCTTTCCTCTCCTGATACATTTTCAATGACTAGATCAACTCTGACAGGTTCAACTAAAGATAAGTTCAGGATAAGTTCAGCTATGTGAGGGTCCTGGGCATCATGCAGATGGGGGTCGGATGTCTGTGTGAACTCCTCCAGCACTGAAGCATCCTCTGTACCTGGCATGCTTGTCTGACTATATAGCATCCCTACTCTGTCCCCATTGTCCTCTTCTGTTGGGCTCTGAGGCACTAGAATACTGTCGTCTCCTTTCTGATTGGAGGATACCACTTCAATACCTGTAGTGTCAATGTCAATGTCCTCCACCTCAGCATGCATTACAGATGTATCCTCTGATACA
Source organism: Oncorhynchus mykiss (assembly GCF_013265735.2). Taxonomy (NCBI): domain Eukaryota; kingdom Metazoa; phylum Chordata; class Actinopteri; order Salmoniformes; family Salmonidae; genus Oncorhynchus; species Oncorhynchus mykiss. The sequence goes on from NC_048589.1 coordinate 28,090,821, forward strand.
TTAGGTAGCTCCTCTGTCAGTGTTTCTGCTTTTGTCTGAATAGGAATCGAATCAGAGAGATTTGGAATCCCTGATCCTTCTAAAGCATCCTGACCAACTGAATGATCAGTCTCAACATCATCCAGGCTATTTTCAGCAAGGTCAGCAGCAGGACTCTCTTGATGGTGATTAAGGGCATTCGCATCACTATCATGCAAAAGCGCTTCGGGGAGCACAGTTGATATTTTCACATTCTCTTCATTGTCTGGTTTGGGGTCCGACACTATTTGCTTTGGCTCTACATCTCCTTGGGAACTGACAGATTCATTAGTAGTGACGTCATCTAGCTCTAATCTACCTGCAGAATCGTGCTCATCATTTTCATTGATCTCAGCTATAGATTTTTCACGATCATCTTCAAGATTCACTATTCCGGTTGTGTCCTGTAATTGAGGGTTGTGGGACAAAGACATATACTTGCTATTTCCAAGTAGCTGTTTGAATGCCTCCAGCATTTCATTACTGTCGTCTGTGTGATTTCTGTCATTTAGCGGCAGATTACTGTCCTCATTTGCTGTCGTCTGGTCATCCGTCATCCCAGATCTATCATTCAGGACGTTTTTCTCGTCACTGTCTTTTTGAGATTCATGGGACACCCAGTGGACATGAATGAAATCTTCCCCTAACATGTTTTCTGTGTCTGCCTCCTCAAGGATTTCTGTCTGTCTTTGTTCATTTCCTGTTACTGTCTCAGGGGGAACTAGATCTGAGCTGTCAGGATACATTTCAATTTTAGCATTGGGTCCGGAATTGCTCTGTGTATATTCAAAGACATGTGTAGAGAAAGTAGCTTCATCCCCGTGGTCTCTCTCAACTTCAACTATTTTCTTTGGTTCTATCCCCTCTGTCTCAGTAACTTCATTAGTTGAATCTGCTTCCTCTATCTCAGATGCTTTGTCCACAATATAACGTCCCCCATCATCATTACCTTTATCAGATAGAAGATTGTTACTTGTAGTGTCAGCATTTAGTATAGTTGAGTCTAACACTGGGTCAAGGATAATGTTTATAAACCCTATGTTATCTATGGGATCGGTCTCAACGTGCCACTTCTTGGAATGATCAGAGGAGGGAAATTCCTCTTGATCAACAACTTCCATCTCAGCTATAGCTTTTTCAGGATCAACTTCAAGATTCACTATTCCGGTTGTGTCTTGTAATTGAGGGTCGTGTGACAAAGACATATACTTGCTAGTTTCAAGTATTTTATTGGCACTCTGAACCTTATCTATATCTAATGGAGGGGGATGTGGAACCTCATTGCTGTCATTACCATCATTATCATCCTTCCTACCCACAGAAGCCTCAGTAGAATCATATGGGATAGCCGTCTGAGAAGTTAGGGAGGTCTCTGTATCTCCATCTGCTTCTGCCGGTTTTATATCTGTTACCTCATCACTTTGGGCATTTTTATAATTGTTAGTTGTATCGGCCTGAAACGGTGATACCAGAGTGTCAAACATGGATGAGAACACAGACTGTGACTCTGTTTCTGACTGAAGGCTGATATCTTTATCCTCTTCATCCTCAGCTATAAGTATATCCTCCTCCTCCTCAACATAACCCTGTTCTCCATAAAGGCCTACAATATTGTTATAGATGCTACCATACCACCCTGCATCTTCCTCTTTTCTTAACTCACCATCTTCTTCCTGACTATGACGGTCCATTTGGTTATAATCCTTGTCCTTAATCCTTGTCTCTGTTCTCTCTGCCTTCTTACCAGTGGTATCTTCTCTCTGGTGCTCTGTTTCTTTTATTTGCTCCACTGTGGCATCATGATGAGACTGACTTGTGCCAAGGTCCTGTGGGTCTATTGTGCCTGTCGATTCATCTCTGCCTGCTGCTTCTATTCTCTCTTCAACCTTATCCTGATTAGATTGACCAAAATGTAAGACATCTCTAATGCCAATATTCAGCCAGGAGTTAGAGGGTGGGGGTTTCTCTTCCACTTCCTTTTCAATGGGCTTCTCCTCTTCTGGAGCTTTTTGACCAAAACCAAAGGCGCTAGTCAGTCCATCTCCAAACCAGCCAGAGTTTTCAGCATTTTTCTTCTCTTCCTTCAATTGGTTCGCATCAATGTCCAAAGCAAGTTTCCTGCTCCTGAAAGAGTCTTGTTCTGGGTTGTCTTCTTTGGGATTATCATCAGAGTTTTCACCACCTAAACTAAGCCATCCAGTTACTGTAGAGCCAATCCACTGAGACCCATCTTGTTCGCTAGGTTCAGGTTTGGTATCATCAAGGAAGTCTTCCATTACAACCTGAATGGCATCTTTGTTTCCTGTTTCATCACTGCTCTGTGCAAAACTTTGGGACAGAAAGGCATCTTTTGAAGTTTTAGAATCCTGAGCATCATTGGCTGCGATTTCCTGAAATTCTGAAACTAGATTTTCTTCATTGTCCCACTCACTGGAGTCATTATCAATTAATGAGCCATACTCATCTATGCAGAAGAAGTCTTGTTTCTAAAAAGGAACATAAGAGTACCTTTAATTAACAGAATGTGTTTAACAAAATAATTTAAAGCACTGCTTATTCACCCTTCAATACACATGTATAACCATAGATTAAGTAGGCCTAAAATTCCTAGAGTACTAAACTGGAAAAAATTACCTGTGTGGCCACTTCTGTCTCTGTGCTTGCATAAATTTCATCAACTTTCACAGCGTATTTTGGGAAATAACCAAATCGTCTGTCAATCTGAAATACAGCATAGGGCACAAAACATTATTGCAAAACAAACAAACAACAAAATGTATGTTATTCAATGTGATTTCAGTGACAAAAAAAACACTTACACTTCCTGCCCATAAATCATCTCTTTTGCCAGAGAGTTTGTGGTAAACAAATATCACATCCCCTTTTTTGAAGTTCAGGAATCTACAATCCTTTCCTCTGTGATCTCTTGTGGCCCTGACCCGACTCAGCAAGCCTATACACACAAAAGCCAAATAAGGAAATGTATGAATAATTAATTTGTAATATGTGCTGCACATAGCCTAACCATTTATTTTCTTGTTATCTACTTACTTTCACATTCAGAGTCGCCACAAATTTTGAAGTCAGACAGCAATCCCCAAGTTAGAGTTGGAAAAAGGAAAATAGTAAATGTCCAAATGTATATCTGTGAAGCAGCCATATCGACCCTGGAAAGTCCAGTCATGTAGAATGGTCCACAGTGAAACTGGGTAGTTAAAAAACTGTGGTGAAATGGTGTTCCAAGTTGAATAGTCATGTCGCGTTGAATTCCATTGTGCCAAATGAACATTGCCTTCAAGTTGTTGCAGTCACATCTCAACAAGTAAACATGTTTCAATGGCTAAATGAGGAGGGAATCAAGATACAAGGTAACTGAGGAGTAATGATTAACGTGGCAACAGTGCTTGCAACAAGAACGATTTAATTTACCAAGGCAAGGGCTGATCTATAAGCAATACAAACAATCAATGTTTATTGGAGAAGTATCTCCCTTCAGGTGATTTCAATTATTTGTACAGTAATTATGGCGTAGTATATTTAGTTGTAAAAACAATATGTTATTGGTCATTATGTTGGAAAGCAACGCGTGGAAAATTATGTTGTAGACCTTGACCTGTGGAATTTGGAATGCCAAAATACACATGTAGCGTTATCTTTAAATCACCATGGCAACGGGCACATTCTAAACGCGTCATGATTCGCACTTGAAACAAAATGGCGTTTTGATTATTTTGATGTGAGACTTGTGTCCTTATCCAACAAAACAACCTTTATAACGTGATAACAGAAGTACAGCAGTAAATACAAGTGTCATTAGTTGCCTGTTAATCTAACAGTATATCAATCCGACACTGAGCAAATAATTTGGAGTTTCAGCATGAAATCCGATGTGGAGGAACTGATGCCCAGGCTTCTGCCTGTGGAAACATGCGACACTGGCGAAGACTTCAATCTAAACGAGCCTCCAAGAAATCCCCAGGAGTATTTGAGACAGGTTCAGTAAGTCCCGCATAGCACTGTATTTTCATAGTTTACACGCATATTCCCAGGAAACACGCATTCATGTATTAAAAAAAATACGCTGCCTTTCTCTTTTTTTTCAGATTAGAGGCGTCTCTCTGTCCTGATGTTGTGGTGGCGAAGATTGATCCAAAGAAATTGAGAAAGAAACAATCAGTGAACGTGTCGGTAAGTTTCACCATATAGGTAGGCCACTGCCACAAATAAAATGTAACTAGAGAGACAGACAGTCTATCTGACTATGTATGTATAATTTCTTGTCAACTTTTATTTGGTAGCTCACAGGTTGCCAAGCTGCTCCTCAAGGATTTTCACCGAGTTTAAAATGGCAGCGACAGCAAGTCAGCAACTTCTCAGAAATAAGACAGGTAACTATAGATTGTATTATCCCCTATACATTTCAATTTATTTGTCACGTTGGGTTGAAGTGAGTTATTCTGATCATGTTTTACTACTTGCAGAGTATCAGTAAGCATAGACAACACTGGAGTGGTCATGCATTGGATGACAATGTGTTAATGGTGATTATGATTTTTTGTTGTTGTTATTTGTAAAAGTGAATTGTAAAATACAACATACACTCTCTAACTATGTGTTTTGTCTATCTCCAGCCAAAACAGGACTCGGAGGAACAATGGAAAAAGTTCTGCCTGGGTGAAAATGTTTATTTGAACTCCCCTCCCATTGACCCTGGTGTTGAAGATCGAGGCCTTGATTATGTGAAGGTAATCTTTTAGACCAGGTTTCTTAAACTATGGGTCCAGACCCAAAGCGGGCCCTGGGCATCTGAGCAGTGGGTCACAAGTTATGAGAATACATCTATAGTCTCACACTATTTTTTCTTAATTTTGGTCATCGGAGGACGGTCGGTACATTTCTCATTTTGGGCTCGAGCTGAAAAAGTTTAAAGAGTAACTTTAATGAAAAAACATTTATTTAATTGAAAACCAGATGTTTTGGAGTATAAGTCATATGTCATTTATTGTCTTCATTTTTGACAGTTTGTTGCAAAAGTGAAATAGTTTAGCAGTAAATATATCTCTTTCCCCATAGCGGTTCAACTCTACCATTGAAATCGTGATGTAGAGGCACCTTGAGACGGTGCCTCTACGTCATGTCAAGGGAGGGTTTGGTATGAAATACACTCCCTTCAAGATGTGCTGGGTGGTCCCACCTCAAGGGAGGGGTTGGTATGAAATACACTCCCTTCAAGATGTGCTGGGTGGTCCCACCTCAAGGGAGGGGTTGGTATGAAATACACTCCCTTCAAGATGTGCTGGGGGGTTCCACCTCAAGGCTTACTATAAAAGCAGGTGAAAGTTTGCCTAATTTGGCAATGGTCTTGCTAAGTGGAGTGTGCCAATATATTTTGAATGATACTTCCATGACTAAACTACTGACCTTACACCAAATTCAAAATGCAGTAAGGCACATTTCCGCCCATGACCAAATTCTATGTTTTTGCTTACCATTTCACACACTGTGCTTTTACGAGAAAAAAACATGTAGGCTATGAGGACTATACGTTTAAATTCGTGTCTACATCCAGCGTAACAAGAAATAGATGACAGTGGTGGTCATGTCAAAAGTATTTGTTTTTTTCCTCAGTTGTGATGACTGATTGGTGGTGCTCCTATGACACAGTTCAAATCAAATTGTATTTGTCACATGAGCCGAATACAACAGTTCAATAAATAGTTAAGAAAATATTTACTAAATAAACTAAAGTAAAAAATAAAAAGTAACACAATAAAATAACAATACAGAGGCTATATTCGAACCAGGTACTATAGTGTACTATAGTGACGCCTCTTGCACTGCGATGCAGTGCCTTAGACCGCTGTGCCACTCGGGAGCCTATATACAGGGGGTACCGGTACTGAGTCAATGTGCAGGAGTACAGGTTAGTCGAGCTAATTTGTACATTTAGGTAGGGGTAAAGTGACTATGCATAGATAATAAACAGTGAGTAGCAGCAGTGTAAAATAATTTGATTAATTGTTCAGCAGTCTTATGGCTTGGGGGTAGAAGCTGTTAAAGAGCCTTTTGGACCTAGACTTGGTGCTCTGGTACCGTTTGCTGTGCGGTAGCAGAGAGAACAGTCTATGGCTTGGGTGACTGGAGTCTTTGACAATTTTTCGGCCTTCCTCTGACACTGCCAAGTAAATAGGTCCTGGATAGCAGGAAGCTTGGCCCCAGTGATGTACTGGGCCGTACGCACTACCTTCTGTTGTTCCTTGCGCTCGGATGCCTAGCAGTTGCCATAGCAGGCGGTTATGCAACCGGTCAGGATGCTCTCAATGTGCAGCTGTAGAACTTTTTGAGGATCTGGAGACCCAAGCCAAAGTCTCCTGAGGGGGAAAAGGTGTTGTGGTGCCCTCTTCACAACTGTTTTGGTGTGTTTGAACCATGATAGTTTGGCTCTTAGTTCAATAGTTGTGAGTTCTAATCCCACATTGGGCAGATATATTTTTTTCTACATATGCTTTATTTACAATATTCATTCCGTGCCCACACTTCTAATTCTGTAAAGTGAACGCCTACCTGTGAGAGGCGTCGCCCTCGTAGTAGTTGTGGTCTTGGGTACTGTATAAAAACCTCATCTGTGAGTTAATTTTACAGTTGGATTAAATACTGCAATGCTGGTTGAATTGAATTGAGCCCCTAATTTTCATTTTCAAAGTGATGATGGCACTTTTCTTCCCAACACAATACTGAAATAAATGTGAGTTCACATTTCAACAAAAAAAATTATGCCCCATGGGGGATTCGAACTGACACCACAAGTGGCAATAGATGTTTGGAATTTAATGCCATAACACTGTAAGCTAACTGTCTAAAGCCATATATGCTTGCATTCACATATCGCAGTTATTATGCTTTCGTGAGAAAGTGTCTGGCTCCGGTACAATAATGTTTACCCACCCCAAAAATGAATATCTATGAGCAACCCCCCCCCCCCTCCCACCCACAACTTCTCATCTGAATGCATTTTATTTTTTATTATTTGAAGGTTTTGGGCAAATGCTGAAATTGGGATTGAGAGTTCCCCTTTAAGAACCCCTGTTATAGTGGAAATATCTGACCATAGATAATATACATCATGTAAGATTTTTGTATAAAGAGTTTGCCATTAATCATGCGTCTGATATTTAACCACTTGTTTCACCAGGTTGGTTTTCCACCTTTCCTTAGTATAGTGAGCAGATTAAATCAGGTGAGTGTTTTCACAGCATTGGCATGGCACTCACTGCAATCCTCCCTCATCAGTTGATGCTTCTAATCATGACTTCAATGACGGTACTCGTGTTTGACACTCAATTATATCTTCCCTACTAGGCCACAATCTCTGCAGTTTTGGAGTACTTGATAAACTGGTTTGAAGAGAGAGAGTTTGTCCCGCAGTTGGTAAGTTCAGTTTATTTAATGTCATCAACACAATTTGGCATTTTTAATACTTTCCATGTTTGGGGTCAATTTCATATCTATTTCAGTAAATTCAGAAAGTAAACCCAATTCCAAATTGCCCTAATTAAAAAGCATTTGAAGAGAATTTGGAATTGACTTTGGAATTTCAGTTTACTTTCTGAATTGACTGGAATTTTAAATGGAATTGACCCCAACCATGATGCTTTCATGGCTAATATGTGTTCAACTTCTCTAGGGAAGATGGCTGTATGCACTGCTGGCTTGCCTTGAGAAACCTCTTCTCCCTGAAGCACATTCCCTAATAAGACAGCTGGCCAGACGGAGTTCTGAAGTGCGGGCCAATCTGGTAGGATGATATAGTGGCTGGTATTAATGGATGTTGAGATGAGAGGTTACAAACCAACTTCCTTATGGGTAAAATTCAAATGTTCAAATACAGCAGATGCTCAAATGTTTGATAAGGATGAACAGGGTATGATAGTCATTCTCAATTTTTTCTTTCTTTACCATTACAGGAAAGCCAGGAAGATGAAAGGTTGTCTCCTCTAAACTTGATGATCTGCCTTGTTGCTAGGTAAGCTATGTTATTTGACTTCACAAAAACTCACAGCCAGGAAAACTTGTTGTTTGATAATCATATATATATATATATATTTTTACATAGGTACTTTGATCAGAACGACTTGGCCGATAAGGAGGACTAAATGGGTTAAGGCCGATAAGGAGGACTAAATGGGTTAATGTGGTGAAATCCACGATTTGAGGCTGAAACTGATCACACCATGAACTGTAGCTCTATGAACCCATCATCATGCTCAGATTTGGGATCCATGGGAAGTTGCACTGTGGTGATTTGTGAAGAAAATGTACCCAATAAATTGTGAAATTGGACCGTTTTTAGTTTTTTTTCTATTATAGTTAGTATTCAACTTCTGCTATTGTTGGAATTAAATAAAATGTTTGCTTTCACAATTGTTGTGTTTTCATCCTTACAAGCCCACCACTGCTATGTACCTTAAAGAAAAGCTGTATGCCATACGGACATCAGACATACACATAAATCCATTGTTCTGAAGGAGTGTTTTAGTAACCAGATGTTTTAAATGCCACTTTTCTGTGGTGTAACTTTAGGATCAAAACAACCAAATTGCTAGTATTATTTGTCATCATTAGGGCCCTGTGTTTTGGTTAATAATGTGACATGACCTGAATTATAGCCTTTATTTGAAGTATTTTACAAAAATGAGAATTGGACCAAAAGTAAAAGTAAGTGTCTGAGGATGGTGCTGCTGACCAAAAAAAAAACGTGACAGTTAGATGAAAAAGCGTCAAATCAAGGTCATGTGACCTAATCAAGCAATATATAGGACCGAGTCAGAATCAATGGGCGAGTTCGTTTTGCATGGACCGGTGTCCGGGTGGAGATTTCACTTAAGGACCAATGGAATGGTCCCGGGGCACCGTGCCATGCAAACGATCTCGCCCAAAGAAAATATTTGATTATCGTCAAGAAAATACTGGACATGTGGCGATTGGAGAATGCTCACATCTATGGTCATTGCTTTCTGGAATCCTTGGGACGTCATTACCCCCATTGCAGTAAACATTGCAAATGGTTGGGGTAGGGATGTCCCGAGGATTTCGGAAAACAGTAACCCACAATTTATGGACGTGTGCGTGTAACTACTTTGAGTTGTCAATCAACGTAGTGAAACGCGTTTATCACCCCCCATGATGCATTGCGCCGAGCGACCTGTGAGAGGAAGCTTGTTAGCTAAGATGGCGGTGGCAGTAGGGTCTTTGCAAGCCCAGCTTGAGAAAGCTAAAGAGAGTTTGAAAAATGTAGACGATAATATCCGTAAATTAACTGGCCGGGATCCTAATGAATTGAGGTAAGACATACTGCATTTTGAAACGCAACATTGTATTCTATGTGTCAGCCTTTATTCGTCTAACGTTATCTAGCAATACGCCAGTCCCAAGAAAAAAATGGCATCTCCCATTCTCGTGCACAACCAGGGTGCGTGCTGTATAATCGAATCGGCCTTGTGGTAGTTGTCTAGTTAAATGGAAGTACATATACTTAAATGGCTAACTGGAGTTTTTACTTACCGGTAGGTGACAGCTGGGTGGTTGCGGTTGCCCATTCATTATTGTTGAACTTGCGAAGTAACGTTAAGTTAGAGAGAGTAGTAATATTATCATATTTTTTTCTGCTAGCAAGCTAACTTACTCAGTCCTTGCCAGTTACGTTTTATTCTCCCATTAACGTTAGCTTGCTAATTAATAACTGTACTAGCCACGAGTTGGCTAGTTTCGATTCAGTTTCATGTCCAAACTTATCGGAGTAGAAGTAACGGTAGTTAGCTTTTCCACACGGATTTGTCTATCTCCATTCCAAATGGATTAACACCCCTATATAACGTTAGCTAGCGATAGATTTGAGAAAACCTAGCTAGCTATGACTACAGCTCTGGTCCATCTATGTATGTTACAGCTAAATGACAAGAAGTAACTAATCTCTCTACCTTCCTTTCAGACCTGGCCAAGCTAGAAGGCCAACCATCCCAGGTGTTGGAGGTAGGGGACGAGGAATCAACTTGTTGAGGTAAAACATTTTGCCTTACTTTCCATCAGTTGGTGTCAATACCTCTGTCAGAGCTTTATGTAACATTCATACTTGTCTACAGACGTGGACTCTCCGACATTGGTGGAGGACCTGGAGGACCCCCAGCTAAACAGAGGGACATTGAAGGGGCCCTTCTGAGGTTAGAATAATCTATAGATCTGGCCCTTTTCCTGCTGCAGCAAAAATGAGTGGTACTCCCTCTGCTCAAATCAAATTACTTGTCACATGGTTAGCAGATGATAATTTGAGTAACGAGATGCTTGTGCTTCTAGTTCCGACAGTGCAGTAATATGCAACAAGTAATCAAACAATCCCCCAACTACCCCATCTAAAGGGGTGAATGAGATTATGTACATGTAAGTATATGGATGAGCAATGGCTGAGAGGCATAGGCAAGGTGCAATAGAGGGTATAAAATAGTGTGATATGAGTAATGTAAGATATGTATACATTTAAGTGCATTGTATGAAGTGACTAATGATCCACTTAATAAAGTGGCCAGTGATTGGTCTCAATGTAGGCAGCAGCCTCTGTTAGTGATTGCTGTTTAGCAGTCTGATGGTCGAGATATATATATTTTTTTAGTCTCTTGGCCCCAGCTTTGATGCACCTGTACTGACTTTGCCTTCTGGGTGATAGTGGGGTGAACAGGCAGTGGCTTGGGTGGTTATTGTTCTTGATGATCTTTTCGGCCTTCCTTTGTCATTGGGTGCTGAAGGTATCATGGAGGGCAGGTAGTTTGCCCCCAGATGATGCGTTGTACAGACCGCACCACTCTCTGGGTAGCCTTGCAGTTTCCGTACCAGGCTGTGATACAGCCTGACAGGATCTGGGGATCTGTAAAAGTTAGTCAGGGTTTTAGGTGATGAGCCAAATTTCTTTAGCCTCCTTAAGTTGAGGCGCTGTTGGGTGGACCATTTCAGTTTGTCTGTGACGTGTACGCCCAGGAACTTAACTTTACACCTTCACCACTGCTGTCCCTTTGATGTGGCTAGGGGGGGGCTCTCCCTCTGCTGTTTCCTGAAGTCCAGGATCATCTCCTTTTTGTTGACTTTGTGTGAGAGGTTGTTTTCTTGACACCACACTCCGAGTGCCCTCACCTCCTCCCTGTAGGCTGTCGCATTGTTGGTGATCAAGGCCACTACTGTTGTGTCGTCTGCGAACTTGAGGATAATGTTGGATGCGTGCATGGCCACAGTCATGGATGAACAGGGAGTACAGGAGGGGGCTGAGCACGCACCCATGTGGGGCCCCAGTGTTGCAGATCAGTGAAGTGGAGATGTTGTTTCCTACCATCACCACCTGGGGGCGGCCCGTCAGGAAGTCCAGGACTCGATTGCACAGGGAGGGGTGATGGCTCTGCCTGCAACTTCAAAATCATTGTTGCTCTATTGATATGCCTCTAAGTAAATCGGGTGATACATTTACTACTGTTTTGGTTGGTTTCCTGAGCTGAAGACTGCGCTTCAGATCTCACCCTTGACAGAGAATTGCGTCAATGTTTTTCAGGCTTGGATACACCTTCAAAGCAAAAAATCACATGCAATGTAGGGTATATAGCCAGGCCTAATTTGTTTGGTTTTCAGCATGAATCTGCTATCCATTACTGCAGGGGGCTTTCTCCCTGGCCTTAGAGCTTGGTGTTTCTGATTGTGATTTGTTTAGGGAGTGTAGTTCCGTTTCCTTTAGCCAGCCGTTGGCTCATTTTTAAATAATTACAATAAGAAGAAATTGTCAGAAAATACACCGAAAATAAATATCCTCAATCACATTTGCTTTGCGTGGAAGTTGGTTCAGGTTGTCTTTCAATTTAGTCATCTTTCTACTCTGCCTGTCCACACTGTCTTGAGTGGTTTGTCAATTGGAACTTTGTATCAACTGGTTCTGGGTGCAAACTTTCCCGTGCCATCAGCTCTGTGACAGCATAAGCTGTATGTGTGCATGGGTGAAGTGTTGTGGTATTTTTGGATGTTATGCTGGGTTAATATCCCTGAAAGAGAATTCTCTCATATTTAAATGAAGTCATTTTTGCTTCTCTCCCTCTAAAGCCTGGTCAAGTAGTTGGCTTTAAAAAAATCAGTGGCAATCAGTTAGCTACTGTACCAAAGATAGATGCACAGACAAGTGAAAAAATAGACATAGAGCCCAAATAGATGAAGATGTGCAAGAAGCTAACTTTCACTTGGTAGGCTGCCATTCCTCCCTACACAATTATTGCAGTCACTTCCATGTGGTGTCAATGAATCGTCACAGTGCTCTCCTACAAAGGCATTACCTACACCTGGTGGTATTCAAACAGATTTCTATTTCATATGGCTGGTAAATCACGTATTTGTCCTCTTGCTTGTCTTTATTGTATAGGCTGGCCGGTGACCAGCGAGCGAGGAGAGATTCACACCATGACAGTGACGCTGAGGATGATGACGATGTCAAGAAGGTAAATCATTGTACACTGAATGTCTTTAATCTTTCCCTCAATGTTTTAACTCCCTGCTTGCCATTCTCCATACATAGCCAGCGTTGCAGTCATCAGTAGTAGCTACCTCCAAGGAGCGTACGCGTCGAGACCTGATTCAGGATCAGACCATGGATGAGAGGGGAAAACAAAGGTAATGCATCATTACGTATGCGTAAGGAATAAGTGGGTGGCAAGTAGTCTAGTGATTAACAGCGCCAGTAACCAAAAGGTCGCTGGTTCGAATCCCTTAGCCGACTAGGTGCTAATCTGTGCCCTTGAGTAAGTCACTTTACCCTAATTCCGCCTCTAAGTTGGTCTGGGTAAGAGCATGTGCTAAATTGAAGTTTTCTATTTCCAATAAATCATCGAACTGTTATCATGCTAGTCATTGCTTTTGCTTCTTTTTCCCTATAGGAATCGACGCATGTTTGGCCTGTTGATGGGAACGTTACAGAAATTTAAGCAGGAATCTAATGTGGCAACAGATAGGGTAGGGATAACACTTTACTCCAATATGTGCATCAATAAAACTAATCACTGCTGTTCGGATACTGTAAATGCATAAAAATTGGCCTTAGCTTTATGCTTGGTGAAAATGATTCCAGCCATTAAGCTATAGTTTGGAATATTTCCCAATGGGAAATTCATTTTTGTTTAATGTTTTATCTCGTCTTAGCAAAAGAAACGCATTGAGATTGAACAGAAATTGGAAGTTCAAGCTGAACAAGAACGCAAGAAAGTAGAGGGTGAAAGACGAGAGCTCTTTGATGAGAGGCGTGCCAAGCAGACAGAGCTAAAACTGTTGGAACAGAAAGTGGAGCTTGCTCACTTGGTAAGGACCTTTCTTGAAAGCAATATTCAATCTTATTGGTTATGGTGTAGCCTTAGAAAAACAAAGGAAATGTTAAACCAGTAGGAACATTGCAGTAAGATGAAATTAAACCCTCATGTGTTTTCCCCACATGTCAATGAGGAGATTCTGTGCTCATTAACTTTTTCATATTCTAGCAAGAGGAGTGGAATGTGCACAATACAAAAATTGTCAAGTACATCCGCACAAAGACCAAGCCACCCATATTCTATCTGCCTGGGAGGATGTGCTCAGCCACTCAGAAGCTCTTTGATGAGTCGCAGAAAAAAATGAATGGTAAGCAATTGTGCCTTTAGCCATTCCTCTGCACCCGACAAGTGGCAATAATACACGTCCTTGGTGTGCGTTGTCTGTCACTGAATCTGTTTTTGTTTTATCCCTATTTCCAGTTATGTTTGAGGAGAGATGCGAGGCGTTTGCCGAGTATCTGAATAAGATGGAGGCTCGGCCTCGACGCCAGTCTCTGAGGGACAACGCTCTGGGTAAGGACCTGAAGAAAGAAGAACAAGAGGAGGGTAAGCCCACGGGTCAGGTAGTCAAAGCGACAGGTAATCGGTTTAATGTGGAGATGGAGGACGAGGCAACACTAGAGGGGGATGTGGGTGTAAAGCGTAAGGAGGACAGAAAGAAAAAGCCAGGAGAGAGAGTCAGGGAGCAGGCACCTAAGAAGGTGGAGAATGAGGAAAATGGTCAAGACATTAGAATAATAGAGTTCAGAGAGGTGGAAGAGCAGATGGAGGTTACTGCAGTGGTGAGGGAGGCTGAATGGCAGGTCGGGGATCAGGATAAGAAGATGGAGGATAGTTTGGTGATAGGTGGGGCAGAGGTAGATAATGAGAAGGAAGCAGAACAGCAGCAACAGGTTAAGGTAGAAAAGGAAAATAAGCCGCTTCAGAATCAGGACCCCACAGCTGTGTCAGACGACCAGGAGAAAAGCTTTGAAATGCAACCAACTGAAGATGAAGAGCCACATACAGAAGTGTCCATACCCCTGCTCTCAGAGCCCAACCCTAGTCTGGAAGTCTCTGATGGAGCATCTATAGCCCCTGAGGTTCAGATCCCCCTGCTGGAGGCTGGAACAGAGCCTCTCACAACAGAGCAGAGCCAAGAGGCTGATCAAGGTGCAATGAAGCAGACTGTTGATGTCCAGCCTGCCCAGTATGATGCTGCCCCCAAGGAGCTGGAGCCTCTGATCGGGGAATCAAGCAGGGGATGTGGAAAGTCCAAGTCAAAGGACAAGAAGGGAGATGGTCGTCGCAGCAGTAGCTCCTCAAGTAGCTCTTCTGGCTCCTCGTCCAGCGGGAGCTCCGGCTCCTCTAGCGGCTCCTCCAGCAGGAGCAGCTCCTCCAGCGGCAGCTCCTCTTCCAGCTCCTCTAGTAGGAGCCGCAGCCGGGGGAGGAAGGACAGGAAGCACAGGAGGAAGTCGTCCGAGAGGAAGTCGTCCGAGAGGAAGAAGGGAGGTGGTGACAAGAGCCAGAAGTCATCCATGGCCAGTGGTCGTGAATCCAAAGGTTCCAAAGAGAAGGGCTCTAAGTCTGACAGGAAGAGGACCAGCTCTGAGGGCTGCCGGTCAGGGAAGATGTCCTCTCGCAGTGACCGGGATCGCAAGTCTGATAGGAAGGAAAAAAGACGTTAAAGTTGGTTCTTCTGTCATGCTTAGTTCTGTTTATCCTTTTGATAAATACATTTTCATAAGTGAAATGTTGTGGATTTCCATAAATGGAGTTCCACAGGGTAGGGAAACTTAACTGCCTTAGTGTATTTCTTGGAACAATGTGGGTTTTTAATCAAATCTTTTTCTCTAGTCCCCATTCAGTTGACAGCCCTGCTGCGCCGGGGTCTGGACTTATTCTTCCTAGATTTATTTTATTTGTTTGGTTTTTAATTGTTCCTAAACGGGTGCAATGTGAAGAGGATGTGTTTTCTTTGACTCCAGTGTTAAGGTATAGGGTAGTAGTGTAATGTTGAAGAATTGTAACATGCAGCTTTTTTTATTCATCCAAAGCCACAGTCTGACTGTGCAATGTCTAGCTCTGCATTGTGCATGACACTTGTTTTGGGAAGTAATGTAAAAAAAAAAAAAATCAAATGAAATCTAAGCATCTTCAATTAAAAGAGGAAAAAAACAGTTCATTCTTGTCATTAATGGCTCACATCTGAATGATTTCTTATAGCCTAATGGTCATTAAACGCTACTTGTTGGTTATGATGCAGAACTACTTAAACCGCATGCATATTCAATGTATATGGTTTTAGGTTAACTGATTTAAAAGCATGTTTTTATATAATTGGTGGACACCCTCTGGCAGACCGGTACCCTTTTTAGAATGATGCTCCAGACATAGTGCCTTTGGAAAACTTTTTTCACACTTTGTTACATTACAGCCTTATTCTAAAATGGATACAATTATTTAATCAGCAATCTATACACAATACCCTATGATAAAGCAAAAACAGGTTATGCATTTTTGCAACAATTTTAACTTTATACTTCTATTTCAACAAGGAACACAGACTGAGACCAAGGTCTCTTACAGCTGGTCCCTGCGTATACGTGTTTACACATACAATTTAGGTACAATGATTAAGAAACTACATAAGACAAAAAAAACGATCACAGATAATACAGCAATAGATTACATTTACACATGGGTTATTGCCCTAACAGCACAAGAACTTGCATTATAAAAATCCATTAAATATTTAAAATGGACAAGAGTCTTAAGTTTAGTGGCATGGTCTACAGTGTCACAAGCTTTCGATAAATCTATGAACAAGGCGGCACAGTACTTTCTATCTTGGGCATTAGTAATTTACAACACGTACAGTGGCCGTAGTAGTACTGTGTTTAGGTCTGAAGCCAGATTGATTATTAGAAAGTGTTAACAGTTAAAAGATTTTAGTTGCTTTTTCACCAATGACTAGAATTTTAGCCAAACAGGAGAGCTTAGATGGGCCGATAATTATCCAATTTACTACCATCACCTCCCTTGAGTGGTAAAACAAAAGCTGATTTCCAAGATTTGTCTTGTCTTTCTTACGACAAATGTTTGATTTTAAGATATGCGTCAAATTAATCAAACCCTTTGCTATGAGACTCAATTGAGCACGGGTGCATCCTGTTATCATCGATTTATTCCTGACGGTTCTACAACTTGATTGGATTCCACCTGTGGTAAATTCAATTGATTGGACATGATTTGGAAAAGCTCACACACACCTGTCTATTTAAGACGCACAGTTGACTGTGCGTGCCACGAGGTCAAAGGAGTTGTCCGTAGAGCTCCAAGACAGGATTGTGTCCAGGCACAGATATGGAAAAGGGTACCAAAAAATTCCTGCAGTTTGGCTTCAATTCTTAAATGGAAGAAGTTTGGAACCACCAAGACTTCCTTGAGCAGGCTCCCTGGCAAAACTGAGCAATTGGGGGAGAAGGCCCTTAGTCAGGGAGTTGACCAAGAAACCTGATGATCACTCTGACAGAGCTCTTCTGTGGAGATGGGAGAAACTTCCAGAAGGACAACAGTCTGCAGCACTCCACCTTTTAGAATAAGGCTTTAACCTAACAAAATGTGGAAAAAGTCCAGGGGTCTGGATACATTCCGAAGGCACTGTACATTCAACCTGTAATATGTCATTCACTGCCATACTGCCCAGCCCCTATATACTGCGTCCTGCAAAATGACTTGATAAAAGGTAGTCCGGTTTTGAACATGCTGCAGGCAAAGAGTCATGTTGTTGCAAATGGTAATTATATTATTCTGCTCAAGTGACTTGGAACGAGTCCGATACTAAATATACAGGTGATGCACAATGAAGCTCATGATAACAGGACAGTTTGACAGTGACTAGATGAAAAAGTAATGAACCTGTACAGCTGATCACATTGGACACAAAAGGTTTCACAGTCTCTCCAATGTCAAATTCAAGAATGCGAAGACTGATGTTTTGGATGTTTTATGCCAGGGGTACTCAACTCTTACCCTGCGAGGTCCGGAGCCTGCTGGTTTTCTGTTCTACCTGATTATTAATTGCACACCTAGTGTCACGGGACAATAAAACAATGCAGTGGAACTGGCTTCGAGGTCCAGAGTTGAGTTTGAGGGTTCTATGCAGTCCTTCGGAACTAGAAGCACAAGCATTTCGCTACACTCGCATTAACATCTGCTAACCATGTGTATGTGACCAATTTGATTTGATTAATTATACCAGAGGTGCAGTAGCTGTAATGTCCACTTGGTGACAGTAGTGCCCCAGGGGTATAAAACCCAAAGACCCATCTGCGTTTGCTCACTAAGCACTCATGGACAAACAATATTATTGCTAGAATCACTAGGCTACACTGTATAACCAACTGCAACATTGTTCATTATCTTTAATAGTATAGAAAATAAATATACTTTTGATTTGGGATCAGTGCAAGGATACAGATGGTTTACTGGGGCTACTAATGGAGAGTGAGGTCTCAGGGTTGGGTAGGTTACTTTCTAAATGTAATCTGTTACTAGTTAACTGTCCAAAATTGTAATCAGTAACAACTTTTGGATTACCCAAACTCAGTAACGTAATCTGATTACATTCCGTTTACTTTTGGATTACTTTCCCTTTAAAAGGCATTCGAGAAAAGAACAATGTATGTTACCAATTGAACGACATCTATTGCAGGAGTTATCAGTGTTCAAGTTTACATGGCCATATATGGATGTTAAATTTTACTTTATGTCGGCTTCTTCTAACCCAACGCTTTCTACTATATATAATACGATTAAATTATATATTTACATTAAAAACGAAAGTCTTTCAGAATTCCAATAAATGTTATACCCCTTGAACTTCAAGAATAGGTCTTGGAAATATGGAAGTACAGTGGGGCAAAAACGTATTTAGTCAGCCACCAATTGTGCAAGTTCTCCCACTTAAAAAGATGAGAGAGGCCTGTAAAACTATGACAGACAAAATGAGAAGAAAAAAATCCAGAAAATCACATTGTAGGATTTTTAATGAATTTATTTGCAAATTATGGTGGAAAATAAGTATTTGATCAATAACAAAAGTTTAGCTCAATGCTTTGTTATTATATACCCTTTGTTGGCAATGACAGATGTCAAATGTTTTCTGTAAGTCTTCCACAAGGTTTTCACACACTGTTGCTGGTATTATGGCCCATTCCTACATGCAGATCTCCTCTAGAGCAGTGATGTTTTGGGGCTGTTGCTGGGTAACACAGACTTTCAACTCCCTCCAAAGATTTTCTATGGGGTTGAGATCTGGAGACTGGCTAGGCCACCCCAGGACCTTGAAATTATTCTTCTCCTTTGTTGCCCGGGTGGTGTGTTTGGGATCATTGTCATGCTGAAAGACCCAGCCACGTTTCATCTTGCTGATGGAAGGAGGTTTTCACTCAAAATCTCACGATACATGGCCCCATTCATTCTTTCCTTTACACGGATCAGTCGTCCTGATCCTTTTGCAGAAAAACAGCCCCAAAGAATGTTTCCACCCCCATGCTTCACAGTAGGTATGGTGTTCTTTGGATGCAACTCAGCATTCTGTGTCCTCCAAACACGACTAGTTGAGTTTTTACCAAAAAGTTATATTGTGGTTTGATCTGACCATATGACATTCTCCCAATCTTCTTCTGGATCATCCAAATGCTCTCTAGCAAACTTCAGACGGGCCTGCACATGTACTGGCTTAAGCAGGGGGACACGTCTGGCACCGCAGGATTTGAGTCCCTGGCGGCGTAGTGTGTTACTGATGGTAGGCTTTGTTACTTTGGTCCCAGCTCTCTGCAGGTCATTCACTAGGTCCCCCCGTGTGGTTCTGGGATTTTTGCTCACCGTTCTTGTGATAATTTTGACCCCACGGGGTGAGATCTTGCGTGGAGCCCCAGATCGAGGGAGATTATCAGTGATCTTGTATGTCTTCCATTTCCTAATAATTGCTCCCACAGTTGATTTCTTCAAACAAAGCTGCTTACCTATTGCAGATTCAGTCTTCCCAGCCTGGTGCAGGTCTACAATTTTGTTTCTGGTGTCCTTTGACATCTCTCTGGTCTTGGCCATAGTGGAGTTTGGAGTGTGACTGTTTGAGGTTGTGGACAGGTGTCTTTTATACTGATAACAAGTTCAAGCAGGTACCATTAATACAGGTAACGAGTGGAGGACAGAGGAGCCTCTTAAAGAAGAAGTTACAGGTCTGTGAGAGCCAGAAATCTTGCTTGTTTGTAGGTGACCAAATACTTATTTTCCACCATAATTTGCAAATAAATTCATTAAAAATCCTACAATGTGATTTTCTGGATTTTTTTCTTCTCATTTTGTCTGTCATAGTTGATGAAAATTACCTATGATGAAAATTACAGGCCTCTCTCATCTTTTTAAGTGGGAGAACTTGCACAATTGGTGGCTGACTAAATACTTTTTTCCCCCACTGTGTATACATTATATATATATATATATATATATATATATATATATATATATATCAGTGGGGAGAACAAGTATTTGATACACTGCCGATTTTGCAGGTTTTCCTACTTACAAAGCATGTAGAGGTCTGTCATTTTTATCATAGGTACACTTCAACTGTGAGAGACAGAATCTAAAACAAGAATACAGAAAATCACATTGTATGATTTTTAAGTAATTAATTTGCGTTTTATTGAATGACATACAGTGCCGAAGACAATAATTTATTTATTTATTTCACCTTTATTTAACCAGGTAGGCTCGTTGAGAACAAGTTCTCATTTACAACTGCGACCTGGCCAAGATAAAGCATAGCAGTGTGAACAGACAACAACACAGAGTTACACATGGAGTAAACAATAACCATGTCAATAACACAGTAGAAAAAAAAGGCATGAGGAGGATCAGTAGATAGTTTTACGAGGGTATGTTAGGCAGCATGACTGAAGGAGGCTTTGTTTCGAAGTAGGAGGCCGATTCTAGATTTCATTTTGGATTGAAGATGCAGTCTAACCAGACACCTAGGTATTTGTAGTTGTCCACATATTCTAAGTCAGAACCATCCAGAGTAGAGATGCTACAGTGCCTTGCGAAAGTATTCGGCCCCCTTAAACTTTGCGACCTTTTGCCACATTTCAGGCTTCAAACATAAAGATATAAAACTGTATTTTTTTGTGAAGAATCAACAACAAGTGGGACACAATCATGAAGTGGAACGACATTTATTGGATATTTCAAACTTTTTTAACAAATCAAAAACTGAAAAATTGGGCGTGCAAAATTATTCAGCCCCTTTACTTTCAGTGCAGCAAACTCTCTCCAGAAGTTCAGTGAGGATCTCTGAATGATCCAATGTTGACCTAAATGACTAATGATGATAAATACAATCCACCTGTGTGTAATCAAGTCTCCGTATAAATGCACCTGCACTGTGATAGTCTCAGAGGTCCGTTAAAAGCGCAGAGAGCATCATGAAGAACAAGGAACACACCAGGCAGGTCCGAGATACTGTTGTGAAGAAGTTTAAAGCCGGATTTGGATACAAAAAGATTTCCCAAGTTTTAAACATCCCAAGGAGCACTGTGCAAGCGATAATATTGAAATGGAAGGAGTATCAGACCATCAGAGTCTGGAGACGCCGTGGAGAACGTTCTGCTGCCTGCAACATCCTCCAGCATGACCGGTTTGGCAGTGGGTCAGTCATGGTGTGGGGTGGCATTTCTTTCGGGGGCCGCACAGCCCTCCATGTGCTCGCCAGAGGTCGCCTGACTGTCATTAAGTACCGAGATGAGATCCTCAGTCCCCTTGTGAGACCATATGCTGGTGCGGTTGGCCTTGGGTTTCTCCTAATGCAAGACAATGCTAGACCTCATGTGGCTGGAGTGTGTCAGCAGTTCCTGCAAGAGGAAGGCATTGATGCTATGGACTGGCCCGCCCGTTCCCAGACCTGAATCCAATTGAGGACATCTGGGACATCATGTCTCGCTCCATCCACCAACGCCACGTTGCACCACAGACTGTCCAGGAGTTGGCGGATGCATTAGTCCAGGTCTGGGAGGAGATCCCTCAGGAGACCATCCTCCACCTCATCAGGAGCATGCCCAGGCATTGTAGGGAGGTCATACAGGCACGTGGAGGCCACACACACACCTCATTTAGACTTGTTTTAAGGACATTACATCAAAGTTGGATCAGCCTGTAGTGTGGTGTTCCACTTTAATTTTGAGTGTGACTCCAAATCCAGACCTCTGTGGGTTGATACATTTGAATTCCATTGATCATTTTTGTGTGATTTTGTTGTCAGCACATTCAACTATGTAAAGAAAAAAGTATTTAATAAGAATATTTCATTCATTCAGATCTAGGATGTGTTATTTTAGTGTTCCCTTTATTTTTTTGAGCAGTGTAGTTTGGTGAATCATGAGTGACTCCATCATTTGTAAGAAGTTTCAATACATTTTTGGGGGTAGCATTTCCATATTGAAGATTAAAAAATTATTTGGTGCATTTTTTCCCCATATTCCATCCAGTTCGCTTTATTTTTACTTTAATAAGTTCCTCCATTTATTTTTGCTTTTCCTTTAACTTACTCTGAGCCTCTATGGTACAGTTTTTATTGCTATCTATCTGTACTGTTAGTCCTTCAATATCCTTTGTTAATATGGACTCTTTTGACCTAAATTGCTTTTGTTTTATAGATGAGTACTGAATTGCATGGCCTTTAAAGGCACATTTAAAAGTGTCCCATACAATAAGGGGATCTGCTGTACCTATGTTATGTTGGAAAAGTCAGTTATAAATTATTCTGTCCTAGTTAAAAACAAGTTATCATCCAGTAGGCTTTGATTACATTTCCAATATCCTCGCCCACGTGGAAATTCTGTAAGAGTATTATATATGCCAATTATGTGATGGTCCAACTGCTTTCTGTCCCCTATCAACACTTTTTAAGCTTTTGATGCCAGAGAGAATGACATAAGAAAGTAATCAAGACAACTAGCTTGATTAAGCCTCCTCCATGTATATCTCACTAGGTCAGGGTATTTAAGCCTCCATATATCCACTAATTCCAATATATCCATTACATTTATTTCCTCTACGGTCCATAGAGGTATTTAAAACCATATTATAATCTCCCACCATAATAATAGAGTCTTGTGTTGCTTGTAGAGTTGATCAATTATTATTTGGACCATATAAGTTAATAAGCCATGTCTGTTTATGGTCCAATAACATATTTAAAATCATCCGTCTACCTTGAAGATCTGTTTGGACAATTTGCACATTTGGATCAAAATTACTGTTAATTAATATCATCACCCCTTTTGAATTTCTTTACCCATGGGAGAAATATATTACCCCCCCAGTCCCTTTTCCACAAAACTTCATCTGAAATTGTTGAATGAGTTTCCTGTAAACAATAGATATTATATTCCTTCTCTTTTAGCCAGGTAAATACTTATAGTCTTTTCTTATTATCTGCTATTACAATTATAACTGGCTTTAATTATATCACCAATTACCATACTGAGACACACGTTTCAATTCTATTTATCAACAAGACTCTTACAATAACTGTCTTCTAACTTTGTGCGTGTGTGTGTAAGTCCGAGTCCCCTGTGGTCCGACCGGGGTGTATACGGGACGGAAAGTGAGTAGTCAGCTGTTCTTTCTCTCGGCTCATTAGCGTCCTGCGTCTCGGATGAGACCGGACGAGGAAGCCCTTCTATTGATCCTCATCCTCCCTCTCTCCCACCACCTAACGGCCCACCAACTGACCCACCGGAGGAAAGCTGCTGTATAAACATTACCAGACCTGGGTTCAAATACTTAATATTTTTTCTAATACTTTATCTAAGCTTGATTGAGCTTGCCTGGCACAATGGAACCAATAGAATAGTCCAATAACTGCACCCCGCCACTCCAGGCAGGCTAGAGCAAACGCTTAAAGTTTTTGAAAGATTTGAAATAGTAGTTGAACCCAGGTCTGAATGGTACAGGAGTAGAGTAGTCTAAGGAACGGGTTTGTTCTGGGAGTGCTGCCCACTGGAGGAGATGGGTGTTGCGGAAGAGGGGCAGAGAAATGCTGTGTGAGGGAGGAACAGGAGTGGGTTACGGATAGTTCTTGGAGGGCTGCCCATCTGTGCGGAGAGGTGCTAGGGCCAGGGAGGGAGGGACAGTGATCTTTTTTGTTCCAAGCAACTGCAAGTTATTGGATGTGCGTACACTGCGTTTGAAACTAGAGGCAGTGAGTGACAGGAGAAGCCTGTTACCATCAATTTATGCCAAGTATGTATACATTCCACCACATTAGATACAATATATGTTAGACATACTCTTTTGATGACTTACTTTATGTATTTGGTTCCCGGCCTTCCTACAAAATCAAGTACTTGCCAAAATGTTCAGGTGACTGTGTGAAAGATGTAATCTAATGGCTGTATGCTGCGTATTGGAAAAACTATGTCAACAGTAATTTCAGAGGTTAATAATAAGTTATGATACTTCTCTTCTTGGCCCTTTGTCATATGCAGAGGAACGTAATTATGTAATCCTCCTGACTTGCATTTAGGTGTACTTTTCGCTGCAGTACTTTCTCAGTGGTCAGCGGTTTGCTGTTCTAGGGAGAGTAGTCAGATTTTCAGATCAATAGCGAGATTCTTCCCTTCAAGCTTCAAAGCCAGGGGGGTTGAGCTGGGCTTAATGAGACAACAGGGCTCTTTAGAAGGTGCTGCGTGTCCCTTAAAGCCACCCCGAAGAAGCTGGAACACACTAGATATGCTGCTAGCTATACGGTGCCTTTGGAAAGTATTCAGACCCCTTGACTTTTCCCACATTTTGGGAAATCCTTATTCTAAAATGGATTAAATAAATACAAATCCTCAGCAATCTACACACAATACCCCACAATGACAGTGAAAACAGGTTTTTAGAATTTTTGCAAATGCATAAAAAAAAACAGATACCTTATTTACATAAGTATTCAGACCCATTGCTATGAGACTCGAAATTGAGCTCAGGTTCATCCTGTTTCCATTGATCATCCTTGAGATGTTTTTACAACTTGAAGTTGTAAACTTGGAGTTGGAGTTCACCTGTGGTAAATTCAATTGATTACACATAATTTGGAAAGGAACATGCCTAACTATATAAGGCCCCACAGTTGACAGTGCAATAACCAAGCCATGAGGTCGAAGGAATTGTCCGTAGATCTCAGAGACAGGATTGTGTCCAGGCACAGAAAAAAAAATCACAGTGGCCTTCATCATTCTTAAATGGAAGAAGTTTGGAACCACCAAGACTCTTCCTAGAGCTTGCCGCCCGACCAAACTGAGCAATCGGGGGAGAAGGGCCTTGGTTAGGGAGGTGACCAAGAACCTGATGGTCACTTTGACAGAGCTCTAGAGTTCTTCTGTGGAAATGGGAGAACCTTCCAGAAGGACAACCATCTCGGCAGCACTCCACAAAACAGGCTTTATGGTAGAGTGGCCAGACGGAAGCCACTCCTCAGTAAAAGGCACATGACAGCTTCCTTGGAGTTTGCCAAAATCCACCAAAAGACTCTCAGACCATGAGAAACAACATTCTCTGGTCTGATGAAAACAAGATTGAACTCTTTGGCCTGAATGTCAAACATCATGTCTGGAGGAAACCTGGCACTATCCCTATGGTGAAGCATGGTGAAGACCTCATCAAACTGTGGGGATGTTTTTCAGCGCCAGGGACTGGGAGACTAGTCAGGATCGAGGGAAAGATGAACGGAGCAAAGTACAGAGATCCTTGATGAAAACCTGCTCCAGATCACTCAGGACCTCAGACTGGGGCGACGCTTCACCTTCCAACAGGACAACAACCCTAAGCACACAGCCAAGACAACACAGGAGTCGCTTCGGTACATGTCTCAATGTCTTTGAGTGGCCCAGCCAGAGCCTGGACTTGAACCCGATCGAACATCTCTGGAGAGACCTGAAAATAGCGACGCTCCCCATCCAACCTGACAGAGCTTGAGAGGATCTGCAGAGAAGAATAGGAGAAACTCCTCAAATACAGGTGTGCCACGCTTGTAGTGTCATACCCAAGAAGACTCGAGGCTGTAATCACTGTCAAAGGTGCTTCAACAAAGTCCTGAGTAAAGGGTGTGAATACTTATGTAAATGTAATATTTCAGTTTTTTTATTTGTAATAAATTTGCCAAAATTTCAAAAGTCCTGTTTTTGTTTTGTTATTATGGGGTATTGTGTGTACAGTTGTGGCCAAAAGTTTTGAGAAAGAGTCAATATTTGCAGTGTTGATCCTTCTTTTTCAAGACCTCTGTAGTCCTCCCGGGCATGCTGTCAATTAACTTCTGGGCCACATCCTAACTGATGGCAGCCCATTCTTGCATAATCAATGCTTGGAGTTTGTGGGGTTTTGTTTGTCCACCCGCCTCTTGAGGATTGACCACAAGTTCTCAATGGGATTAAGGTTTAGGGAGTTTCCTGGCCATGGACACAAAATATCGATGTTTTGTTCCCCGAGCCATTTAGTTATCACTTTTGGCTTATGGCAAGGTGCTCCATCATGCTGGAAAAGGCATTGTTTGTCACCAAACTGTTCCTTGATGGTTGGGAGACGTTGCTCTCGGAGGAGGAGTTGGTACCATTCTTTATTCATGGCTGTGTTCTTAGGCAAAATTGTGAGTGAGCCCACTCCCTTGGCTGAGAAGCAACCCCACACATGAATGGTCTCAGGATGCTTTAATGTTGGCATGACACAGGACTGATGGTAGCGCTCACCTTGTCTTCTCCGGACAAGTTTTTTTCCGGTTGACCCAAACAATTGGAAAGGGGATTCATCAGAGAAAGTGACTTTACCCCAGTCCTCAGCAGTCAAATCCCTGTACCTTTTGCAAAATATCAGTCTGTCCCTGATGCTTTTCCTGTAGAGAAGTGGCTTTTTTGCTGCCCTTCTTAATACCAGGCCATCCTCCAAAAGTCTTCGCCTCACTGTGCATGCAGATGTACTCACACCTGCCTTCTGCCATTCTTGAGCAAGCTCTGTACTGGTGATGCCCCGATCCCGCAGCTGAATCAACTTTAGGAGACATTCATTTTTGTTATGTTCCATATTGTGCCCTATTCCCTTTATAGCATACTCCTTTTGACCAGGGCCCATAGGGTTAGGTCACACTTCAAATTAGGGCTCAGCATGAAAGGATATATCAATATCGATGTGACTTCCCTGGTTAAAAGGATAAAAACAGATTTGCACTACAAGCTCCTGGAGACCTTACAGAACGATGAAGATATCACCTGCAGACAGTGCCATGGCAACAGCAGGATTGTGACTATAAAAGGCTACCATTTCCTTGACTTGTACCACCCATTATCCTCCATCCTTACTATACCTAACCGGCTTCCCTTGCGTGCGGAGGCACTCAGATCAGCTCCACTTATAGCTGTTAGCGGGAAAGTGCTACAGCACCAACATGTTAGCAGAGAGAGTGTGGATGTAAGGTATGGAACACTATTATGGTCTTATGTTGCCTGTGAGTATCAAAATGTTTCCAGAAATAATGTTATTTGCCAAGCAAACATTCCAATGAAGTTCACCCATCATATGATGCTGTATTGAAGCTCTGCAGCTATCTGTGTTTAGTAAAATGGATTCCTGGGCCACACGTTTTGGCAGTGAATTTATATAACCCATTAATATTCCAAATGTGCATTTTCCCCATGCATAACTTACACCCAGCAACACGTGCACACACACACACACACACACACACACACACACACACACACACACACACACACACACACACACACACACACACACACACACACACACACACACACACACACACACACACACACACACACACACACCTCCCAATTGTGTCTATTACCTCTCTCTTAGCATTACACATGCATACACACAGCCCTTCAATTACTCAAGAGAGGAAGAGAGACATGAATATCCTATTCCATTTGTAGTGTTGGCCAGCTGAAGTAGGTTGGCAGTACTGTCCCTTTTACACAAAGGGCAGCACCAGACAGGCAGAGTGTAGGAGTTACTCATGTTCCCATTGTCTTTCTGACAGTTCCTACTACAAAGCCTGGGCCTGACTGGTCCCCGCATGCAGCCAGCAGCCTGGATACAAACACACCTACAACCCAGTGGCTGAGCCTGTCTGGTGGGATGTGAATCAAAGCCTGTGGCTGAGCCATGTGATCCGGGGGTACTGTAGCCTATCCTCTGCTCTGACCACTTGGGCTGAGACACCAAGTCAGGAAAGTGGCAGTAGGATAGCAGAGAAAAGTGTGGATAATCTGAGCTACCATTTGATTTACAGTATCAGGGAGGGATGTTAGAATGAAAAACCCTTGTGTACTTTTGTGCTGCTACACTGCTTTTTTTCAGCTCTAGTTGGCAATATCGTTTTTGATAGCTTTTTCATAGAACAATGTCCATTTGATGTCCATCTTGCAATTAGACACAATGGTAAGCATTGGTATTACCATGTTTAAACATAACAGTTGTATGAATAAAGCACTGTGTTCAATGTGAACTGAGGAGGACAGAGAAAGCTACAAATGCTTAACACTATCTGCATGTTTGCATTCAGTGTGCTTTGAAATATTAACAAAATTATTATTATTCTATGTACAATGTGTGATGGATCTACATCATCAGCCAAATAGTAATATCCTATAGTGAGTGATGGAGACAGCTGCGTTGTGCACAGTGCTGTAGCTGGAGAGACATAAAGTGTTAAAAGATGAGCTGTCAGACCAAGTGCTCTTTTCACCTTGGAATAGAGTTTAGCAAGTCTCGTTGGGTCTGTGGGTTCTGTCACAGAGAATATCTACCAGTTGTAAATGACTGAGTTTCTTATTCCTTAACTCATTTTGGGCAAGGATTTTGTGTCGTGGCAGTGGGGGGTTGATCACTTGGGTAATCTACTGCAGGTCTAATGTGTACTGTGTCACAGCCAGTTACAGGATGAATATTAGGATAAGAACAGTAATTTTGTGCGGTTCTAATCTGAATCTTGTGACCATGTCCCTGTCTCATGTCAGGCATCCTCAGAGGGCTGCATGAAGAATCCAAATGGCAACCTATTCCCTATATAGTGCACTACTTTTGACCAGAGCCCATAGGGAATAGGGTGTCAAATGGCAACCTATTCCGTATATAGTGCACTACTTTTGACCAGAGTCCATATGGAATAGGGTGTCAAATGGCAACCTATTCCCTATATAGTGCACTACTTTTGGCCAGAGGGAATAGGGTGCCATTTGGGACGTAACCATACTCCCCAGGTTACTCTATCTTAATTTGAGAGTTTTAAGGCTTTCAGGTGAAAAATATGATGAGTGTTTTCTTAACAACTATTGGTCTATTGGCAGTCTATCAGATACTTCCTGCTCATATCAGAACAGTGAGTGGCAAACAAATCCCTGTTATCTTATTGCTGCAAGGTGAGTGTTAGTTCTACATAACTTTTCTATTGTTTTTCGTACAGTACAGCACCTCTCATGACTTTTTCTGTCTAAATTGTGTTTTATATGATATAATACCTACACTTTGTTATTTCTGCCTTTTGGCTTTTGGTCTGAAAAGTAGCACAGCTGCTTGAATAAAGTGACCATTATTTTTTGAGTCATCACCATATTTCTCTAGCTGAGACTCTAGTGTATTGACGTTAACATCTGATAAGGTGTTCTGACTGTGGCGCTGTCAGTTTTTCTTTTCTGAGCGCCTCCCGCCCGCGCGGCAGGTTCTGCATACGGTTTCTAATGGCGTTCTATTTTTAAACATCCGAGAGCCTCAGGTGAGTTTCATTCCTGTACCAAATAGACAGAAGCCAGCCAGCCAGCTCCTATCAAAGAGACAGATAATGCTGGTTGCCTTGGAAACCAATCCACTGTTAAGTTATACATCACACTCCACTCTAGAGATTTTTTAAGTGGTTGAAAATGGATTTTCATTGTTTTTTCTTTCTCCTTGTTTGTTTTGGGCAGGTCACTGATGATCTGTTTGTACAGTTTTGGGGATTGTGTAAATTGTTCAATTGTTCTACCTGCACCCTCCTGCCCGACTAGCATCATTACTCTGGACGGTTCTGACTTAGAATATGTGGTCAACTACAAATACCTAGGTGTGTGGTTAGACTGTAAACTCTCCTTCCAGACTCACAAGCATCTCCAATCCAAAATGTAATCTAGAATCGGCTTCCTATTTCAGTTTTGTGGATTGTGTAAATTGTTCAATCTAGCCCTATAGAGATTGCTGCCTGCACTCTCCCGCCCAACTACAGTGCCTTGCGAAAGTATTCGGCCCCCTTGAACTTTGCGACCTTTTGCCACATTTCAGGCTTCAAACATAAAGATATAAAACTGTATTTTTTTGTGAAGAATCAACAACAAGTGGGACACAATCATGAAGTGGAACGACATTTATTGGATATTTAAAACTTTTTTAACAAATAAAAAAATGAAAAATTGGGCGTGCAAAATTATTCAGCCCCCTTAAGTTAATACTTTGTAGCGCCACCTTTTGCTGCGATTACAGCTGTAAGTCACTTGGGGTATGTCTCTATCAGTTTTGCACATCGAGAGACTGACATTTTTTCCCATTCCTCCTTGCAAAACAGCTCGAGCTCAGTGAGGTTGGATGGAGAGCATTTGTGAACAGCAGTTTTCAGTTCTTTCCACAGATTCTCGATTGGATTCAGGTCTGGACTTTGACTTGGCCATTCTAACACCTGGATATGTTTATTTTTTGAACCATTCCATTGTAGATTTTGCTTTATGTTTTGGATCATTGTCTTGTTGGAAGACAAATCTCCGCCCCAGTCTCAGGTCTTTTGCAGTCTCCATCAGGTTTTCTTCCAGAATGGTACTGTATTTGGCTCCATCCATCTTCCCATCAATTTTAACCATCTTCCCTGTCCCTGCTGAAGAAAAGCAGGCCCAAACCATGATGCTGCCACCACCATGTTTGACAGTGGGGATGGTGTGTTGCTTTTACGCCACACATAACATTTTGCATTGTTGCCAAAAAGTTCAATTTTGGTTTCATCTGACCAGAGCACCTTGTTCCACATGTTTGGTGTGTCTCCCAGGTGGCTTGCGGCAAACTTTAAACAACACTTTTTATGGATATCTTTAAGAAATGGCTTTCTTCTTGCCACTCTTCCATAAAGGCCAGATTTGTGCAATATACGACTGATTGTTGTCCTATGGACAGAGTCTCCCACCTCAGCTGTAGATCTCTGCAGTTCATCCAGAGTGATCATGGGCCTCTTGGCTGCATCTCTGATCAGTCTTCTCCTTGTATGAGCTGAAAGTTAAGAGGGACGGCCAGGTCTTGGTAGATTTGCAGTGGTCTGATACTCCTTCCATTTCAATATTACCGCTTGCACAGTGCTCCTTGGGATGTTTAAAGCTTGGGAAATATTTTTGTATCCAAATCTGGCTTTACATTTCTTCACAACAGTATCTCGGACCTGCCTGGTGTGTTCCTTGTTCTTCATGATGCTCTCTGCGCTTTTAACAGACCTCTGAGACTATCACAGTGCAGGTGCATTTATACGGAGACTTGATTACACACAGGTGGATTGTATTTATCATCATTAGTCATTTAGGTCAACATTGGATAATTCAGAGATCCTCACTGAACTTCTGGAGAGAGTTTGCTGCACTGAAAGTAAAGGGGCTGAATAATTTTGCACGCCCAATTTTTCAGTTTTTGATTTGTTAAAAAAGTTTGAAATATCCAATAAATGTCGTTCCACTTCATGATTGTGTCCCACTTGTTGTTGATTCTTCACAAAAAAATACAGTTTTATATCTTTATGTTTGAAGCCTGAAATGTGGCAAAAGGTCGCAAAGTTTAAGGGGGCCGAATACTTTCGCAAGGCACTGTAGCATCTCTACTCTGGATGGTTCTGACTTAGAATATGTGGACAACTACAAATACCTAGGTGTCTGGTTAGACTGCATCTTCAATCCAAAATGAAATCTAGAATCGGCCTCCTACTTCGAAACAAAGCCTCCTTCAGTCATGCTGCCTAACATACCCTCGTAAAACTATCTACTGATCCTCCTCATGCCTTTTTTTTCTACTGTGTTATTGACATGGTTATTGTTTACTCCATGTGTAACTCTGTGTTGTTGTCTGTTCACACTGCTATGCTTTATCTTGGCCAGGTCGCAGTTGTAAATGAGAACTTGTTCTCAACGAGCCTACCTGGTTAAATAAAGGTGAAATAAATAAATAAATCCTTGTCTTCAGCAATGTCATTTACAAAATAGCCTCCAACACTCTACTCAGCAAATTGGATGCAGTCTATCACAGTGCCATCCGTCTTGCCACCAAAGCCCCATATACTACCCACTACTGCGACTTGTATGCTCTCGTTGGCTGGCCATCGCTTCATATTCGTTGCCAAACTCACTGGCTCCAGGTCATCTATAAGTCTTTGCTAGGTAAAGCCCCGCCTTATCTCAGTTCACTGGTCACCATCGCAGCACCTACCCGTAGCACACGCTCCAGCAGGTATATCTCACTGGTCATCCCCAAAGCCAACACTTCCTTTGGCTGCCTTTCCTTCCAGTTCTCTGCTGCCAATGACTGGAACGAATTGCAAAAATCTGGAGTCTTATATCTCCCTCTCTAAAGTTAAGCATCAGCTATCAGAGCAGCTCACCGATCACTGTACCTGTACACAGCCAATCTGTAAATAGCACACCCAACAACCGCATCCCCATAGTATTACTTAATCTCTTGCTCTTTTGCACCCCAGTATCTCTACTTGCACATCATCATCTGCACATCTATCACTCCAGTGTTAATTGTAAATTGTAATTATTTCGCCTCTATGGCCTATTTATTGCCTTACCTCCCTACTCTTCTACATTTGCACACACTGTACATAGATTTTTCTATTGTGTTATTGACTGTATGTTTGTTTATGTGTAACTCTGTGTTGTTGTTTTTGTCGCACTGCTTTGCTTTATCTTGGCCAGGTTTCGCAGTTGTAAATGAAAACTTGTTCTCAACCCGTCTACCTTGTTAAAATAAAGGTGAAATTGTTAAGGTGAGTGAATGAGGACCCAAAAGCGAACTAACTTAAACAGAGCTTCTTTAATAACAAAACATAGGTAGGCTCAGATAGACCGGCAGATTCCGACAGGACAGGACAAGGTTACAGCAAACATGACGATAGTCTGGCTCAGGCATGAAACACAAACAAACAAGAATCCGACAAGGACAGGAGCAGAAACAGAGGGAGATATAGGGACCTAATCAGAGGGAAAAAGGGAACAGGTGGGGAACGGGGTGAATGGGTAGTTAGGAGGAGACAGGGAACAGCTGGGGGAAAGAAGGGGAGAAAAGGTAACCTGACACGACCAGCAGAGGGAGACAGGGTGAAGGGAAAGGACAGAGACAAGACAACATGACAGTACCCCCCCACTCACCGAGCGCCTCCTGGCGCACTCGAGGAGGAAACCTGGCGGCAACGGAGGAAATCCTCGATCAGCGCACGGTCCAGCACGTCCCGAGAGGGAACCCAACTCCTCTCCTCAGGACCGTACCCCTCCCAATCGACAAGGTACTGGTGACCACGGCCCCGAGGACGCATGTCCAAAATCCTGCGGACCCTGTAGATGGGTGCGCCCTCGACAAGGATGGGGGGGGGGGGGGGGGAAGACGAGCGGGGGCGCGAAGAACGGGCTTAATGCAGGAGACGTGGAAGACCGGGTGGACGCGACGAAGGTATCGCGGAAGAAGAAGTCGAACTGCGACAGGATTAATGACCCGAGAAATACGGAACGGACCAATGAACCGCGGGGTCAACTTGCGAGAAGCCGTCTTAAGGGGAAGGTTCTGAGTGGAGAGCCAAACTCTCTGACCGCGACAATATCTAGGACTCTTAGTTCTACGCTTATTAGCAGCCCTCACAGTCTGCGTCCTATAACGGCAAAGTGCAGACCTGACCCTCTTCCAGGTGCGCTCGCAACGTTGGACAAAAGCCTGAGCGGAGGGGACGCTGGACTCGGCGAACTGAGATGAGAACAGCGGAGGCTGGTACCCGAGGCTACTCTGAAAAGGAGATAGCCCGGTCGCAGACGAAGGAAGCGAGTTGTGGGCGTATTCTGCCCAGGGGAGCTGTTCTGACCAAGACGCAGGGTTGCGAAAAGAAAGACTGCGTAAGATGCGACCAATAGTCTGATTGGCCCGTTCTGCTTGACCGTTAGACTGGGGGTGAAAGCCGGAAGAGAGACTGACGGAAGCCCCAATCAAACGGCAAAACTCCCTCCAAAATTGAGACGTGAATTGCGGACCTCTGTCCGAAACGACGTCTGACGGAAGGCCATGAATTCTGAAAACATTCTCGATGATGATTTGTGCCGTCTCTTTAGCAGAAGGAAGCTTAGCAAGGGGAATGAAATGGGCCGCCTTAGAGAACCTATCGACAACCGTAAGAATAACAGTCTTCCCCGCTGACGAAGGCAGTCCGGTGACAAAATCTAAGGCGATGTGAGACCACGGTCGAGAGGGAATAGGAAGCGGCCTGAGACGGCCGGCAGGAGGAGAGTTACCGGACTTAGTCTGCGCGCAGACCGAACAAGCAGCCACGAAACGACGCGTGTCATGCTCCCGGGTGGGCCACCAAAAACGCTGGCGAATGGAAGCAAGTGTACCCCGAACGCCAGGGTGGCCGGCTAACTTGGCAGAGTGAGCCCACTGAAGAACGGCCAGACGAGTAGGAACGGGAACGAAAAGAAGGTTCCTAGGACAAGCGCGCGGCGACGGAGTGTGAGTGAGCGCTTGTTTTACCTGCCTCTCAATTCCCCAGACAGTCAACCCGACAACACGCCCCTCAGGGAGAATCCCCTCGGGGTCAGTGGAGGCTACTGAAGAACTGAAGAGACGAGACAAAGCATCAGGCTTGGTGTTCTTAGAGCCCGGACGATAAGAAATCACGAACTCGAAACGAGCGAAAAACAGCGCCCAACGCGCCTGACGCGCATTAAGTCGTTTGGCAGAACGGATGTACTCAAGGTTCCTATGGTCAGTCCAAACGACAAAAGGAACGGTCGCCCCCTCCAACCACTGTCGCCATTCGCCTAGGGCTAACCGGATGGCGAGCAGTTCGCGGTTACCCACATCATAGTTACGTTCCGACGGCGACAGGCGATGAGAAAAATACGCGCATGGGTGGACCTTGTCGTCAGAGAGGGAGCGCTGAGAAAGAATGGCTCCCACGCCCACCTCTGACGCGTCAACCTCGACAACGAACTGTCTAGAGACGTCAGGTGTAACAAGGATAGGAGCGGATGTAAAACGATTCTTGAGGAGATCAAAAGCTCCCTGGGCGGAAACGGACCACTTAAAGCACGTCTTGACAGAAGTAAGGGCTGTGAGAGGAGCGGCCACCTGACCGAAATTACGGATGAAACGACGATAGAAGTTCGCGAAGCCGAGAAAGCGCTGCAGCTCGACGCGTGACTTAGGGACGGGCCAATCAATGACAGCTTGGACTTTAGCGGGATCCATCTTAATGCCTTCAGCGGAAATAACAGAACCGAGAAATGTGACGGAGGAGGCATGAAAAGTGCACTTCTCAGCCTTCACAAAAAGACAATTCTCTAAAAGGCGCTGGAGGACACGTCGAACGTGCTGAACATGAATCTGGAGTGACGGTGAAAAAATCAGGATATCGTCAAGGTAAACGAAAACAAAGATGTTCAGCATGTCTCTCAGGACATCATTGACTAATGCCTGAAAGACAGCTGGAGCGTTAGCGAGGCCGAAAGGAAGAACCCGGTATTCAAAGTGCCCTAACGGAGTGTTAAACGCCGTCTTCCACTCGTCCCCCTCCCTGATGCGCACGAGATGGTAAGCGTTACGAAGGTCCAACTTAGTGAAAAACCTGGCTCCCTGCAGGATCTCGAAGGCTGAAGACATAAGAGGAAGCGGATAACGATTCTTAACTGTTATGTCATTCAGCCCTCGATAATCTATGCAGGGGCGCAGAGACCCGTCCTTCTTCTTGACAAAAAAAACCCCGCTCCGGCGGGAGAGGAGGAGGGGACTATGGTACCGGCGTCAAGAGCTACAGACAAATAATCCTCGAGAGCCTTACGTTCGGGAGCCGACAGAGAGTATAGTCTACCCCGGGGGGGAGTGGTTCCCGGAAGGAGATCAATACTACAATCATACGACCGGTGTGGAGGAAGAGAGGTGGCCCTGGACCGACTGAACACCGTGCGCAGATCGTGATATTCCTCCGGCACCCCTGTCAAATCACCAGGCTCCTCCTGTGAAGAAGAGACAGAGGAAACAGGAGGGATAGCAGACATTAAACATTTCACATGACAAGAGACGTTCCAGGAGAGGATAGAATTACTAGACCAATTAATGGAAGGATTATGACAAACTAGCCAGGGATGGCCCAAAACAACAGGTGTAAAAGGTGAACGAAAAATCAAAAAAGAAATGGTTTCGCTATGATTACCAGAAACAGTGAGGGTTAAAGGTAGCGTCTCACGCTGAATCCTGGGGAGAGGACTACCATCCAGGGCGAACAAGGCCGTGGACTCCCTTAACTGTCTGAGAGGAATGTCATGTTCCCGAGCCCAGGTCTCGTCCATAAAACAGCCCTCCGCCCCAGAGTCTATTAAGGCACTGCAGGAAGCTGACGAACCGGTCCAGCGTAGATGGACCGACAAGGTAGTGCAGGATCTTGAAGGAGAGACAGGAGTAGTAGCGCTCACCAGTAGCCCTCCGCTTACTGATGAGCTCTGGCTTTTACTGGACATGAAGTGACAAAATGACCAGCAGAACCGCAATAGAGACAGAGGCGGTTGGTGATTCTCCGTTCCCTCTCCTTAGTCGAGATGCGGATACCTCCCAGCTGCATAGGCTCAGCTCCCGAGCCGGCAGAGGAAGATGGTAGTGATGCGGAGAGGGGGGCAACGGAGAACGCGAGCTCCTTTCCACGAGCTCGGTGACGCAGATCAACCCGTCGCTCAATGCGAATAGCGAGTTCAATCAGGGAATCCACGCTGGAAGGGACCTCCCGGGAGAGAATCTCATCCTTTACCTCTGCGCGGAGACCCTCCAGAAAACGAGCGAGCAAAGCCGGCTCGTTCCAGCCACTGGAGGCAGCAAGAGTGCGAAACTCAATAGAGTAGTCTGTTATGGATCGATTACCTTGACATAGGGAAGACAGGGCCCTGGAAGCCTCCTCCCCAAAAACAGATCGATCAAAAACCCGTATCATCTCCTCCTTAAAGTCCTGATACTGGTTAGTACACTCAGCCCTTGCCTCCCAGATTGCCGTGCCCCACTCACGAGCCCGTCCAATAAGGAGAGATATGACGTAGGCGACACGAGCAGTGCTCCTGGAGTAAGTGTTGGGCTGGAGAGAAAACACAATATCACACTGGGTGAGGAACGAGCGGCATTCAGTGGGCTCCCCAGAGTAACACGGCGGGTTATTGATTCTGGGCTCCGGAGATTCGAAAGCCCTGGAAGTGGCCGGTGGATCGAGGCGGAGATGGTGAACCTGTTCTGTGAGGTTGGAGACTTGGGTGGCCAGGGTCTCAACGGCATGTCGAGCAGCAGACACTTCCTGCTCGTGTCTGCCTAGCATCGCTCCCTGGATCCCGACGGCTGAGTGGAGAGGATCCGAAGTCGCTGGGTCCATTCTTGGTCGGATTCTTCTGTTAAGGTGAGTGAATGAGGACCCAAAAGCGAACTAACTTAAACAGAGCTTCTTTAATAACAAAACATAGGTAGGCTCAGATAGACCGGCAGATTCCGACAGGACAGGACAAGGTTACAGCAAACATGACGATAGTCTGGCTCAGGCATGAAACACAAACAAACAAGAATCCGACAAGGACAGGAGCAGAAACAGAGGGAGATATAGGGACCTAATCAGAGGGAAAAAGGGAACAGGTGGGGAACGGGGTGAATGGGTAGTTAGGAGGAGACAGGGAACAGCTGGGGGAAAGAAGGGGAGAAAAGGTAACCTGACACGACCAGCAGAGGGAGACAGGGTGAAGGGAAAGGACAGAGACAAGACAACATGACAGAAATAAAATAGCTTTTGAATGGATCTCCACAAGCAGATTATGTGATTTGGATAGATCTCTGTTCTCTGTACTCTGTTCCCCTATTATAAACTGCGAGGCAATGTGGAGAAATAACTGTGAGGCTGGGAAAATGTTTGTAGGCCACTCTAGTAAAATGTTTGTAGAAAGAGCCAGATAGAAGAATAGACCCAAATTACTATGTTCATGCATTTAGTTAACGTGTGAAAAATCACCACTTGAAAACACCCTGCTCCTCCAGCAACAGCGGTTATTGAATGGAAGTGCCTTTGCTTTCCAAACCTTTAACCTTCACTTTGTTTACCTTGTCCTTTCAGGCCAATTGATCACTCTTCCCCCATAGTCTATGGAGGGAGACTTTGATCTGGTGGTAAGACTCTTGTTGTGGCACTGAATCACATAACTGTTCCTCATCTTCTCTCTACCTTTGTTTGCTGCTCCCAGGCTCTCAGAGCCATTAGGGCCTCAGCCGGGGGTCAACAAGCCAGCCACCTCAAGCACTATCTGGCAGCCAGCCTTAATCGCTCCACTGTCACCTGGTGAAAAATGAACTTCCCTTCCTAATTACAGTCCTATGCTGATTCAGGGGGTTCTGTTCTAGTCTGTTCATTTACCTTAGCCGAAGTAGGGAGATTCAGACACAGTTCGTGTTATGAGTTACTTGATGGATCTGTTGTGTTGTGTGTCCCTCTGGTCTGAGCTGCCAAAATAACAAAAATATGGTCATTTTGACTGTATGAAAATGGTAGTCTAAAATAAAAAAATACGCATTTTTTTCTTTCTTCTAATAATGAAAACAGTCAATCTACAGTTATTTGTAGTGATGGGAATTATGTGCATTGTTGTCTCTACGATATTTAGATATTCACACAGAATGCCAATTGGTTTGGTGTGTTTAATAATGTTTTAATAAACCTGATGTAAAACACTACCGAGTTGAGTTGCTGTCTGGTGCGACTCATTTGTTTGAGTACTGTTGTCTCTCTCTCTCTCTCTCCGTCTCTCTCTCTCTCTCTCTCTGTCTTTTTCTCTCTGTCTCTCTCTCTCCATGTCTCTCGCTCTTTCTCTGTCTCTCTGTTGCTCTCTCTCTCTGTCTCTCAATTTAAATTTAAGGGGCTTCATTAGCATGGGAAACATTGCCAAAGCAAGTGAAATAGATAATAAACAAAAGTTGAATAAACAATAAAAAATGAACAGTAAGCATCACACTCACAAAAGTTCCAAAATAAAGACATTTTAAATGTCATATTATGTCTATATACAGTGTTGTAACAATGTGGATATAGTTGAGGTA
The DNA here is from genome assembly GCF_013265735.2 of Oncorhynchus mykiss. Lineage (NCBI taxonomy): Eukaryota > Metazoa > Chordata > Actinopteri > Salmoniformes > Salmonidae > Oncorhynchus > Oncorhynchus mykiss. Next base: position 28,129,625 of record NC_048589.1, read on the forward strand.
CAAAAAGGAAAATAAATAAACATAAATATGGGTTGTATTTACAATGGTGTTTGTTCTACACTGGTTGCCTTTTTCTTGTGGCAACAGGTCACAAATCTTGCTGCTGTGATTGCACACTGTATAAGGATCGACACTGGAAGACGAGAAGCAGGTACAGGGAGTGAACATTTAATTACCAACAGACATGGAACAGGACAAAACAGTGTCGACATGAACACATAACAACATTAATGCAGACACAGGGAACAAACGGGGGAGCAGACAGTTATAGACGGGGCAATCAACAAATGAGCGCTGCTGCATGTAATGATGGTGACAGGTGTGCGTAATGAAGGGTAGTCTGGCGCCCTGGAGCGCTGGCGGGAGAGAGCGGAAGCAGGCGTGGCACACTGTGATATTTCACCCAATAGATATTGGAGTTTATCAAAATCGGGTTTGTTTTCTAATTCTTTGTGGATCTGTGTAATCTGAGGGAAATATGTGTATCTAATATGGTCATACATTTGACAGGAGGTTGGGAAGTGCAGCTCAGTTTCCACCTCGTTTTGTGGGCAGTGTGCACATAGCCTGTCTTCTCTTGAGAGCCAGGTCTGCCTACGATGGCCTTTCTCAAGAGCAAGGCTATGCTCACTGAGTCTGTACATAACATAGTCCAAGCTTTCCTTAAGTTTGGGTCCGTCACAGTGGTCAGGTATTCTGCCACTGTGTACTCTCTGTTTAGGGCCAAATAGCATTCTAGTTTGCTCTGTTTTTTTGTTAATTCTTTCCAATGTGTCAAGTAATTATCTTTTTGTTTTCTCATGATTTTGTTGGGGCTAATTGTGTTGCTGTCCTGGGGCTCTGTGAGGTCTGTTTGTGTTTGTGAACAGAGCCCCAGGACCAGCTTGCTTAGGGGACTCTTCTCTACGTTCATCTCTCTGTAGGTGATGGCTTTGTTATGGAAGGTTTGGGAATCGCTTCCTTTTAGGTGGTTGTAGAATTTAACGGCTCTTTTCTGAATTTTGATAATTAGCGGGTATCGGCCTATTTCTGCTCTGCATGCATTATTTGGTGTTTTACGTTGTACACTGAGGATATTTGTACACTGAGTCTCAATTTGGTGTTTGTCCAATTTAGTGAATTCTTGGTTGGTGAGCGGACCCCAGACCTCACAACCATATAGGGCAATGGGTTCTATAACCGATTCAAGTATTTTTAGCCAGATCCTAATTGGGATGTCGAATTTTATGTTCCTTTTGATGGCATAGAATACCCTTCTTGCCTTGTCTCTGAGATCGTTCACAGCTTTGTGGAAGTTACCTGTGGCGCTGATGTTTAGGCCAAGGTATGTATAGTTTTGTGTGTGCTCTATGGCAACGGTGTCTAGATGGAATTTGTATTTGTGGTCCTGGCGTCTGGACCTTTTTTGCAACACCATTATTTTGGTCTTACTGAGATTTACTGTCAGGGCCCAGGTCTGACAGAATCTGTGCAGTAGATCTAGGTGCTGCTGTAGGCCCTCCTTGGTTGGTGACAGAAGCACCAGATCATCAGCAAACAGTAGACATTTGACTTAAGATTCTAGTAGGGTGAGGCCGGGTGCTGCAGACTGTTCTAGTGCCCTCACCAATTTGTTGATATATATGTTGAAGAGGGTGGAGCTTAAGCTGCATCCCTGTCTCACCCCACAGCCCTGTGGAAGGAAATGTGTGTTTTTGCTTATTTTAACTGCACACCGGTGGTTTGTGTATATGAATTTTATAATGTCGTATGTTTTTCCCCCAACACCACTTTCCATCAATTTGTATAGCAGACAAATGCCAAATTGAGTCAAATACTTTTTTGAAATCAACAAAGCATGAGAAGACTTTGCCTTTGTTTCGGTTTGTTTGTTTGTCAATTAGGGTGTGCAGGGTGAATACGTAGTCTGTCGTATGATAATTTGGTAAAAAGTCAATTTGGCATTTGCTCAGTACATTGTTTTCACTGAGGAAATGTACGAGTCTGCAGTTAATGATAATGCAGAGGATTTTCCCAAGGTTGCTGTTGACGCATATCCCACGGCAGTTATTGGGGTCAAATTTGTCTCCACTTTTGCAGATTGGGGTGATCTGTCCTTGGTTCCAAATATTGGGGAAGATGCCAGAGCTAAGGCTGATGCTAAAGAGTTTTAGTATAGCCAATTGGAATTTGTTGTCTGTGTATTTTATAATTTCATTGAGGATACCATCAACACCACAGGCCTTTTTGTTTTTTTATTTATTTTGTCCTGTAGTTCATTCAAGGTAATTGGAGAATCCAATGGGCTCTGGTAGTCTTTAATAGTTGATTCTAAGATTTGTATTTGATCATGTATATGTTTTTGCTGTTTGTTCTTAGTTATAGAGCCAAAAAGATTGGAGAAGTGGTTTACCCATACCTCTCTATTTTGGATAGATAATTCTTTGTGTTGTTGTTTGTTTAGTGTTTTCCAATTTTCCCAGAAGGGGTTAGAGTCTGGATTCTTCAATTACATTGAGCTGATTTCTGATGTGATGTTCTCTATCTCTGTCTTGCTCCTCCCTTTCTCTCCCCACATTCAAACAGCAGATGTTTGGATCCAGAGTGTGTTGTCTGGCCAGGGCTGTGAGTGTTTTGCTTTTAGTAGCACTGCATAAAGAAGTAGTGCCACTTCTATAGAATAAAGGTGGATACAGAGTGCTCTGTGACAGTTTGGCCTAAGCCCTGTTTGTTTAATATATTCCTACTTTAATATACATTCAGCATGAACGGAATTTAAAACAAGGGGGAATTCCATCACCAAGAATCATATGTGTTCTACTTGTACTACTGTTCTACTTGTACCGAAAGGTTGCAAGTTCGAATCCCCGAGCTGACAAGGTACAAATCTGTCATTCTGCCCCTGAACAGGCAGTTAACCCACTGTTCCTCGGCCGTCATTGAAAATAAGAATTTGTTCTTAACTGACTTGCCTAGTTAAATAAAGGTTAAATAAATAAATAAACTTGTACAATCATCTTCTGCACATCTATCACTCCAGTGTTTAATTGCTAAATTGTAATTATTTCGCCACTATGGCATATTTATTGCCTTACCTCCCTAATCTTACTTCATTTTCACACACTGTATATATATTTTTCTATTGTGTTATTGACTGTACGTTTGTTTATCCTATGTGTAACTCTGTGTTGTTTGTGTCGCACTGCTTTAATTTATCTTGGCCAGGTCGCAGTTGTAAATGAGAACTTGTTCTCAACTGACCTACCTGGTTAAATAAAGGTTAAATATATATATTTTTTAAGTGTTCATATCTGGTGTTTGAAAAATGTATGAACTTTTTCACATTTTCTCATAAATGGTGAGAAAGTCACTGTTTAGTAATGAAGTAAATAACTGAGAAAGTCACTGTGACTAGTAATGGAGTAAATAACAGAGTAATAACTTGTGAGTAATAAATGAGAACATGTCTGTCCAAAATATCTGCTGGCTTCTTGAGCTGCTGTGATGTTTTAGCCACAGTACAGTACTTCATGCCCTCTTTTTAAGATAAAGGTCACCAGACAGTATGTGGTGGTCTGACTCTGACAGAGGAGGAGGGTTGTAATATAAAGTAGTGTGCTGCCTGTTGTAGCGTAGATAATGAATTGTTGCGTAGATAATGAAATGTAGCTCCCCTGTTAAAGACTGTAGGATAATTAGAGCGAATGATCCTCTTTCGTGTTTCTGCATGCACTGTGAAGTTCATGTTGCTGGTCATTTTCCCGTGGTGGTCGTTCTGTCACTTCATAGCCATCATGTTGTCTCACTCCTCCTGCACCGCCACTTGAGACTTCCTTCACCATTATTACTTAAAAAAAATCTAAATAACTCAATAACATGCTAAATAGGACTAATCACTGGGGCTTTACTGCTTAGTTTCATTTTTGTCTGAGAGATTGTCCTTGTTGACATACCAAATATTAGTCAGGCTTACCCTAGCTGTGTGTGAAATTCCGCTAAAATCTGCCTCCGAGCCGCTCTAGTATAAATTGTGCTTTACTACTCAATACGGTCTGCAGATGATGCTGTAGTAATAAATATAATCTCTATTGTAACTACTATTGTTTTCGCAGGCAAGACAAAATGCATGTCCTCATTGGAGATGCAATGGAGCACAACAACATGTGGGTTTTATCAAGAGGGAGTTGCTAGTTGATTAGATTATCTAGTTTAGCTCGATCAATTGATCCAATCTCAGTCGCTGATCCTCAGTCAAATGTTTCTTCTTCAATGGCTTTGTTCTGCAGTTGACATTAAGTTGGACGTTGGACCCATTCTAAGAGCACCTCCGAAGGGCTGAAATGAACAACTGGAGCCCCGTGGACAACAGTCAGTCTGTGTGGTGCTCTGAGCTGAGCGCTCTGTTTGGTGGTTTGTGAAAAGACCTTCTCTAAATGTCACACCCTGGCCTTAGTTATCTTTGTTTTCTGTATTATATTGGTTAGGTCAGGGTGTGACATGGGGGATTTATGTGTTTTGTCTGGTCTAGGGGTTTTGTATGTTTATGGGGTGTTTTATAGTCTAGGTGATTATGTAAGTCTATGGTTGCCTAGATTGGTTCTCAATTAGAGCCAGGTGTTTATTGTTGTCTCTGATTGGGAACCATATTTAGGCAGCCATGTTCTTTGGGTATTTTGTGGGTGGTTGTCTTCTGTCTTTGTGTCTATGCACCAGATAGGACTGTTTTTTTTTTTTCACGTGTTGCTTTGTATTTTGTAGTGTTTACGTTTATTGTCCTTATTAAACGTTGAACACTAACCACGCTGCATTTTGGTCCTCCTCTCCTTCAACAGAAGAAAACCGTTACACTAAAGCTACAGTCCCAGATTCGAAAAACAACAAAATGGGGTCCCTGACTTTTTTTTTGGTATACATCTGAAGGATGGGGCTAGGGAAATGTAACCTCTCTCAAATCCATATACAGCACTGTAGGTGCAATGAGGGACAGTTCATGACATCTAAGAGGCTGTTTTGATCATATTTTGAAGCTGTACATTATATACGTTGTTTGTTGACATTCTTGCTGTTTGTAAACAATGGAGTAATAATTTATATTTTGGGTTGTGATAAAGACAGACACTTGTGCTCAGCTCATGAGGAATTTCTAAGTCATGTTCTTCAAGAATCAGTGGGTAAATATCAATAATTGAAAAGACCCTTGAACAGTTCCCCAAATCCCAGACTGTAGCTTTAAGATCCTGGCTGTCCAGTAACAAGCTGCAGGATGAATTGTGCTCTTATAAACTCCTGGGGGATTGTGGGAAGGAGAGAAGTGATTCTCATTAATGAGGAGAGTACAGAGAGAGGCCTGTAGCAAGCAGAGTGGCCAGTCCTCAGTCTCTACCGCCCATGGATTGGAGGGAGGGATGGAGAGAAAGATTGTGGGCGGGGAGGAAGAGGAAGAGAAGACTAGCAAATGGAGAGGCCAGTCCTCAGTCTCTACAGCCCATGGATTGGAGGGAGGGATGGAGAGAAAGATTGTGGGAGGGGAGAGCGATGGAGAGAAGACTAGCAAATGGAGCGGCCAGTTCTCAGTCTCTACAGCCCACAGATCACAAGGAGATGGAGGGAAGAATGGAGAAAAAAACAGAAGATGGAAATGGAGGGATGGAGAGAAAGAGGGAGATGGGAGATGGACTGCTTGTCAGTTAGCTTTCTTAACACAGTAGTTTATGAGTATCACTGCTGGAGAGCTGGGACCCTGGAGGTTTTTGACTGTGTGTGTGTGTGTGTGTGTGTGTGTGTGTGTAAATATATGTACATTATGTAAATGTGTGTGTTTTGGAAGGGAAGGGTAAGGAAAGTGACACTGAGTGAGAGAATGTGCTCTCCCCGCTTCCCTCCTGTTCACAGTCATTAAGTTGTGTGTGGAATTCATTTGTCTCTGAGTTTTGATTCCTTCCACCTCAAAAAATACATAATTCATTTCCACAGCTGCAGTGCAGGCCCCCTATGTCTGTTTATGAGTGTGTGTGTGTGTGTGTGTCAGGAATTAATACCGTATCGCATCCTGTTCCAAATAAACCAGCTGAAACAGAGGGGAGGCTTGTTTGGGTTAGCGTGTCCCCGCTAGGCTAGTTGTCGGGCATTAAAACATGCAGATGAATGGATAATTCAGATTTTGGAAGATGTTGTTCATGTCAACAGGAGGGCAGGAGCCAACAAAGTTACCCCCAAGCAAGTGGGACACTGGGTTTGTTTCGATTAGGATGTAATTGGGTTTTGAGTGGAGAGGACACCTGAACCTCATTCATTATTGCACTACTATGCCACAAACTAATTACAGATAGTCTACACACAGTTTGCACCACTGCAGCATGCTGCCACTGCAGATTTAACTCTGCTTGTTTCATTCTGCATCTGTTATATGAAAACTCAGACCTGATCTGCATCTTGTGAAACTGCTGTGACAGATTTACTGTCACTGATCCAGTTCTACCAAGCTTTTTCAATAGTTCAGGTGGAACTTACATTTTTTCAATGTACTTTACTTTCTAATATCAATATTGTATAAAGGATTGAGGAAAAAACTCCTCTCTCCTCATATCCTCTGACATAGTTTTCCTGCTTGAGATCAACCATTCTCCCATCACTTACTCTGTCTGTCTCTCTCTCTCTCTCTCTCTCTCTCTCTCTCTCTCTCTCTCTCTCTCTCTCTCTCTCTCTCTCTCTCACTCACTCTCTCTCACTCAACTGAATTATAGAATGTTTCAAATTCAATGGACCAGATTAATGGAAGTGTCTGACATAATTGTATTTCTGAAAACGTAATCGCTCTTCTTGGTTTAGATATGACATGCACGCACACATAGACACACCAGCACATAGCCCAACATAGACACACAAGCACATAGCCCAACATAGACACACTAGCACATAGCCCAACATAGACACACAAGATGTTTGTTACAGTAGCTATGTTTCCATCCGATTGGGGACAGATTTTCATGCCAATATTCTGAAATCCGCATAAAGTCAGTATGTGCATTTTTCCACCAGTGTTTTTTTTTATTTTTTACAAATTAGACATGTTGCGGATAAAAAATAATGTTCAACTCTACCTATAGTTAATAGCAAATGTTCCTAAACTCTGGTCTTGACACATGCGCTTTAGCAAACACCTAGCAGATACTCTGCGGGTAGGTTGTGTGAGTACTGGGTAGGCTAGTCTACATGATGAGATTATTATGAATAAGAGCGAGAACATTTTCATTAGTCAAATGGCAGTCAAGCATCGACATTGACAGATTTAGGTATAGGCAACATGGGCAGCCGCCCAGGGAGGCATATTGCTGGGGGCACCTGCACAACAAATATCGTAATGGTGATATTTGTGCATTGGTTTTCTATGCACATTTGCACATCACGTCAATGATATAATGTCACTGTGTGGGACTGTGGGTCAATTAACCTTGTCGGAGTGGGCACCCTCATTCTAGTTTCTGCGCTAGGCAGACTACTGCCTGGGAAGGTCTCCCACTCAGAAGTACGAGATGGGGAGGGGGCAGTGGTAGATTGACCTCAGGTCTCCCCACTGGAAACCGAGGTAGGGTGAGTGGGGGAATCTATCAAATAGCGTACCTCTAACTTTGTACTGTACTCATGCAATTAGTAAAATCAGTCACACTACGCAATGCTACCTAATAACCCACAATTCAGGCGGGAGACTCCGGCAGCACAGGAGTGATGGGCGGCTCTGGCAGCTCCTGGCTGACGGGAGACTCCGGCAGCTCAGGACAGACGGGAGACTCCGGCAGCTCAGAGCAGGAGGGAGACTCTGGCAGCTCAGGGCAGGAGGGAGACTCTGGCAGCTCAGGGCAGGAGGGAGACTCTGGCAGCTCAGGGCAGGAGGGAGACTCTGGCAGCTCAGGGCAGGAGGGAGACTCTGGCAGCTCAGGGCAGGAGGGAGACTCTGGCAGCTCAGGGCAGGAGGGAGACTCTGGCAGCTCAGGGCAGGAGGGAGACTCTGGCAGCTCAGGGCAGGAGGGAGACTGGCAGCGCTGGGCAGGAGGGAGACTCTGGCAGCGCTGGGCAGGAGGGAGACTCTGGCAGCGCTGGGCAGGAGAGAGACTCTGGCAGCTCAGGACAGACGGGAGACTCTGGCAGATCAGGGCAGGAGGGAGACTCTGGCAGCTCAGGGCAGGAGGGAGACTCTGGCAGCTCAGGGCAGGAGGGAGACTCTGGCAGCGCTGGGCAGGAGGGAGACTCTGGCAGACAGCGCTGGGCACCTGTAGGGAGGAGACAGCCAGCCTGGTGGGCTGCCACCGGAGGGCTGGTGCATGGAGGTGGCACCGGATAGACCGGACCGTGAAGGCGCACTGGAGGTCTTGAGCACCGAGCCTGCCCAACCTTACCTGGCTGAATGCTCCCCGTAGCCAGGCCAGTGCGGTGAGGTGGAATAGCCCGCACTAGGCAGTGCTGGCGAACCCGGGGACACCATGCATAGGGCTGTTGCCTTGTACCCCGGCCCGAGGAGACGCACTGGAGACCAGATGCGCTGAGCCGGCTTCATGGCACCTGGCTCGATGCCCACTCTAGCCCGGCCGATACGAGGCGCTGCTATGTACCGCACCGGGCTATGCCTGCGCACCAGGGACAATGTGCACCTCACGGCATAACATGGTGCTAGCCCGGTCCACCTCTCTCCGCGGTAAGCACGGGGAGTTGGCTCAGGTTTCCTACCTGACTTAGCCACACTCCCCGTGTGCCCTCCCCCAATACATTTTTGGGGTTGCCTCTCGTGCTTCCAGCCGCGCTGCCGTGCTGCCTCCTCATACCACCGCCTCTCCGCTTTCGCTGCTTCCAGCTCTGCCTTGGGGCGGCGATATTCCCCAGTCTGTGCCCAGGGTCCTTTGCCATCCAAAATCTCCTCCCATGTCCAGGAGTCTGGAGATCGCTGCTACTGCCCATTACCACGCTGCTTGGTCCTTGGTTGGTGGGTGATTCTGTAACGCTTGTCTTCTTCCTCTGAGGAGGAGTAGGAGAGATCGGACCAATGCACAGCGTGATAAGTGTCCATAACAATAACAAAAAAACAAGTGTCCATAACAACAATGAACACTAAACTACAAAATAGCAACGTGAAATACCGAAAACAAACGAAACAGTCCCGTGTGGCACAAACACTGACACGGAAAATAATCACCCACAACTCAAAAGTGAAACCAGGCTACCTAAGTATGGTTCTCAATCAGGGACAACGATTGACAGCTGCCTCTGATTGAGAACCATACCAGGCCAAACACAGAAATCCCAAAACATAGAAAAAGGAACATAGACAACCCACCCAACTCACGCCCTGACCATACTAAACAAAGACATAACCAAGGAACTAAGGTCAGAACGTGACACTTTACTCGCATAAAAACTGTGGATGGAAACGTGGTTAATGACAGTAATTGAGTTTTAGAGGGGAATGCACATGCTCAGTGAAGAGCAGAAAGAGCAGTCTAATGTAATAATGCTGGATGTGCATCATGCAGCTCTCAGAGATGGTAAAACTGCCTGAGGATGGAATGAATGGTGTGACACAGTGAACCCAATGGAGGTGAAGTTTGAGCACGAAGTAGCAAATTACTATTGAATAACAGTTAGGTTAGAGCACTAAATAACAGTTACGTTAGAGCACTAAATAACTGTTACGTTAGAGCACTAAATAACAGTTAGGTTAGAGCACTAAATAACAGTTATGTTAGAGCACTAAATAACAGTTAGGTTAGAGCACTAAATAACAGTTAGGTTAGAGCACTAAATAACAGTTAGGTTAGAGCACTAAATAACAGTTAGGTTAGAGCACTAAATAACTGTTACGTTAGAGCACTAAATAACAGTTAGGTTAGAGCACTAAATAACTGTTACGTTAGAGCACTAAATAACTGTTAGGTTAGAGCACTAAATAACAGTTAGGTTAGAGCACTAAATAACTGTTACGTTAGAGCACTAAATAACAGTTAGGTTAGAGCACTAAATAACAGTTAGTTTAGAGCACTAAATAACAGTTAGGTTAGAGCACTAAATAACAGTTAGGTTAGAGCACTAAATAACAGTTAGGTTAGAGCACTAAATAACTGTTACGTTAGAGCACTAAATAACAGTTAGGTTAGAGCACTAAATAACTGTTACGTTAGAGCACTAAATAACTGTTAGGTTAGAGCACTAAATAACAGTTAGGTTAGAGCACTAAATAACTGTTACGTTAGAGCACTAAATAACAGTTAGGTTAGAGCACTAAATAACAGTTAGGTTAGAGCACTAAATAACAGTTAGGTTAGAGCACTAAATAACAGTTAGGTTAGAGCACTAAATAACAGTTAGGTTAGAGCACTAAATAACAGTTAGGTTAGAGCACTAAATAACAGTTAGGTTAGAGCACTAAATAACAGTTAGGTTAGAGCACTAAATAACAGTTACGTTAGAGCACTAAATAACAGTTAGGTTAGAGCACTAAATAACTGTTACGTTAGAGCACTAAATAACTGTTAGGTTAGAGCACTAAATAACTGTTACGTTAGAGCACTAAAGTTAGAGCAATCTGAATCACTGACACAAAACCTTGAGAGCCTTGACTTTATTGCCCCATACTAAGCATGGCTTTATGGACTCTTGATGCCTTTATGGACTCTTGATGGCTTAGAGGCTTTACATTTTCAATGTGTCCTCTCTATCTCTCTCTCTCTCTGTTGTGAGGCAGATGACTATATGAGTCATCACTGTGCAGGGCCATTGTTATGGATACAGGTATCCTGTGTGTGTGTGTGTGTCTATCCTGTGTTTTTTTTTCTCTCCTTCTCCGCTCACAGGTGAAAATCATCACTCCCCAATCAGTCACCAATCAATCATCAATCAGAAGACACACCTCCTCCTGTTTCCTACCCAATCACAGTTCCTTTCCCTTGGTTTAAAAACCCTGTCAGTTGTTTGCTCGAGAGCTCAATCTCTCTGTAGATTGCGCTGGTTGACCCTCTCCTACTATGTCTCTCTATCGCTCTTTATGTATTGAGCTCTCTTTTGTTTGAGCACCTCCATATCACTTTGTCCTCACCTGTGAGTATTGTTTTTGGTTATGGTGTTTGTTTGCTACACTACCCGTAGGTAAACTTTGTTAAAAACACTAGTTAGAACTGGGCGGACCACCCACTGTATTTTTGGTTAGTTAGTTAGCTGTTGTTGAACTAGGCTAGTCTAGATTAGGGGTGTTTTGGATGCTTATTGTTTCTTTCTTTGGGTCCAGCTTAGCCCCTTTTCCTGCCCCCCCCCCCCCCCCCCCCCATTACCATGTGTTTTCTAATAAACCATGTTTGACGGTAATTTAGTTGTCTGTGGTTGTTTCGTTCTCACTTTTACTTTTTCACTATTAGAATTTGCATGAGTTATGTTACGGGTCTCGTTACCATCTCCCCTAGACTGTCGGGCCAAAAGGTATTCGTAACAGCCAAGCACAGACCTTTAATGGAGCAGGTGTTCAAAGTGGAAAAAGCTCCTCAACAAAAAGTGAGGCAACATGTTTGAAGTTTTAAAAGTCGTCTTTATGGAATACACATTGTATTCCGTGCATTTGGAAAGTATTCAAACCCCTTGACTTTTTCCATATTTTGTTATGTTACAGCCTTATTTTAAAATTGATCAAATGGTTTTTATCTACACACAATACCCACAATGAGAAAGCAAAAACAGGTTTTTGATTATTTTTTTTTGCTAATTTATATTTAAAAAAAAAAAAATGAAATATCACATTTACATAACTTTTCAGACCCTTTACTCAGTACTTTGTTGAAACACCTTTGGCAGCGATTACAGCCTAGACTCTTCTTGGGTATGACGCTACAAGATCCTAAGCATTCTGGAGCAGGTTTTCATCAAGGATCTCTCTATACTTCTTTCTGTTCATCTTTCCCTCGATCTTGACTAGTCTCCCATTCCTTGCAGCTGAAAACCATCCCCACAGCATGATGCTGCCACCACTATGCTTCACTGTAGGGATGGTGCCAGCTTTCCTCCAGACGTGATGCTTGGCATTCAGGCCAAAGAGTTCAATCTTGGTTTCAACAGACCAGAGAGTCTTGTTTCTCATGGTCTATGAGTCCTTTAAGTTTCTTTTGGCAAACTCCAAGCGGGCTGTCATGGTTCTTTTACTGAGGAGGGGCTCCGTCTTGCCACTCTACCATAAAGGCCTACTTGGTGGAGTGCTGCAGAGATGGTTGTCCTTCTGGAAGTTTATCCCATCTCCACAGAGGAACTCTGTCAAAGTGACCAACGGGTTCTTGGTCACCTCCCTGACCAAGGCCCTTCTCCCCCGATCGCTCAGTTTGGCCGGGCGGCAAGCTCCAGGAAGAGTCTTGGTGTTTCCAAACTTCTTCCATTTAAGAATGATGGAGGTCAGTGTTCTTGGGGATCTTCAAGGCTGCAGAAATGTTTTGGTTCCCTTTCCCAGATCTGTGCCTCGACGCAATCCTGTCTCAGAGCTGTACAGACAATTCCTTCAACCTCATGGCTTGGTGATTGCTCTAACATGCACTGTCAACTGTGGGACCTTATATAAATAAATAGGTGTGTGCCTTTCCAAATCAATTGAATTTGCCACAGGTGGACTCCAATTAAGTTGTAGAAACGTCTCACGGATGATCAATGGAAACAGGATGCACCTGAGCTCAATTTCAATTCTCAAGCAGTTTGCTGATGTCAATGTTGTGAACAAAGTTACCCATGGTGGAGGTGGGGCAGTTATCGATGGTAATTTGATGCACAGAGAAAGCGTGACAGGATCCTGAGGTCAATTGTTGTACAATTCATCCACCGCCATCACCTCATGTTTCAGCATGATAATACATCCTAGAAGCATCCTGGAAGCTGAAAATGTCCCAGTTCTTCCATGGCCTGCATACTCACCAGATATGTCACCCATTGAGCATGTTTGGGATACTCTGGGTCGGCATGTACGACAGTGTGTTCCAGTTCCTGCAAATATCCAACTTCGCACAGCCATTGAAGAGGAGTGGGACAACATTACACAGGCCACAAACAACAACCTGATCAACTCTATGTGAAAGAGGAGTGTTGCGCTGCATTAGGCAAATCAAATCAAAGTTTATTTGTCACGTGCGCTGAATACAACAGTGAAATGCTTACTTACAGGCTCTAACCAATAGTACAAAAAAGGTATTAGGTGAACAACAGGTAAAAGACAGGCTATATACAGTAGCGAGGCTACATACAGACACCGGTTAGTCAGGCTGATTGAGGTAGTATGTACATGTAGATATGGTTAAAGTGACTATGCATATATGATGAACAGAGAGTAGCGTAGAAGAGGGGTTGGTGGGTGGTGGGTTGGACACAATGCAGATAGCCCGGTTAGCCAATGTGCGGGTGCACTGGTTGGTCGGCCCAATTGAGGTAGTATGTACATGAATGTATAGCTAAAGTGACTATGCATATGTGATAAACAGAGAGTAGCAGCAGCGTAAAAAGAGGGGTTGGGGGGGCACACAATGCAAATAGTACGGGTAGCCATTCAGGAGTCTTATTGCTTGGGGATAAAAACTGTTGAGAAGTCTTTCTGTCCTAGACTTGGCACTCCGGTACCGCTTGCCATGCGGTAGCAGAGAGAACAGTCTATGACTGGGGTGGCTGGGGTCTTTGACAATTTTTAGGGTCTTCCTCTGACACCACCTGGTGTAGAGGTCCTGGATGGCAGGCAGCTTAGCCCCAGTGATGTACTGGGCTGTACGCACTACCCTCTGTAGTGCCTTGCGGTCAGAGGCCGAGCAATTGCTGTACCAGGCAGTGATGCAACAAGTCAGGATGCTCTCGATGTTGCAGCTGTAGAACCTTTTGAGGATCTCAGGACCCATGCCAAATCTTTTTAGTTTCCTGAGGGGGAATAGGCTTTGTCGTGTCCTCTTCACGACTGTCTTGGTGTGTTTGGACCATTCTAGTTTGCTGTTGATGTGGACACCAAGGGACTTGAAGTGCTCAACCTGCTCCACTACAGCCCCGTCGATGAGAATGTGGGTGTGCTCGGTCCTCCTTTTCCTATAGTCCACAATCATCTCCTTAGTCTTGGTTACATTGAGGGATAGGTTGTTATTCTGGCACCACCCGGCCAGGTCTCTGACTTCCTCCCTATAGGCTGTCTCGTTGTTGTCAGTGATCAGGCCTACCACTGTTGTGTCATCGTCAAACGATGGTGTTGGAGTCATGCCAGGCCATGCAGTTGTGGGTGAATAGGGAGTACAGGAGGGGACTGAGCACGCACCCCTGGGGAGCTCCAGTGTTGAGGATCAGCGTGGCAGATGTGTTGCTACCTACCCTCACCACCTGGGGGCGGCCCGTCAGGAAGTCCAATTTGCAGAGGGAGGTGTTTAGTCCTAGGATCCTTAGCTTAGTGATGACCTTTGAGGGTACTATGGTGTTGAACGTTGAACTATAGTCAATGAATAGCATTCTCACATAAGTGTTATTTTTGTCCAGGTGGGAAAGGGCAGTGTGGAGTGCAATAGAGATTGCATCATCTGTGGGGTGGGTCTAGGGTTTCTGGAATAATGGTGTTGATATGAGCCATTACCAACCTTTCAAAGCACTTCATGGATAAAGACGTGAGTGCTACGGGTCTGTAGTCATTTAGGCAGGTTGCCTTAGTGTTCTTAGGCACAGGGACTATGGTGGTCTGCTTGAAACGGTGGTCACACCAGATACTGACTGGTTTTCTGATCCACGCCCTACTTTGTTTTTAAAGGTATCTGTGACCAACATATCTATATTTGTATTCCCAGTCATGCGAAATCTATAGATTAGGGCCTAATTAATTTATTTCAATAACTGATTTCCTTGTATGAACTGTATCTCAGTAAAATCTTAGAAACAGTTGCATGTTGCGTTTTATATATTTGTTCAGTGTAGTTGGATGGGCAATTGGATGGACAATTTGTTGCATTTGCAAAAGAGAAACAGACTAAAAATAAAATAGAAAGTAATTAGCAACAAAAAAAACCCCGCACCAATCAGAAGGGCAATTTCTTCATAGTAGAGCAAAACTGCTCTATCTGTGCACTGCCACTATGGCAGTTGGACCTTCCCACCGAGCACACACTGGTTGAATCAACGTTGTTTCCACATCATTTCAATGAAATTAAGTTGAACCAACGTGGAATATACGGTGAATTGACATCTGTACCCAGTGGAATGTCTATTCAAAATGAGACATTCTAAAGGAATGGTTCATAAGAATGCTTTCACACTGGGATCTCGTTTATTTCTATGACGGGTGGTTTTTCGACTGGTTTTGACTGATAAGATAAAGACTGAATCTAAAGATAAGAGTCTTTCTGATTTATTAGAATGATACAATATTTATTTGCAAGGATACTTAGGCTGAACCTACTTTCTCTCGGGTGATGTTTTGGCTTCCAGGCCTCTTTAAACACCTTTTGCAAGCTCTGGTCTCGTTCTCCATCTTGCCCAAAACCCTGAGAAATGGAAACGTGAAAGAACACAAATCTTCAAACTGATTCAAAACATCCACGGTCTGGAAACCGTACCAGAGAAATGCTTATCTGAATTTGAACACATTGTAACGCTTTTGACACCAACCCCAGAGAGCGAGTCAGACCGACACACTCACACACAACAGTCCCATGCCAGCTGCAAAGTGGAGAGTGGACGCCTGCTGATGAGTGGAGCGATAAACTCCATTCAGACTCTCACTGCAAACAGCTACGTGCTGCCAAGAGTGACTTATGGAGGGGATTTTTAAAGCAGCGTATCATAACTGAGTAAATATTATTTGTAGCAGATACGGGATAGGGCCAGGCAGCGGGGATGCAATGCATGCATTCAAACAAGCCTCCCAGTTCTCTCCAACTTTGGGAGGAAAGTAACCTGCTGTTTCTGCTCTGTTCTTTAAAAAAAAAATCGGAATTCTGGAACTGGTGCTGTGTTTATCAGTTCTCTTTCAGTGCCTGTGTGAAGGATGTCAAATCTGCCACACTAATTAAAATTAAACAGACTAAAAGCAGGTATGTGTATTTACTAGAAGATACATAATTATAAACCTCTAGTCTACATGACAAATACACCAACATTAATATTTTGAAAGTGTTGACAATGATAGAAAGTATGTATCAGAACTGAGTGAAGGATTGTTTTAATGAACTCATTAAATAGTGGTTGGAACATGAGACCCAACTCCCTCAGGTACTGGTTCATAAAACCTGGCAGAGAGACATGTGTGCATCCCAAATAGCACCCTATTCCCTATATAGTGTACTACTTTTGACCAGGGCCCATATATGACTGGTCAAAAGTAGCACACTATGTAGGGAATAGGGTGCCATTTGAGACACAGATATGCTCTTTCAGAGGCCAGTTTTGAATGGAACAGTAGATTGAATCATCTTCAGACGTGATTGAAATGATGTAGAGGTGTATCATTTATCATGAATGTGTGAATAGCATCTCTACGAGTGGAAACAGGTGGATATGGGGAAAGGGGAGAGATGGGGGGAACGACTGTACAATTAACTAGAGGAGTAGATGGACGGAGGCATTGGGGGAGTGAAGTTGGTAGTATGTGGTAGAGGGGGAGGAAAAGAGGAAGAAAGTTGAAGTACAAAATTCTGCATCTGAGATGACACATGCTTCAGTGATGATGGAGGGAAAATTGAAGAAAGGGAGGCTTCAGACAGATGGATGATGATAATTCCAACCTGTCTGTCTGTCCAACACTTGATCTTGTTCTCTTGTTCTCTCTCTAGGAGAGGAGAGAGTCCGTCACGTATATGACTTCTGATCATTGTGACACACATCAAACACACAGATCATGCTACATCATATCCTGTGTTTTTGACAGCCTTTCCTTCACATAACCTTGTAACTCCCAGTCATAAACTCCGAAGAGATTTTGCCGCTCTCCAATCTCTTTGAGGGGGAGAAACCCTTCACAGGCTCCAGGCAATCTGCGAGACTCTGGAAATACTCTTTGTAGTGCAGTTTGGCTCTAAAAACACACTCTGCTCTGTGGTGGAAAATTTTTAGGAAGAAAAGACTTGAATCCCAGTAGAGAAGGCCCTCCAGAACACTCTACCAGAGCATGGCTTTTAAAACATTCTCTTAGTTGAAACGTTTCGAAAAACTCTATGTAAAACTTTTACTTGTTTGCAAAAACACCCATTGGATTGTGAAATATGTCTTGAGAATCACTCTGTTGGAAAACATACATCTAGAATACAATCATTGCATGTGGCAGAGTTCTTATAAGAGAAACGGTTTCTCTGGGTCAATTGTGGCATTTTGTATTTCCTTTCAATACACAGCAGTGTTCTAGAATATTGGACAGTTGGATTTCATCTGTTTGAATTCCGAGTGCAGCACTAGCATTTTCTCCAACTGTCAACACATTCAAATTAATTGAGAATGCATACCGGAGATGTGTTGGTTGCGAATTTTGGGGAGGTGTGCTTTTGGCTGTTACTATTAACATAATACTCACTTATAGGAATGAGTAATTGTTTACCAGTTGATAGCTATCATTATGGTTTTAAGGAGGTAGCATTGAATTGGGTACAGTCATATCTAACTGACAGGAAACAGTCCACCTATATCAAAGGTTCATTTTCTACCCCTCATGTGTTAAACTGTGGAATACCGCAGGGCAGCTGCCTTGTGCCACTTCTTTATTTAACATATACCAACGACCTTCCCTATGCCTTAGCTGAAACTCAAGCTACAATATTTGCAGATGATACTACAATTTATGAAGCAAGACAATCGGTTCAACAGGTACAGCAAGCTTTACAAGGAGATTTGGAGAATATCAAGGAGTGGGTTTGCCAGAACAAACTTGTTTTAAACACCAAGAAAACCAAAGTTATGTTGGTCTGTTCCACTAGGAAAAGGACAAAACAGCATGGGATACAATTAAGTATGGGTGGAGTACAAATTGAAGAAGTGGGCAGAAACCAAACAATTCTAATCTAATCTATGTAAAACAATTATTAAAACGGCATGCATAATCAGAAGGATAGCTAAATATTTACCAGGAAAAATTGAGAGTCAGGCGAACTACTGTTCTGTGGTCTGGGGAAATGCATCATCAAGTGAAGTTCGGAGGCTGCAGATTGCACAGAACAAAGCAGCAAGGATTGTTTTAAGGTGGAGATATGGTTCTTCTGTTGCAGTCATGCGCAATGTTCTTGGTTGGTCATCAATCGACAAGATAATTGGAAAAAACATGCTTATTTTATTTCATAATATACATAATTTAAAACGGTATTCAGTTGGTAAGAGACAGACATTATGTAAATACTAGGAATAGATTGTCCACCATCTATGCGTTATCCAGACAGAAAAGAGAAATAGGCAAAGTAACATTTCGATTTAGAGCAATAAAGAAATTGAATAAATTAACTGAGCAAACCAGAAATCTTTCAATATATAAATTTAAACATTATTTTAAAACCATTTAAATATAATACAAAGAAATGTTGTGGGACTACAGCAGATGAAGAATCAATATTTTTTAGATTGAGTATTTATTGGGTCATTATGTTTGTATAAGTGTGTTATATGTGAAAATGTGTTCCTATTATAAATTGTATTTGAATGTTTAAGGACTCTTGGAAGATTAGTCCAAATGGGGACTAAAAGAGATCCAAATCCCATAAAGCCATCAATGAAAACCACATATTTTCATCTTCGTCTGTGGTTTGATAACTTCCCGTTCTTCCACGGACTCCGGCTGGACTAAAGGGGATGTTGCGATTCCACTCCATTATGGACGTTCCCATTGAAATGCATGACATCCGGCACAACGTAACTAAGTTCTTATGGGTAATGTGAATGATGCTTCAGAGCTGTGTAGCTATGTCACAATGGTGTAATCCGTTAGGTACATTACTAGCAAAAAAAATATTGTAATCAGATTACTAGATTATTACTTTGAGGATTACTTTTAAATTCAGAATGGATATTTGCTATTTTTTGGGGGGAGACGTTTTTGTGATATTGATATTCAAAGTGATTATGATATGAGGGTTTGGCTTGGAAATATTTTTTTGCCTGGTCACTGACAGCTGATGTGTTGTGTATTTAAATCCACAAGCGAAGGGAAAAGGTGAGAGGAGGAGAGCATGAAGATGGGAGAAGGAATTATAGCAACAACGATCAAAGTGATCATACTGTTCGTACAGTGGCTATTCACCCCCCTTGGCAATTTTCCTATTTTGTTGCCTTACAACCTGGAATTAAAATCTATTTTTTTGGGGAGTTTGTATCATTTGATTTACACGACATGCCTACCACTTTGAAGATGGAAAATATTTTGGGGTTTGAAACTAACAAGAAATAAGACAAAAAAACTGAAAACTTGAGTATGCATAACTACCCCCCCCCCCCAAAGTCAATACTTTGTAGAGCCACCTTTTGCAGCAATTACAGCTGCAAGTCTCTTGGGGTACGTCTCTATAAGCTTGGCACATCTAGCCACTGGGATTTTTGCCCATTCTTCAAGGCAAAACCGCTCCAGCTCCTTCAAGTTGGATGGGTTCCACTGGTGTACAGCAATCTATAAGTCATACCACAGATTCTCAATTGGATTGAGGTCTGGGCTTTGACTAGGCCATTCCAAGACATGTAAATTTTCCCTTAAACCACTCAAGTGTTGCTTTAGCAGTATGCTTAGGGTCATTGTCCTGCTGGAAGGTGAACCTCCATCCCAGTCTCAAATCTCTGGAAGACTGAAACAGGTTTTCCAAAATAATTTCCCTGTATTTAGCACCATACATCATTCCTTCAATTCTGACCAGTTTCCCAGTCCCTGCCGATGAAGAACATCCCCACAGCATGATGCTACCACCACCATGTTTCACTGGTGTTCTCAGGGTGATGAGAGGTGTTGGGTTTGCGCCAGACATAGCGTTTGCAGTTGATGGCCAAAAAGCTCAATTTTAGTCTCATCTATCCAGAGTACCTTCTTCCATATGTTTGGGGAGTTTCCCACATACCTTTTGGCGAACACCAAACGTGTTTGTTACATTTTTACTTTAAGCAATGGCTTTTTTTCTGGCCACACTTCCGTAAAGCCCAACTCTGTGCAGTGTACGGCTTAAAGTGGTCCTATGGACAGATACTCCAATCTCCGCTGTGAAGCTCCTTCGGGGTTATCTTTGGTCTCTTTGTTGCCTCTCTGATTAATGCCCTCCTTGCTTGGTCCATGAGTTTTGGTGGGCGGCCCTCTCTTGGTAGGTTTGTTGTGGCCGGTGACGTAGACCTCTGGAGCTGGCAGTACCGGAGGAATACGTGACAATATAAATGCAACATGTAAAGTGTTGGTCCATGTTTCATGAGCTGAAATAAAAGATTTCAGAAATGTTCCATATGCACAAAAAGCGTATTTATCTCAAATTTTGTGCACACATTTGTTTACATCCCTGTTAGTGAGCATTTCTCCCTTGCCAAGATAATCTATCCACCTGACCGGTGTGGCATGTCAAGAAGCTGATTAAACAGCATGATCATTACACAGGTGCACCTTGTGCTGGGGACAATAAAAGGCCACTCTAAACACACAACACAATGCCTCAGATGTCTAAAGTTTTGAAGGAGCGTGCAATTGGCATGCTGACTGCAGAAATGTCCACCAGAGCTGTTGCCAGATAACTGAATGTTCATATCTCTACCATAAGCTGCCTCCAACATTGTTTTAGAGAATTTGGCAGTACGTATAATCGGCCTCACAACCCGCAGACCACGTGTAGCCACGCCAGCCCAGGACCTCCACAGACCAGCCACCCGGACAGCTGATAAAACTGTGGGTTTGCACAACCAAAGAATTTCTGCACAAACTGTCAGTAACTGTCAGTCTCAGGGAAGCTCATCTGCATGCTTGTCTTCCTCACCATGACTGCAGTTCGGCGTTGTAACCAACTTCAGTGGGAAAATGCTCACCTTCGATCTGTACCGGGCAGACAGCGTGTATGGCATCATGTGAGCGAGTGGGTTTGCTGATGTCAACGTTGTGAACAGAGTGACCCATGTTGGCGGTGGAGTTATGGTACGGGCAGGCATAAGCTACAGACAACGAACACAATTGCATTTTATCGATGGCAATTTGAATGCACAGAGATACCGTGACAAGATCATGAGTTCCATTGTTGGCAGGTAGCATAGTGGTTAGAGCGTTGGACTAGTAACCGAAAGGTTGCAAGATTGAATCCCCAAGCTGACAAGGAACAAATCTGTCGTTCTGAACAAGGCAGTTAACCCACTGTTCCTAGGCTGTCATTGAAAATCAGATATTGTTCTTTAACTGACTTGCCTAGTTAAGTAAAGGTCAAATAAAAATTGTTGTGCCATTCATCTGCTGCCATCACCTCGTGTTTCAGCATGAAAAAGCACAGCCCCATGTCACAAGGACATGTACACAATTCCTGGAAGCTGAAAAATGTCCCAGTTCTTACTTGGCCTGCATACTCAACAGACATGTCACCCATTGAGCATGTTTGGGATGTGCTGGATTGTCATGTATGACATTGTGTTCCAGTTCCCCTCAATATCTAGCAACTTCACACAGCGATGGAAGAATGGGACAACATTCCATAGGCCACAATCAACAGCCTAATCAACTCTATGTAAAGGAGATGTGTCGTGCTGCATGAGGCAAATGGTGGTAACACCAGATACAGACTATTTTTTTAAAGGTTTCTGTGACCAACAGATGCATTTCTGTCTTCCCAGTCATGTGAAATACATAGATTAGAGCCTAATGAATTGATTTAAATTGACTAATTACCTTATATGAATTGTAACTCAGTAAAATCTTTGAAATTGTTGCATTTATATTTTTGGTCAGTGTAGTTACAGTTGAAGTCGGAAGTTTACATACACCTAAGCCAAATACATTTAAACTCAGTTTTTCACAATTCCTGACATTTAACCCTAATAAAAATGCCCTGTCTTAGGTCAGTTAGGATCAACACTTTATTTTAAGAATGTGAAATGTCAGAATAATAGTTGAGAGAATGATTTATTTCAGCTTCTATTTCTTTCATCACATTCCCAGTGGGTCAGAAGTTTACATACACTCAATTAGTATTTGGTAGCATTGCCTGTAAATTGTTTAACTTTGGTCAAATGTTTTGGGTAGCCTTCCACAAGGTTTCCACAATAAGTTGGGTGAATTTTGGCCCATTCCTCCTGACAGAGCTGGTGGAGTCACGCTCACACACACTTTCTCCAGTTCTGCACACACATTTTCTATAGGATTGAGGTCAGGGTTTTGTGATGGCCACTCCAATACCTTGACTTTGTTGTCCTAATGCCATTTTGCCACAAATTTGGAAGTATGCTTGGGGTCATTGTCCATTTGGAAGACGTATTTGCGACCAAGCTTTAACTTCCTGACTGATGTCTTGAGATGTTGCTTGAATATATCCACATAATTTTCCTGCCTCATGATGGCATCTATTTTGTGAAGTGCACAAGTCCCTCTTGAAGAAAAGCACCCCCACAACATGATGCTGCCACCCCCGTGCTTCACAGTTGGGATGGTGTTCTTCGGCTTGCAAGCATCCCCCTTTTTCCTACAAACATGACAATGGTCATTATGGCCAAACAGTTCTATTTTTGTTTCATCAGACCAGAGGACGTTTCTCCAGAAAGTACAATCTTTGTCCCCATGTGCAGTTGCAAACTGTAGTCGGGCTTTTTTATGGTGGTTTTGGAGCAGTGGTTTCTTCCTTGCTGAGTGGCCTTTCAGGTTATGTCGATATAGGACTCGTTTTCACTGTAGATACTTTTGTACCTGTTTCCTCCAGCATCTTCATAATGTCCTTTGCTGTTCTTCTGGGTTTGATTTTCATTTTTCTCACCAAAGTACGTTCATATCTAGGAGACAGAACACGTCTCCTTCCTGAGCGGTATGATGGCTGTGTGGTTCCATGGTGTTTATAGTTTCGTACTATTGTTTGTACAGATGAACGTGGTACCTTCTGGCGTTTGGAAATTGCTCCCAAGGATGAACCAAACTTGTGGAGGTCTACAATTTTTTTTCTGAAGTCTTGGCTGATTTCTTTTGATTTTACCATGATGTCAAGCAAAGAGGCACTGAGTTTGAAGGTAGGCCTTGAAATACATCCACAGGTACACCTGCAATAGGCTAATTGACATCATTTGAGTCAATCAGAAACTTCTAAAGCCAGGACATAATTTTCTTGAAATCTCCTAGCTGTTTAAAGGCACAGTCAACTTAGTGTATGTAAACTTCTGACCCACTTAAATTGTGATACAGTGAATTATAAGTGAAATAATCTGTCTGTAAACAATTGTTAGAAAAATTACTTGTGTCATGCACAAAGTAGATGTCCTAACCAACTTGACAAAAGTATAGTTTGTTAACAAGAAATTAGAGGAGAGGTTGAAAAACAAGTTTTAATGACTCCAACCTAAGTATATGTAAACTTACGACTTCAACTGTATGTGTTTGTTTTGAGCTTCGTCCCTGTCATGTTCATGACGTACTCTATTTTGAGTCGAGAAATAAAAAAATATTTTGCATTCCTGCGCCTGTCTCCTATCAGTATACAACGTGACAGATATTTTTGTTCAGTATAAATGCCAGCGAAAATATCATCCAAGTAATTACCAAAAGTAATTATTTATCATGAGGGACATAAACAATAACTAGTAATGCTGCATACTCAAAAGTTAAAATCTCACCCTTCTGGTAAAAATTGTAGGTGTAGTCACTTTTGAGGACACAAACAGAAGTTTTTTTTTTAATGTGCTACCAAGATGGAACCACTCTCCCCTGCTGCACGTGCTTTGCCAGGCTGCATGTAGGGTTCAGCCAGGAGTTGATGGACAGTCTGAAAAGCGAATGAAATGGTAGGAGAGACATCCCAGCTTCAAGTGGTTTCAGATTTCACATCCTACATGCTCAGATAATATACTGCTGCGTCCGTGGGAACCAGGGCTATCGCTCAATGCAAGCCATTTTGATCTACAGTGTCCACAGATTGATTTATTAGTGAAAACGTAGGTCGGAACCGGTACCAAAACCACGCAGGTCCACAAAACAGAGGACCTTTCATCTTAACCCTTTAACCTAACTCCTAACCTTAACCAATAACTCTAACCCCTAGCCTAGCTAATGTTAGCCACCTAGCCAACGTTAGCAGCAACAAATTGGAATTTATATAATATAATAAGTTTATCAAATTCGTAACATATTGTACGAATTGCAATTCGTAACATATCATATGAAATGGATGGTGGACTTCCACAAATACGTACCACACGAAACATAACATATCATACTAATTAGAGTGTCCTGAATTTCCAATCTCACGTCTACTCCAGAGTCCAAGTTGATTATTGATATCTAGGCTACAGCGCATTGATGTGAATCACACTGCTGCTCTCTCATTTAGCTATTTGTGCCTTACTGATTGTAGTTGTTGTGGATGGCTGGTCACAAATGTAGGTCTATGTGTTTTTTAAACCAGTAATGGTTGAATTGAAGAAGTTAAGGCTGCCATAAATCATTGTTTTTCTGGCCAATGGTGTATTAGTTCTGGAAACCATTTACAATTTAAGAACCAAAGGGATAACAGCAAAATGAGTGTTTATATTGTACAAATTCAGGTAGGTCCCTCACAGATTTATTCAGATTGCTTACGTTTAAAGGGACATTTTACCCTGGCTGTGCCACGAAATATAGTCATTACTACAGTATATGGCATTAACAACATTGTTTTTGTTATAAACATCAAAATTATCCAAACCACGAGCTAGAACGAGCGCATTTTCATTTCACTGGTAGAATAGGAAAGTTTCGACTTCCTTTGTAATCAGCTGCTCATAGTGAACCACAAAGTCCGGCATTCATAGCGAAGGTAGATGGGGCGTGCCCACAAACTTGGATAATGGCGTTGTTTACTTTGAACAAACAACACAGTCATCTCAGAACTTCTGTGGGCACGATTAAAAAAAAATGTTTGTTTTTCACTAACGTCTGTTGTCATGCCCGTGTGATGTTCTGTGACTGGCTGTGCTAATTACAAATAAGCATGAACATTTGTTATTTCACCGTTCTACCTACCAGAGATTTACCCAGATCCTGCCAGTGACTTGTGGCTATCAAAAATGATGTCCAGAGGGGGCAGAGGAACCTCCCGCACCTCAGACTCCTGGAGCGGGCCAGCCTCCACTGGCCTGAGGAGAGACAAATGGAAGGAGGGGTTAATGCGCTAAGCGGGTGGAAGCTGTAATCTATAACAAACTTCGTTCACTCTCCTCAGGACTTTAAATGGCCCCACAAACCATGGACGCAGCTTCCGGCAGGGCAGGCGGAGGGGCAGGTTTCGGGTCGAGAGCCAGACCCGGTCTCACTGCGGTGGCGATCTGCATTCCTCTTTTGGCACGTCACGGCCTGCTGAAGGTGGACACGGATGACTTACCATGTCTCCTCGGTCTGACCCTGATGCCAAGGCGCCAGAACCGGCTGGTACGCCAGTACGCACTGGAAGGGAGAGAGGTTAGTGGAGGAGTGGCGGAGCGAGTTCTGTGCCATCTCGGCCCAGGGCGCGAACGACGGCCACTCCCCCGGCTGGTCCTGGAAATAGGACCGCAGAAACCTGCCCACATCCTGGTTCACTCTCTCCACCTGCCCATTACTCTCGAGGTGAAACCCTGAAGTAAGACTGATCGAGACCCCCAGACGTTCCATGAACGCCTTCCAGACCCTAGACCGGAACTGGGGACCCCGATCAGACACTATATCATCAGGAACGCCATAGTGTCGGAAGACGTGCGTAAACAAGGCCTCCGCAGTCTGTAGGGCTGTAGGGAGCCCGGGCAGAGGGAGGAGATGACAGGACTTAGTGAAATGATCCACAACGACCAGGATCGCGGTGTTACCCTGTGAGAGTGGAAGATAAGACAGGTGCGACCAAGGCCGCTATGGAAAGGGTAAGGGGTGTAGCTTACCTCTGGGTCGGTGACTCGGAGCCTTACACTAGGCGCACACCGAGCAGGAGGAAACATAAACCCTCCCGTCCTTAGCCAAGGTAGGCCACCAGTACCTCCCGCTCAAACAGCAGTACCTCCCGCTCAAACACTGTCCAACTGATCCCAGGATGACCAGCGGAGGGTGACGTGTGGTCCCAATAGATCAACCGGTCACGAACAGCAGACAGAACGTACAGACGCCCAGCGGGACACTGGACAAGAGCGGGCTCTGCACGTAAAGCCTGCTCAATGTCCGTGTCCAGCTCCCACACTACCAGCGCCACCAGGCAGGAGGCGGGAAGTATGGGAGTGGGATCCATGGGCTGCTCCAATGTGTCATACAGCTGGGACAATGCGTCTGCCTTAACGTTCTGGGAGCCTGGTCTGTATGAAAGTGTAAACACAAAACGAGGCCTACCTTGCCTGGCGATGGTTCAGTCTTCTCGCTGCCCAGATTTCAGTGGTCAGTCCAGATGAGAAAAGGGTGTCTAGCCCCCTCAAGCCAATGCCTTCAAGGCCTTGACGACAGCCAACAGCTCCCGGTCCCCCACATCATAGTTTCGGTGGCGTACCCGAGTGCGCACAGCTCCTATCCCAGCCTTGGACGCATCCACCTCCACTATGAACGCCAAAGAGGGATCCGGATGGGCCAGCACGGGAGCTGAGGTAAACAGAGCCCTCAGCTGACCACTGCAAGCGTACCCAGCCCCCCTTCAGCAGTGACGTAATGGGAGCAGCTACCTGACCAAAACCCCGGATAAACCTTCGGTAGTATATGGCAAAACCTAAGATCCGCTGCACCTCCTTCACAGTGGTGGGAGTCAGCCAATTACACACAGCTGAAATGCGGTCACTCTCCATCCCCACCCCTGAGGTGGAAATGCAATACCCTAGGAAGGAGACGGACTGTTGGAAGAACAGTCATTTCTCAGCCTTGACGTACAGGTCATGCTCCAACAGGCGACCAAGCACCCTGCGCACCAGGGACTCATGCTCATGCTCCTTCACAAAAAAGAAACTCGAGGAGGCGGGTGAAGTGGAGTACCAAATGTACCCTTGACACAGGGATTCGGAGACATATGTTTCCATAGCCTCCGTTTCCGCCTGTGAGAAGGGATACAAGTGACTCCTGGGAAGTGCAGCGTCTACCAGGAGATTTATTGCACAATCGCCCCGTCGATGAGGTGGTAATTGAGTCGCCTTCTTTTTAGAGAAGGCGAGAGCCAAATCGGCATATTCAGGGGGAATGCGCACGGTGGAGACCTGGTCTGGACTCTCCACCGGAGTAGCACCAACGGAAACCCATAAACACCTACCTGAGCACTCTCGTGACCACCCCGTGAGAGCCCTCTGTGGCCAAGACACAGTGGGGTTATGACAAGCTAACCAGGGTAGGCCCAGCACCAAAGGAAATGCAGGAGAGTCAAAAAGGAAGAGACTAATTCTCTCGTTGTGACCCCCCTTCATCACCATACCCTGACCCTAATGGTCGACTATCTAAGGCGTGAACGGGAAAAGGCGCAGCCACGGGAACAATGGGGATCCCTAAACTATATGCTAACGCTCTATCATTAAAATTCCCAGCCACGCCTGAATCGACGAGCGCCTTATGCTGGGAATGCGGGGAAAACTCAGGGAAAGTGACATACACAAACATATGTGCAACAGAGGGCTCTGGGTGAGAATAGTGCCGGCTTACCTGTGGTGACGCCAGAGCGCCCTGCCTGCTGCCTCGATCCCCAGAGGAACCAACCCAGCACCGACCGGCAGTGTGACCTCTGCGGCCTCAGATGGCCGCACCTCCTCCGGTCTCCCTGTTCACTGCCCCTCCCAGCTCCATGGGTATCGGAGAGGGGGTGCGGGAGGATGGAACCACCAGACCCCGGTCAGAACGTCCGCGGGTAGCCAGGTTGCCCAGCTGGATGGACAAGTCCACCAGCTGGTCGAATGTGAGGGTGGTGTCTCTGCAGGCCAACTCCCGATGGACATCCTCGCGCAGACTGCAGCTGTAATGGTCGATCAGGGACCTGTCGCTCCATCCCACGCCGGCAGCCAGGGTCCTAAACTCCAGGGCGATCTCCTGGGTGCTCCTCGTCTCCTGCCTCAGATGGAAGAGGCGCTCAGCCGTCGCTCTACCCTTGGGCGGGTGGTCGATTTCTGCCCGGAAACGGTGGGTGAACTCCTCAAACTGGTCCAACGCCGCATCTCCCTCTCTCTACACGGCGTTGGCCCACTTCAAGGCTTTCAAGGTGAGGCACGAGATGGTGTCGCTGTGTGAGGGAGTGTTTTCTTGCTTGTCCAATTAACTTTATGGGTTAGGTGGTTAACAGTCTAGTTTCTTGCTACATTGAAAGCCAATCCTAACAATAACTTGTTGAAGCTACAGTTGGCAAGTTTAGCGTTCGTTTTTGTCAAGTTGAATGGGAAAAACACGACAGAAAGACTATAGAAGATGGAATATCCAAGCCTCGAAGAAGACTGCAGGCATGCTAGCTAGCTATGACGAGAGCCAGAGCAGCATGGATAAACAAGATGCCGCAAGCTCAAGCAAGAGAAAGAACAAGATGGACCAGGACGAGATCCTTGCAACCTCTTGTGTGAAAGAGGACATTTCCATGTCTGAACTTCTCTCTGCAATCCAGATCCTGACTACTAAACAAGACGACACGTTCTCCAAAGTGTCCATCATAGAGCGGGTAATGGAAGAAACAGATTGATAATTTGTCAGAGACTGTCCGTCAGCTTCACACAGTTGTGAGTGAGAACAAGGAAAATATAATGTTCCTATAGAATGAGCTGAAGAAACTGCAATCCCAAAATAATGAGCTGTGTGAGAATGTAGCTGTACTCCAACGGTACTCTCGAAGGTGGAATCTGAAAATCCAAGGTGTAAGAGAGATAGAGGGAGAGGACATTAGGGAAGCTGACATCAATATCCTGGGAAAGGTGGCTCCGTGCGTCAAAGACAAGCTAAGAGACGTTATCGACGTGGTACATCGACTTGGGAAACGAAGATCTGATGGACCCTTCGCAATGTCATCCTGTGCTTCATTATGTGCCACAATCATCTGGAAAATGGCCAACGGGAATACATTTCTGGATGAGAAGCTCCGCATCAGAGGCTCTGATACCGCAGGATCAGACTGCCAGGGAGGAACTGTGGCCACTTACAAAGAAGGCTCGACAAGAGGTAAAGAAGGCTGGGTTTAAGGGAAGAAAGAAGGATGAAAGATTACTGGTTAACTCTGGTGACATTACATGAACCACACTTGAACTGTGAGTACTGCCAAGAGTAGGTTTACTGTACTGCCACGAGTGAATGTGTCGTTCGAACTACAATTTATGAACACTTGCCAACCAAAAAAAGAAAAGTAATGATTTGTTATACTGTTAACCACCACTACCTCAGCTGAGCGTAGTTTTCCATCGGAGTAACCCTCTCAAGATTTACAGTTTGTTTTATTGTTCACATTACTACATCTGTCTAGTTTGTGTCTTTCTTTTTTAATGCAGGAGTTTGATTACAACTCACACAATATCGTTAGCTGAATGCTAGGGGTTTGAGAGATCTTACAAAAAAGAAAGCCTTATTTGTATATTGTAAATGCAGAAACTAATTTGTGTGAAAGTGACTTGAAATTTTGGATGTCACAGTGGGGAGACATGGCCTATCTCAATCATGGATTAACTTCTCAAGATACTGTAGATTTAACGTGATTTTACATAATTTTATCTGTGGCCAATGAGAGAGCCTTCTTGGATGGGCACTTCTAATGTAACTCTATGCCAACACCCAAGGGGCTTGAGTTTTCGAGCTCTACCCTTCGATTTTGCAGTGACGTAGTGCCCCCATGAGTGACAGAACACTGAGCCAATCACGGCACAACTAGAGAACATTACCCACGCCTACGCTCCGAGCAAGGCTGAAACACCTGCATTTTGGAGCTGCCTTAAGAAAGCAAAAAATAGACCAAGTTTGGATGCAGCTTTATTAACTCCATGATTATATATATTTTTTTACATTGTTTGCAAACTAAAATGTGACACATATTAATGCCAAAATAATATGCAAAACAGGCCCTGAGTGATAGGTCGCCACTGGTTGGTAGCAATGATGAATGTGATAGCTAAAATAACTACATTTACACTAAGTATGGCATAAACATGGATTGGATAGTGTTTGTATGGGTTTGTGTTATGGGGTTACAGGTGGTTAGATTTAGCCATATCTATGACAAAAAAGAAGAGGTTTTATAATGGAGATATAATAGATCTATTATAAAACCTCTTCTATTTATAGCCATAGATATACACCTGTAGTTGTTTAGCTAATTTAGCTAGATTATCTAGCTACCTAGCTACTTAAATTAGCAAACAGAAATTATGTAAACCAGGAATTCACAATATGGGTTTCAATAGATAATCTAAAGTTAGCTAGCTAGGTGGCTTGCAGGAAATAAACTTACTTAGCTAGCCACAGCATTTGTCATCTGCCCTCTTGATGCTGGCATCGGCTGTAGCTGAGCTTCTAGCTAAATCCAACTCTTTGTTTTGAATGCGCTTCACTATATTCTGTTTGAATGTCACCATGTAGCTAATAGAACATAAAAAAATGCTCCATTGTTGAATTCATGTTGATGATATCAATCACTTTAACCCAGTGCTGCCTGGTCAGTTCTTTCAGTTTTGCCCAAAGGATTATGTTAGGGTCCAGAGCATGAATCACCAGCCCAAACAAGTTCTAGTCTTTCAGAGACTGGAAAAAATGTGTCAGCTTATATATTTAGCAATGAATGAATAAGATGTCCAGTGGCTTTATCGAACAAGGAAATTCATATCTACATACACAAAAACGTATAGTACGATTAGTATAACATAGAGCCTTCACGGAATGCCCCAAAGCAGGATTACATTTATTTTCAGATCTCACCCCCCCCCTATCAATACACTGGAAGCAGTGGAGGCTTCTGAGGGGAGGACGGCTCATAATAATGGCTGGAACGGAGGAAATGGAATGGCTTGTGTTTGATGTATTTGCTACCATTCCATTTATTCCGCTCCAGCCATTACTTCGAACCCGTCCTCCCCAATTAAGGTGCCACCAACCTCCTGTGACCGGAAGTCATCATAGGGTGTATCATTCAGTGTACGAAGCCCAGATCTGCCTTCCTCCTGGGCAATTACATGTGAAGCACATCTCACTGACCTAGAAATGCCTCAGACATGATGAAAACAAGCCCAGATTCCAGAGTGAAATTCCCCTCTATTTTTTTATTTGTATTTTTATTTTACCTTTATTTAACCAGGTAGGCAAGTTGAGAACAAGTTCTCATTTACAATTGCGACCTGGCCAAGATAAAGCAAAGCAGTTCGACAGATACAACGACACAGAGTTACACATGGAGTAAAACAAACATACAGTCAATAATACAGTATAAACAAGTCTATATACAATGTGAGCAAATGAGGTGAGAAGGGAGGTAAAGGCAAAAAAGGCCATGGTGGCAAGGTAAATACAATATAGCAAGTAAAACACTGGAATGGTAGTTTTGCAATGGAAGAATGTGCAAAGTAGAAATACAAATAATGGGGTGCAAAGGAGCAAAATAAATAAATAAATTAAATACAGTTGGGAAAGAGGTAGTTGTTTGGGCTAAATTATAGGTGGGCTATGTACAGGTGCAGTAATCTGTGAGCTGCTCTGACAGTTGGTGCTTAAAGCTAGTGAGGGAGATAAGTGTTTCCAGTTTCAGAGATTTTTGTAGTTCGTTCCAGCAGAGAACTGGAAAGAGAGGCGGCCAAAGAAAGAATTGGTTTTGGGGGTGACTAGAGAGATATACCTGCTGGAGCGTGTGCTACAGGTGGGAGATGCTATGGTGACCAGCGAGCTGAGATAAGGGGGGACTTTACCTAGTAGGGTCTTGTAGATGACATGGAGCCAGTGGGTTTGGCGACGAGTATGAAGCGAGGGCCAGCCAACGAGAGCGTACAGGTCACAATGGTGGGTAGTATATGGGGCTTTGGTGACAAAACGGATTGCACTGTGATAGACTGCATCCAATTTGTTGAGTAGGGTATTGGAGGCTATTTTGTAAATGACATCGCCAAAGTCGAGGATTGGTAGGATGGTCAGTTTTACAAGGGTATGTTTGGCAGCATGAGTGAAGGATGCTTTGTTGCGAAATAGGAAGCCAATTCTAGATTTAACTTTGGATTGGAGATGTTTGATATGGGTCTGGAAGGAGAGTTTACAGTCTAACCAGACACCTAAGTATTTGTAGTTGTCCACGTATTCTAAGTCAGAGCCGTCCAGAGTAGTGATGTTGGACAGGCGGGTAGGTGCAGGTAGCGATCGGTTGAAGAGCATGCATTTAGTTTTACTTGTATTTAAGAGCAATTGGAGGCCACGGAAGGAGAGTTGTATGGCATTGAAGCTTGCCTGGAGGGTTGTTAACACAGTGTCCAAAGAAGGGCCGGAAGTATACAGAATGGTGTCGTCTGCGTAGAGGTGGATCAGAGACTCACCAGCAGCAAGAGCGACCTCATTGATGTATACAGAGAAGAGAGTCGGTCCAAGAATTGAACCCTGTGGCACCCCCATAGAGACTGCCAGAGGTCCGGACAACAGACCCTCCGATTTGACACACTGAACTCTATCAGAGAAGTAGTTGGTGAACCAGGCGAGGCAATCATTTGAGAAACCAAGGCTGTTGAGTCTGCCGATGAGGATGTGGTGATTGACAGAGTCGAAAGCCTTGGCCAGATCAATGAATACGGCTGCACAGTAATGTTTCTTATCGATGGCGGTTAAGATATCGTTTAGGACCTTGAGCGTGGCTGAGGTGCACCCATGACCAGCTCTGAAACCAGATTGCATAGCAGAGAAGGTATGGTGAGATTCGAAATGGTCGGTAATCTGTTTGTTGACTTGGCTTTCGAAGACCTTAGAAAGGCATAGTAGGATAGATATAGGTCTGTAGCAGTTTGGGTCAAGAGTGTCCCCCCCTTTGAAGAGGGGGATGACCGCAGCTGCTTTCCAATCTTTGGGAATCTCAGACGACACGAAAGAGAGGTTGAACAGGCTAGTAATAGGGGTGGCAACAATTTCGGCAGATAATTTTAGAAAGAAAGGGTCCAGATTGTCTAGCCCGGCTGATTTGTAGGGGTCCAGATTTTGCAGCTCTTTCAGAACATCAGCTGAATGGATTTGGGAGAAGGAGAAATGGGGAAGGCTTGGGCGAGTTGCTGTTGGGGGTGCAGTGCTGTTGACAGGGGTAGGAGTAGCCAGGTGGAAAGCATGGCCAGCCGTAGAAAAATGCTTATTGAAATTCTCAATTATGGTGGATTTATCAGTGGTGACAGTGTTTCCTATCTTCAGTGCAGTGGGCAGCTGGGAGGAGGTGTTCTTATTCTCCATGGACTTTACAGTGTCCCAGAACTTTTTTGAGTTAGTGTTGCAAGAAGCAAATTTCTGCTTGAAAAAGCTAGCCTTGGCTTTTCTAACTGCCTGTGTATAATGGTTTCTAGCTTCCCTGAACAGCTGCATATCACGGGGGCTGTTCGATGCTAATGCAGAACGCCATAGGATGTTTTTGTGTTGGTTAAGGGCAGTCAGGTCTGGGGAGAACCAAGGGCTATATCTGTTCCTGGTTCTACATTTCTTGAATGGGGCATGTTTATTTAAGATGGTTAGGAAGGCATTTAAAAAAAATATCCAGGCATCCTCTACTGACGGGATGAGGTCAACATCCTTCCAGGATACCCCGGCCAGGTCGATTAGAAAGGCCTGCTCGCTGAAGTGTTTCAGGGAGCGTTTTACAGTGATGAGAGGAGGTCGTTTGACCGCTGACCCATTACGGATGCAGGCAATGAGGCAGTGATCGCTGAGATCTTGGTTGAAGACAGCAGAGGTGTATTTAGAGGGGAAGTTGGTTAGGATGATATCTATGAGGGTGCCCGTGTTTAAGGCTTTGGGGAGGTACCTGGTAGGTTCATTGATAATTTGTGTGAGATTGAGGGCATCAAGTTTAGATTGTAGGATGGCTGGGGTGTTAAGCATGTTCCAGTTTAGGTCGCCTAGCAGCATGAGCTCTGAAGATAGATGGGGGGCAATCAGTTCACATATGGTGTCCAGAGCACAGCTGGGGGCAGAGGGTGGTCTATAGCAGGCGGCAACGGTGAGAGACTTGTTTTTAGAGAGGTGGATTTTTAAAAGTAGAAGTTCAAATTGTTTGGGTACAGACCTGGATAGTAGGACGGAACTCTGCAGGCTATCTTTGCAGTAGATTGCAACACCGCCCCCTTTGGCAGTTCTATCTTGTCTGAAAATGTTGTAGTTTGGAATTAAAATGTCTGAATTTTTGGTGGTCTTCCTAAGCCAGGATTCAGACACAGCTAGAACATCCGGGTTGGCAGAGTGTGCTAAAGCAGTGAATAGAACAAACTTAGGGAGGAGGCTTCTAATGTTAAACAAAACGTTTTGCAACAGAACCAACATAATGAATACACCCCAGCGGACAGCCAGTGAAAAATGCGCTCTTGCAACAGCTGCATAGTGTGGATCCCAGCCTATGGAATAAAAGTTTGACCGACTTCCTAACTTCTAAACTCCCCTGTGGTATTGTGCTCCATACGGTCAAAAACAAGTTTAATTTAAGAGTCCACAAGAGGGGATTTTATTGCTCAATCTAATTTGTGTTTATAAAACCAAAAAGCCCATAGGCCCAAGGGACACATGCTCACACTCGATCACTTTTGATACTTAAACAGCTATTATCAAGATATCAAAGTGTCACCAACCAAAATGTAAACAAAAGGCCTATAGCAAATGTAGCATAATGGCATTAATTATTAAAATGAAAATAGCACTTTTCGGTAGTGCTCAAAGCATGCCATTCCGAGAACTGCATTAATTTTTCAACTCAAAGCAATGAGCCCAATCAGTCCTCCCTGTCAACAAAATCATAAACAACAGAGTAGGCTAGTAAGTCCTTAGTTTTTAGGTTATGCTCAGGTAAAACAATTTGGCTAATCTATATTTCCAAGTTCTATTCATTAAGATCAAGGATTATTAAATCAATTGGGATGACTGGAAATCAGACATTTTTATTTTTATGTAAAGATTTATCTAATCATATTATCTGTAGTAGAACGTAATATGTTAGAAGAAGCCTACATAACCAACCCATAAATTAAAATGCAACATCCATTTATGGTCAGCTATGTGAACTCTAACATTGATTTATCCTGCAATCCTGCAAGATGTATTGTAAACATTTCTGAGGGTTAGCTGACTGCTAATAGCAGTGTGTTAGCAGGTTAGGGTTTTATGACTTTGTGGCAGTGCCAGCTTGCGACCACTGCAGAGCTGCCTCCAGAATAAGATTCATGACGAAAACGTTAACCTACACCTCTTAAAGGGAAAGTAATCGGATTACGTTACTGAGTTTGGGTAATCCAACATTTTGGACAGGTAACTGTAACAGATTAGATTTAGAAAGTAACCTACCCAACACTGCACACACATGCGCGCACACACACAAAAGTAAAGAGGCAAGCTAACAAAGCACATATTTCATCACTTTACAAGTTTAGATTTGTTGGCATGTTACCATGGATGCTGTCAGAGCTCTACAACCATTCATTGTCCTATAATCTTTCTCAAAGGTCTCCCTTTACATACTGCCATGCTCTCCACTATCCACCCACTGTCACAGGCATATGGTCCTACTGAGGATGGGAAGTTGTAGTTATTCATCTGTTACCACTGCCAGGCCTCTGTGTAGTGTGTGGCGTTCATTAGCCCCATGCATACCCATTTACATTTAACATTTTAGTCATTTAGCAGACACTCTTATCCAGAGCTGCATTCATCTTAAGATAGCGATGTGACAGATTTAGGTATAATCTGTCACATAGCTATAATATGTCACATAGCTATCTTAAGATGAATGCAGTGACTATGTCAGGCACAGGGCGCCTGCACAAAAAAAATCGGAATGGTGACATTTGCGTGATCGGTTTTCTATCGCTCATTTGCACTTCATGTCAATGATATCATGTCAATGATATCATGTCACCGTGTGGGACTCTGGTGGGACAACCGCATATATCAGTCATAGTAAGTACATTTTTCCTCAATAAAGTAGTTATCAGCAAAGTCAAAGTCCTAGCTTGAGGGGGAAGCTGGGTGGGAGGGCCAAGACATCAGAGGTGGCAGAATGGAGTACTCGGGTTGGGATGTAGCATTTGAGCTTAGCCTAACGGTAGGGAGGAACAGTTCTTCTTGCAGGCCCATGACCTGACAAAAGATAGAAAATACAAGTTGACATGGTCCTACAGACAATAAAGTCAAAATCATCATGTCATTCCACTGACCATGACAGTACATCTTCCTATATCCACCATTTACATTCTATAATTATTATATATTCCCCCCCCCC
This sequence comes from Oncorhynchus mykiss, assembly GCF_013265735.2. NCBI lineage: Eukaryota > Metazoa > Chordata > Actinopteri > Salmoniformes > Salmonidae > Oncorhynchus > Oncorhynchus mykiss. The sequence goes on from NC_048589.1 coordinate 28,166,086, forward strand.
CCCCCCCTTTTTATCCTCAATTTCCATGTCTCATCACGGCAACTTCCCAATGGTCTCGGGAGGCGAATGTCAAGTCATGCGTCCTCTGAAACATGACCCGCCAAACCACACTTCTTAACACCTGCCAAAGGGTCGGAGGAAACACAGTTCAACTGACGACTGAGGTCAGCCTGCAGGCGCATGGCCCGCCACAAGGAGTCGCTAGAGCGCGATGAGCCAAGTAAAGCCCCCCGGCCAAACCCGACCCTAACACGGACAACTGTAAGCCGCACTATGGAACTCCCGATCATGGCCGGTTGTGATACAGCCTGGGATCGAAGCCGGGTCTGTAGTGATGTCTCTAGCACTGCGATACAGTGCCTTAGACCGCTGCGCAACTCGGGAGGCCCCAGCATTTACATGCTGAATACTATCTTCTAATTTCAAACCAATCTAGTCAAGGTGTCCAGTATGCATCACTCATCATAATGATGCAGAATAAAATATCTTGGCCACACTTCACTCCAATGTCCTTTCCTACCACAGCCTTGTTAGGTAAGAATAGAATAGCTGCAGCATTTTAATTTACAGTTCTCATTTCAGTGTCACTCTGGCCCAGATGTCTTTAGAGTAAAGGACACATTAATTAAGATGGGTAATTAAGCTAACAGCGTGATACAGATTCAGGATTCCTACGTCTGATGTCGTTGACGCTGTAATGAGGGAGAGGAGGAACATGTAATTTCCTGTGCCCGACTCAGGATGCATCCCTAATGGCACCCTAATCCCTATGTAATGCACTACTTTTGATCAGTGCCCATACTATACCCATGCCCTTTATAACAACTAAATTGGACTTTTTACTTTTTCATCAAAGACACATCAAATGTTTTCCTGTCAAAGTAGGAAGTTATTTATTTGTATGTGAGGAGGATTACGCATGGATGGACAGTCAGAATAGTCGCATCATATGCAGATGAAAAATGAACTGTTCTCAAAATGGACCAGAAATCCATCTTATCCTGGTAGAACATACTCTGAGCACCTGTATCATACTGGTAATCACTCTTACTGCATGGGTAGAAAATGAACAATTAAACAGACAACTCATCAACCAACATAACAGATTGGATACATGTCTCAGGTGATTAAATTACTCCAAATGGACCTAACGCACCTACTGTCCCTGTATTATCTGATCACTTTTGTGGGTAGAAAATGAACGATTGAACAAACAACTTATCAACTAACCTATAGCAGATTGAATACACGTCTCAGGTGATGCAGAGTCTTCAAAGGACTAGACGCAATGATACAGCACCTACCTGACTGTATATCAGACTAGAAATCACTCTTACAGTATACCAAAGGAGCAATCACACAGACGTCCAACTTATAAACCAACCAACTAAACAGAGTGAATGCATGTCCCAGGGGAAGTGGAGTTATACTTCGCTGTCCTCTTTCTTGAAATGTTTTTTATTGTGTGTTTTCCCCTCTCGTCTCTGGGGCAGATAGGCTAGACTAGTGGGTACATCTCAGGATAAACATTTATATTATATGTCAAAATATATAATATATAATACATTCAATGGCATAATGGTGGTTTATAGACATTCTGTTTATAATATAGACATATTAACTGTATTATCTTGGCAGGTCCTACTATTCAGCTGTATTTAATGTTTTGGTTATGAGAGAGTGGCTCAGAGGGAATAGTTACACAAAAGGGTCTCCTCGGTGCACAGCCGGATATCAATAAATTAAAGTGTCAATTGATGAAAAATCATGTTTTAAACATGTTATTTCAGAAACATATTGGGCAACGGAGAGAAATATAATGATTAAATATTTAAATGCTTGAATCCCGGTGCTATTTTGTACACTATCTCCCACTGACCGACCAAATGCTGGGCTGAAACAGAACCAAGAGCTGAATGACATTTGAGCAGTGGCTCAGACCTCACTTAAATGAGAGAATGTCAGTCCTGTTTCTGGGATGCTGGCGTGTCTCGCTGTTAGAACTCTCAAGGATGATAAGACCTATAGTGATGAGCTTTTCTTTATCCTTTAATTTGCTTTTACACACACTGCCAGAGGAAGGGATGACATCTTGCCTGTACAAAATATTCTTTGTCGCACCAACTGTTCCACTCTCAATCGTGTGGATGCAAAACTCATTACTGCATAGTGATTCTATACATAGAAAATATTGTGGTTGATCTCTGCGGGCGGGCACTATGTGTGTGTCAGTCAAAGCTATAGCTGTGATGATGATACACAGTTTATGGGGGGATATGAAGCATGGCAGGCTTCATAACAGGGTTATAAAAGGGTTATAACAGGGTACTGTCAACTGCCAAAAGTATAAGGCTGATCGCCCCTTAAGTATGCCACAATTGTCTCCTGGTATGACAGCTGCTATGTCAGGTTCTACCTCGTTGAGTCTGCCGTCAGAAATTAGCCTCAACCTCTGAGACAGTAGAACCACCCTTTCCCGATCGACCCCCCCCCCCCTTAACTTTTATCCCTTCTTCCCAGATTGAGCTAACATCAACAACATGAGCTGTTCAACATCGATGGTAATCTATAATGACACCTCTTAGGCTGTTGTGAATCAATTTACCCCTGTCTGGTAGCGAGGCAGGGGGGCATCACGGTCACCAAGGGAGCAAGGTTAGAGGTTAGAGGTTAGCAGCAGCTTGAAACACATTCCATCTCCATTCTGTCATTCTCACACTAAAGCCCAGCACCATGTAAACCACCATGGTCCTGTGTGGTTAGTTGGTAAGATGGTGGTGTTAGCAATGCCAAAGGTTATGGGTTCAATTTCCACAGCGATCACATACAGTACAAATACTAAACATGCATGTTCTCACTGCAGTGTCTGTTGGCGCAAATATACCAAGAGGTAGCCCCCCCTCCACTGAGCATCTTCACGGACGTATCACATTACCTCCAGCAGTGTTGTCACAACCTCTACACCAAGCACCCATGCTGCTGACATGTTTACAGAAAGCAATGCTGTTGCTGCTTATTAGAGGAATAGGACTTTACCCTAGAGGCTTATGTTTCAGTGTGCACTTCAGGTTATGTCTATTACATATGAACAACACTGAACTGTGTCTATCTATCCAAGCTGTCACAGGTGAACTAGTAAGGGGTTGTGAGTTGAGGTGTGTCCATGGAGATCACACTTGAAGTCAAAGTGATACATTGTGTTGCTGCTGGATGCCCAATTACCAACTAGTCTTACTGTCCAGATGGTACACAGTCTAAACACAGACTCTTAGAATGTTGGAGTAGGCAAGTCCAGCTTGCTGTAGTCATATTGGGGCCAGACTAACTATCTTATCACAGACAAGGTCACAGAACAGAGACAATGCCCAGATAGGCCTGTAGTGCTTTCTCTCCCTCAGTACATATGTATTCCTCAGTGGTTATTGCATAAATAGTAAGGGTATTGCATTAATCATAAACCACCATTGAGTCATATTGACGATGCATGAAGCAGTACCGCAAAATACACCCAGGGGGCACTATTGCACTTTCTCATCTCACATCCTCAGTACAAACCCAGAGCCTCATGTTACTGACTTCTTCTTCTTCATGACAGAAGTGAATCACTCCAGGATATGATGATTCCTTTCATAATAAATGTCATTTAAATGAAGGATTTTAAGCTTACTTGTATATGCAAAATCTCCTATTGAGAAGCTTGAGGACATCCATTTCAACTGTAAGTTTTAATGGAAGTTTGGAGCTCAGACAATGGCCTTCTCTACCTACCACTGCTCTTTCTCTCTGCCTCTGGCCTCTCTTCAGCAGCCACAGATCTCAATAACAGGAGGAATTCAGATGTAACAGACAATAGCACCGGAGAAGCAGTTATTGTTCTCTAACTGTTAAAAAGACTGCTTTTACCCAATGATTTGATACAATGGCTTAACCCGAAACACGAAGAATTGACTCCCTCTTTTGGGAATTGGGTGGCAAGTGCAACATGTATCTGAGAGATTTCAGTGGTACTTTAAGAGAGAGAGATATATTTAAGTGATAAATAAAGTAAGTGATATGCAAATAGTCACAAGAGGGGATGTTTATTTTCCACTGGATATTTAGCCACATGAATAATGGCTTTCCCTGCTGCTTGGATCTTCACTTTAACTGAGAGGCATTAAGGAACGAACCACAATATAGACACAGTAGCCAGCTATTAGCATCTTCACTGGGTCCCCCATTAAATGTTTCCAACAGGCTACTAGCTAGCTACATCACTGAACATATTAAGAATGTATGCCCCTCTCGTACAGAATACATCTGAAATGAAAAGATAACTACTCTGATAAATGGGCACTCTGTTTCCATTTTGAGTTTAAGTTATATTAGTGTGAATGGTTTGAGTTACAGCACCAAGATCTTAGAATAGTGGAAATATAGGCTATAGTAGGATTCTCCATACTCTCTCTCGGTTTACTACCTTCCATTATTAGCATGTGACATAGCTGAACATTTCATGTACATAGTCTATCAAGTTTATAGTATAATAACACATTTATCGCCATCACACGCAATAACTCTCGAAAGGTATAATATTATCAAAGGCTATATCATAGATATCTTTCATCTTAGTGTATGCTTTAATGAGTACACTTTCAATTCATGACTTTCGAATGGACATTTTCTGTCATCTCCTCTTATCTGTTATGGGAGGGAATGGAACGGTTCACTCTTAGAAAAAGGTGCTATCTAGAATCCAAAAGGGTTCTTTGGCTGTCCCCATTGAAGAACCCTTTTTGGTTCCATGTACAACTTTTTGAACCCTTTTAGCAACTGATAATGTAATAACTGCTAATAATGTAATAACTTTTGCATTTATAATGTAATACATTGCCAATAATGTAGTACATAAAAAAAAATTTAAACCACATTTGTATTTCTTTTGGGGGCTACAGAAACGTATACAATCTTATACTCAGTTCGCATTTTAATGTTGGCTGCCACTCAAAAAAGGTACATAAATATAAAGTATTGATCATTATGATCGTATTTGAGAATAGAAAAGTAACAGTAAACCCAGCATGCAAAAGAAACAAAAATTGAGCCTCCACCCCAACCACCCCCCACCCGGACTGTACCCACTGCTGAATTCCGAGAGAGTCAGGTGATTGCTATCTAAGAGACATCTTTTTTTTGCAGCAGTGTTGCCTGCTAGCAGTAATCATGTGTGATTAATTGAGCGATTCAAGGTGCTATCATCATTAGGTAACATAGTACAGAAAGTATTCACATGCCACCCCTTGACTGTTTTTCTACATTTTGTTGTTACATACTGAATTGAAAATGTATTAAGTTGAGATTTTGTCACTGGCCTACACCCCATAAGGTCAAAGTAGAATTATGTTTTTAGACATTTTTACAAATTCATTTAAAATGAAAATCAATAAGTTCAAAATGTGCTTAACAAGTCACATAAGTTGCATTTAATTTATTTACATTTTTTATTTAACCTTTTAACTAGGCAAGTCAGTTAAGAACAAATCTTATTTACAATGACGGCCTACACCGGCCAAAACCGGACAACGCTGGGCCAATTGTGCGCCGTCCTATGGGACTCCCAATCATGATCGGTTGTGATACAGCCTGGATACAGCACGGACTCACTCTGTGTGCAATAATAGTATTTAACATGATTTTTAAATGACTGCCCCGTCTCTGTACCCCACACATACAATTAGCTGTAAGGTCCCTCAATCGAGCAGTGAATTTCAATTACAGATGCAACCACAAAGACCAGCCAAATGTTCGCAAATAAGGGCACCTATTGGTAGATGGATAAAAAACAAAAGCAGACATTGAATATCCCTTTGAGCATGTTGCAGATATTAATTACACTTTGGATGGTGTATCAATGCACCCAATACCTACAAAGATACAGGAGCTCTTCCAAACTAAGTTGCTGGAGAGATAGGAAACCGCTCAGGGATTTCACCATGAGGCCAGTAGTGATTTTAAAACAGTTACAGAGTTTAATGGCTGTGATAGGAGATAACTGAGGATGGCTAAACAACATTGTTGTCACGAACTTCGTCAGGGAAATGACCGGACCAAGGTGCAGCGTGGTGAGCGTACATTTTCCTTTAATGTTAAAAAATGTTGCCAATAAAACAAGAAACAACAAAAACTAACGTGAAGCTGACTAGGGCTATACAGGCCACTAACACAGACAACTACCCACAACTAAGGTGGCAAAACAGGCTGCCTAAGTATGATTCCCAATCAGAGACAACAATAGACAGCTGCCTCTGATTGGGAACCACACTCGGCCAAACATACAGAAATACAAAACATAGAATGCCCACCCCACATCACACCCTGACCTAACCAAATAGAGAAATAAAATGGCTTTTCAAGGTCAGGGCGTGACAATTGTAGTTACTCCAAAAAAGTAACCTAATTGAAAGAGTGAAAAGAAGGAAGCCTTTACAGAATAAAAATATTCAAAAACATGCGTCCTGTTTGCAATAAGGCAGTAAAGTAAAACTGCAAAAAATCTGGCAAAGAAATTAACTTCTTGTCCTGAAAACAAAGTGTTATGTTTGGGGCAAATCGAAACCATACATCACTGAGTACCACTCTTCATATTTTCAAGCATGGTGGTGGCTGCATCATGTTATAGGTTTGCTTGTCATCGGCAAGGTCCAGGGAGGATTTTTTTTTGGTAATAAAAATAAACGGAATAGAGCTAAGCAAAGGCAAAATCCTAGAGGAAAACGTAGTTCAGTCTGCTTTACACAGACACTGGGAAACCTTTCAGCAGGACAATTACCTAAAACACATTTCCAAATATACAGTGCATTTGGAAAGTATTCAGACTCCTTGACTTTTTCCACATTATGTTACGCTTCAGCCTTATTCTAAAAGGGATTAAATCACATTTTTTTCCTCATCAGTCTATACACAAAACCCCATAATGACAGGTTTTTAGAAAATGTACTAAAAATAAGAAACAGATATACCTTATTTACGTAAGTACTCAGACCCTTTTCTATGAGACTCGAAATTGGGCTCAGGTGCATCCTGTTTCCATTGATAATCCTTGAGATGTTTCTACTACTTTGGAGTCCACCTGTGGTAAATTCAACTGATTGGACATGATTTGAAAAGGTCCCACAGTTGACAATGCATTTCAGAGCAAAAACCAAGCCATGAGGTTGAAGGAATTGTCCATAGAGCTCCGAGACAGGATTGTCTCGTAGCACAGATCTGGGGAAAGGTACCAACACATTTCTGAAGCACTGAATGTCCCCAAGAACACAGTGGCATGGCATCCATAATTCTTAAATAGAAGGAGTTTGGAACCACCAAGACTCTTCCTTGAGCTGGCCGCTCGGCCAAACTGAGCAATGGACAGGCGGGAGACTCTAGCAGCTCTGGACAGGCAGGAGACTCTAGCAGCTCTGGAGAGGAGGAAGGCTCTGGCAGCGCTGAAAAGGCGGGAGCACCCATAGGGATGAGACGGAGAGACAGCCTGGTGCGGGGGGCTGCCACCAGAGGGCTGGTGCGTGGAGGTGGTACTGGATAGACTGGCCCGAGAAGTCGTACTGGAGATCTGGAGCATCGAGCCTGCCCAACCTTACCTGGTTGAATGCTCCCCGTAGCCCACCCAGTGCGGCAAGGTGGAATAGCCCGCACTGGGCTGTGCAGGCTAACCGGGGACACCATGCGTAAGGCTGGTGCCATGTATGCCGGCCCATGGAGACGCACTGGAGATCAACCTAGCCTGGCCTATACGAGGAGCAGGAATGTACCCCACCGGGCTAAGCACGCGTATTGGGGACACCGTGCCCTCTACAGCATAACACGGTGCCTGACCAGTACAATGTCCTCTCTCACTCCGGTAAGCACGGGAAGCTGGCGCAGGACTCCTACCTGCCTTGGCCACACTCCCCGTGTGCTTCCCCCCCAATAAATGTTTGGGGCTGCCTCTCGGGCTTCCTTGCCAGCCGTGTTCCCTCGTATTGCCGGCTCCTCTCTCCGGCTGCTTCTGCTCTCCTAGCTACCTCCACCTGTTCACATGGGAGGCGATCCTTTCCCGCCAGGATCTCCTCCCATGTGTAGCAACCCTTGCCGTCCAAAACGTCCTCCCATATCCATTCCTCCCTATTTCGCTGCTCCTGCTTCCGCTGCCTGTTACCACGCTGCTTGGTCCGTTGGGTGTGGGTGGTTCTGTAACGGTTTTGTTCCGTTGAAGGAGAGGAGGACCAAAATGCAGCGTTGTCAGAGTTCAACATGTTTAATAAAGACCATAAACGTGAACACTACACAATACCAAAACAACAAATGTGAAAAACCGAAACAGTCCTATCTGGTGCATAGACACAAAGACAGAAGACAGGAAACAACCACCCACAAAACACAACACAAAACAGACTACCTTAATATGGTTCCCAATCAGAGACAGTGACTAATACAGTGCCTTGCGAAAGTATTCGGCCCCCTTGAACTTTGCGACCTTTTGCCACATTTCAGGCTTCAAACATAAAGATATAAAACTGTATTTTTTTGTGAAGAATCAACAACAAGTGGGACACAATCATGAAGTGGAACGACATTTATTGGATATTTCAAACTTTTTTAACAAATCAAAAACTGAAAAATTGGGCGTGCAAAATTATTCAGTCCCGTTATTGTGATTCATAAGTCTCACCCTGATATCTAGCTACATTAACAGCATGACTTTGTGGCAATGTTTCTTGGTAGAGGCTCTGAATAGATGTGTTGTTGTTTGGTTGTTGGTCGATGTTGGTAGGTCATGGCTCATATGACTGGAGGGGAAATGTATTGGTTTTGTGAGGCTGGAGGATATAGGTGTGAGCTCCTGTAGTTTAGGTGTGCTTTGGGCCCTGTCTGTGTGGCTGCAGGTGCATACATCATACGACACACATTACCCTCTGTGGACAGTAGGTAACACACGGAAGGAAGCTATTCCAGAGTCAGGTCCTGCCCTTCGGTGATGGACAGACAGAAAGTGCTGAGAGGAGGGATGGAGGAAACAGAGCGAAGAGACTGAAATACAGCCTCCTGCCTAGGGCTGCGGTCAGAGGTTACTTTCCTCCCTCCACTGTGCTCTGCTTCCACCCCATCAGGCCCAGCATGCTACACCATCTCACTATGTATGTATTTCGGGTGCCATTTTGTTTCATTTCACCTGCGTGAATATCTTTTAAGTAGTGTTGAGGTAGTGTTGAGGATTATCACAATAGAGGTAACCGTTATGTATGTGTGTGTGTGTGCATGTGCCTGTGCATGTGGCTGAAGATCTCTTTTCCCTCCCTAGGCCCAGCAGGTGTTTCAATCTTCAGAGAGATGACAGGATCGATCACCCAGTGGTTCTTCACTGTAACCTTGCTTCCTCCTGAAACACCTACAGGCAGGTACACTCCCCAAGGACAGGACAGCTACAGTGACAGCAGAGAAACACTTTCACCATCACACACATAACTAGACATAATAAGACACCCGCACATAGCGATACAGCAGTACACAAAGCACAATAAATCAAGCTATAGAAGTCATCAAACCAATAATTCCAAGCCAATCAAAGCAATCATAAATGTGTAATGTACAGTACCAGTCAAAAGTTTGGACACCTACTCATTCAAGGGTTTTTCTTTATTTTTACTATTTTCAATATTGTAGAATAACACATATGTAATCATGTGCTAACCAAAAAAGTGTTAAACAAATCAAAATATTTTTAATATTTGAGATTCTTCAAAGCAGCCACACTTGGCCTTGATGACAGCTTTGCACACTCTTGGCATTCTCTCAACCAGCTTCACCTGGAATGCTTTTCCAACAGTCTTGAAGGAGTTCCCACATATGTTGGGCACTTGTTTGATGCTTTATCTTCACTCTGTGGTTCAACTCATCCCAAACCATCTAAATTGGGTTGAGGTCAGGTGATTGTGGAGGCCAGGTCATCTGATGCAGCACTCCATCACTCTCCTTCTTGGTCAAATAGCCCTTACACAGCCTGGAGGTGTGTTGGGTCATTGTCCTGTTGAAAAACAAATTATAGTCCCACTAAGCGCAAACCAGATGGGATGGAGTATCGCTGCAGAATGCTGTGGTAGCCATGCTGGTTAAGTGTGCTTTGAATTCTAAATAAATCACTGACAGTGTCACCAGCAAAGCACCCCTACAACATCACACCTCCTCCTTCATGCTTCATGGTGGAAACCACACATGTGGAGATCCTCCATTCACCTACTTGGCATCTCACAAAGACACGGCAGTTGGAACCAAAAATCTAACATTTGGACTCATCAGACCAAAGGACAGATTTCTATCAGTCTAATGTCCGTTGCTCGTGTTTCTTGGCCCAAGCAAGTCTCTGCTTCTTTTTGGTTTCCTTTAGTAGTGGTTTCTTTGCAGCAAATCGACCGTGAAGGCCTGATTCATACAGTCTTTTCTGAACAGTTGATGTTGAGATGTGTCTGTTACTTGGTCATTGCGAAGCATTTATTTGGTCTAGAAATTCTGTGGCTAGTAACTCTAGTGAACTTACCCTCTACCTCAATAAGCTGGTTGAGAGAATGCCAAGAGTGTGCAAAGCTGTCATAAGGCCAATGGTGGCTACTCTGAAGAATCTCAAATATAACAAATAATACTACATGTTACTACATGATTCCATATGTGTCATTTCATAGTTTTGATGTCTTCACTATTATTCTACAATGTAGAGAATAGTAGAAATAAAGAACAACCATGGAATGAGTAGGTGTGTCCAATCTTTTGACTGGTACTGTATATTGTTAGGTTCCTATTTTTCAGAGTAAATAACCCACGGACAGTAGAGAAGCTTTAACCACGTTTATTCTTCCCAAAGTTTCTGTACAGCTGAAATCAGACAGCAAAACATTTCAGACAGCACAGTTTATATGCATCCTATTTAAGACACTCCTCCTTACAGTTTATGGCCCCACAGGAAAGAAGGGGAACTGACCTCACCCCTCACCTCCTAATCCACAGATATCCATCTGTCTTCCCTATATCAACACATCACACTCCTCTCCTCCATCAAACACATTCCAAAGCCTTCTGGCTTTTTACAAACTCTTTCTTTCCAAGGCTATCATTTATTTAATATCTCAACGTTCAAAGTTTAGCCGATTCCAACAGTATGCATGCATATTTGTTAAACTCAAATGAAATTGTATTTGTCACATGCACCGAATACAGCAGGTGTAGGTAGACCTTACCGTGAAATGCTTACTTACAAGCCCTTAACCAACAATGCAGTTCAAGAAATAGAGTTAAGAAAATATTTACTAAATAAATTAAAGTAAATAAAAATAAAAAAAAACAATCAACAAAATTACATAACAAAACAAGGCTATATACAGGAGGTCCAGGGTACTGAGTCAATGTGCGAGGGTACAGGTTTGTATTACCTCGACAAAGGTAATAGTGACTATGCATAGATAATAAACAGCGAGTAGCAGCAGTTTAAAAACAAAGGGGGGGCTCAATGTAAATAGTCCGGGTGGCCATTTGATTAATTGTTCAGCAGTCTTATGGCTTGGGGGTAGAAGCTATTAAGGAACCTTTTGGAACTAGACTTGGCGCTCTGGCTCAAATTTAATTGGTCACATACACATGGTTAGCAGATGTTACTGTGAGTGTAGCGAAATGCTTATGTTTCTAGATCTGACAGTACAGCAGTATCTAACAGGTAATATCTAACAATTCCACAACAAAATCTAATATCTAACAAATTCCACGACAAAACCTAATACACACAATCTAGTCAAGGAATGGGATAAGAATATATACATATATGGATGAGCAGTGACAGAGCAGCTAAGTTGCAATAGATAGTATAGAATAGATAGTGTAGTATACAGTATACATTATATACAAATTAGATAAGTAATGCGAGATATGTAAACATTCTTGGAATGGATGGATATGGGGTTAACAGGAAGTGGCTCGGGTGGTTATTGTCCTTGATGGAGGGCAGGTAGTTTGCCAACGGTGATGCGTTATGCATGCCGCACCACCCTCTGGAGAGCCCTGCGGCTGTGTGCGGTGCAGTTGCCGTACCAGGCGGTGATACAGTCCGACAGGATGCTCTCAATTGTGCATCTGTAAAAGTTAGTGAGGGTTTTCGGTGACAAGACAGATTTTTTCAGCCACCTGAGGTTGAAGAGGCGCTGTTGTGCCTTCTTCACCACACTGTGCGTGGACCATTTCAGTTTGTCGGTGGTATGTACACAAAATAACTTAAAACTTTCCACCTTCTCCACTGCTTTCCCGTCGATGAGGATAGGGGGGTGCTCCCTTTGCTGTTTCTTGAAGTCCACGATCATCTCTTTTGTTTTGCTGACATTGAGTGAGAGGTTATTTTCCTGACACCACTCTCCGAGGGCCCTCACCTCCTCCCTGTAGGTCGTCTCGTTGTTGTTGGTATTCAAGCGTACCATTGTTGTGTCGTCTGCAAACTTGACGATTGAGTTGGAGGCACCAGCGTTGAGGATCAGCAGAGTGGAGATATTGTTTCCTACCTTCACCACCTGGGGGCGGCCCGTTAGGAAGTCCAGGGCCCAATTGCACAGGGTGGGGTCAAGACCCAGGAACTCAAGCTTAATGAAGAGTTTGGAGGGTACTATGGTGTTGAATGCTGAGCTGTAGTCAATGAACAGCATTCTTACATAGGTATTCCTCTTGTCCAGATGGCATAGGGCAGTGTGTAGTGTGATGGTGATTGCATTGTCTGTGGACCTATTGGGGTGGTAAGCAAATTGAAGTGGTTCTAGGGTGACAGGTGGGGTGGAGGTGATATGATCCTTGACTAGTATCGGAATGCCCTTCATGATGACAGAAGTGAGTGCTACGGGGCGATAGTCATTTAGTTTAGTTACCTTGGCTTTCTTGGGAACAGGAACAATGGTGGCCATCTTGAATCATGTGGGGACAGCAGACTGGGATAGGGATTGATTGAATATGTCCGTAAACACACCAGCCAGCTGGTCTGCGCATGCTCTGAGGACATGGCCAGGGATGCCGTCTGGGCCGGCAGCCTTGCGACGGTTAACATGTTTAAATATTTTACTCACGTCGGCCACGGAGAATGAGAGCCCACAGTCTTTGGTAGCGGTTCGCGTTGGTGGCACTGTATTGTCCTCAAAGTGCCCAAAGAAGTTGATTAATTTGTCTGGAAGTAAGACTTCGATGTCCGCGACGGGGCTGGTTTTCTTTTTGTAATCCGTGACTGTCTGTAGACCCTGCCACATACTTCTCGTGTTTGAGCCATTGAATTGCACCTCCATATTGTCATTAACCTGATGCTTTGATTTTTTTGATTGCCTTACGGAGGGAATAACTACACTGTTTGCATTTGACCATATTCCCAGTTGCCTTGCCACAATTAAATACGGCGGTACATGCTTTCAGTTTTGCAAGAATGCTGCTATCAATCCACGGATTCTGGTTAGGGAAGATTTTAATAGTCACAGTGGGTACAACCTCTCCTATACACTTCCTTATAAACTCGCTCACTGAGTCAGCGTATGTGTCAATGTTGTTATGTGAGGCTACCCGGAACATATCCCAGTCCACGTGATCAAAGCAATCTTGAAGTGTGGAATCCGATTGGTCAGACCAGCGTTGGATAGACCTAACCATGGGCGCTTCCTGTTTTAGTATTTGCTTATAGGAGGGGAGCAACAAGATCGAGTCATGGTCAGATTTGCCAAAAGGGGGGCAGGGGGCCTTGTATGCATCGCGGAAGTTAGAGTAGCAGTGGTCGAGCGTGTTACTTGCTCGTGTACTGCATTCGAAATGCTGATAGAATTTATGTAGCCTTCTTCTCAAATTAGCTTTGTTAAAATCCCCAAATACAATAAATGCTGCCTCAGGATATGTGGTTTCCAGTTTGCATAACCTCTAATGACTCCCCATCCCGCGTGAGGGAGCGTAATCATCGACTGACACTAATTAGCATAACGCAACGGACATAAATATTCATATAAAATATTCCTATTCATGAAAATCACAAGTGAAATATATTGAGACACAGCTTAGCCTTTTGTTAATCACCCTGTCATCTCAGATTTTCAAAATATGCTTTACAGCCAAAGCTAGACAAGCATTTGTGTAAGTTTATCGATAGTCTAGCATAGCATTTTGTCCAGCTTGCAGCAGGTAACTTGGTCACGGAAATCAGAAAAGCAATCAAATTAAATTGTTTACCTTTGATGAGCTTTGGATGTTTTCACTCACGAGATTCCCAGTTAGATAGCCAATGTTCCTTTTTTCCACAAATAATATTTTTGTAGGCGAAATAGCTCCGTTTGTTCTGAGAAATTGGCTGAGAAATCGCCCGGAAATTGCAGTCACGAAAACGCCGAAAAATATTCCAAATTAGCTCCATAATATCGACAGAAACATGGCAAACGTTGTTTATAATCAATCCTCAAGGTGTTTTTCAAATATATATTCGATAATATATTCACCGGGACAATTGTTTTATCAGTAGGACCGATTGGAATAATGGCTACCTCTGTATTTTACGCGAAAATCACTCTGGGAGCCATCAGGTGACCAGTTGCGCAATGTAGCCGCTTACGGGTATTCTTCAACATAAATGCGTAAACTACGTCACAATGCTGTAGACACCTTGGGGAATACGGAGAAAAAGTAATCTGGTTGATAGCCCATTCACTGCTTAATAGGGACGCATTGGAACGCAGCGCTTTCGAAACATGAGGCACTTCCGGATTGGATTTTTCTTAGGCTTTCACCTGCAATATCAGTTCTGTTATACTCACAGACAATATTTTTACAGTTTTGGAAACATTAGAGTGTTTTCTATCCTAAGCTGTCAATTATATGCATATTCTAGCATCTTGTCCTGACAAAATATCCCGTTTACTACGGGAATGTTATTTTCCCAAAAATGAAAATACTGCCCCCTAGTCACAAAAGGATAAAGTCCAGTGAAGTTCCTTGATGGCCGTCTTGGTATCAGCTTGCGGGGGGATATACACGGCTGTGACAGTAACGGAGGAGAGTTCTCTTGGGAGATAATACGGTCGGCATATCAGTAATTTCCTCAGTATTCTGTGATGACGACAAAGTCCAGAGAGACTGAGGCCATTACTATGGAAATCACAGATGAAACAAAACCCTTCTTTTCAGACAACAATTAAGCAGGCATTTCAAATATTCACAACACAGCAAATACCAACAAGCTACAGTTCCATTGATTTTAAATCCACCTATAGTATTGTTCTACATGCTTAATTCCTCTTGAGTGTCAGAGAAATTGGGTTTTGAAGTAGTGAAGAGGGAAGCAGGGAAATGTGAAAAGGCAGGGAACGAGAGGAGGTACAGGTAGCCATCTTCAAACACTCTGTCACAGTAATACAGTATTTTGATCAAACTGAAATAATAAAAGGAATAAAGAGACTTCAGTTCACAAACACCAATGTACTGTACTACAGCAGTTCCATCATCACTATGACAAGAACAATAAAGTCTGAATCCAAGAGGAACCCAGTTGTTAGCCAAAGTGATCTTATAATTTTAAGGTTAAGCCAGGGCAGTTCAGGACACACAATGGTGAGTCCTCCAATCACTGTGAACTCGATGGGATACAAGCAGCGACCATGTCATCTGGCTCCCTCACGCATGCAGGTGCTGGTGGACATTCTGGAAGGATTTATCAGTTATTTCCTCAGTATTCTGTGATGACGACAACATCCAGAGGGACTGAGCCCATTACTGTGGAAATCACAGATGAAACAAAACCCTTATTTTTCAGAGAACAATAAACCACACAATACATAATACAGCACTGCCTGCACACAATAAATAGCCCAGAGAATGGAAATGAAGTGGCTAGAGCTCACGGTTGAAAAGCTGTGTAAATCTCCAAGCAGATTGGCTCACTACTCAGTAAACAATAAGAAATCGGAATCGCTAGCCGTCATCGCTGTTTGGGCTGTTGTTCAATCTATTGTGCTGTCGTAGGTTATCTTGGTACCCACTTGCTCATGGTTGTCCTCTGACCACTACTGATTAGTTGGGACATTAAGAAACAACCCATCAGATATCCCAATAATCTCCTGGTAAATATCATGTGAGATGAACACAGTTTAAAGTCTACTTAAGGGACCTCTACATATATGGGCCTCGTTTCTCAGAGCCTTTGTAGCCTTAAGATCATCATTATAACCTTCTTATGCTGTATCTTTAGTATCTTTAGTAGCCGAGGTGTTAGGAACGTAGCTCTTAAAAACCTTTGCACATCTACAAGTTCTATTTTGCTATTAATCTGCTACTTTCTCTAATTTTTGCCTCAATGCGTTTCATGATGTGTGACAACATGTGTGCAATGATGTTCCCAATCTGTGATTCAGTGCATTATTATTGGATAAGCATAATAAGCCAACATCAATAGCCTTTTTGCAGCCATAGGTGGTAATATCTCTCTTGGAGCTGATCCGTTAGTATTGTGTAATAAATATAATGTTACGGTAAGATAAGAATCGAAAAAGCTGATCCTAGAGCAGCGCTGCTTTTCTTTCCATCCTACCAGTACTGATACATGATTTAACAACTCACTTAGCAAACGTTCTCTTTACGTGCTTGTTTGGGAAACACTTGTCAAAAGTTGTCTCGTGAATAATGATGCATCTGGTACGATCATTGTAACGCTTAAGTTATATCACAACTGGGAAATGAGGCACTGAACAGTGCCTGTTAATGAAGTCAAAATGACTGAGCATTTCTTGATCTAGGACTTTGATTTAGGAAAATGACAGCACATTTTTTGAAATGTAGGGCTATTACTACAGGAATTGGTCTGTATTCTTAAACATGGAATTCTTAATAAAAAGTGTGCTGTAATAATGTATCCCTCCTTACTTTTGCACTAAACAAATTATTCTTCATAACACTTAGTCAATGAGGACAAATGCTCATTGATGCTTATAATGATGTCCTCCTCAAACCACTGTATGGTTGGAAACGCAGCAGCACAGCCAAATCAGTAGAGTTTCCTAAGGTATGGTGTCTGGAGCTGATTTCTTCCCCAATGCTGTAAAAAGAGTGAATGGCAACGCCTATTCTTATCTGGACGGGAATGCAGAGATAAGGGGTTACTTACTAATGGAACAACTCTGCAGGGAAGAAAATGGGCCTTAACTTTTTTTTGAGGGGGGGGGGGGGGTTCAAGTTGATTTAATTTGAGGCCTAGGCAGTTCTGTTGTGTGCTGCCAAAAATGGCTCGCTGCTGCAGCACATTAGTGTTTTTAGTCTTCCCATGTTATAGTGATGCTGCCGTGTTCAATAGTTGCAGAGTTTAATCTGTAATACTAGAAGGAGTATTGATCATTTCAGAAATATGCCTCGTACTTTTGAACTTTAAGTCTTAATTGAAGAACTTGGAAGTCAACATTGAATAATCAAATTTGATTGGTCGTGTACACAAAATTAGCAGATGTTATTGCAGGTGTAGTGAAATGCTTTTGTATCTAATAATTCACAACAATACACACAAATCTAAAAGTAAAAGAATGGAATTAAGAAATATATAAACATTAGGACGCGCAATGTCAGAGTGGCATTGACTAGAATAAGGTAGAATACAGTATATACATATGAAATGAGTAAAACAGTATGTAAACATGATTAAAGTTAAGAGTTTTCCATTATTAAAGTGACCAGTGATTCCATGTCTATATATATATGGCAGCAGCCTCTAAGATGCAGGGTTGAGTAACCGGGTGGTAGCCAGCTAATGATGGCTATTTAACAGTCTGATGGCCTTGAGATAGAAGCTGTTTTCAGTCTCTCAGTCTCAGCTTTGCTGCACCTGTACTGACCTTGCCTTCTGGATGACAGTGGGGTGAACAGGCCTTGGCTCGTGTGATTGATGTCCTTGATGATCTTTTTGGCCTTCCTGTGACGTCGGGTGCTGTAGGTGTCCTGTAGGGCAGGCAGTGTGCCCCCGGTGAAGCGTTGGGCAGACCGCACAACCCTCTGGAGAGCCCTGTGAATGCGGGCTGTGCAGTTGCTATACTAGGTGGTGATACAGCCCGACAGGATGCTCGACAGGATGCTCTCAATTGTACATCTGTAAAGGTTTTTGAGGGAAATTCTTCATCCTCCTGAGGTTGATGAGGCACTGTTGCGCCTTCTTCACCACACTGTCTGTGTGGGTGGACCATTTCAGATTGTCAGTGATGTGTACGCCAAGGAACTTGGAGCTTCCCGTTGATGTGGATGGTGGTGTGCGCACGATGCTGTCTCCTGAAGTCCACGATTAGCTCCTTCATTTTGTTGATGTTGAGGGAGAGGTTATTTTCCTGGCACCACTCCGCTAGGGCACTCGCCTCCTCCCTGTAAGCTGTCTCGTCATTGTTGGTAATCAAGCCTACTGTTGTGGGTTATGAAAAGCAGTTTTGCAGTCATGAAATCAAATGAATCCTTTTGTTGAGTGCAGAGAGGATGAAATCTGAATGGGTTTCTGAATTTCAAAAAGCTATTTATATCCAAATAACAACATAGCACTGATAGCACTTCTCAATCCCAGGTTGTGATTATACGATTATTTGGAAAACAATTGAAGATACATTAAACAATATATAGTCATGTTCTAAATGTTTACTAGTGTTTACTAGAGGAAATGTAACTCTGATACTTCTGTCATTTCTAATGAATATGTATCACCATGATTCCTCCTTGGGTATTGTAGCTACTGTACTCTCATTTGTTTCAAGTACTCTCAAGTGGTATCCTGAGCCTCTGAACTTGTATATCCAAAATGAATAGCGTGAGTTACTATATTTGGACATATTTTTTTTCTTGATTGTTACCCCATTGTCTGTTGTTATGTTCAATGAAAACATCCTATCCAGCCATGTGAAGCGAAACCCTTATCTTCAGCAGCGACACTCCCTGAGGAAGGAAGCCTCCAATGTTGCTCATCATTAAACTCTGACAACATCTCATTTTGAGTGGCTATTGTTTTTATTCATAATTCAGACTACAGCAAAAATCCTCCTTGTAAAATAGTGACCATTGTTTACTAGAAGTGGGTAAATATGAAATAGCTAATGCATTCTCAAAATTATACTGAACAAAAATATAAATGCAACATGCAACAATTTCAAAGATTTTTACTGAATTACAGTTCTTGAAGGAAATCAGTCGATTTAAATAAATAAATTAGGCCCAAACCTATGGATTTCACATGACTGGAAATACAGATATGTATATGTTGGTCACAGATACCTTAAAAAAAGGTAGGGGCGTGGATCAGAAAACTAGTCCGAATCCAGTTTGACCACCATTTGCCTCCTGCAGAGCGACACATCTCATTCGCATAGAGTTGATCATGTTGTTAATTGTGGCCTGTGGAATGTTGTCCCACTCCTCTTCAATCTCTGTGTGAAGTTGCCAGATATTGGTGGAAACTGGAACACACTGTCGTACACATCAATCCAGAGCATCCCAAACATGCTCAATGGGTCTGGTGAGTATGCAGGCCATGGAAGAACTGGGACATTTTCAGCTTCCAGGAATTGTGTAAAGATCCCTGTGACATTGGGCCGTGCATTATCATGCTGAAACATGAGGTTATGGTGGTGGATGAATGGCATGACAATGGATCTCATCAAGGTATCTCTGTGCATTCAAATTGCCATCGATAAAATGCAATTGTGTTTGTAGTCAGTAGCTTATGCCTGCCCATACCATAACTCCACCACCACCATGGGGCACTCTGTTCACAACGTTGACATCAGAAAACCGCTCACCCACATAACACCATACACGTGGTCTGAGGTTGTGAGGACGGACATGCTGCCAAATTCTCTAAAACGACGTTGGAGGCGGCTTATGGTAGAGGAATTAACATTAAATTCTCTGGCAACAGCTCTTGTGGACATTCATGTAGTCAGCATGCCAATTGCTCGCTCCCTCAGAACTTGAGACATCTGTGGCATTGGTTGTGTGGCATTGGTTGTGTGACAAAACTGCACATTTAATAGTGGAATTATTGTTCCCAGTACAAGGTAATTTGTATAATAATGAATCAGCTTGTTATACCACACCTGTCAGGTGGATGGATGATCTTGGCAAAGGAGAAATGCTCACTAACTGGGATGTAAATACATTTGTGCATATGAGCAAAAAGTATTTCTCTTTATCTGGGACGCTAAACCAGACAAAAAACCGAGACTATCTATATAATGAATATGAATTGGGTGGGTTGAGATTATTAAATATAAAAGCACTAAACCTCTCTCGAAAAACTCATTTAAAAGTTTTATTTGAACCCTAAATGGTTCTCAAGTAGATGAATAAGAAAAACTCATCCATTGTTTAAAAATAAATTTTTCGATTAATTGAAAATTATACCTTTTTCAAAATATCTGTATTTTTCAAACAAGCATTGCAGAGCTGGCTACAATTTCAATTTCATCCCCCTGAAAAGACAGAACAAATATTACAACAAATATTATGGCTGAACTCAAATACAGGTATTTTATCAACTATCACATTTATGGGAAAGATGTTTGAAAAGGGTATTTTGTTCTTAAATGATATTGTAATGGTAGAGTTTTGTCCTTCATGGAGTAATCAGAATTGTACGGGAAGGTCTGCTCAATCCAAGAGTACAACCAAATGATTACAGCATTGCCCCAAAAATGGAGAAGGCGGTTGGCAGCGGGAGGAGGTAGGGAAATGGTCTGTCTGCCCAACATAAAGGATCGAAACTGGTGGAGGAATAAAAATAGCATAAATAGGAACGTATACCAGTTTCATTTGAGGACCAGGATGTTGACAACTGTGCCATACACATGGTTAAATAGTCGGGAAAATATGATTTTTTATGTACCGATTCCATGGCACAGGGTGTATGAGTTGATATATAAAACAACGCAAGATTCAAGACTTTTCAGCTAAAATTATTATATAGAATTCTTGCCACCAACAAAATGTTGAATATTTGGGGCATAAAATCATCGAAGCTCTGCAGATTTCGTTGTGAGGTTACAGAATCTATAGACCCTTTGGTATTGCCCTCACATAGCCTGTTTCTGGTCTCAGGTTCAGGAATGGCTGAAAATGAATAGCATTGATCCAACATTTACCCTAGAAATAGTACTGTTAGGAGATCTGGAGAGACCGGGTCAGTCAATTACTAATATACTAATACTCTTAGTAAAACTATTTATCTTTAACACGCAATCTGTAGATTCTATTCGATAAGATAGATTGAAATTGTACGTTAAACATCATAGCATAGTTGAAAGATATGTGTTGCATAGAAACACGAAGTGGGTGACCAGCAGAGATAGATGGGATGGGCTGAGGGAAGCTGAGGTTTGGTATTGTTAGGGGTGTGTACGGGAGGCGAAGTCCGGTGCAGGAGAGCAGAGTGTAGTAAACAGGTGCACTTTAATTCCGGTCCAAAAACGACAGCACATGAAAACATAAACGTGCCAAAAACACGGAATATAACAAAAGTATGGCGCCTGACAATATCCACATAACAATAAACAATTACACAGAAAGACATGGAAGGGAACAGAGGACTAAATACATGTAGTGTGATTATGGAATGAAAACCATTGTGTGTATGGAACAAGACAAAACAAATGGACATATGAGAAATGCGATCCGGCCGGGGAAGGTGAAATTCCCGTAGCAGATCGGGGTCCAAAAAATCCGCAACCGGGACCCAGCACCTCTCCTCCGGACCGTACCCCTCCCACTCCACGAGGTACTGAAGACCCCCTACCCGACGCCTCGAATCCAGGATGGAACTAACGGAGTACGCCGG
Organism: Oncorhynchus mykiss; assembly: GCF_013265735.2. Lineage (NCBI taxonomy): Eukaryota > Metazoa > Chordata > Actinopteri > Salmoniformes > Salmonidae > Oncorhynchus > Oncorhynchus mykiss. Next base: position 28,187,930 of record NC_048589.1, read on the forward strand.
GGCCTCTTCGATGTCCAGAGGGGCCGGAGGGACCTCCCGCACCTCAGATTCCTGGAGCGGACCAACCACCACCGGCCTGAGGGGTTAATAAGGTAATCAGAGGGAAGCTGTAATCTGTAACACACCTCGTTCACCCTCCTCAGGACTGAATGGCACCACAAACCACGGACCCAGTTTCCGGCAGGGCAGGCTGAGGGGCAGGTTTTGGGGCGAGAGCCAGACCCGGTTCTCCGGTGTTCTCACTGCGGTGACGGTCCGTGCTGGTCTTTTGGCGAAGCGCGGCTCCCATGTCTCCTCCGTGCAGTCGTCCACCGCAGGAGCCTCGGTCTGACCCTGATGCCACAGCGCGAGAACCGGCTGGTACCTCATTACGCACTGAAAGGGGGAGAGGTTAGTGGAGGAGTGGCGAAGCGAGTTCTGTGCCATCTCGGCCCAGGGCACGAACTCCGCCCACTCCCCTGGCTGGTCCTGGCAATATGACCGCAGAAACCTGCCCACATTCTGGTTGACTCTCTCTATCTGCCCATTACTCACGGGGTGAAAACCCGAGGTAAGGCTGATCGAGACCCCCAGACGTTCCATGAACGCCTTCCAGACTCTCGACGTGAACTGGGGACCCCGATCAGACACTGTATCCTCAGGCACCCCGTAGTGCTGAAAGACGTGAGTAAACAGGGCTTCCACAGTCTGGGTGACCAGAGGAGGGTGATGTGTGGGCCCAATAGATCAACTGGTCACGGACACGTACATACGCCCGACAGGACACTGAAGGGGAGCGGGCTCTGTATGCAACGCCTGCTCAATGTACGCGTCCAGCCCTCACATGACCGGCGCTACCAGGCAAGAGGCCGGGAGTATGGGAGTCTGATCCATGGGCCGCTCCTCTGTGTCATACAGCCGGGACAGTGCGTCTGCCTTCAAATTCTGGGAACCTGGTCTGTAGGACATGGTAAACACAAAACGGGTAAAGAATATGGCCCACCTTGCCTGACGAGGATTCAGTCTCCTCGCTGCCCGGGTGTACTCCAGGTTGCGGTGGTCAGTCCAGATGAGGAAAGGGTGTTTAGCCCCCTCAAGCCAATGTCTCCACGCCTTCAAAGCTTTAACCACAGCCAACAGCTCCCGGTCCCCCAAATCATAGTTACTGGGCTGAGCTTCTTTGAGAAGAAAGCACAAGGGCAGAGTTTTGGTGGCGTACTAGAGCGGTGTGAGATCACGGCTCCTATCCCAGCGTCGGACGCGTCCACCTCCACTATGAACGCCAAAGAGGGATCCGGATGGGCCAGCATGGGAGCCGAAGTAAACAGAGCCCTGCCCAAAAGCCCTGTCCGCCTCAGCCGACCACTGCAACCGTACGGGACCCCCCTTCAGCAGTGAGGTAATGGGAGAAGCCACCTGGCCAAAACCCCGGAAAAATCTCCGGTAGTAATTGGAAAACCCTAAAAACCACTGCACCTCCTTTTCCGTGGTCGGAGTTGGCCAATTACGCACGGCCTTGACGCGGTCACCCTCCATTACCACCCCCGAGGTGGAAATGCGATAACCCAGGAAGGAAACGGCTCGTTTGGAAAACTCATATTTCTCTGCCTTCACGTACAGGTCATGCTCCAGCAGTCGCCCAAGAACCTGGCGCACTAGAGACACATGCGCGGCGCGTGCAGCGGAGTAGATCAAGATGTCGTTAATGTACACCACTACACCCTGTCTGTGCAGGTCTCTGAGAATCTCATCAACAAAGGATTGAAAGACGCCTGGAGCATTCTTTAACCCGTACGGCATGACGAGGTACTCATAATGGCCAGATGTAGTACTAAACGCGGTTTTCCACTCATCTCCCTCCCGAATACGCACCAGATTATACGCGCTCCTGAGGTCCAGTTTCGTGAAGAATCGCGCCCCGTGAAATGATTCCACCACCGTAGAGATGAGAGGTAGTGGGTAACTAAAACCCACAGTGATGGAATTTAGACCTCGATAATCAATACACGGACGCAAACCACCCTCCTTTTTCTTCACGAAAAAGAAACTCGAGGAGACGGGTGACATGGAGGGCCGAATGTACCCCTGTCCCAAGGCTTCCGTGACATATGTCTCCATAGCCAATGTCTCCTCCTTGGACAAAGGATACAAGTGACTCCTGGGTAGTGCAGCGTTTACCTGGAGGTTTATCACGCAATCCCCCTGTCGATAGGGTCGCCTTCTTCTTACTGAGCAGGAATGCGCACGGTGGAAACCTGGTCTGGACTCTCCACCGTTGTCGCACCGATGGAAACTCCTAAACACCTGCCTAAACACTCATCAGACCACCCCTGGAGAGCTCCCTGTCTTTACGAAATCCTAGGATTGTGAATAGCCAGCCAGGGAATCCCCAGCACCACTGGAAACGCAGGTGAATCGATAAGGAACAGACTAATTTGCTCCTTATGATTCCCCCGCGTAATCATCTCCAGAGGAATCGTGGCCTCCCTGACCAGCCCTGACCCTAACGGTCGACTATCTAAGGAGTGCAATGGGAAGGGGGAGGTCTAGCTTAACTAACGGAATCCTCAACGTCTGGGCGAGTCCGCGATCTATAAAATTCCCCGCTGCGCCTGAATCGACTAGTGCCTTATGCTGGAGAGAGGGGAAAAACTTCAGGAAACAAATTAACAAAAACATATAAACAGGAAGCTCTGGGAGAGTGTGGTGCTGACTCACCTGGGGTGACCAAGGAGTGTTCTGCCTGCCCTCTCGACTACCAGATGGACTCCTCCAGCACGGACCGGAAGTGTGCCCTCTCCGGCCACAATGGGTACAGGAGGAGCCTCCTCCTCCGGTCTCCCTAGATGCAGCCCCTCCTAGCTCCATCGGGATGGGAGTTGGGGAGCCAGGAGGTGGAACTGACAGGACCCTTTCAGAACGTCCGCGAGCAGCCAGCAGATGGTCTAGCCGGATTGACATGTCGATCAGCTCATCCAAGCTGAGCGTAGTATCCCGACACGCCAGCTCCCTGCGGACGTCCTCTCTTAGGTTACACCTGTAATGATCTATCAGGGCCCTGTCGTTCCACGCCGCTCCAGTGGCCAAGGTCCGGAATTCCAGCACGAAGTTCTGCGTGCTCCTCGTCCCCTGCCGGAGATGGAACAACCTCTCACCCGCCGCTCGGCCCTCCGGAGGATGATCGAACACGGCCCAGAAACGGCAGGTGAACTCTGGGTAGTGGCCCTTGGCTGAGTCGGGCCCATTTTCAGACGGTATTGGCCCACTCCAGGGCTCTACCCGTCAAGCAAGAGACGAGGACACTCACGCTCTCCTCGTCCGAGGGAGCCGGCCGGATGGTGGCCAGGTAGAGCTCTAGTTGTAACAGGAATCCCTGGCACCCCGCCGCCGCTCCATCGTACTCCCTCGGAGGCGTGATACGCAGAGCGCTGGCACCGGATCCCGCTGGAGGAGATAATAGAATTGCTGGTGGGACGGTAACTGGGGTAGTAGGGTGACCACTCCTCTCCCAACGGTCCATCCTCTCCATAATTTGATCCATCGCTGATCCGATGCGATGGAGGATGGACGTATGTTGAAGGACTCCTCCATCGTGGGGAGAGGGGTGGTCGCTGCTCCTGCTGACTCCATATAGTGGTGCTTGCTTCTGTAACGTCGGGAGAGTGATGGGTGTGGAGTCAGACGCAGAGAGCAGAAGGTAGACGGAAAAAAACGCTTTAATATCCTCAAGCACAGTAACAGGTACAAACATGGGTGAAGCCCAAAACACAGGCGCAACAAACCCAAAACCACTGTTTCTAAAATACCGGACAGCAAAAACCCAAAAGTACACAAACACCACTAACGTAAAATAACCACAAGCCCACACAAACGCCAGCGGGCTAAACAAACTTAAATTACACCCATCCCAAAACCCAAACAAGGAACAGGTGAAAACAATTAGACAAAAACAAACGAAAAGGAAAAAGGGATCGGTGGCAGCTAGTAGACCGGCGAAGACGACCGCCGAGCGCCACATGAACAGGAAGGGGAGCCACCTTCGGTGGTATTCGTGACAACATGTTTGAGTGTCTTGATGCTGTATTGTTTGTCCTTCATGTTCTAATACTTGAATGTTACCCCTTCCTTGTGTTTTTTGTAATAAATAATAATAAAATAATAATAATAATTTGTGCACACAATTTAGAGAAATAAGCTTTTTGTGCATATGGAACATTTCTGGGATCTTTTCTTTCAGCATATTACATGTTGAGTTTATATTTTAGTTCAGTGTACATTTCGAGTTTATATTTTAGTTCAGTGTACATTTCGAGTTTATTCTCGAAACATTTCAACTTTATTCACAAAATGTTATTAGGACATTATTCCCCAAAAGGTATTTGGAGTAATATCCTCGCATCACTAAGATTTTTTTTACCCTTATTTTACCAGGTAAGTTGACTTAGAACACAATTTCCTTTACAGCAACGATCCCGGGGAATAGTTACAGAGGAGAGGAGGGGGGATGAATGAGCCAATTGGCTCTAATACTTTTCGCAGAGAAACAAAAACTGTTTAATACAGTATCTTCAGCAGCAACACTCCTTGAGTGACAACCTCTCTTATTCTTTTGAGTGGCTGTTGTTTTTATTCATGAATTGGACTATAGCACAATGCTCCTTTGAAAATAGTGAATGCTGTTTACTAGAATTTGGTCAATATTAAATAGTCAATGCATAGTAATCATTGAATAATGTATCAGGGGATTTTTATTTTGCTATAAGGTTATTCTAAATCAGTCTTATTACTCACTACACAGACTGACATATCTCAATCATTAGAGTTTGTTAATTGTTCATTTCCAGAGAACATATAAGTACCATATAAGTACCATTATTTAATATATTATATTATATTATGCTGCCAGGATATGTGTGTTAATGGGAGCAATCACTGAACAACAACATATACAGAATGGACTATTTACTTCCTAACACAATTACTTCATTCTTTATGGACATTTTATTGCCTGCTTGGAAAGTCAAGATGAAGCTAATTTCATGTGTACAACTAATTATAATGTGTAGCAATGTAGCAGTGGTGGCCGTGTATTCAGAGTAAGTAACTAAAAGGAAACATTACGTTTCCACCATACCATAGCATACAGTACTGCAAGGTCCTCAGGGCCAAATATAGCTTCCTACATTTGATCATTTTCTCAGGAGCAACTTGTATGGAAATGAAACAAAAAACAAACACACCTTCTTCATTCTACAAACAACTTTAGGAGTTGCTAGAAATGTAAAGGTAATTAAAAAAGTATAATACTTTATTTTAGGAGGCATTAAAAAGAACGAGGACAGTCAAAATCATCTGTTTATTCCTCATATGTTTTCTGTCTGCCTCAATGCATTTCTACCCCAAATTTGTACCCTTATGTCAGTAATGTATACTTTGCTGAGTGGTTGATATGACTGATATGCAGTACATGCGTATATACCCTAATCCAGGGTTTGCCTAACTCAGTCCTGGGCCTCTCAGTGGTGCATATTTTAGTTTTTGCCCTAGCACTTCACAGTTTATTCAAATAATTAAAGCTTGATTCTAAGTTTATTATTTGAATCAGCTTTGTACTGCTTGAGCAAAACCAAAATGTGCACCCATGGGAGGCCCCAGGACCGAGTATGGGAAGCCATGGACACTAATCCATACAGAACAGATAAACATGCATTGCTGTTTTCATATAATCTAATTGTCTAAAAATGCTGGATTGCTATTTGACTGTTGCCATGTAGTTGGGGTTTCTATCGTTCCTGATATACTGTATCATCAGTGAATATGAAAGTCTCGCCTTGAGATGTCTTACCCAGAATCTTGACATGGGTATTATGAGTATGACCTGATAAGGCATTAAGCCTACTTTTATCAATACATTCAATCAGAATGATAAAGCCTTTTACATGGGGAGACTAAAGTCAACAATCTCTTACACACTGCTTACGCTCGAGCACACATGATGATGCGAGTATACATGCAAATACATGGGCCCATACTGACCCACACATGGGCACTCCCACCAAACCACACATGCACGCACAAACACACTAAGCACGAAAACACACAGACTTTCTTGAAGGAGCGATATGATCTAAAGAGCTATAAAAAACTAACAGTGTATAATTATAATATCTGAAGGGAGTCTATCAGAAGAATCCTGGTCTCTAATTGAAACCCATGAAGGCCGTCCAGTGATTGGATTTGATTTGGCGTGAGATTGATGATGAAAGCACAAACAAAAGTATGTGATTGGATACGACAGTAAACTCTGTGTAAACAGGCACTGTCTGTTCTTGTAGCATTAACGCTTTGAGTGGGGCTATACTCCTTCATCAGCACTAAAGCGCAAATGCAGTAGTCTCTCTCACTTTCTCTCTCTCTCAAATCAAATCAACATTTTTTGGTCACATGCGCCAAATACAACAGGTGTACTCTTTACAGTGAAATGCTTACTTATGAGTCCATTCCCAAAAATGCAGAGTTATAAAAGTACAACAAATTTTGCTAAATAAAAAGGAAATAGTACACAATAAAAACAATAACGAAGCTATATACAAGGAGATCCAGTACCGAGTCAATGTGCAGAGGTACAAGTTAGTTCAGGTAATTGAGGTAATACAGTCGTGGCCAAACATTTTGAGAATGACACAAATATTAATTTTCACAAAGTCTGCTGCCTCAGTTTGTATGATGGCAATTTGCATATACTCCAGAATGTTATGAAGAGTGATCAGATGAATTACAAAGTCCCTCTTTGCCATGCAAATGAACTGAATCCCCCATAAAATTCCACTGCATTTCAGCCCTGCCACAAAAGGACCAGCTGACATCATGTCAGTGATTCTCTCGTTAACACAGGTGTGAGTGTTGACGAGGACAAGGCTGGAGATCATTCTGTCATGCTGATTGAGTTCGAATAATAGACTGGAAGCCTCAAAAGGAGGGTGGTGCTTGGAATCATTGTTCTTCCGTCAACCATGGTTACCTGCAAGGAAACACGTGCCGTCATCATTGCTTTGCACAAAAAGTGCTTCACAGGCAAGGATATTGCTGCCAGTAAGATTGCACCCAAATCAACCATTTATCGGATCATCAAGAACTTCAAGGAGAGCGGTTCAATTGTTGTGAAGAAGGCTTCAGGGCGCCCAAGAAAGCCCAGCAAGCGCCAGGACCATCTCCTAAAGTTGATTCAGCTGCGGGATCGGGGCACCACCAGTACAGAGCTTGCTCAGGAATGGCAGCAGGCAGGTGTGAGTGCATCTGAACGCACAGTGAGGCGAAGACTTTTGGAGGATGGCCTGGTGTCAAGAAGGGTAGCAAAGAAGCCAGTTCTCTCCAGGAAAAACATCAGGGACAGACTGATATTCTGCAAAAGGTACAGGGATTGGACTGCTGAGGACTGGGGTAAAGTCATTTTCTCTGATGAATCCCCTTTCTGATTGTTTGGGGCATCCGGAAAAAGCTTGTCCAGAGAAGACAAGGTGAGCGCTACCATCAGTCCTGTGTCATGCCAACAGTAAAGCACCCTGAGAACATTCATGTGTGGGGTTGCTTCTCAGCCAAGGGAGTGGGCTCACTCACAATTTTGCCTAAGAACACAGCAAGAATAAAGAATGGTACCAACACATCTTCAGAGAGCAACTTCTCGCAACCATCCAGGAACAGGGCTGCCATCAGTCAGGATGTGGCCCAGATGTTAATTGACAGCATGCCAGGGCGGATTGCAGAGGTCTTGAAAAAGAAGGGTCAACACTGCAAATATTGACACTTTGCATCAACTTCATGTAATTGTCAATAAAAGCATTATGAAATGCTTGTAATTATACTTCAGTATTCCATAGTAACTTCTGACAAAAATATCTAAAGACACTGAAGCAGCAAACTTTGTGGATATTATTAATATGTGTCATTCTCAAAACCTTTGGCTACGACTGTACAGTATGTACATGTGGGTAGGGGTAAAAGTGACTAACCAATCAGGATATATAATAAACAGAGTAACAGCGTATGTGATGAGTCAAAAAAAGTTATGACAAAAAGGGTCAATGCAGATCACAGGAGGCTGCTGTAGGGAGAACGGCTCATAATAATGGCCGTAACGGTGCAAATGGAATGGCATCAAACACCTGGAAACCATGTGTTTCATTTATTTGTTACCTTTCCACTTAATCTGCTACAGCAGCAGCGTATTTGAAGATTGTGAAAGTCAATAGGCATGTATGTGTGAGCGTATGTAGTGTGTGTACATGTGTGTGTTGGAGTGTCAATGGAATATGTGTGAGTTTGTTGGTAGAGTCTAATGAGTGTGCATAGAGGCAGTGCAAAACAAGTAAGATAAATAAATAATAAATGGGATCAATGTATATAGTTTGGGTAGCCATTTTATTAACTCTTCGCCAGTCTTATGGCTTGTGGGTAAAAGCTGTTCAGGTGCATTTTGGTCCCAGACTTGGTGCTCTGGTACCGCTTGCTGTGTGGTAGCAGAGAGAACAGTATATGACAATGGTGATTGGAGTCTTTTATCATTTTTAGGGCCCTCCTCTGACACCGCCTGGTACAGAGGTTCTGAATGGCAGGGAGTTCGGCTCATGGGATGTACTGGGCCATATGCACTACCCTCTATAGCAGAGGTGGGACCAAGTCATTGTTTTACAAGTCACAAATAAGTCTGAAGCCTTAGTACTCAAGTCCCAAGTCAAGTCCCAAGTCAAGACAGGCAAGTCCGACAAGTATCAAGTCAAGTCTCAAGTCCTAAACTTTGAGTTTCGAGTCCTAAACAAGTCACAATGTGCTCTTCACCAAATCTAAAACCATTTCCTATTCTTAACAAGAGTAATAGTTAGTACATTACATTTACGCAAATCATGAATGCTTTTAAAAATATATTTGTTACTTTCCAATTAAACTTTATATTTCCATGGAAATACATGGGTAGTCATAAGAAAGACCCCCACTCTGTGTGTGTGTTTACAGTAGGCTAACATATGTCAATGGCTTTAGGAACATCAGTAACATCAGGCAGGATTTAGGCTACCAACTGCCTAGCCAGTTGTAGCTCAATCTTGGGTGCAATGATCACGTTCCCGCACTGACTGACTGTGTGGAGGCTCGTTGATTTAACGTTACGTTAGCCAACATGCAAACACTGGAAAAGTTATGAATAATATAGCTATCGTCTATATTAGCCACGACTTACCGTTGTTTGTGCAGCTTCAAATGTCGAACAAAGTTGGAAGTTGTTGTGCCTCCATCTGTCATTTTCTTCCCGCATGTTTTGCAAGTTGCAATCCGTTTTTGTTGTTGTTATATCCGAAAATAATAACTTTGTGTATCATCTTTCCAAGGGCTCCATCTGAATTCACTCGCCAACATTCCTCTGCACTGCCACGCACAACTTTTTCTCAGCTGGCACAATTTGATTGGCTGCTGTCCGATTCAATCTGTAATCCGTTAAATGAAGAGTTGATTTGCTGCACACTTTTTTTAATAGCATCATTTTAAATATTTGGGCTTGGGGAGGGTATCAAGTCAGTTCGAGTCCAAAGGCTCAAGTCCGAGTTAAGTCACAAGTCATTGGTGTTAAAGTCAAAGTCGAGTTGCACGTCATCATATTTGTGCCTCGAGTCTGACTCGAGTCCAAGTCATGTGACCCTAGTCCACACCTCTGCTCTGTAGCACCTTGCGGTCAGATGCCGAGCAGTTGCCAAACCAAGTGGTGATGAAGCCAGTCAAGATGCTCTCAATTGTGCAGCTGTATAAATCCTTTTGAGGATCTGTGGGACCATGCCAAGTCTTTTCAGCCTCCTGAGTGGAAAGAGGCATTCTCGTGCCCTTCTCACAACTGTGTTGGTGTGTTTGGACAATGATAGGTCTTTGGTGATGTGGGCATCGAGGTACTTGAAGCTCTCGAGCCGCTCCACTACAGCCCCGTTGATGTGAATGGGCGCGTGTTTGGATCTCTGTTTCATTTAGTCCACGATCAGCTCCTTTGTCTTGCTGTTCGTTGAGGTAGAGGTTGTTGTCCTGGCACAACACTGTCAGGTATCTGACCTCCTCCCTATAGGCTGTCTCATCGTCATCGGTAATCAGGCCTACCACCGTTGTGTCGTCAGCGAACTTATTGATGGTGTTGGTGTCACATCTGCTCCTGCCACGCCCTCTAGTGATCATCCGTTATCTCCTTGACCTGCCGCCTCTCTCCCTCTCCCTCTCTCTCTCTCTGTGTGTGTGTGATTGTGTGGGCGGAGACAGGTTTGCTGGGGTCAGAGCAGATCCCCACTAGCTGCAACCTGTTCCATAATCAAGACCTCCACAAATACTCAGTCCTGCCACTTCCACACTGCCATATCGTAATCTCTGCCTAGTCAGTCCATGTTTCTAGCTGTTTGTTCCTGTTGTCCTGTTGTGCCTGTTTTCTTACCCCCGTGTTTCATTAAATACCTTGGTTACCTCATCCCAGTTTCCTCGTCTGAGTCTGCTCTTTGGTTCCACTAACAGAATGAGCATTTTGTTGTTTGCTTATGGCCCTATCTCTCTCTTTTGTTTCATCTTCTTTGGGTGGACTTTAATTAGCAAACAAAAGGTTACATCCCTAAGCCCCCTACTCACAGAAGTGTAGACCAGGAAACAGAATGTATTAATAATAGAACACACTAGTCTCGAGCTCTTGTATGGCACAAAATGCCATGTTGGTTGATGATAAAAGGCTTGATAAGGTGTTTAAGGCCATAGTCGCGGATCCATGCTGGTGGTTTGCCATCGTAATCCACTGTCCAAATAGTTGCAGTGTTATGATGTCATCACAAGAACACAGAGTCAGTTTTCCAGATACAGAATAAGCGTAAGTCATAGACTAAGCACTTTCAAAAGTGACTCTCCAGGAAACCTGCCTTGAAAGTTCTTCTTAGTCCAAGACTATAGGCTCTATCTGTGTCTGGTGAAACTGGACAATCCTGTCTACTGTAACTAGTAAGTTTTCTCTTTTGTTTTTTGGTATCAAATGTGCAGAAGCCTAATGACAAGAGTGAATCTGAATCATTCCACTCCATCAATTTAGCTGCTGCAAAAATTCACCCCAAAAGAAGCTTCGAAGAGCTTATCAGTACTTTATCAACCTGTATATTTTTCAATGGCAGCTTCAAATAATGTGTCTACTTTAACACATCCCATCTGCAGCACTGAGTAATGTAAGTCTAGAGTGGGACGATATCCAAAGACAGATCAAATGTATTACCCCAAACATTGCTCTTTAATGAGCGCCTAGTTGTTTCAACAAAACATCATTTGCTGAGGCTTTGTCTTTCCTGGATAGAACAGCACATCGTCTCCTCACCCATTGCCCGCTCTTGTGTGGGTTTGAGATGCATGACTGTACTCTATCATGGTAGCAAGCAGAGTTGGCAGAGCTGGCACAGGAGTTTTTGTTTTATTACCCTCCAGAGCCAGGGCATGCTGACAGAAGAGGTTCCTAATGAAAACACAGTCATTTACTTCAACTGTAATCTATTTTACTCAGGCCTTGTCCACTTCCAAACACACCAGAAGGTCTTAGAACAGGAAAACATCTTAACAAGTGAAATATCCCATAAGCAAATGGTTGGTGCTGTAAACAAAAACAATATTTTTTTTATTTTAATGTCCTACCAAAATTAATGAGCAGCCTGCCTGTCGATGTTGTGTGTTAATGTAACCATAGGCAGATTGGTGTCTGATTAGGCTATCTGTCTGTCTTTCTGTTTGACTTTGTTCCATGTACAGCTGTGTGTGGAACTCCTGGAGGTACAACCTGCCACATTTATAGAGTGAAGGGAAGATTATAAGGGATTTTCCCCTCCAAACCTCTGGCAGATAGCTTTACATCTCCAACAGGATAATGTGACATGAGATGACATATTCATTGCTATCTCTTCGCAAGTTCCCCTTATGTACCAGTCAGTGCCTTAGAAAATACATGACAATGTCTCTCCTGACATTTATATGTTCTACTGAGTGCCGAAAAGTCAGTTATCATACACTGAAGGATTTTTTTTAACGTGGTACTTTTTATCCCCTTTTCTTCCCAATTTCGTGATATCCAATTGGTAGTTACAGTCTTGCCACATCGCAATAGGGAGGAAACAGTAAAAGGAATAAAATAGATGACCAAGTAATGGTCATTGATACAATTTTATTTTATCTTAAGGCTTCTTAAAACTCCCTAGTGTAGGGATGGATTTTATAAGGTCAAGGTCGAGAGCGATGCGGGAGAGGCGAAGGTTCAAGAGCCATGCTTTCTCCTAAACACGACCCTGCCAAGCCGCACTGCTTCTTGACACACTGCTTGCTTAACCCGGAAGCCAGCCGCACCAATGTGTTTGAATAAACACTGTGCATTTCCGCTACGTGCGTTTCCTCTCTAGGACAGGAAATTACATTGAAATAGTGGCAGCACTTCCATTTTGACCTTGAAAACATCCAGTGTCGTAAAAAGGAAATAGAAGACACACCTTGCAGTCATGCGATAAGACAAATTCTAATGATAACAAAATTATTCAACAAGAGTTTAACTCCTCCTTATCCCAGGATTGACCAGACCAGGTATGTGTGCTTGAGGTGCTTGCAGTACCCCCTGGTGGTGAGATGGTAAAACTGCAAGAATGTGTAATTTCAACAAAAAAACGATTCAACAATTTTTCTGGGCAAATACTTATTTTCCACCCATATTTTGCAAATTAATTAATTAAAAATCCTACAATGTGATTTTCTGGATTTTTTTTCTCATTTTGTCTGTCATAGTTGAAGTGTACCTATGATGAAAATTACAGGCCTCTCTCATCTTTTTAAGTGGGAGAACTTGTACAATTGGTGGCTGACTAAATACTTTTTTGCCCCACTGTATATCATTCATAACTTTGCCAGTGTAGCATGTTGGCTAACGTAATGTTAAATCTTATGAGCCTCCACACAGTCAGTCAGTGCGGGAACGTGATCATTGCACCCAAGATTGAGCTACAACTGGCTAGGCAGTTGGTAGCCTAAATCCTGCCTGATGTTACTGATGTTCCTAAAGCCATTGACATATGTTAGCCTACTGTAACCACACACACAGTGTGTGTGTGTGTTAAGGTTGGGCGATTGTGTACAAGCCTACATCGCCCGATTGCGCCCCATAGCGATCCTCGATAGTCAATCGCTATGTATTTCCATGAAAATATAACGTTTATTTGGAAAGTAATAAATAAGATCACTATGCAATGCCAAGTGTTGGCTGGAGTGGTGTAAAGCTTGCCACCATTGGACTCAGTTGCCAGGAGAATACCTGCCCCAATGCATAGTGTCAACTGTAAAGTTTGGTGGAAGAGAAAAAATGGTCTGGGGCAAATCTCCATGGTTCGGGCTAGGCCCCTTAGTTCCAGTGAAGAGAAATGTTAACGCTACAGCATACAATGACATTGTAGACAATTCTGTGCTTCCAACTTTGAGACAACAGTTTGGGGAAGGCCCTTTCCTGTTTTAGCATGACAATGCTAAAAAAAAGTACACAAAGCGAGGTCCATATAGAAATGGTTTGTCGAGATCGCTGTGGAAGAACTTGACTAGCCTGCACAGAGCCCTTATCTCAACCCCATCAAACGTATTTTGGATGAATTGGAACGCTGACTGTGAGCCAGCCCTAACCATGTAACCAATAAAATGTGATTTGATTTGAATCGCCCAACATCAGTGCCCAACCTCATTAATGATTTTGTAGCTGATTGGAAGCAAGTCCCCGCAGCAATGTTCCAACATCTAGTGGAAAGCATTCCCAGAAGAGTGGCAGCAAAGGGGGGACCAAGTCCATATGAATGAACGCCCATGATTTTGGACATATTTTAGATGCATTGTTTTTCACTGATAGCCGCATCTCAATAATCAGCTAGGCCTATTGCCATGTGTTGCCCAAATTGCGGGCTTCCCAACTAGGCATATAGGCCTATGTGCTTGTGAGTTGAAACAATCCACAGCTTAAAAAGAAGCTCCTGATCCTCTGTGGTTATGTCATGTTTTGGTGAAGTATTTTAAATATTTATACTTATTTCTGTATCGACAGGAGTTATTATATATTTTTGGCAAATGTATTTCAATTTACTTTAGGCTGCAGTGACTACTGTTACCGAATCGTGTCCTATGCTACTCAACACATTAGGAACTGTATTTTATTGTTAGCCTGCAAATACTTTTTCAGAAATTTGTTTTTTTTCTTTGGGCATTCTACATGGTGTCGGAAACACTCCACAGGGATGTTGGTCCAGGCTGACACGATTGCATCCTGAAGTTGCTGCAGATTGGACAGCGCTACATTCATGCTGTGAACAGCCCGTTCAATCTCATCCCAAAGATGCTCTGTTGAGTTGAGGTTTGAGGACTGCGCAGGCCACTCAAGTAAACTAAACTCTGTATCACAGAAACAGCAGGGCGGCCGTATCTGTGATATGGATCCGGCACATCTGGCACCGACGATCATATCACGCTCAAAGTCGCTTAGGTCAATCGTTTTGCCCATTCTAACATTCAATCGAACAGTACCTAAATACCTTGATACCTGTCTGCCTGCTTTGTATAATAAGCCACGGCCTCGCGACTCACTGTCTGTTGGAGCAATCCCTTTTTGTGAACTGGGTGGTGTACCTAATAGACTGTCCAGTGAGTTCATCTACAGTTGAAGTCGGAAGTTTACGCACACTTAGTTTGGAGTCATTAAAAATGTATTGTTAACAAACTATAGTTTTGGCAAGTCGGTTAGGACATCTACTTTGTGCATGACACAAGTAATTTTTCCAACAATTCTTTACAGACAGATTATTTCACTTATAATTCACTGTATCACAATTCCAGTGGGTCAGAAGTTTACATTCACTAAGTTGACTGTGTCTTTAAACAGCTTGGAAAATTCCAGAAAATGATGTCATGGCTTTAGAAGCTTCTGATAGGCTAATTGACATAATTTGAGTCAATTGGAGGTGTACCTCTTGATGTATTTCAAGGCCTACCTTCAAACCCAGTGCCTCTTTGCTTGACATCATGGGAAAATCAAAATAAAAAAATTGTAGACCTCCCAAAGTCTGGTTCATCCTTGGGAGCAATTTCCAAATGCCTGAAGGTACCACGTTCATCTGTACAAACAATAGAAGGCAAGTATAAACACCATGGGACCACGCAGCCATCATACCGCTCAGGAAGGAGACTCATTCTGTCTCCTAGAGAAGAACATACTTTGGTGTGAAAAGTGCGAATCAATCCCAGAACAACAGCAAAGGACCTTGTGAAGATGCCGGAGGAAATGGGTACAAAGGTATCTATATCGACATAACCTAAAAGGCCGCTCAGCAAGTATAAAGCCACTGCTCCAAAACCGCCATTTAAAAGCCAGACTGCACTTCACAAAATAGATGGCATCATGAGGCAGGAAAATTACGTGGATATATTGAAGCAACATCTGAAAACATCAGTTAAAGCTTGGTCGCAAATGGGTCTTCCAAATGGACAATGACCCCAAGCATACTTCCAAAGTTGTGGCAAAATGGCTTAAGAACAACAAAGTCAAGGTATTGGAGGGGCCATATCAAAGCCCTGACCTGAATCCTATAGAAAATTTCAGGGCAGAACTGAAAAAGTGTGTGAGAGCAAGGAGGCCTAGAAACCTGACTCAGTTACATCAGCTCTGTCAGGAGGAATGGGCCAAAATTCACCCAACATTTGTGGGAAGCTTGTGGAAGGCTACCTGAATCGTAGGCAATGCTACCAAATACTAATTGAGTGTATGTAAACTTCTGACCCACTGGGAATATGATGAAAGAAATAAAAGCTGAAATAAATCATTCTCTCTACTATTTTTCTGACATTTCACATTCTTTAAAATAAAGTGGTGATCCTAACTGACCTAAAACAGGGAATTTTTACTTGGATTAAATGTCAGGAATTGTGAAGAACTGAGTTTAAATGTATTTGGCTAAGGTGATTGTAATCCTCCGACTTCAACTGTTCATAAGATATTTTTGGGCAGATCGTGTTGGTCTGGACGACAAAAATTACTCTACCATGAAAATTATTAAGCTATACAGGGGCAGCAGGTATCTAGCGGTTAAGTTTTGGGCCAGTAACTGAAAGGTTGTTGATTTGAATCCCCAATCAGACTCGGTAAAAAATCTTAAGGATGGCACTTAACCTTAATTGAAAAATAAATGTTATAATTTACTGTTTGTGTTTTTCCATTCTAGTTAATGAAAAAGTAACACATGTGATACTTTATATTTTATTTGATACACTGCTGGGATAATAAAAGGTAGAATACCTGATTGTTAAGTGTGGAAGAATGCATACATTTTAGTTTTCCCAAGTGGATAACTTTTTAGTAATTTGAATAATTGTGGAGCACGTTTTGGTTAAGTGTTTTATAAGATTCTTATTTTTTTTCATTAATTCTTATGTATTGAGTAGCTTGGATGAACAAGGTGCCCAGAGTAAACGGCCTGCTCCTCAGTCTCAGTTGCTAATATATGCATATTATTATTAGTATTGGATATAAAACACTCGGACCTTTCTAAAACTGTGTGAATGATGTCTGTGAGTATAACAGAACTCATATGGCAGGCAAAAACCTGAGAAGAAATCCAAACAGGAAGTGAGAAATCTGAGGTTGGCAGATTTTCAACACAGTTCTTATTGAAATCCCATTGAGATATGAATGAAGTTCCTAGGGCTTCCACTAGATGTCAAACGTCTATAGAAATTTAAACGAGGCTTCTACTATGTTGTGGGACTGAATAAGAGCAGAATGAGCCAGGTATCTGGCAGTCAGCCATTTCCTGGTCATGCGCATTCCACATGATATCCACTTGCGTTCCGTTGCTCCTCAAGACACAAGGGAATTCTCCGGTTGAAACTTTATTGAAGATTTATGATAGAAACATCCTAATGATTGATTCTGTACTTAGTTTGAAATTTTTCTTCGACCTGTAATATAACTTTTTGAAGTTTTTGTCAGAAGTAACGCTCGACCAGAACGAGCGTTTGGATATGTATACCAAACGCGCTAACCAAAGGAGGTATTTGGACATAAATAACGGACATTATCGAACAAAACAAACATTTATTGTGGACCTGGGATTCCTGGGAGTGCATCCTGATGAAGATCATCAAAGGTAAGGGAATATTTATCATGTAATTTCTGGTTTCTGTTGACTCCAATGTGGCGGCAATTTTTTTTTCCTTTTCTGAGCACCGTCTCAGATTATTGCATGGTTGGCTTTTTCCTTAAAAAAAATGAAATCTGACACAGTGGTTGCATTAAGGAGAGGTATATGTATAATTCCATGTGTATAACTTGTATTATCATCTACATTGATGATGAGTATTTCTGTTGAATCGATGTGGCTATGCAAAATCACCGGATGTTTTTGGAACTAGTGAACGTAATGCGCCAATGTAAACTCAGATTTTGATATGAATATGAACTTTATCAAACAAAACATACATGTATTGTGTAACATGAAGTCCTATGAGTGTCATCCGATGAAGATCATCAAAGGTTAGTGATTAATTTCATCTCTATTTGTACTTTTTGTGACTCTGGCTGGAAAAAATGTCTGTATTTATTGTGGCTTGGTGGTGACCTAACATAATCGTTGTGGTGCTTTTGCTGTAAAGCATATTTGAAATTGGGCACTGTGGTGGGATTAACAACAGTATTACCTGTAAAATGGTATATAAGATACATGTATGTTTGAGGAGTTTTTATTATGAGATTTCAGTTGCTTTGAAAATGATGCCCTGCACTTTCACTGGCTGTTGTCATATCATCCCGTTAAGAGACAAGCCATTGAAACAATTCAAGACATTTCAAAAAAGAAAAACATATATATAATATTTAATCAAATATTTTCATCACCTAACAATCACAGTTAGGTCAGGGTGTGACTAGGGTGGGTAGTCTAGTTTTTTATTTTCTATGTTGGTCTGGTATGGTTCCCAATCAGAGGCAGCTGTCTATCATTGTCTCTGATTGGGGATCATATTTAGGCAGCCTTTTCCCACCTGTTGTTTGTGGGATCTTGCTTTTGTATTGTTGCTTTTTAGCCCTACAAAGTTGTGTGTTTCGTTTGTTACTCTTTCTTGTTTTGTGCCGGTTATCATAAATAAAAATCATTAACCTACCCCACGCTGCATCTTGGTCCGACCATCCTTCCAACAATGATCGTTACACTATTTTAATGAACAAAAGTCTTTAAACTTCTTAGGGCTGAAATCCCTTTAGAGTAATAGTAAACAGCAGTTTAGGAGGTGAAGCATTTGTTTGATTAAATTGGCAGAGGGGTGGTGTCGTGGGTGTGTATTGGGGGGTCAACTGTGTCAATTGAAAGTCTTGATATTACTGCTAAAGTTAGGTATAGAGCTACGAATCAGGAATGCGGTTTGGTGTCTATTTCTGAAGCATGACACTTGATATGCATGAAAATAAAGTAAAGAGTAATGTTTGCTTATTTTTTATATTATCAGCATTTATTACATTAGAAATGCAAACATTGTTACATTATTGGCAGTTTTTACATTATCAGTTGCTACAACCTTTTTTTCTAAGAGTGTATGTGCTTAAATAAATAACTTCAAAGCTATTTGTGGAATCTTGTGATTCATAAGCCTCACCCTGATATCTAGCTATATTAACAGCATGACTTTGTGGCAATGATTCTTGGTAAAGGCTTTGAACTGATGTGTTGTTGTTTGGATGTTGGTCGATGTTGGTAGGTCATGGCTCATATGGCTGGAGGGGAAATGTATTGGTTTTGTGAGGCTGGAGTCTGGAGGATATATGTTTTAGCTCCTCTATAGCTGGAGGCTATATACTGAGTATACCAAACATTAAGAACACCTTCCTAATATTGAGTTGCATGTCAGTACGTTCCACATCAAACATGAGACCCTTTTCCATGTGTTTCCTCTTCAAGTAGTTCACATGTAAACATAAGTGTTTACATGTGAAAGTACTTATTAGGTTCTGACAAACAGAGTGAAAAACGAATGGACAACTAGTTTAAGCTCAAACCAAATTTATTCACCCAATGGGTCAAAGCTGAAAACACAAAGACATGTTTCCACCATCAGGTATTTATACTCTCCTATTAGGCTGAGTCTCCTCCTTGCACATTTAGAAAGCCAATACATCTTTGTTGCTAGTGTTAGGTTCTTATTTTTCAGACTAAATAACTCACGGACACTAGATAAGCTTTAACCAAGTTAAATTCTTCCCAAATGTTCTGTAGAGCTGTAATTCAGACAGCAAAACATTTCTCACCATCACAGTTATATACACTCCTCCTTCTCTCAAATCCTTACATTTTATGGTTCTACAGGAAGAGGGTAACAAGATACTAAACCCTTATTACTCCCTTAAGGGGATCTGACCTCACCTCCTGACCTCAACCCCTCCTTCACCTAATCCACAGATGTCCATTTGTCTCCCCTATATCAACACGTTGCTCTTCCCGTCCACCCAACACATTCCAAAGCCATCTGTCTTTCTTCATAGAACCATTAACATCTGACGTAAAACCCAGTCTGTTTCACACCTTTGATTCTATGCTTCTTTCCTATCATTTATTTAATATCTCAATGTACAAAGTTTAGCCGATTCCAACACTAGTCAGGAAGTTAAGTGATGTGTGTAATACAACTGTTCCTTCTCACTTCATCTGACCTGACATCGGCCCACATTCCTCAC
Organism: Oncorhynchus mykiss; assembly: GCF_013265735.2. NCBI lineage: Eukaryota > Metazoa > Chordata > Actinopteri > Salmoniformes > Salmonidae > Oncorhynchus > Oncorhynchus mykiss. Next base: position 28,207,680 of record NC_048589.1, read on the forward strand.
TAATCCACAGCTATCCAACCTCATCAGTGACCGCAACTACGTGATTACCTTTTCCCTCACTTAGTAACTTTCCAGACCCCTACTTCTTATCCAACCTTCACTGACCCCACCATATACATTCCTCATACATGTAATTGTTAACTTCTAGTATAGCAAGTACCTCAAGCTAGAATCCAACATAATGCATTTTCTAATGGACTTTGTTTTCTAAACAAAGCAAGGTGAGATGTTTGAGAGGCCCCCATGAAACATCAATCATATCAAAAGGACTTTCCAAATAATAAGTGGTAGATTTGTTATTCAGGTATAGCAACAAAGCTAGGTAGGCGGGCTTAAAGTAGACCAACTAAGTAATCACAACACAACAAACATCAACAAGCAACAATTCCATTGATTTAACATCCATTGATAGCATCAACGCCCAATAGTATTGTTCTACATGCTTAATTCCTCGAGTGTCAGAGAAATTGGGTTTTGAAGTAGTGAAGAGGGAAGTGAAAAAGCAGGGACAAAGCAGGGAAATGTGAAAAGGCAGGGAACGAGAGGAGGTACGGGTAGCCATCTTCAAACACTCTGTCACAGTAATACAGTATTTTGATCAAACTGAAATAATAAAAGGAATAAAGAGACTTCAGTTCACAAACACCAATGTACTGTAGGCCTCCTGCGGGGACTGCGTCTGGGAGTTAAAAAAATAAATATATAGGACATCCCGACAACACACATACCGACAAGAGAGACACCACAACACTACATAAATTGAGACCTTAGACGACAACATAGCATGGCAGCAACACGTGACAACACAACATGGTAGCAGCACACAACAGGGTACAAACATTATTGGGCACACACAACAGCACAAAGGGCAAGAAGGTAGAGACAACAATACATTATGCAAAGCAACCACAAATGTCAGTAAGAGTGTCCATGATTGAGTCTGAATGAAGAGATTGAGATAAAACAGTCCAATTTGAGTGTTTTTTGCAGCTCGTCCAGTTGCTAGCTGCAGCAAACTGAAAAGAGGAGCGAACCAGGGATGTGTGTGCTTTGGGGACCTTTAACATAATGTGACTGGTAGAACGGGTATTGTATGTAGAGGATGAGGGCTGCAGTAGGTATCTTAGATAGGGGGAGTGAGGCCTAAGAGTGTTTTGTAAATAAGCATCAACCAGTGGTTGTGTTTACAGAGATGATCAGTTTACAGAGGAGTATAGAGTGCAGAGATGTGTCCTATAAGGAGCATTTGTGGCAAATCTGATGGCCGAATGGTAAAGAACATCTAGCCCCTCAAGAGCACCCTTACCTGCAAATCTATAAATTACATTTCCTTAATCTAGAATGGATAGGATGGTCATCTGAATCAGGGTTAGTTTGGCAGCTGGGGTGAAAGAGGAACTATTACTATAGATGAAACCAAGTCTAGATTTAACCTTAGCTTGCAGCTTTGATATGTGTTGAGAGAAGGACAGTGTACCATCTAGCCATACTCCCAAGTACTTGTATAAGGTAACTACTTCAAGCTCTAAACCCTCAGAGGTAGTAATCACACCGGTGGGGAGAGGGACAGTCTTCTATCCAAACCACATATCCTTGTTGTGAACACCTCTGAACAAAGGTTAAGGGCAGAGAAAGTTTTTTGCACTAAGAAAGCTTTGTTGTAGAGCGTTTAACACAAAATCCGGGGAGGGCCCATTTGAGTATAAGACTATCATCTGCATATAAATGGAATGGATGAGAGAGCTTCCTACTGCCTGAGCTATGTTGTTGATGTAAATTGAGAAGAGTGTGGGGCGTAGGATCGAGCCTTGGGGTACTCCCTTGGTGACAGGCAGTGGCTGAGACAGCAGATGTTCGGACTTTATACACTGCACTCTTTGAGAAAGGTAGTTAGCAAACCAGGCCAAAGACCCCTCAGAGACACCAATACTCCTTAGCCGGCCCACAATAATGGAATGGTCTACTGTATCAAAATCATTGGCCAAGTCAATAAAAATAGCAGCACAACATTGCATAGAATCAAGGAAAATGGTGACATCATTGAGGAGCTAAGGTTGCAGTGACAAATCCATAACCTGAACGGATGTGACGTTCGTTATAAGGATTGGACCAAGGCGCAGCATGGTATGCGTACATTCTTATTTATTAAAGAATGAAATACTGAACAAACAAATAACAAAATGAAACATGAAGCTATACAAACGAGTGCTGACAGGCAACTGCACATAGACAAGATCCCACAAACACCAACGGGAAATGGCTACCTAAATATGATCCCCAATCAGAGACAACGATAAACAGCTGCCTCTGATTGGGAACCATATCAGGCCACCATAGACATACAAATCACCTAGACCCTGACCTAACCAAAATATAAAGAAAGTTTTCTTCCAGAATGGTCCTGTATTTGGCTCCATCCATCTTCCCATCTTCCCTGTCCCTGCTGAAGAAAAGCAGGCCCAAACCATGATGCTACCACCATCATGTTTGACAGTGGGCATGGTGTGTTCAGGGTGATGAGCTGTGTTGCTTTTACGCCAAACATAACGTTTTGCATTGTTGCCAAAAAGTTCAATTTTGGTTTCATCTGACCAGAGCACCTTCTTCCACATGTTTGGTGTGTCTCCCAGGTGGCTTGTGGCAAACTTTAAACAACACATTTTATGGGATATCTTTAAGAAATGGCTTTCTTCTTGCCACTCTTCCATAAAGGCCAGATTTGTGCAATATACGACTGATTGTTGTCCTATGGACAGAGTCTCCCACCTCAGCTGTAGATCTCTGCAGTTCATCCAGAGTGATCATGGGCCTCTTGGCTGCATCTCTGATCAGTCTTCTCCTTGTATGAGCTGAAAGTTTAGAGGGACGGTCAGGTCTTCATAGATTTGCAGTGGTCTGATACTCCTTCCATTTCAATATTATCGCTTGCACAGTGCTCCTTGGGATGTTTAAAGCTTGGGAAATCTTTTTGTATCCAAATCCGGCTTTAAACTTCTTCACAACAGTATCTCGGACCTGCCTGGTGTGTTCCTTGTTCTTCATGATGCTCTCTGCGCTTTTGACGGACCTCTGAGACTATCACAGTGCAGGTGCATTTATACAGAGACTTGATTACACACAGGTGGATTGTATTTATCATCATTAGTCATTTAGGTCAACATTGGATCATTCAGAGATCCTCACTGAACTCCTGGAGAGAGTTTGCTGCACTGAAAGTAAAGGGGCTGGATAATTTTGCACGCCCAATTTTTCAGTTTTTGATTTGTTAAAAAAGTTTGAAATATCCAATGAATGTCGTTCCACTTCATGATTGTGTCCCACTTGTTGTTGATTCTTCACAAAAAAATACAGTTTTATATCTTTATGTTTGAAGCCTGAAATGTGGCAAAAGGTCGCAAAGTTCAAGGGGGCCGAATACTTTCGCAAGGCACTGTATAGACATCAAGAAAGCCAGTCAATTGATAATTGACAAGTTTTTCAACACTTTTGATGAACAGGGCAAAATAGAAATTGGCGTATTACAGTTAGGATCAGCTTGATCTCCCCCTTTAAATAAAGGACCCACTGTGGCTGACTCCCAAACAATGGAACCACCACAGAGAGGAGAGACAGTTAAAAAAATATTGAGATAGGCTTGGCAATGATAGGGGCTGCAACCTTAAAGAAGGGTCTAAACCATCTGACCCAGATCGGGTCAAGTTTACGGAGCTCCTTTAGCACCTCAGACTCAGTGAACCCCTGTAGGGAGAAACTTTGTAATGGGGCAGGGGTAAAATAGGGAGGAGGAGCATCAAGACTAGTCGCATTAGAAGGGGTGGTGGATGAGGACATGTTGGATGGGCAAGGAGGCATGGCTGTGTGAAATAGGAATCCTGACTTAATGAAGTGGTGATTAAAGAGCTCAGCCCTGTGCTCCTTGTCAGTAACAACCACATCATCAACATTAAAGGACAAGGGAAGCTGTGAGGAGGAGGGTTTATTCTCCAGGTCTTTAACCATTTTCCAGAATTTCCTGGGCTTAGACCTGCAGAGAGAGAACTGCTGCTTAAAGTAACTAACTTGGGCCTTCTGGATAGCTTGAGTGCACTTATTTCTCATTTGCCTGAACGAGAGCCAGTCAGCCTGACTATGCGTGTGCCAAGCATTTCGCCAAATGGAATTCTTGAGGTGGAGTAACTCTGTCACGTCACGGTCGAACCAGGGGCTGAACCTGTTTTTCATTTTCTTTATGGGGGTATGTTTGATAACAATACCAATGAAAATATCAAAAAGAAAGGTCCACGCGTCTTTGACATAGGGGATCAAGCTGATTCTATAACCATTTACAGAGGCCAGGTCATTAAGGAAGGCTTGCTCATTAAAGTTTTTTAGCAAACGTCTATAACAAATCAGGACAGGTCCTTTCACTGAGCAGCCACCACGAACACATACTGTAAAACAGTGTTCACTAAGGTCATTACAGAAAACACCAGAGTGATACCTAGCATGATTATTTGTTAGGATAACATCAAGGAGAGTAGCCTTTTCTAGGTGTTTGGAGATAAGGGGGATAAAAGCCTCCTTTCTGAACATAACATTGGAAAAATGTTTTCCGCAAAGGGACTCCGCTTCGTCCCGCTGCGTCTACCATTATATCCAAGGCAATGTACAGAACGTTGCCATTTGTCTCTTAACAAACAACCCATCAGATATCCTAATAATAATGTAAGATTAACACAGAGCTTAAAGTCTCCGCAGGGGACCTATACAGACATGAGCAGTGCCTGTCAATGGAATCAAAATTACAGAACAATTCTACAAATTTAGGGCTATTACTTCGGGAATTGGTCTTTATTCTTAAACGGGGTATTCTTAATAAACAGTGTGCTCATTGGCTGTAATAATAATCCCTCTGGCCTTTTACAGCCGAAAACATTATTCTTAAATTCTTCAAAACACTTAGTCAATAAGGACATATGCTCATTGATGCTTATAATGATGTCCTCCTCAAACCACCGTATGGTTGGAAACACAGCAGCACAGCCAAATCAGCAGAGCTTCCTATGGCATGGTGTCTGGAAATGATATCTTCTCTGCAATGCTGTAAAAAGAGTGAATGGCAAAACCTATTCTTATCTGGACAGGAATGCAGAGATAAGTGCTTACTTAATAATGCAGCAAATACACAGGGAAGAAAATGGGCCTTAAATTATTATTATTATTTGGTGGAGTCCACTTCAAGTTGATTTAATTTGAGGCCTAGGCAGTTCTGTTGTGTGCTGCCAGAAATGGCTCGCTGCTGCAGCACGTTAGTGTTTTTAGTCTTCCCATGTTATAGTGATGCTGCCGTGTTCAATAGTTGCAGAGTTTAATCTGTAATACTAGAAGGAGCACTCATTAATTAAAAAATATATACACTGCTCAAAAAAAAGAAAGGGAACACTAAAATAACATCCTAGATCTGAATGAATGAAATATTCTTAAATACTTTTTTCTTTACATAGTTGAATGTGCTGACAACAAAATCACACAAAAATTATCAATGGAAATCAAATTGATCAACCCACGGAGGTCTGGATTTGGAGTCACACTCAAAATTAAAGTGGAAACCACACTACAGGCTGATCCAACTTTGATGTAATGTCCTTAAAACAAGTCAAAATGAGGCTCAGTAGTGTGTGTGGCCTCCACGTGCCTGTATGACCTCCCTACAACGCCTGGGCATGCTCCTGATGAGGTGGCGGATGGTCTCCTGAGGGATCTCCTCCCAGACCTGGACTAAAGCATCCGCCAACTCCTGGACAGTCGGTGGTGCAACGTGGCGTTGGTGGATGGAGCAAGACATGATGTCCGAGAAGTGCTCAATTGGATTCAGGTCTGGGGAACGGGCGGGCCAGTCCATAGCATCAATACCTTCCTCTTGCCGGAACTGCTGACACACTCCAGCCACATGAAATAGGAACTGAGACGTGGTCTGTGGTCACCACCTGCAGAACCACTCCTTTATTGGGGGTGTCTTGCTAATTGCCTATAATTTCCACCTGTTGTCTATTCCATTTGCACAACAGCATGTGAAATTTATTGTCAATCAGTGTTGCTTCCTAAGTGGACAGTTTGATTTCACAGAAGTGTGATTGACTTGGAGTTACATTGTGTTGTTTAAGTGTTCCCTTTCTTTTTTTGAGCAGTGTATACACAGTATATACACACATCAACATTCTACAGTACAAACACCCTCTGGAGTTGCTAAAAATGTAAAGGTAATTCAAAAGGACAGTAAACATTTATTTGTCACAACTTGTATAATATTGTATTTTAGGCGGCATTAAAGAAAATGAAGACAGTCAAACAATCAGAATTGTCTGTTTGTTCGTTCTGTTTTCTGTCTGCCTCAATGCATTTGTACCCCATATGTGTACCCTTATGTCAATGATGTATACTTTGCTGAGTGGTGTATATGACTAATATACAGTATATGCGTATATACCCCAATCCAGGGTTTGCCTAACTCGGTCCTGGGCCTCTCAGGGGTGCATGTTTTAGTTTTTGCCCTAGCACTACACAGTTTATTCAAATAATTAAAGCTTGATTCTAAGTTTATTATTTGAATCAGCTTTGTACTGCTTGAGCAAAACCAAAATGTGCACCCATGGGAGGCCCCAGGACAGAGTATGGGAAGCCATGGACACTAATCCATACAGAACAGATAAACATGCATTGCTGTTTTCATATAGTCTAATAGTCTAAATATGCTGGATTGGTATTTGACTGTTGCCATGGAGTTGGGGTTTCTATTGTTCCTGATATAATGTATCATCAGTGAATATGAAAGTCTCGCCTTGAGATGTCTTACCCAGAATCTTGACATGGGGTGTAACGGCGTTCTTCGTTTGTTGAAAGAGAGGCGGACCAAAGCGCAGCGTGGTGGTTGTTCATTGTATTTATTGACGACACTATACATGAACAAACTAACGGAAAAAAACAAGAAACGTGAGAACTCAAAACAGCCCTGTCTGGTGCAAACACAAAAACAGGAACAATCACCCACAAACACACAGTGAAACCCAGGCTACCTAAATATGGTTCCCAATCAGAGACAATGACGAACACCTGCCTCTGATTGAGAACCATATCAGGCCGAACATAGAACTAGACCAAAACATAGAAAAACAAACATAGACTGCCCACCCAACTCACACCCTGACCATACTAAATAAATACAAAAACAAAGGAAATAGAGGTCAGAACGTGACAGTACCCCCCCCCAAAGGTGCGGACTCCGGCCGCAAAACCTTGACCTATAGGGGAGGGTCTGGGTGGGCGTCTGTCCGCGGTGGCGGCTCTGGCGCGGGACGCGGACCCCACTTCGCCATTGTCTCAGTCCGCCTTATTGTCCGCCTCCGTGGCCTACTCACCATGCCCACCCCTCTCAATGACCCCACTGGACAGAGGGGCTGCTTCTCGGGACAGAGGGACAGCTGCTCGGGACAGAGGGACAGCTGCTCGGGACAGAGGGACAGCTGCTCGGGACAGAGGGACAGCTGCTCGGGACAGAGGGACAGCTGCTCGGGACAGAGGGACAGCTGCTCGGGACGGAGGGACAGCTGCTCGGGACAGAGGGACAGCTGCTCCGGGCGGAGGGGCTCTAGCGGCCCCTGGCTGACTGGCGGCACTGGCGGCCCCTGGCTGACTGGCGGCCCCTGGCTGACTGGCGGCACTGGCGGCCCCTGGTTGACTGGCGGCGCTGGCGCTGGGCTGACTGGCGGCACTGGCGGCCCCTGGCTGACTGGCGGCCCCTGGCTGACTGGCGGCACTGGCGGCCCCTGGCTGACGGGCGGAACTGGCGGCCCCTGGCAGACGGGCGGCATTGGCGGCCCCTGGCAGACGGGCGGCACTGGCGGCGCCGGGCAGACGGGCGGCACTGGCGGCGCCGGGCAGACGGGCGGCGCTGGGCAGACGGGCGGCGCCGGGCAGACGGGCGGCGCTGGGCAGACGGGCGGCGCTGGCGGCGCTGGGCAGACGGGCGGCGCTGGCGGCGCTGGGCAGACGGGAAGCTCCGGCAGAGGCGCCGGGCAGACGGGAAGCTCCGGCAGAGGCGCCGGGCAGACGGGAAGCTCCGGCAGAGGCGCCGGACAGGCGGGAGGCTCCGGCAGAGGCGCCGGACAGGTGGGAGGCTCCGGCAGAGGCGCCGGACAGGCGGGAGGCTCCGGCAGAGGCGCCGGACAGGCGGGAGGCTCCGGCAGAGGCGCCGGACAGGCGGGAGGCTCCGGCAGAGGCGCCGGACAGGCGGGAGGCTCCGGCAGAGGCGCCGGACAGGCGGGAGGCTCCGGCAGAGGCGCCGGACAGGCGGGAGGCTCCGGCAGAGGCGCCGGACAGGCGGGAGGCTCCGGCAGCGGCGCCGGACAGGCGGGAGGCTCCGGCAGAGGCGCCGGACAGACGGGAGGCTCCGGCAGAGGCGCCGGACAGACGGGAGGCTCCGGCAGCGCTGGAGAGGAGGAAGGCTCTGGACGGATGGGCCGGAGAGACAGCCTGGTACGGGGAGCTGCCACCGGAGGGCTGGGGTGTGGAGGTGGTGACGGATAGACCGGGCCGTGCAGGCGCACTGGAGCTCTTGAGCACCGAGCCTGCCCAACCTTACCCGGTTGAATGGTCCCGGTCGCCCTGCCAGTGCGGCGAGGTGGAATAGCCCGCACTGGGCTATGCAGGCGAACCGGGGACACCGTGCGCAAGGCTGGTGCCATGTAAGCCGGCCCAAGGAGACGCACTGGAGACCAGATGCGTAGAGCCGGCTTCATGGCACTTGGCTCGATGCCCACTCTAGCCCGGCCGATACGCGGAGCTGGAATGTACCGCACCGGGCTGTGCACCCGCACTGGGGACACCGTGCGCTCCACAGCATAACACGGTGCCTGCCCGGTCTCTCTAGCCCCCCGGTAACCACAGGAAGTTGGCTCAGGTCTCCTACCTGGCGTAGCCATACTCCCTGTTAGCCCCCCCCCCAAGAAATTTTTGGGGCTGACTCCCGGGCTTCCATCCACGACGCCGCGCTGCCTCCTCGTACCAGCGCCTCTCCGCTTTCGCCGCCTCCCGTTCTTCCTTGGGGCGGCGATATTCTCCTGGCTGAGCCCAAGGTCCTTTACCGTCTAATTCGTCCTCCCATGTCCATACCTCCTCGCGCTGCTCCTGCTGCTGCTTTCTCCTTTGCCCATTACCACACCGCTTGGTCCTGTTGTGGTGGGTGATTCTGTAACGGCGTTCTTCGTTTGTTGAAAGAGAGGCGGACCAAAGCGCAGCGTGGTGGTTGTTCATTGTATTTATTGACGACACTATACATGAACAAACTAACGGAAAAAAACAAGAAACGTGAGAACTCAAAACAGCCCTGTCTGGTGCAAACACAAAAACAGGAACAATCACCCACAAACACACAGTGAAACCCAGGCTACCTAAATATGGTTCCCAATCAGAGACAATGACGAACACCTGCCTCTGATTGAGAACCATATCAGGCCGAACATAGAACTAGACCAAAACATAGAAAAACAAACATAGACTGCCCACCCAACTCACACCCTGACCATACTAAATAAATACAAAAACAAAGGAAATAGAGGTCAGAACGTGACATGGGGATTATGAGTATGACCTGATAAAGCGTTAAGCCTACTTTTACCAATACATTCAATCAGAATGATAAAGCCTTTTACATGGGGAGACTAAAGTCAACAATCTCTTACACACTGCTTACGCTCGAGCACACATGATGATGCGAGTAAAAATGCAAATACATGGGCACATACTGACCCACACATGGGCACACACAAACACACTAAGCACGAAAACACACAGACTTTCTTGAAAGAGCCATAAAAAACAGTGTATAATTATAATATCTGAAGTGAGTCTATCAGAGGAATCCTGTTTCTAATTCAATCCCATGAAGGCCATCCAGTGATTGGGTTTGATTTGGCGTGAGATTGATGATGAAAGCACAAACAAAAGTTTGTGATTGGATACGACAGTAAACTCTGTGTAAACAGGCACTGTCTGTTCTTGTAGCATTAAAGCTTTGAGTGGGACTCTATACTCCCTCATCAGCACTAAAGAGCAAAGACAGTACTCTCTCTCTTTCATTCTCTCTCTCTCTCTTTTGTCTGTTTCATCTTATTTGGATGGACTTTAATTGCCAAACAAAAGGTTACATCCCTAAGCTCCCTTCTCACAGAAGAGCAGACCAGGAAACAGGATGCACTAAAGAGAGAACACCCCAGTCTAGAGTACTTGTATGTCCCCAAATGGACATGTTGGATGATGATAAAAGTCTTGATAAGGGGTTCAATGCCCTCATTGCGGACCAATGCTTGTTGTTTGTCATCGTAATCCACTGTCCAAATTATAACCTAATCATAACAACACAAACGGTCTGTTTTCCAGATACAGAATAGACCATAGACTAAGCACTTTCAACAGAGACTCTCCACTAAACCTGCCTAGAACGTGCTTCTTAGCAGCAGTGGTGTCACGTCCTGACCATAGTTATTGTGTTAATTGTTTGTTTTATTTGGTCAGGACGTGATTTGAGTGGGCATTCTATGTTTTGTGTTTCTAGGTTGTTTTTCTGTATTTGGCCTAGTATGGTTCTCAATCAGAGGCAGGTGTCGTTAGTTGTCTCTGATTGAGAATCATACTTAGGTAGCCTGGGTTTCACTGTTTGTTTGTGGGTGATTGTTTCCGTGTCTGTGTTTTACACTACATGGTGTCGCCGTCCCAAGGTGCAGCAGGAGAAGCAGCAGCAGCAGCAAAAGCAGCAGCAGAAGAAGCAACAGAAGCAGCAGAGGAAGCGGCATGGAATGATGTTTTGGATGGCAAGGGTTGCTACACATGGCAGGAGATCCAGGCTGGTAGGGATCACCTACCATGGGAACAGGTGGAGGCATTGAGGAAAGCAGAGGCAGCCGGAGAGAGGAGCCATCGATACGAGGGAACGCAACTGGCAAGGAAGCCCGAGAGGCAGCCCCAAAAATGTATTGTGGGGGACACTTGGAGCTGTCGGCGAAGCTGAGGGCTGAGTCTGAGAGGGTCGAGGAGTTATTGGACAGATTGGAGGAGAGTGAACGGATGGGAGATGAGGAGACACTCGAGGAGGTGTTAATAGAATTGGAGGAGAGTGAAGAGAGAGAGCTGTTGATTTGGCGTAGTATGCAAGGCATTCGCCCTGAGGTGCGTGTCCCCAGCCCGGTACCACCAGTGCCGGCACCCCGCACCAGGCTGTCTCCGTCCCATAAATACAGGTGCTCCCGCCTGTCTGGCGCTACCAGAGTTTCCGCCCCTCAGTCCAGAGGCGCCAGAGCCCCTCAGTCCAGAGGCGCCAGAGCTCCTCTGTCCAGCGCTGCCAGAGCCTTCCTCCTCTCCAGCGCTGCCGGAGTCTCCCGCCTGTCCGGCGCTGCCAGAGCTTCCGCCCCTCAGTCCAGAGGCGCCAGAGCCCCTCTGTCCAGCGCTGCCGGAGTCTTCCTCCTCTCCAGCGCTGCCAGAGTCTTCCTCCTCTCCAGCGCTGCCGGAGTCTCCCGCCTGTCCGGCGCTGCCAGAGCTTCTGCCCTTCAGTCCAGAGGCACCAGAGTTCCTCTGTCCAGCGCTGCCAGAGCTGTCCGTCTTTCCAGAGCTACAAGAGTCTCCGGTCTGTCCAGAGCTGCTAGAGTCTCCCATCTGTCCAGCGCTGCTAGAGTTTCCCGTCTGTCCAGAGCTGCTAGAGTCTCCCGTCTGTCCAGAGCTGGTAGAGTCTCACGTCTGTCCAGAGCTGCTAGAGTCTCCCGTCTGTCCGGAGCTGCTAGAGTCTCCCGTCTGTCCGGAGCAGCTAGAGTCTCCCGTCTGTCCGGAGCTGCTAGAGTCTCCCGTCTGTCCGGAGCTGCTAGAGTGTCCCATCTGTCAGGAGCTGCTAGAGTCTCCCGTCTGTCATTAGCCGCCAGAGCCACCAGTCTGTCATTAGCCGCCAGAGCCGCCAGTCAGCGTGGAGCTGCCAGAGCCGTCAGTCAGCTATAGAAGCTGCCAGAGCCGTCAGTCAGCCAGAGCAGTCATTATGGAGCCGCCAGAGCCGCCAGTCAGCCAGGATCCGCCAGAGCCGCCAGTCAGCCAGGAGCTGCCAGAACCGTCAGTCCGCCAGGAGCTGCCAGAACCGTCAGTCAGCTAGAAGCTGCCAGAGCCGTCAGTCAGCCAGAGCAGTCAGCGTGGAGCCGCCAGAGCCGCCAGTCAGCGTGGAGCCGCCAGAGCCGCCAGTCAGCCAGGATCCGCCAGAGCCGCCACCCAGGATCCGCCAGAGCCATCAGTCAGCCAGGAGCTGCCAGAGCCGTCAGTCAGCTAGAAGCTGCCAGAGCCGTCAACCAGCCTGAGCTACCCCTCAGTCCTGAGCTACCCCTCAGTCCTGAGCTACCCCTCAGTCCTGAGCTACCCCTTAAGTCCAGAGGTGTCCCTCAGTCCAGTGGGCCTGTTGTTTAGGGTTCCCAGGTCAGGGTCGGCGGCAAGGGTCGCCATTCCTAGGAGACCACAGAGGCGGACCAAGACTATGGTGGAGTGGGGTCCATGTCCAGCACCAGAGCCGCCACCGCGGACAGATGCCCTCCCAGACCCTCCCCTATAGGTTCAGGTTTTGCGGCCGGAGTCCGCACCTTGGGAGGGGGGTACTGTCACGTCCTGACCCTAGTTATTGTGTTAATTGTTTGTTTTATTTGGTCAGGACGTGAGTTGGGTGGGCATTCTATGTTTTGTGTTTCTAGGTTGTTTTTCTGTATTCAGCCTAGTATGGTTCTCAATCAGAGGCAGGTGTTGTTAGTTGTCTCTGATTGAGAATCATACTTAGGTAGCCTGGGTTTCACTGTTTGTTTGTGGGTGACTGTTTCCGTGTCTGTGTTTTACACCACACGGTACTGTTTTTGGTTTTCGTTATTCACGGTATGTTTATTGTTTTGTATGGAGTGTTCAGTTTATGTGTTTAAATAAATACCATGGACACTTACCACGCCATGTACACTTGGTCCTCCGATCCTTCTCGCCTCTCCTCTTCAGACAAAGAGGAGGAAAACCATTACAGGTGGTACGCCCATTAGGGTGTTATGTGCGGCTCCTCACTTGTGATTGGTTATATAATTCATGGACTGTTTTAAATGCTCATAAAAGTGTGGTAAATTTCTACATTTTCCTCTTTAAAAAATATATTGTTCAAAACAAGCTGTTCAGTTACTCTCCCCCTAAGTGACTGCTGGCAGCAGCAGCTCTGCCTCCCTGAGCGCACAGACCATTTGAACATTGCTTTTGTCAGCTATTTGCTATGAGTGGGAACTGCCCCAATGAAATCGCAGGATTTCATTACATAAATGATTACATCACAAAGTAAATGGACCATCCTGAGGTGCTCAAATGTGCGTCCATTCAGTCATAATTTCTGGGTCTGCTCTAGACTCCTTCCCAATCAGTCTGATGGCAGAAGCAGAAGTGTCATTATAAGCTGAAAGTACGTAGAGTACACTTAGCGAGAAAGATTAGTGGACAACAGTGAAGTCCAAGAATGATACAAAAAGGGCAAACATTAGGGGCGTTCGTGCAAAACCCGATGCAATGCAAGAAGTGTAAAAAGTTTTGTAATGTGTCAAGTGTATGCGACGGAAGGAATAGGTTATTGAAGAGGCTGCGAATGTAAAATTTTGCAACTGTGGGCCCTAATTTCCTGTACACAGCCCATCTGTAAAGAGCACACCCAACTTCCTCATCCCCATATTGTTATACATTTTTTTTGCTCTTTTGCACATCATTATCTGCACATCCATCACTCCAGTGTTAATGCTAAATTGTAATTATTTCACAACTATGGCCTATTTATTGCCGTACCTCCCTACTCTTCTACATTTGCACACACGGTACATAGATTTTTCTATTGTCTTTTTGACTGTACGTTTGTGTTGTTTTTTTGTTGCACTACTTTGCCTTATATTGGCCAGGTCGCAGTTGTAGATGAGAACTTGTTCTCAACTGACCTACCTGCACAAATAAAGGTGAAATAAAAATAAATTAATTAATAAAACATTTCCTGAATGCCCTGTTAGGGTGAAAAATGTTGAGGTGTCAAGGATCCGGGCTGAACAGCAAATCTCCTATGTGGAGGAGCGTTGAAGGGGCAAGAGGCCACAGTTCTAAAGAAGATACCAGTTGTAAATGTTAAACTTCAAACAAGTAATCTGGATATACTTATTGTGAAAAAGGTGGATTTTGTACCATTTACAGTGCATTAGGATAGTATTCAGACCCTTGACTTTGTCCACATTACAACTACAAGCTTGGCACACCTGTATTTGAGAAGTTTCTCCCATTCTTGTCCGCAGATCCTCTCAAGCTCTGTCAGGTTGGATGGGGAGCGTTGAAGCACAGCTATTATCAGGTCTCTCCAGAGATGTTTGATTGGGTTCATGTCTGGGCTCTGGCTGGGCAACTCAGGAACATTCAGAGACTTGTCCCAAAGCCAATTCTGCGTTGTCTTGGCTGTATGCTTAGGGTCGTTGTCCTGTTGGAAGGTGAATCCTTGTCCCAGTCTGAGGTCCTTAGTACCTTGGAGCAGGTTTTCATCAAGGATCTCTTTGTACTTTGCTCCGTTCATCTTTGCCTCGAACCTAACTAGCCTCCCAGTCCCTGCCGTTGAAAAACATCCCCACAGCATGATGCTGCCACCAACATGCTTCACCGTAGGGATGGTGCCAGGTTTCCTCCAGACTTAAAACCTGTTGGGACAAGGTGTTCCCCTCAGGGAACTCCACCCCCGTTCAGCTGAAAAGGTGGCGCATGGAATATTCTTTAGAAATATTTAACTTCCACACATTAACAAGTCCTATACCTCAAATTGTTTTACAGTGAAAACACAACATATATTTATGTTAGACCACCACCAAACTAATGAAAAAACGCAGCCATTTTTTCCAGCCAAAGATAAAATCTCAAAAGCAGGATTATAAGTAAAATCAATCACTAACCTCTTGAAAATCTTCATCAGATGACAGTCATATGACATGTTACACAGTACATTTATGTTTTGCTCGATAATATGTATTTTATATCCACAAATCTCGGTTTACATTGACGCCATGTTCAGAAATTCCTCCAAAATATCCGGAGGAATTATAGAAAGCTACGCCAGATAACAGAAATACTCATCATAAACTTTGACTAAAGATACATGTTCTACATATAATTAAAGATACACTGGTTCTTAATGCAACCGCTATGTCAGATTTTTTTTAAACGTTACGGAATAAGCCTAACATTGCAATCTGAGACGGCACTCAGACGTAACAATTATTCTCCGCCATGTTGGAGTCAACAGAAATACAAAATTACAACATAAATATCCCCTTACCTTTGATGATCTTTCATCAGAATGTAGTGCAAGGAGTCCTAGTTCCACAATAAATTGTTGTTTTGTTCCATAATGTCTAATACTGGTGTCCAAGTAGCAGCATTTGCTATCACTTTCAGCTCACATAACCAAAAACTGACTGCTGGTCCAAGATAACTTGCATGAAAACTTCCAAAAGATATATTCCAGGTCGAATAAACTGGTCAAACTAAGTACAGAATCAATCTTCAGGATGTTATAATCATATCTATCCAATAACGTTCCAACCGGATCATTCGTTTTCATCTGGGGCTGATTGGAACAGCCGTAGCACTCACAGAGAAATGCGCCACAGCTAAATGGCATTCTCTTTCGACACCGACTATTTTCCCTCCCATTAGGTTGAAGTTCACAGCAAATGCTCCATTACACTTTCTACTGAATGAGGACATCTAGTGGAAGGCGTAGGAAGTGTTTCCAGATCCATATCTTGTTGGGAAAGGAGGGGGCGATGACGTCAAAGTTGCCCCAACTTTCAGAATTTCAAAACTTGTTTGGAAGATCGCCTGCCCTACTCACACACATAATTCAAACAGTTTTAGAAACTTCAGAGTGTTTTCTATCCAGTAGTAATAATAATATGCATATATTAGCAATTTAGGACAGAGTTTGATGCAGTTCACTATGGGCACACAATTCATCCAAAGTGAAAATACTGCCCCCTATCCCCAACAAGTTTTAACGCTTGGCATTCAAGCCAAAGAGTTCAATCTTGGTTTCATCAGACCAGAGAATATTGTTTCTCATGGTCTGAGAGTCATTAGGTGCCTTTTGGAAAACTCTAAGTGGGCTGTCATGTGCCTTTTACTGAGGAGTATCTTCCGTCTGGCCACGTTACCATAAAGGCTTGATTTGTGGAGTACTGCAGAGATTTTTGTCCTTCTGGAAGGTTCTCCCATCTCCACAGAGCAACTCTAGAGCTATGTCAGAGTGACCATTGGGTTGTTGGTCAGCTCCCCAACGAAGGCCCTTCTCCCCCAATTGCTCAGTTTGGCCGGGTGGCCAGCTCTAGGAAGAGTCTTGGTGGTTCGAAACTTCTTCCATTTAAGAATGTTGGAAGCCACTGTGTTCTTGGGGACCTTCATTGCTTCATAAATGTTTTGGTACCCTTCCCCAGATCTGTGCCTCGGCACAATCCTGTCTCTGGACTCTACGGACAATTCCTTCGACCTCTTGGCATGTTTTTTGCTCTGACATGCACTGTCAACTGTGGGACCTTGTATAGACAGGTGTGTGCCTTTCCACATCATGTCCAATCAATTGAATTTACCACAGGTTGTCTCCAATCTTGTTGTAAGAACATCTCAAGGATGATCAATTGATACAGGATGGAGCTGAGCTCAATTTGTCCTTACCATGTGGTAGCAGAGAAAACAGTCTATGGCTTGGGTGGATGGAGTCTTTGACTATCATGGCAAATCATGGTAGCAAGCAGAGTTGGCAGAACTGGAAGAGTGAGAGAGTTTTTGTTTTATTTCCCACAGTGTCCTTCCAGAGCAAGGGCATGCTGACAGAAGAGGTTCCTAATGAAAACACACTAATTTACTTCAACTAATTTATCCCACTGGGGCCTCGTCCACTTCAACACACACCAGAAGGGCTTAGAACATGTAAATATGCCATAAGCAAATGGTTGGTGCTCTATATGAAAAAAAGATTTTGAAGAAGATGAAGTCCACTTTGTTCTTTTTTATTTTAATGTCCGTCCTAAATAAATCAGCAGCTGCCAGTCGATGGGTTGTGTGCTGACCCATAACAGTCTAAGCCCTGTCTAATGGTGGTGGTGGGGGGTTATACTATGCTATATGCAATTGTTTTAAGAAGGTCATACCAAGGATCATTTAGATATTTTGAAATTTAAGACCAATTGAAGTATCAATTTTAAATATATACACTGTGCCTTCAGAAAGTATTCAGACTGACTGACATTTTCCACATTTTGTACCTTTACAGCCTTATAAAATGGAATAAATAATACAAAATCCTCAGCAATCTACACACAATGCCCTATAATGACAAAGCGAAAACAGGTTTTGAGAAATGTATTACATTTAATATACAGAAATACCTTATTTACATAAGTATTCACCCTTTGCTATGAGACAAGAAATTGAGGTCAGGTGCATCCTGTTTCCATTGATCATCTTTGAGATGTTTCTACAACTTGGAGTCAACCTGTGGTACATTCAATTGATTGGACATGATTGGAAAGGCATGCACCTGTCTACACAGTATAAAGGTCCCACAGTTGACAGTGCATGTCAGAGCAAAAACCAAGCCATGAGGTGGAAGGTATTCTCTGTTGAGCTCCAAGACAGGATTGTGTCGAGGCACAGGCACAGATCTGGGGAAGGGTACCAAATAATTTCTGCAGCATTGAAGGTCCCTAAGAACACAGTTGCCTCCATTTTTAAATGGAAGAAGTTAGGAACAACCAAGACTCTTCCTAGAGCTGACTGCCTGGCCAAACTGAACAGATGGGGAGAAGGGCCTTGGTCAGGGATGTGACCAAAAACACTTTTGTCACTCTTTCAGAGCTCTAGAGTTCTTCTGTGGAGATGGGAGAACCTTCCCGAAGGACAACCATCTCTGCAGCACTCCACCAATCAGGCCTTTATGGTAGAGTGGCCAGACGGAAGCCACTCCTCAGTAAAAGGAAGATGACAGCCCGCTTGGAGTTTGCCAGAAGGCACCTAAAGACTATCAAACCATGAGAAACAATATTCTCTGGTCTGATGAAACCAAGATTGAACTCTATGGCCTGAATGCCAAGCGTCACGTCTGGAGAAAACATTGCACCATCCCTGTGGTGAAGCATGGTGGTGGCAGCATCATGCTGTGGGGATGTTTTCTCCCCAATTGCTCAGTTTG
The DNA here is from genome assembly GCF_013265735.2 of Oncorhynchus mykiss. Lineage (NCBI taxonomy): Eukaryota > Metazoa > Chordata > Actinopteri > Salmoniformes > Salmonidae > Oncorhynchus > Oncorhynchus mykiss. The sequence goes on from NC_048589.1 coordinate 28,225,960, forward strand.
GTCGGGCAGCCATCTCTAGACAAAGTGTTCGTGGTTACAAACGTCTTCCATTTAAAAAGTATGGAGGCCACTGTTTTCTTGGGGACCTTCAATGCTGCATAAATGTTGTATTACCCTTCCCCAGATCTTTACCTCGACACAATCCTGTCACAATCTTGTCTCAGAGCTTATGGACAGTTCCTTCGACCTCATGGCTTGGTTTTTGCTCTGACATGCACTGTCAACTGTTGGACCTTATCTAGACAGATGTGTGCCTTTCCAAATCATGTCCAATCAATTGAATTTACCTCCGGTGGACTCCAATCAAGTAGTAGAAACGTCAAGGATGATCAATGGAAACAGGATGCACCTGAACTAAATTTAGAGTCTAATAGCAAAGTGTCTGAACGCTTATGTAAATAAGGTATCTGTTTTTTATTTGTAATTAATTTATATTTGTCTAAAACCTGTTTTCACTTTGTCATTATGGGTTATTGTGTGTAGATTGATGACATTTTAAAAATACATTTTATTATTAGACTATAACATAACAACATGTGGAAAAAGTGAAGGGGCCTGAATAAATCAAATCAAATCAAATCAAATTTATTTTATATAGCCCTTCGTACATCAGCTGATATCTCAAAGTGCTGTACAGAAACCCAGCCTAAAACCCCAAACAGCAAGCAATGCAGGTGAAGAAGCACGGTGGCTAGGAAAAACTCCCTAGAAAGGCCAAAACCTAGGAAGAAACCTAGAGAGGAACCAGGCTATGTGGGGTGGCCAGTCCTCTTCTGGCTGTGCCGGGTGGAGATTATAACAAAACATGTCATGTATTGTCATGTTGTGTCTTTCTGTCCTTTCCTTTCACCCTGTCTCCCTCTGCTGGTCGTATTAGGTTACCTTTTCTCCCCCGCTTTCCCCCAGCTGTTCCTTGTCTCCTCCTGACTACCTCGTCACCCCGTTTCCCACCTGTTCCCTTTTTCCCTCTGATTAGTCCCCTATATCTCTCTCTGTTTTTGTTCCTGTCCTTGTCGGATTCTTGTTTGTTGTGTTTCATGCCTGAGCCAGACTATCGTCATGTTTGCTGTAACCTTGTCCTGTCCTGTCGGAATCTGCCGGTCTATCTGAGCCTACCTATGTTTGGTTATTAAAGAAGCTCTGTTTAAGTTAGTTCGCTTTTGGGTCCTCATTCACTCACCGTAACAGAAGAATCCGACCAAGAATGGACCCAGCGACTTCGGATCCTCTCCACTCAGCCGTCGAGATCCAGGGAGCGATGCTAGGCAGACACGAGCAGGAATTGTCTGCTGCTCGACATGCCGTTGAGACCCTGGCCACCCAAGTCTCCAACCTCACAGAACAGGTTCACCATCTCCGCCTCGATCCACCGGCCACTTCCAGGGCTTTCGAATCTCCGGAGCCCAGAATCAATAACCCGCCGTGTTACTCTGGGGAGCCCACTGAATGCCGCTCGTTCCTCACCCAGTGTGATATTGTGTTTTCTCTCCAGCCCAACACTTACGCCAGGAGCACTGCTCGTGTCGCCTACGTCATATCTCTCCTTACTGGACGGGCTCGTGAGTGGGGCACGGCAATCTGGGAGGCAAGGGCTGAGTGTACTAACCAGTATCAGGACTTTAAGGAGGAGATGATACGGGTTTTTGATCGATCTGTTTTTGGGGAGGAGGCTTCCAGGGCCCTGTCTTCCCTATGTCAAGGCAATCGATCCATAACAGACTACTCTATTGAGTTTCGCACTCTTGCTGCCTCCAGTGGCTGGAACGAGCCGGCTTTGCTCGCTCGTCTTCTGGAGGGTCTCCGCGCAGAGGTAAAGGATGAGATTCTCTCCCGGGAGGTTCCTTCCAGCGTGGATTCCTTGATTGAACTCGCTATTCGCATTGAGCGACGGGTTGATCTTCGTCACCGAGCTCGTGGAAAGGAGCTCGCGTTCTCCGTTGCCCCCCTCTCCGCATCACTACCATCTTCCTCTGCCGGCTCGGGAGCTGAGCCTATGCAGCTGGGAGGTATCCGCATCTCGACTAAGGAGAGGGAACGGAGAATCACCAACCGCCTCTGTCTCTATTGCGGTTCTGCTGGTCATTTTGTCACTTCATGTCCAGTAAAAGCCAGAGCTCATCAGTAAGCGGAGGGCTACTGGTGAGCGCTACTACTCCTGTCTCTCCTTCAAGATCCTGCACTACCTTGTCGGTCCATCTACGCTGGACCGGTTCGTCAGCTTCCTGCAGTGCCTTAATAGACTCTGGGGCGGAGGGCTGTTTTATGGACGAGACCTGGGCTCGGGAACATGACATTCCTCTCAGACAGTTAAGGGAGTCCACGGCCTTGTTCGCCCTGGATGGTAGTCCTCTCCCCAGGATTCAGCGTGAGACGCTACCTTTAACCCTCACTGTTTCTGGTAATCATAGCGAAACCATTTCTTTTTTGATTTTTCGTTCACCTTTTACACCTGTTGTTTTGGGCCATCCCTGGCTAGTTTGTCATAATCCTTCCATTAATTGGTCTAGTAATTCTATCCTCTCCTGGAACGTCTCTTGTCATGTGAAATGTTTAATGTCTGCTATCCCTCCTGTTTCCTCTGTCTCTTCTTCACAGGAGGAGCCTGGTGATTTGACAGGGGTGCCGGAGGAATATCACGATCTGCGCACGGTGTTCAGTCGGTCCAGGGCCACCTCTCTTCCTCCACACCGGTCGTATGATTGTAGTATTGATCTCCTTCCGGGAACCACTCCCCCCCGGGGTAGACTATACTCTCTGTCGGCTCCCGAACGTAAGGCTCTCGAGGATTATTTGTCTGTAGCTCTTGACGCCGGTACCATAGTCCCCTCCTCCTCTCCCGCCGGAGCGGGGTTTTTTTTTTGTCAAGAAGAAGGACGGGTCTCTGCGCCCCTGCATAGATTATCGAGGGCTGAATGACATAACAGTTAAGAATCGTTATCCGCTTCCTCATGTCTTCAGCCTTCGAGATCCTGCAGGGAGCCAGGTTTTTCACTAAGTTGGACCTTTGTAACGCTTACCATCTCGTGCGCATCAGGGAGGGGGACGAGTGGAAGACGGCGTTTAACACTCCGTTAGGGCACTTTGAATACCGGGTTCTTCCTTTCGGCCTCGCTAACGCTCCAGCTGTCTTTCAGGCATTAGTCAATGATGTCCTGAGAGACATGCTGAACATCTTTGTTTTCGTTTACCTTGACGATATCCTGATTTTTTCACCGTCACTCCAGATTCATCTTCAGCACGTTCGACGTGTCCTCCAGCGCCTTTTAGAGAATTGTCTTTTTGTGAAGGCTGAGAAGTGCACTTTTCATGCCTCCTCCGTCACATTTCTCGGTTCTGTTATTTCCGCTGAAGGCATTAAGATGGATCCCGCTAAGGTCCAAGCTGTCATTGATTGGCCCGCCCCTAAGTCACGCGTCGAGCTGCAGCGCTTTCTCGGCTTCGCGAACTTCTATCGTCGTTTCATCCGTAATTTCGGTCAGGTGGCAGCTCCTCTCACAGCCCTTACTTCTGTCAAGACGTGCTTTAAGTGGTCCGTTTCCGCCCAGGGAGCTTTTGATCTCCTCAAGAATCGTTTTACATCCGCTCCTATCCTTGTTACACCTGACGTCTCTAGACAGTTCGTTGTCGAGGTTGACGCGTCAGAGGTGGGCGTGGGAGCCATTCTTTCTCAGCGCTCCCTCTCTGACGACAAGGTCCACCCATGCGCGTATTTTTCTCATCGCCTGTCCCCGTCGGAACGTAACTATGATGTGGGAAACCGCGAACTGCTCGCCATCCGGTTAGCCCTAGGCGAATGGCGACAGTGGTTGGAGGGGGCGACCGTTCCTTTTGTCGTTTGGACTGACCATAGGAACCTTGAGTACATCCGTTCTGCCAAACGACTTAATGCGCGTCAGGCGCGTTGGGCGCTGTTTTTCGCTCGTTTCGAGTTCGTGATTTCTTATCGTCCGGGCTCTAAGAACACCAAGCCTGATGCTTTATCTCGTCTCTTCAGTTCTTCAGTAGCCTCCACTGACCCCGAGGGGATTCTCCCTGAGGGGCGTGTTGTCGGGTTGACTGTCTGGGGAATTGAGAGGCAGGTAAAGCAAGCGCTCACTCACACTCCGTCGCCGCGCGCTTGTCCTAGGAACCTTCTTTTCGTTCCCGTTCCTACTCGTCTGGCCGTTCTTCAGTGGGCTCACTCTGCCAAGTTAGCCGGCCACCCTGGCGTTCGGGGTACGCTTGCTTCCATTCGCCAGCGTTTTTGGTGGCCCACCCGGGAGCATGACACGCGTCGTTTCGTGGCTGCTTGTTCGGTCTGCGCGCAGACTAAGTCCGGTAACTCCCCTCCTGCCGGCCGTCTCAGGCCGCTTCCCATTCCCTCTCGACCGTGGTCTCACATCGCCTTAGATTTTGTCACCGGACTGCCTTCGTCAGCGGGGAAGACTGTTATTCTTACGGTTGTCGATAGGTTCTCTAAGGCGGCTCATTTCATTCCCCTTGCTAAGCTTCCTTCTGCTAAAGAGACGGCACAAATCATCATCGAGAATGTTTTCAGAATTCATGGCCTTCCGTCAGACGTCGTTTCGGACAGAGGTCCGCAATTCACGTCTCAATTTTGGAGGGAGTTTTGCCGTTTGATTGGGGCTTCCGTCAGTCTCTCTTCCGGCTTTCACCCCCAGTCTAACGGTCAAGCAGAACGGGCCAATCAGACTATTGGTCGCATCTTACGCAGTCTTTCTTTTCGCAACCCTGCGTCTTGGTCAGAACAGCTCCCCTGGGCAGAATACGCCCACAACTCGCTTCCTTCGTCTGCGACCGGGCTATCTCCTTTTCAGAGTAGCCTCGGGTACCAGCCTCCGCTGTTCTCATCTCAGTTCGCCGAGTCCAGCGTCCCCTCCGCTCAGGCTTTTGTCCAACGTTGCGAGCGCACCTGGAAGAGGGTCAGGTCTGCACTTTGCCGTTATAGGACGCAGACTGTGAGGGCTGCTAATAAGCGTAGAACTAAGAGTCCTAGATATTGTCGCGGTCAGAGAGTTTGGCTCTCCACTCAGAACCTTCCCCTTAAGACGGCTTCTCGCAAGTTGACCCCGCGGTTCATTGGTCCGTTCCGTATTTCTCGGGTCATTAATCCTGTCGCAGTTCGACTTCTTCTTCCGCGATACCTTTGTCGCGTCCACCCTGTCTTCCATGTCTCCTGTATTAAGCCCGTTCTTCGCGCCCCCGCTCGTCTTCCCCCCCCCCCCCCCATCCTTGTCGAGGGCGCACCCATCTACAGGGTCCGCAGGATTTTGGACATGCGTCCTCGGGGCCGTGGTCACCAGTACCTCGTTGATTGGGAGGGGTACGGTCCTGAGGAGAGGAGTTGGGTTCCCTCTCGGGACGTGCTGGACCGTGCGCTGATCGAGGATTTCCTCCGTTGCCGCCAGGTTTCCTCCTCGAGTGCGCCAGGAGGCGCTCGGTGAGTGGGGGGGTACTGTCATGTATTGTCATGTTGTGTCTTTCTGTCCTTTCCTTTCACCCTGTCTCCCTCTGCTGGTCGTATTAGGTTACCTTTTCTCCCCCGCTTTCCCCCAGCTGTTCCTTGTCTCCTCCTGACTACCTCGTCACCCCGTTTCCCACCTGTTCCCTTTTTCCCTCTGATTAGTCCCCTATATCTCTCTCTGTTTTTGTTCCTGTCCTTGTCGGATTCTTGTTTGTTGTGTTTCATGCCTGAGCCAGACTATCGTCATGTTTGCTGTAACCTTGTCCTGTCCTGTCGGAATCTGCCGGTCTATCTGAGCCTACCTATGTTTGGTTATTAAAGAAGCTCTGTTTAAGTTAGTTCGCTTTTGGGTCCTCATTCACTCACCGTAACAAAACATGGTCAAGATGTTCAAATGTTCATAAATGACCAGCATGGTCGAATAATAATAAGGCAGAATAGTTGAAACTGGAGCAGCAGCACAGTCAGGTGGACTGGGGACAGCAAGGAGTCATCATGTCAGGTATTCCTGGGGCATGGTCCTAGGGCTCAGGTCCTCCGAGAGAGAGAAAGAAAGAGAGAATTAGAGAGAGCATATGTGGGATGGCCAGTCCTCTTCTGGCTGTGCCGGGTGGAGATTATAACAGAACATGGCCAAGATGTTCATAAATGATCAGCATGGTCGAATAATAATAAGGCAGAACAGTTGAAACTGGAGCAGCAGCACAGCCAGGTGGACTGGGGACAGCAAGGAGTCATCATGTCAGGTAGTCCTGGGGCATGGTCCTAGGGCTCAGGTCCTCCGAGAGAGAGAAAGAGAGAAGGAGAGAATTAGAGAACGCACACTTAGATTCACACAGGACACCGAATAGGACAGGAGAAGTACTCCAGATATAACAAACTGACCCTAGCCCCCCGACACATAAACTACTGCAGCATAAATACTGGAGGCTGAGACAGGAGGGGTCAGGAGACACTGTGGCCCACTCCGAGGACACCCCCGGACAGGGCCAAACAGGAAGGATATAACCCCACCCACTTTGCCAAAGCACAGCCCCCACACCACTAGAGGGATATCTTCAACCACCAACTTACCATCCTGAGACAAGGCTGAGTATAGCCCACAAAGACCTCCGCCACGGCACAACTTAAGGGGGGGGGGGGGGGGGGGGGGGGGGGGGGGGCGCCAACCCAGACAGGATGACCACATCAGTGACTCAACCCACTCAGGTGACGCACCTCCTCCAGGGACGGCATGAGAGAGCCCCAGTAAAGCCAGTGACTCAGCCCCTGTAATAGGGTTAGAGGCAGAGAATCCCAGTGGAAAGAGGGGAACCGGCCAGGCAGAGACAGCAAGGGTGGTTCGTTGCTCCAGAGCCTTTCCGTTCACCCTCCCACTCCTGGGCCAGACTACACTCAATCATATGACCCACTGAAGAGATGAGTCTTCAGTAGAGACTTAAAGGTTGAGACCGAGTTTGCGTCTCTGACATGGGTAGGCAGACCGTTCCATAAAAATGGAGCTCTATAGGAGAAAGCCCTGCCTCCAGCTGTTTGCTTAAAAATTCTAGGGACAATTAGGAGGCCTGCGTCTTGTGACCGTAGCGTACGTGTAGGTATGTACGGCAGGACCAAATCAGAGAGATAGATAGGAGCAAGCCCATGTAATGCTTTGTAGGTTAGCAGTAAAACCTTGAAATCAGCCCTTGCTTTGACAGGAAGCCAGTGTAGAGAGGCTAGCACTGGAGTAATATGATCAAATTTTTTGGTTCTAGTCAGGATTCTAGCAGCCGTATTTAGCACTAACTGAAGTTTATTTAGTGCTTTATCCGGGTAGCCGGAAAGTAGAGCATTGCAGTAGTCTAACCTGGAAGTGACAAAAGCATGGATTAATTTTTCTGCATCATTTTTGGACAGAAAGTTCCTGATTTTTGCAATGTTACGTAGATGGAAAAAAGCTGTCCTTGAAATGGTCTTGATATGTTCTTCAAAAGAGAGATCAGGGTCCAGAGTAACGCCGAGGTCCTTCACAGTTTTATTTGAGACGACTGTACAACCATTAAGATTAATTGTCAGATTCAACAGAAGATCTCTTTGTTTCTTGGGACCTAGAACAAGCATCTCTGTTTTGTCCGAGTTTAAAAGTAGAAAGTTTGCAGCCATCCACTTCCTTATGTCTGAAACACATTCTTCTAGCAAGGGCAATTTTGGGGCTTCACCATGTTTAATTGAAATGTACAGCTGTGTGTCATCTGCATAGCAGTGAAAGTTAACATTATGTTTTCGAATAACATCCCCAAGAGGTAAAATATATAGTGAAAACAATAGTGGTCCTAAAACGGAACCTTGAGGAACACCGAAATTTACAGTTGATTTGTCAGAGGACAGACCATTCACAGAGACAAACTGATATCTTTCCGACAGATAAGATCTAAACCAGGCCAGAACTTGTCCGTGTAGACCAATTTGGGTTTCCAATCTCTCCAAAAGAATGTGGTGATCGATGGTATCAAAAGCAGCACTAAGGTCTAGGAGCACGAGGACAGATGCAGAGCCTCGGTCCGATGCCATTAAAATGTCATTTACCACCTTCACAAGTGCCGTCTCAGTGCTATGATGGGGTCTAAAACCAGACTGAAGCATTTCGTATACATTGTTTGTCTTCAGGAAGGCAGTGAGTTGTTGCGCAACAGCCTTTTCTAAAATTTTTGAGAGGAATGGAAGATTCGATATAGGCCGATAGTTTTTTATATTTTCTGGGTCAAGGTTTGGCTTTTTCAAGAGAGGCTTTATTACTGCCACTTTTAGTGAGTTTGGTACACATCCGGTGGATAGAGAGCCGTTTATTATGTTCAACATAGTAGGGCCAAGCACAGGAAGCAGCTCTTTCAGTAGTTTAGTTGGAATAGGGTCCAGTATGCAGCTTGAAGGTTTAGAGGCCATGATTATTTTCATCATTGTGTCAAGAGATATAGTACTAAAACACTTGAGTGTCTCTCTTGATCCTAGGTCCTGGCAGAGTTGTGCAGACTCAGGACAACTGAGCTTTGAAGGAATACGCAGATTTAAGGAAGAGTCCGTAATTTGCTTTCTAATAATCATAATCTTTTCCTCAAAGAAGTTCATGAATTTATCACTGCTAAAGTGAAAGTCATCCTCTCTTGGGGAATGCTGCTTTTTAGTTAGCTTTGCGACAGTATCAAAAAGGAATACTTTCCGAATGCACTGTATTTTTGGTCTTACCGCTATTAGCCCATGCAAATGCATTGGATGACAGATTCACTACATGGAACAACAGATAGTCCCCCCAAAAATCTAAAATAAGTTTCTTCTGAATCAGGAAACATTTGTTTATTCTTTTGACATGTATTTAACTTCATATATATTGTACTTCCATTATTTTTTTTCAACTGGTACCTGGGGACCTTCAGACGAGTCTTGTGGTGCTTGTGGGCAACTTAGAACACAACAACCAAATCTACGTGTTCGTCTCACCTTTACACAGATGGGTCCTATTAGGTTGTAGCCCAAATGGTTCGGACGCTACAGACAGAAGTTGGCAGATGGGTTGTATCGACTTCAGACGAGTCTTAAGACGCTGTGTGTGGAATTCCTTGAGGTACAACTGTCTGAATTGTCTATTTCTTATCTTGCCATTAAACAACATGCCAAGTTTCAGGTTTTGTTAGTCGTAAGTACAGGACACATGGTATACATTGTCCAATAAAATGCTTACCTGCAGGTTCCTTCGACAATGCAACAACACTAAGAAATAACAAAAGATAAGAATATAAGCAAAGTAGATTGCTCAGTAGAATAGAATAAACATTTTAGCATAAGTCTAATACAAGAAGGCATAATTTATAGTCCAATATTTACACATGTATCAGGGAAGGGGGATCGGGAAGCAAGTGTTTAAATTGTGCAGTATTAGCATTTGCAGTATTAGTGACATTCACATAGTGAGAGGAAGATTATAAGGGATTTTCCCTCGAAACCCATGGCAGATTTACATCTCCACTAGGATCATGTGACATGACATATTCACTGCTATCTCTTGGCAGATGCCCCTTATGTACTAGCGCCTTACAGAATACTTGACATGTCTCTTATGACATTTATATGTTCTACTAGGTCCCGAAAAGTCTGTTATCGTACACTGAAAGATTTTAAGGGATTTCTTGGTGTGAGAAATGATTTCCATAATTCCAACATAGTCAGTTTCACAGCATAGCAAAAGTATTTCACTGGTAAAATCTTTGAGGGTGTTCATTGGAAAACAATATGCTTGAATACAATGTGGCTTCAATCTCCCTATTCACAATTAAATAGAAATGCTGTTATCATTAGAGTAGAGTATCTACAGTATCTTTACATAATTGTATTCACTCATAACTAAACAGAAACAACAATTAATACGAAGCATTAATTGTGCAAGGGAGAGGAAAAAGACCAGTGTCCTCGCCCTTACAGTTTGGCTGCAGAGAAAGTCGTTGGAGTGCTCCAAACATCATCACCATCTTGGTGTGTGAAGGAGAGAGAGGAGAATCACACTTGCTGCCTAATTGAGTTAGGTGTTTACTGCAAATTAATTACAAAACAACCTGGTAATTAGATTCTGAATCTTTCCCCTCAAGACCGAGACAAACACACAAGAACATGTGTGACAGTGTCAGAGCAGAGCAGAGACGACAGCTTTGAGAGGAGAGCGCCAGGCAGGCAGGCAGGGAGGGAGGGAGGGAGAAAGAGAGAGGGAGCGAAGGAAAGCTTTGGGAGGTAGGTAGGCAGGAAGGGAAGTAGGGAGGAAAGGAGATGGAGGCTATAGGAAAGACGGAGGAAGGGAGGGAAACTATGGGAGTTGGGTTTGGAAACTGGGAGATGATACTCCATGGATGAGGATCTGGATGAGGAACAAATGAACACATGGAGGGAGAGAGAGAGAGAGATGGGGAGAGAAAGAGAGTCTTGACCTCGGGCAGTGTGTTGTTGTTCACGGGACTATTCATCACTGAACAGGTGGCTCTCCCTCTCTCTCGCTCCATCTCTGTGTTTATTTACCTTGAACATGTCACTGTAGAGAGCCATTGTTTCCTGCCATTATTACCGCTCTCCTCCCACCACACATAGAAGAGGCTCACAATGCCGTGGGTGGAAATATAAAACCCGTTGAAGTATCTCATGGTAGTAAACTAACATACTAATGGCCTGGTAATCATTAACCTCAACTTCCCCATTGATAAAAACAGAAGGCCCAGAGCTCCCTAACTCATTAAAAATAATACAAATTACTTGAGGAAAACATTTGGGTGTATAAGTATAAAGCTAAATCCAGCATACTGTACCTCTTTGTAGAGTGCCAAGTAATACATTAGATAAAAACATCAATATGGTGACAAAAAGTTAGTGTGAAGCACCATGTGTATAAGATCAAAACAAACAGATAAAAAATTGAGTAAGGACTTAAAAATGAGATTTTGCTGGGTGTTTCCTGGCTGCGTACAGTACTTTTGTTATTGAGCATTTCATGGCAGGTAATCCACCTGATTGAAAACCCAAGCAAACAAACCAACCAAAGACCAGACCCAGCTCGTTACAGTCCTTTGTGACCCTCTTCTAGCTGCTAAAGCATGAGACCAATCTTTGAGCTGTCTGTAGCTAAGTGCTCTGAGGGTCAGTCAGCTAGCTATTATTATCGCTGGCCTGGGATAGGCTCCACAGTGCTCTGTCCATACGGAGCCTGTCTTTAAGTGGACCCCAGTGAGTGCACCCAATAGATCCTTCCCTGGTGATGGCTGTCAATCCAATGATTGACCCGGTCTGTCTCTTATCATCCCTTGGTCCCTGCCAGTGGCTTGGGAAGGTACAATATTAGGGGCCATTTGTGACTTGAAAGCTGTCTTTAAGTGTGGGCTGCAACCTTGACAACACAAGGTCATTGCACATTAAGAGTTGAAAACTTTACACATACTATACATCGGGGCTCTCCAACCCTGTTCCTAGAGAACTACCGTACTGTAGGTTTTCACTCCAACCCTGATCTAGCGCACCTGATAATCATAATTAGCTGGCTGATAAACTGAATTAGGTTAGTTACAACTGGGGTTGAACCTACAGTAGGGTAGCTCTCCAGGAACAACGACTGAGAGCCCTGTTGTACATATAACGCTTCAATATGCAGAACTAGTTCTAAGAATTCACACTGGATGAAAGTGCAGTCATGAAGAAACTCGTCCTTGGGAAACTCCAGCCAACCCCAGAAGATGAGTCTTATCTATCTATCTACAGTGCCTTCAGAATGTATTCAGACCCCTTGACTTTTTCCACATTTTGTTATGTTACAGCCTTATTTTAAAATGTATCAAATAGTTTTCCCCCCTCATCAATCTACACGCAATACCACATAATTACAAAGCAAAAACAGGTTTTTAGAAATGTTTGCTAATTTATGCTAATTTATTTAAAATCTGAAATATAACATTTACATAAGTATTCAGACCCTTTACTCAGTATTTTGTTAAAGCACCATTGGCAGCAATTACAGCATCAAGTCTTCTTGGGTATGACACCACAAGCTTGCACACCTGTATTTGGGGAGTTTCTCCCATTCTTCTCTGCAGATCCTCTCAAGCCCTGTCAGGTTGGATGGGGAGCGTTGCTGCACAGCTATTTTCAGGTCTCCCCAGAGATGTTCGATCGGGTTCAAGTCCGGGCTCTGGCTGGGCCACTCAAGGACATTCAGAGACTTGTCCTGAAGCCACTCCTGCGTGGTCTTGGCTGTGTGCTTAGGGTTGTTGTCCTGTTGGAAGATGCATCTTCCCCCCAGTCTGAGGTTCTGAGCGCTCTGAAGCAGGTTTTCATCAACTTTGTACTTTGCTCCGTTTGTCTTTGCCTCAATCCTGACTAGTCTCCCAGTCCCTACCGCTGAAAACATCCCCAAAGCATGATGCTGCTACCACCATGCTTCACCGTAGGGAGGGTGCCAGGATTCCTTCAGACGTGACGCTTGGCATTCAAGCCAAAGAGTTCAATCTTGGTTTCATCAGACCAGAGAATCTTGTTTCTCATGGTCTGAGACTCTTTAGGTGCCTTTTGGCAAACTCCAAGGAGGCTGTCATGCACTTTTTTCCACATAGGAACTCTAAAGCTCTGTCAGAGTAACTATCGGGTTCTTGGTCACTTCCCTGACCAAGGCCCTTCTAACCCCGATTGCTCAGTTTGGCTGGGTAGCCATCTCTAGGAAGAGTCTTGAAGAGAATGATGGAGGCCACTGTGTTCTTGGGGATCTTCAATGCTGCAGAAATGTCTTGGTACCCTTTCCCAGATCTATGCCTCGACACAATCCTGTCTCGGAGCTCCCTGGATGATTCCTTTGACCTCATGGTTTGGTTTTTGCTCTGACATGCACTATCAACTGTGGGACCTTATATAGACAGGTGTGTGCCTTTCCAAATCATGTCTAATCAATTGAATTTACCAGAGGTAAATTTACCCATTTTGCTTTGTCATATGGGGTATTGTGTGTAGATTGCTCAGGACATTTTTAGTTTTGATCCATTTTCGAATAAGACTAATGTAACAAAATGTGGAAAAAGTCATTGGGTCTGAATACTTTCCAAAGGCACTGTCTAATCTATCTACCTAATCTCGTGGTTAGTAAAGCCTAACAGCCAAACCCTGCCTGCCCCACACTTCATGATTTCAGCAGGGGATATCTTTCATGGTTGAAAGGAGCACACTAATATTTTTCAGATGCACAAAGTAGATTTCAATGTACTTCAAAATGTTAAGGCGCTAAAACCTATTTATTTCCGTCATGCTCAGGGAGAAGCAGGCTGCCACTCCGGCTTCCAGCAGAGGATTGTTAACCAAGTGAAAATATTAATTTGACATAATTACCCACTGCAGTCTCCCGCTCTCTGTCTCTCTCTCTGTCTCACCAAAGTTTCTCAACTTCTATTGTTCCTGCTCCTTTTCTCTACAAAATGTAATTTCATTCCCTTTCATCTCTCTCTCTCTCTCTGTGTGTCTCTGTCTCTCTTTCACTCAGATATCTTTGGTAAATCATGGTTAGAGGAAGAAAAACAGAAAGAAAGTATTATGTGAAGACTACTTTAATAATAGAGACCACTTTCTTTATTCCAACATTTTGTATTTGTTATACTTTGTATGCTTTCTGTATTCAGGTCTACTGAAATCATTAGAATATACTTAACTTTCTTCATTCCTCATGAAACTATTTTACCTGCAGAGACATTTTAATTATGCAGATTCTATTTATATTCATGAGGTGTGACCTACTTGGAAAGCTGTGATCACTCAGGGAGTCTTTATTTACTCACAAATGTGATGCTATACTTCCAAAGATAGACTGTACCTCCACTGTGTGTGTGTGTTTCTTATGTCACAAGTGAGACGGTGGGTGGTGCTTTTTCGTCTTCATCCCCCTCACAATCAACACCACATTGTGCCTTGTATCAAGGATGACTCAATCTGTACAAAGCATGAGCCACAATACACAAAATACACCACATTGTCCTGAGGTAAATTCTGACTTGGCTTCCACAGCCTGTAGGCCAGGGCTGAAGGCTACAGCGATACAGACAGACACACAGTTCCTACAGTACTGCATGGCTTTTTGTCATAAGGCCCCTCTTATACTGTAATGAAGTGAAAAGCATCTCTGGCTCTTCTGACCCCACCCCGCTCCTGTCTATCATTTCAATTAACAGGTCACAAATCTTCCTGCTGTGATTGCACACTGTGGTATTTCATCCAATAGTTATGGGAGTTTATCAAAATGTGGTTTGTTTTCTAATTCTTTGTGGGTCTGTGTAATCTGAAAGAAATATGTGTCTCTAATATGGTCATACATTTGTCAGGAGGTTAGGAAGTGCAGCTCAGTTTCCACCTCATTTTCTGGGCAGTATGCACATAGTCATGTCTTCTCTTGAGAGCCAGGTCTGCCTTCGGTGGCCTTCCTCAATAGCAAGGCTATGCTCACTGAGTCTGTCACGTCTGACCTTAGTTCCTTTGTTTTAGTATGGTCAGGGCGTGAGTTGGGGTGGGCAGTCTATGTTCTTTTTTCTATGTGGTGTTTTTGTGTTTGGCCTGGTATGGTTCTCAATCAGAGGCAGGTGTCGTTAGTTGTCTCTGATTGAGAATCATACTTATGTAGCCTTTTCCCACCTGTGTGTTGTGGGTGATTATTTTCTGTTGAGTGTTTGTATTCTGCACCAGACAGAACTGTTTCGTTCACGGTGTTGTTGTTTTGTATTTCAGTTTGACTCATTAAATATTAACATCATGAACACATAGCACGCTGCGCATTGGTCCTCACCTTCTTCCACCTACGACGAACGTGACAGAGTCTGTACATAGTAAAAGCTTTCCTTAATTTTGGGTCAGTCACAGTGGTCAGGTATTTTGCCACTGTGTACTCTGTTTAGGGCCAAATAGCATTCTAGTTTGCTCTGTTTTTTTGTTAATTCTTTCCAATGTGTCAAGTAATTACATTTTTGTTTTCTCAATATTTGGTTGGGTCTAATTGTGTTGCTATCCTGGTTCTCTGTGGGGACTGTTTGTGTTGTATCTCTTTCCCTACTCGCTTTCTCCTCCCCTGAACAATGCCAACCAATCTTGCAGGGACATGAGAAGTTTTTTGTTCTCCAGTAGACTCACTAGATAGCGAGGTTGAGACATTTTTGTTCAGTAGACTCACTAGATAGCGAGGTTGAGACATTTTTGTTCAGTGGACTCACTAGATAGCGAGGTTGAGACGTTTTTGTTCAGTGGACTCACTAGATAGCGAGGTTGAGACGTTTTTGTTCAGTGGACTCACTAGATAGCGAGGTTGAGACGTTTTTGTTCAGTGGACTCACTAGATAGCGAGGTTGAGACGTTTTTGTTCAGTGGACTCACTAGATAGCGAGGTTGAGACGTTTTTGTTCAGTGGACTCACTAGATAGCGTGGTTCTATTGAGTTGATTTCATTAATTAGTTTGCTTGTCTGATCCAATACAGTTGATCCAAGGTTCCTGAAGAAGTGTTCATAGGTCCTGTAGGGTTAATACACCTTCTAATATCACCATTCCTCCCTCTTTCTGATTCCACCCATGTCATTTGTTAGGCTCGCTAGATGGTTTTATATGCAAAATAGGTCCGGAATAAGAAAAAGAGGAAAATAGGAAACCGGAAAATAATTAATGTCAGATCCATAGTCCATCTTCAGTTATGGCAAATGTAACTGAGATAAATGACAATGAAGGGAGAGAAACAGGAGGGGAACACTGGGTGACTATTTTATACCTGCTATCAGTGCCTACCATAACATTCGAATTTAACATTTAATTAAAACATTTTTTTTTAATTATACGGTAAATGTGCAACTAGTGTAACAAGATTTATTCAATTATGCCACATACTGTAATTACTATGTCAACCTATACAATGCAATGAATCATAGGCCTTTACATCATGCATAGCAAGGCTATAGAGATGCTACATTGAATTTGCAACCCACTTGAGTAGAGTGCAGAATAGTGATTAAACGGTAAATACAAAATGTTTACAAACAAAACCTGATCAACGAGAGCAACAATGGGATGCGATCAATTTACGCGTTCACCTGCAACAGAAAACAAGTAGGAGCAAGACAGCAGCTTGTTTGGAGCTTGCTGTGCTATGTGGTCTACTACTCAGTTGGTGCCATGTCTTGTGTGACTGAATCAATGTTATAATGTGAAGAGCAGCAGGATAATCTTGTCCTCTTTATGGTTTCTGTATTTCCTTGTTCTGGGACATTTATGTGATGTGATGCTAGAAGAAATATCTATTTCAGTGTGGTAGCTATATTACCAATACCTCAAGGTCAGAATACTTTTGATGCAGACTATCACTTACTCAACCAAATCACGTACTGATGAGATGTATAAAACATATCCGATGTAACATGGTAACAATTGTCCAAAAGATGATTCATCTTCTAAGAACATGTTCCTTAGGGCATCACATTGATGCCTATTGACAGAGTGGAGACACCAAGGCTCTGTGCAGCTATACTAAGATATAGCAGCGGATACAGAGACAACATGATCAAAGGACAGAAACATTCGCAGGGAATGTGTTCTTGTCTGGCCCTGTCTGCTGCAGGTGCTAATCTCCTCATTTCCATGTGAAGTCAAATATAACAATGGTTGTGTAACTAGGCTACTGTTTCAGTTGATCTGTCTCAGGCTAAGAATAGGGAACTACGTCAAGCTGAATGTGTTTTTCATAGAGAATCAGTGGTGATTGCAGCTTCAGATTGCCAGAGGTCAAAATGTCTTCCTGGTTGTCATAGAAAGTAGTCCTATCAGCTGGCTAATTAAGGCATGCAGTTTTTCATGGACCGCTACTTTTCATGGACCACTACTCCTGCAGCTCAACAAGTCCCTGAGCAACGCACAGGCACATGCACGCATGCATGCATGCATGCACACACATGCCTCCAACGGAGCCTCGAGCACTTTACACCACTGAGCTGTAAAAGACCGACCTCTAAAGCTAAACGGCCAGAAAAACGAACAAACTAACTTGAAAAGTGCCTGAATCTATTATGTTTCCTCACATTACGTCACATTGAGATCAACCCAGACACAGGGGCCCTTCAGGGCCAGTGGTATTTGGCATAAACCACAAACATAGCCTAGTCAAGACCCTTCAGTCAGTCTGAGACACGCCAGATAAAATGTCAGACCAGCGATCCATATGCAAACGTTCCCATGTTCCAGAAAAAAAGGAGAAAAGGCTAGTCATTAAAACACTTCACTGCAAATTTCTGTCCATCTATTATGGCAACTTCTCACTGTGTGGTATTAGTGGGGGTGTTGGCGTGTACACACGTTTGCAAGCCCGGTCCTGGCCGATATGCCACACTAGGCGAGACAATTTTTTTTTGCCGTCCTTCTCCTATCCCTGCAAAGTAGAATAGTAGCCTAGGCTATACAATGTCGGTGCGCAATGCACTTTTATGAATGCCCATCCATGTTGTAGCCTACCATTTGTAAAACAGGCAGTTTCAGTTGCATTGGCTTTACAGTCATGATATCTGACAAAGACTTAAGACTAATCATTTTGGCTATTCAGGCTATGAATATCAATTAGGCGGTACTAAGCTTCCCCTAAAGTAAATTGAAATAAATCTGCCAAAATTATATAATTACTCCTGTCTATACAGAAATAAATAAAATAATTCGAAATACTTCACCAGAGAGCATGACTCATTAGCTTACTCTAAAAAATAGTTGTGTACTGTTTCCAATCATAAGCGTGTAGGCCTATGCCTATGGGAAGCAGGCAATTTGGGCAGCAAGTGTGTCAATAGGCCTAGCTGATTATTGAGTTACGGCTGTCAGTGAAAAGCATCTAAAATATGTGTGAAGATGATGTGCCTTGAGTATAATCATTTGAAATGTTGAGACAAGAAGAAGGGGAGGGGTGTGTGGGAGAGATATAGGCATGTCTCTCTCCAGAATGCACTCAGCTCTCCAGAATGCACTCCACTGTCTCTTGCCAAATATTGCACATTCATTGTTTCATTGTGTGAATTGTTTGCTCTTAGATTGTTTATTTTGATCAACTCACCATTACATACAGTACCAGTCAAAAGTTTAGACACACCTACTTTTTGAAGGGTTTATCTTTATTTTTTACTATTTTCTACATTGTAGAATAATAGTGAAGACATCAAAACTATGAAATAACACATATGGAATCATGTACAGTCGTGGCCAAAAGTTTTGAGAATAACACAAATATTAATTTTCATAATGTCTGCTGCCTCAGTTTGTGTGATGGTAATTTGCATATACTCCAGAATGTTATGAAGAGTGATCAGATGAATTGCAAATAATTGCAAAGTCCCTCTTTGCCATGCAAATGAACTGAATCCCTCAAACTTTTTTCCACTGCATTTCACCCCTGCCACAAAAGGACCAGCTGACATCATGTCAGTGATTATATCATTAACACAGGTGTGAGTGTTGATGAGGACAAGGCTGGAGATCACTCTGTCATGCTGATTGAGTTTGAATAAGAGACTGAAAGCTTCAAAACGAGGAGGGTGGTACATGGAATCATTGTTCTTCCTCTGTCAACCATAGTTACCTGCAAGGAAACACGTGCCGTCATCATAGTTTTGCACAAAAAGGACTTCACAGGCAAGGATTTTGCTGCCAGTAGAACTTCAAGGAGAGCGTTTCAATTGTTGTGAAGAAAGCTTCAGGTCGCCCAAGAAAGTCCAGCAAGCGCCAGGACCGTCTCCTAAAGTTGATTCGGCTGCGGGATCGGGGCACCACCAGTACAGAGCTTGCTCAGGAATGGCAGCAGGCAGGTGTGAGTGCATCTGCATGCACAGTGAGGCAAAGACTTTTGGAGGTTGGCCTGGTGTCAAGAAGGGCAGCAAAGAAGCCACTTCTCTCCAGGAAAAACACAAGGGACAGACTGATATTCTGCAAAAGGTACAGGGATTGGAATGCTGAGGACTGGGGTAAAGTTATTTTCTCTGATGAATCCCCTTTCCGATTGTTTGGGTCATCCGGAAAAAAAACTTGTCCGGAGAAGACAAGGTGAGCACTACCATCAGTCCTGTGTCATGCCAACAGTAAAGCATCCTGAGACCATTTATGTGTGTGGTTGCTTCTCAGCCAAGGGTGGGCTGACTCACAATTTGGCCTAAGAACACAGCCATGAATAAAGAATGGTACAAGCACATCATCTGAGAGCAACTTCTCCCAACTATCCAGGAACAGTTTGGTGACAAACAATGCCTTTTCCAGCATGATGGAGAACCTTGCCATAAGGCAAAAGTGATAACTAAGTGCCCCGGGGAACAAAACATTGATATTTTGGGTCCATGGCCAGGAAACTCCCCAGACCTTAATCCCATTGAAAACTTGTGGTCAATCCTCAAGAGGCGGATGGACAAACAAAAACCCACAAATTCTGACAAACTCCAAGCATTGATTATGCAAGAATGGGCTGCCATCAGTCAGGATGTGGCCCGGAAGTTAATTGACAGCATGCCAGGGCGGATTGCAGAGGTCCTGAAAAAGAAGGGTCAACACTGCAAATATTGACTCTTTGCATCAACTTCATGAAATTCTCAATAAAAGCCTTATGAAATGCTTGTAATTATACTTCAGTATTCCATAGTAACATCTGACAAAAATATCTAAAGACACTGATGCAGCAAACTTTGTGAAAATTTATATTTGTGTCATTCTCAAAACTTTTTGCCACTACTGTAGTAACCAAAAAAGTGTTAAATAAATCAAAATATTCTCTCAACCAGCTTCATGAGGAATGTTTTTCCAACAGTTTTGAAGGAGTTCCCACATATGCTGAGCTCTTGTTGGCTGAGCATGTGTATCACTGCAGAATGCTGTGGTAGCCATGCTGGTTAAGTGTGCCTTGAATTCTAAATAAATCACAGACAGCATCACCAGCAAAGCACCCCCACACCATTACACCTCCTTCTCCATGCTTCACGGTGGGAACCACACATGCGGAGATCATCCGTTCACCTACTCTGCGTCTCACAAAGACATGGCAGTTGTAACCAAAAATCTCAAATTTGTACTCATCAGACCAAAGGACAGATTTTCACCGGTCTAATGTCCTTTGCTCGTATTTCTTGGCCCAAGGAAGTCTCTTCTCCTTATTGGTGTCCTTTGGTAGTGATTTCTTTGCAGCAACTCAACCATGAAATCCTCATTCACGCAGTCTCCTCTGAACAGTTGATGTTGAGATGTGTCTGTTACTTAAACTCTGTGAGGTGCAGTCTGAGGTGCAGTTAAATTCCAATTTCTGCGTCTGGAACTCTAATGAACTTATCCTCTGCAGCCCCTGGGTCTTCCTGTGGCCACCCTCATGAGAGCCACTTTCATAATAGTGTTTGATGGTTTTTGCACTTGAAGAAACTTTCAAAGTTCTTAAAATTTTACGCATTGACTGATCTTGTCTTAAAGTAATGATGGACTGTCATTTCTCTTTGCTTAGTTGAGCTGTTCTTGCCATAATATGGACTTGGTATTTTACCAAAGAGGGCTATCTTCTGTACATCACCGCTACCTTGTCACAACACAACTGAGCGCATTAAGAAGGAAGTAAATTCCACAAATTAACTTTTAAGACAAACATTCTTACCACCACTTGGACAAAGTAAAATGCTGTGTGTGTGTCTCCAGTGTGTGTGTGTCTGTGTGTGTGTGTGTGTGTTCATGTGTATTCCTCAATGACTTCCTGCTCTTCTGCTTACCGCTACAGTGTGGAACATGGTGGAGAGAACACAATGAAACCTGGGCTTAGAAAATGTGAGTATTGACTGCTGTGAAGAATATGACTAAGAATAAGTCAAACCAGTTCTATTACAGCTCGTAGAAACATGTCAAACGATGTATATCAATCTTTAGGATGTTTTTATAATAAATCTTCAATAATGTTTCAACCGGACAATTCCTTTGTCTTTAGAAATGAAAAGGAACGCAGCTCGCTCTCCCGGCCACTCATGGCCTTCTGCCAGACCTCTTAGTCAAATAGCTCTTATTCGCTCCCCCTTCACAGTAGAAGCCTGAAACAAGGTTCTAAAGACTTGACATCTAGTGGAAGCCTTAGGAAGCGCAATATGACCCCATTTACACTGTATATTAGAAAGGCAATGAGTTGAAAAACTACAAACCTCAGATGTCCCACTTCCTGGTTGGATTTTTCTCAGGTTTTCGCCTGCCAAATCTGTTATACTCACAGACATCATTCAAACAGGTTTAGAAACTTCAGAGTGTTTTCTATCCAAATCTACTAATTACATGCATATCTTAGTTTCTGGGCCTGAGTAGCAGACAGTTTACTCTGGGCACGCTTTTCATCCGAACGTGAAAATACTGCCCCCTATCCCAAACAGGTTAACAAGGCACACCTGCATTCCAGGTGACTACCTCATGAAGCTGGTTGAGAGAATACCAAGAGTGTGCAAGGCAAAGGCTGGCTACTTTTAAAGAATCTCAAATATATTTTTATTTGTTTAACACTTTTTTGGTTACTACATTATTCCATGTGTTATTTCATAGTTTTGATGTCTTCACTATTATTCTACAATGTAGAAAATAGTAAAAAGAAAAACATTTAACAAGTAGGTGTGTCCAAACTTTTGACTGGTACTGTATGTCACCAGTGGTACATTTACTGTTTATCCCCTTCATTTGGTTACATACATTTCTGTTAATGCATGTATTAATTACAGTAATTTACCTTTCTCATTCTTGGAGTGGAGATGTTAGAGTTCACAACCTGCTATACTTGTGAGAAATATTTACGACTATTGTACATTGTTTTGTTTGGAGCCCTTCATCTGAGCAAAAACACGTGTCTGGTTTCTCTGCCCTGTTAATGTTGACCGAGACTGCGCGCCTGAGCATGCATACAAATGTAGGAAAGTGCCCAATTGGGGATGTCTGATTTATGATTGTCTACTCACCACCACTAATAAGATGAGATTCTCAGTCATTTTTTCTTCACCTCATACAGTAATTCTACAAAGTCAATTTTTTCATACATCCATTGCAAATGATAATAGTTCCTCACATTTGATAAACCTTTCCAACACTCTCTCCCTCGATAATCACCAGGCCTCAGTGTTATGAAACAAAATGTCATGCTCTGATGATCCCATATATCCAGTTGAAACGTCATAGTTGATGCAATGTTGCAAGTTCGCCATAGCAATAGCTTTTTCGTGGACACAGTTGATTGATTTTCATGTACATAGATTAATTAATCTTGTGCTACTCAAATAAATAGCATACATTTTTCTAAACTAATCCGATCTGTTATTTGGACCCATAACTAAAATGTTTGGTCCCAGTGTAGATGGTTTAGGTAGTCTCATATCTTAGTCTTCTTAACCCGGCAGTCATTCTGAATGCAGGTTAAAAAAAATAATAATTCTGAATGCAGGTTAAAAAAATAATAATTCTGAATGCAGGTTAAAAAAATAATAATTCTGAATGCAGGTTAAAAAAATAATAATTCTGAATGCAGGTTGCATTTGCATAAAAATTCAAAATGTTGGATATCCCCATTCTGGCTGGATTCCAATAGGAATTACGAGTCCCTTTACAAGCCATCATAATGTGACTTGCAGGCCTGAAAACCAGTTTCAGGCCACTTTATTGGGGGAAAACTAGGCCCTTAAAATAAAGCCTAATGAAATACTTGTTGTATTGTGTTGAAGAATTACATTTTAATGATACCATATTCACTTCAGATCTGACTTGGTGATAGCACATGACTGAAAATGGATGAATGTTGTACACAAAAAACTGTCACTAACAACCCCGTGGAGTGAAAGAGGTATGTGATTGCAGGTGCGAGTAAGGATGACAGAGGCAGAGAATATTACTGTTTACTGGGAATTTATTTCCTTACAACGGTAATGTGGGGAAAAGGGGCTGGACGGAACCAAAGCAAAGAAAGTTAAAAGTTAAAGAGTCCCCTTTCCTACCTTACCTGCCTACCCACTACTTACCTACCGTAACGCCACCTGGCACTAACCAAAATACAGGGGGTGGTCTGCCCAGGTCTTACCTAGTGTGCATAGACAGAGTCCATACTATGGGTATATGTAATCCCGCAGGCCTCTTGCCTAAACACTCCCAAGGTGCCTTCCCCCCTGGGAACAAAAACAGAATAATTACTAACGTAAAGTGAATAATTTCAATAATCACAAATGCAGTCCTTTTGACATACACATACATCTGCAGGATCAGCTACTAAATACTTTACAACAATTATATAGACCAACAACAAAACACAGGACATACCAAGAGGCTCTCTCTTTCCTAAAGAAAGGAACACTGGCTTTTATCCAGCTGTATCCCCTAACGAGAGGGCGGGATCAGACCTCCAATCGTCGATGGGGCCGACCAATCAGCTGCTTGGGGGAATCCAGGAAATTCCTGAAATACACACATACATATACACAAACCCACAACATAGAAACTGGGGAACATTATATTTCCATTCTTAGCTGATTATTTACCCTCATCATGTCCTCTGAATGCTAATTCTTGCTTCCCTAAAAACACAACCGTATGTATAAGGCGCTTTCTTCCTGTTGTGCCTGACTTCATCATTGTGAGCAAGTGTCTGATTCTGCCGCTGCTCGTTAAGAAGAAGGTCTACTCTTGTTTCCCCAAATGTTTTTAAACTCACTGTAGCTCGCAGGTGTGAAGTTGAGTTCTGGTGTCGAAGTGCTTACTTTGTCAAACAGGCTAAATCTTTGAAACCAGTTGTCCAGGTTGAGCTATTATCGGTGCTGAAGAATAGGTAATTCCAACAGTAAAGCTTTTTTTGTCAGCTCACAGCCGGTTACCATGGATAGTGCTCATAATTATTAACTTGAAAATGCCTTTCAAAACTCTTTCCTCGTTCCACCAAATCAGACCGGTGTCCCGGTCTGTACAAGATTGAACTTTTCATTAAAAGTTAGTCTTGAAAAGGGCGATGCTAACAATTTAGCCACCACATTGTCCTTGATTACTCTCTCTGCAGTTGCCACCGCCATCATTACATACACTCACTGCAAAAAGCTAGCCAGCTAGCTAGGCTCAAGCGTGAGAAAACAAGATAAGGCTCGCTATTGGCTCTGAATTAGTGACATATATTTAGGCCTCTAGAGGGCCTTGAGGAATCATACAATTGTCCCACCTATTATAAGATGATTTGTGATTGGTTGATTCTACTGTCATTCCAAAATTCTGCTCTAATTGAAGTCAATGTCAATGACGTTGGCTGTTGCCTTTATTCAAAGTCTGAGGGCCTAGCCAATGAGCGTTGAGCCCAGCTAGAATATTTCTAACAAGTCTACCAAAGAAAAATTCTGATTAGATATTTTTCTCTCTTGGATATTACCCCTTCCTCTCCCAACAAAAACTGAAGAAATTCAATAGGAAGATCATTACAATTAATGAAATCAATGAAACATTATGATATATACAGATTTGTATCTATCCTTAGACCCTCTCTGAGGGTGTAGAGGGCCCTGACGGTTCCCCACTAGTCAAGCTTTCCATACATTTGATGTGTTTGAAACCGTTCCATTTATACTACTCTAGTCTTTACAATGAGCACGTCCTCCCACAAGCATCCTATTCATTGTTCCCATACACATTCATCTCAGACAAATGTCTCCCTAGTTTATCACTAGATAATACTATAGCCGTCAGTATCCTGTAGCCAGTTGAGCTGTATGTATGAGCGTGCTGATTGATCTCTGGAAATTTGGATCATTCGTTTTTTCATAGAAAATGTCCTTGTGGTTTTGTGCTTCTTGAGATTTGGTGTTAAAAAGTATATATATATATATATATATATACTGTATATTTGTTATGTACTCCATATCAGATATCTCCAAAAGCTATAATTTATCCATTTGAAAATTATGGAAGAAGGTTCAATCCAAACAGGCTATATTGAGGCTTATTTTCAACAACAATTTTTTTTACATATCATATGGTGATATAATTGGGTAGACATACGTGCGAGAAGCATGAAGTCAGCGTTTGCTTTGCCTGAGGAACTGACAGTGACGGACAGATATGCCGGAGGAACTAAGGGTCCTGGATTTGATCTAATTTCAAGAAAAAGAGATGAGCCGACAGCCTTCAGCTTTAATGGTCCATTGGATCTCACTGAGAAGAAGTGGCTGAACAGCACACAGCAAATTCTCCACTGACAGTGTGAGATTTAACACTGGTCCAGTTTCCATATCGGTCAACACTTTTCAGTGTTAAATTGACACACTCCATAGTGTAAAGCCTTATTTGCATATTTCCCAGCCTTTTGAGTGAATTGTAAAGTTAACACAAATGACTGTATTTGTTAGTATCTTGGTGGCCTAGCAGCATTTTTCTGAAGATCTGTCAAATGAACAAAACTACTTTGTAAAATATGCCAGCGAAGACTATCCAAAGTGGCACCAACACGATGGAACTCACCCTTAGTTTGCGCTGTGTATGAAAAAAAAGGCAGAACTCATTAAACTCTTTGAATACCTAGTGCACCATCACGATGACTCTGAAGACACCAATCACAGCGCAGATCAATCCATGATGCACCTGACAAGCTTCGAGTTCTGCTTCCTGCTATCTGCATTCTACTCCATATTTGCATACTCCGACGTGCTGTTTGGAAAATTGCAGAAGTTTGACATGAAGTTCATTTGGGACATCATGTCTCGCTCCATCCACCAACGCCATGTTGCACCACAGACTGTCCAGGAGTTGGCGGATGCTTTAGTCCAGGTCTGGGAGGAGATCCCTCAGGAGACCTTCCGTCACCTCATCAGGAGCCTGCCCAGGCGTTGTAGGGAGGTCATACAGGCACATGGAGGCCACACACACTACTGAGCCTCATTTTGACTTGTTTTAAGGACATTATATCAAAGTTGGATCAGCCTGTAGTGTGGTTTTCCACTTTAATTTTGAGTGTGTCTCCAAATCCAGACCTCCGTGGGTTGCTAAATTTGATTTCGTTGTTAGCACATTCAACTATGTAAAGAAAAAGGTATTTAATAAGAACATTTCAGTCATTCAGATCTAGGATGTGTTATTTTAGTGTTCCCTAACAAGTACAAGTATTTGATACACTGCCGATTTTGCAGGTTTCCCTACTTACAAAGCATGTAGTAGTCTGTAATTTTTATCATAGGTACACTTCAACTGTGAGAGACGGAATCTAAAAAAATCCAGAAAATCACTTTGTATGATTTTTAAGTAATTAATTTGCATTTTATTGCATGACATAAGTATTTGATCACCTACCAACCAGTAACAATTCTGTCTCTCACAGAATTAGTGAGAAACCCCCCTGTTCTCCACTCATTACCTGTATTAACTGCACCTGTTTGAACTCGTTACCTGTATAAAAGACACCTGCCCACACACTCAAACAAAAACAGACTCCAACCTCTCCACAATGGCCAAGACCAGAGAGCTGTGTAAGGACATTAGGGATAAAATTGTAGACCTGCACAAGGCTGGGATGAGCTACAGGACAATAGGCAAGCAGCTTGGTGAGAAGGCAACAACTGTTGGCGCAATTATTAGAAAATGGAAGAATTTCAAGATGACGGTCAATCACCGTCGGTCTGGGGCTCCATGCAAGATCTCACCTCGTGGGGCATCAATGATCATGAGGAAGGTGAGGGATCAGCCCAGAACTACACGGCAGGACCTGGTCAATGACCTGAAGAGAGCTGGGACCACAGTCTCAAAGAAAACCATTAGTAACACACTACGCCGTCATGGATTAAAATCCTGCAGCGCCCGCAAGATCCCCCTGCTCAAGCCAGCGCATGTCCAGGCCCGTCTGAAGTTTGCCAATGACCATCTGGATAATCCAGAGGAGGAATGGAAGAAGGTCATGTGGTCTGATGCGACCAAAATATAGCTTTTTGGTCTAAACTCCACTCGCTGTGTTTGGAGGAAAAATAAGGATGAGTACAAGCCCAAGAACACCATCCCAACCGTGAAGCATGGAGGTGGAAACATCATTCTTTGGGGATGCTTTTCTGCAAAGTTGACAGGCCGACTGCACCGTATTGAGGGGAGGATGGATGGGGCCATGTATCGTGAGATCTTGGCCAATAACCTCCTTCCCTCAGTAAGAGCATTGAAGATAGGTCGTGGCTGGGTCTTCCAGCATGACAACGACCCGAAACACACAGCCAGGGCAACTAAGGAGTTGCTCCGTAAGAAGCATCTCAAGGTCCTAGAGTGGCCTAGCCAGTCTCCAGACCCAAACCCAGTAGAAAATATTTGGAGGGAGCTGAAAGTCTGTATTGCCCAGCGATAGCCCTGAAACCTGAAGGATCTGGAGAAGGTCTGTATGGAGGAGTGGGCCAAAATCACTGCTGCAGTGTGTGCAAACCTGGTCAAGAACGTATGATCTCTGTAATTGCAAACAAAGGTTTCTGTACCACATATTAAGTTCTGCTTTTCTGATGTATTAAATACTTATGTCATGCAATAAAATGCAAATTAATTACTTAAAAATCAAACAATGTGATTTTCTGGATTTTTGTTTTAGATTCTCTCACAGTTGAAGTGTACCTATGATAAAAATTCAGACCTCTACATGCTTTGTAAGTAGGAAAACCTGCAAAATTGTCAGTGTATCAAATACTTGTTCTCCACACTGTATATATGGAAACGCCAAACTTTCCAAATGCTGCGTTCTCAAGTCTCGAGGAAAGCTATGGCTCTAATTTTGATTTGCCACGCTTTAAAACAGAACTCACCATTATGTACTCAATGTCTGACTTCGATGGTAAGAGCCCAGCTGATCTGCTCTACTTTCTCCAGCAGAAGAGACAAATTGATGGTATTTACCAATTGCATCTGCTTACCTGTCTAGTTATGACCATTCCAGTGTCCACTGCATCAGAAATATTTTTTTTCTGCTCTAAAAAGGATCAAGACATATTCCAGGAACACCACTGGATTTGTCAGTCCTGCCTTTAATCTCACTCAAAAAATACCTTATTCCGGATTTAAAATCAAAAGACAAGCTATACAAACCTGTCATTGCCCATTTCATAATGAAGGACAGGAGAATGGACTTTGTTTTTAAATTATAATCATAATGGTGAGGGGACTTTTTGTTTTTATCTACAGCTTGCTTTTTGTTGCTATCTCGTTCATATCATTTTGAATATAATGTGTAAAATATTACTTCAACTTTAGATCACTGGTTGTGTGGTAAAAGCAAAGGTAATGACTTTGCAATTGGAAGTACTGGGTACATTACATTTTTTTTTATTGTTGCATGCTGGAGATAGAACATCGAATACAGTCCAACTTTTTTTTCTCTCTAATAGCAGCCGTGGTCTTGAAACAATGTGAGTGGTTGTGTGGTGGAATTTATTCCACCTCTATTTGAGGGACTGTTTGTTTTGGCAACCGTATTGTCTTCTAACATGGTTCCTGCTATCGATATTTGCAACCGTTGTGTACGTGTGCTACTTCTGTGAGCCACATCCGAGACGTGGCTTAGGACCGTTTGACTCTGTCATCAAAGAATTTATTATCCTACATGGGTATGCAAAAGAAAGGTCTCAAGTCATGCTCTGTATACACAGGCATCTCAGTTCTCAATCTATATGTATGACGTCTTGTTCCGCAACTGAAGGCCTAGTTCCAATAGTCCCGGTTCGCCACTGCATTTGACTCTGTTCCATTTTGTTCCATTCCAGCCATTACAATGAGTCCATCCTCCTATAGCTCTGTCCACCAGCTTCCTCTGGAACAATGCTAAAGAGGGATCCTCTGTCTGAGATGTTGAGGAGGGTATGACTAGCACACTCCCCCAAACAAGGTCCAACAGGGGGTAACAGGGGGTCAGCCAGCAGACAGTATCATGTAATTGACTGACGGCTAGTTTAATCCATACACTAAACTCATCTCTCTAAATCAGAACCTGGAGCCCCTGACCGAACGTCTTCCTATTTTTGCCCCGTGAAATTTCAGGATGAAGACAAGTGAATTCCAACAAGTTCCCTGGGCTCGTGGAGGGAGGAGAGGGCAAGAGGAGAGTAAAGAGCAATCTATTACTAACACCCCAACCTACTATAAATGCATATATCTTCTCTCAGTTCATATAGACTGAGCTATAACAGCCAGACCAACACATCAGGTGAAGGAGCCTACCAGTACTGAGTAATATGCTTCTTAATATGCACACAGTGGTTACCTTCTCTCTGAGGCCATCTCTTTGTGTTGTACACAAGAATGAACTCCACAATATTCCTTTAGTACTTTCAATGGCTATAGAGGCTTCATCCCTTGGAGACATGTGGACCTGAGGGAAATATTTAATATTTTTCCTCGACTCTCCCCAAAGCCCCCCACATGATCGGACTTTTGCCTTCTGCTCTCAGAGACAACACTACGGGAAGATTCGATCCCCCTCACACAGCGTGCCATGAACCATAACAGGGCTTGTCCTGTCTAGTCTGGAATCATCAGATGAAATTACAGTCACAAGCAGATATCCCACTGCTCCTGTGAACCTTCAACTGGACCGTGTAAATATCGCTTCCATTGTCTATCTGCACACTCCTGGAGTACTTCAGAGCTCCTGAGCTAGTCTCTGTCTGCCATTTGCTCTTTCTCTCATTTCAATGGGCTTTATTGGCATGGGAAAAATATATTTACATTGCCAAAGCAAGTGGAATAGACAAACAAAATTTAAAAGCAATCACCAGTAAACATTACATACAAAAGTTTAAAAATAAGAGATTTTTCAAATGTTATATCACTGGCATTGTAACAATGCAGAGTCTCAATTTGCTGTTAGTCCCATTTTGTGAATTATTGATTGGTAAGTGGACCCCAGACCTCACAACTGTAGAGGGCAATGGGTTCTATAACTGATTCTATAACTGAAGTTATTTGGCCAGACCCTAATTGGGTTGTCAAGTGTTATGATCTTTTTGATGGCGTAGAAGGCCCTTCTTGCTTTGACTCTCAGATCGCCTCCAATAGCTCCTCCCACCAGCCTCCTCTGAAACAATGCCAATGAGATATGCGTCTAACTCTCACGGGGATCCTGTGTCTGAGATGTTGAGGAAGATATGACTAGCACACCCCTCCAACCAAAGTCCAATTACTGCCCTTCAAACCCTCTAAAGCAGCCAGATAACAGAGGGTCAGCCAGCACCATGCAATTGACCGACGGCTAGTTTAGTTCATACATGAATCTAATCTCTCTAAATCAGAACCTGGAGCCGCTGACTGTACGCCGTCCTTCTTTTGCACTGTGAATTTTCAGGATGAAGACAAGTGGGTTCCAGGTAGTTCCCTGGGCTCGTGGAGGGAGCAGAGGGCAAGAGGAGAGTAAATAGCATTTTATTACTAACACCATTACCTGCCATAAATGCATATCTCTTCTCCCAGTTCATATAGCCTATTGAGCTATAACAGCCAGACCAACACATTAGTTGATGGAGCCAGTAAGTCATAAGACACCAGATATGCTTCTTATTTAATATGCACACAGTGGTTACCTTCTATCTGAGACCGGGCTACCACTTTGTATTTACTTTCTAATTGGCTGTGCCTGAAATGGTACCCTTATTTGTTGTGCACTACATAGGGAATACTGTAGGGAGCCATTTTGATTGCAACCAATATCTCGCTTTTAAAAATAATTGTACAACACTGCCTGTCATTCCCTTATGGTATTCAAAGGGATGGTTTGAGAGTGTTGAATGAGGCAATAAACTGATGATAGAAATCCTGTATACTGAACTAAAATATAAACGCAACATGCAACAATTTCAAAGATGTTACTGTGTTAGAGTTCATACAGTTTGAGGAAACCAGTCGTTTGAAATAAATGCATTAGCCCTTAATCTATGGATTTCACATGACTGGGAATACAGATGTGCATCTGTTGGTCACAGATACCTTAAAAGAAATGAACCTCTCAATGGGCCTCAAGATCTCATCACGGTATTTCTGTGCATTCAAATGTCCATCGATAAAATGCAATTGTGTTCGTTGTCTGTAGCTTATGCCTGCCCATACCATAGCCCCACCGCCACCATGGGGCACTCTGTTCACAAGGTTGACATCAGAAAACCGCTCGCACACACAACCCCATACACGTGGTCTGCGGTTGTGAGGCTGGTTGGACATACTGCCAAATTCTCTAATACGGCAGCATTGTGGTTAGAGTGTTGGACTAGTAACCCAGTTAACCCACTGTTCCTAGGCCGTCATTGAAAATAAGAATTTGTTCTTAACTGACTTGCCTAGTTAAATAAAGGTAAAATAAGGTGCTCAGACTAAACTGCCTGCTACTCAGGCCCAAAAGCTAAGATATGCTTATTATTAGTAGATTTGGATAGAAAACACAAGTTTCTAAAACTGTTTGAATGATGTCTGTGAGTATAACATAACTCATATGGCAGGCAAAAACCTGAGAAAAAATCCAACCAGGAAGTGGGAAATCTGAGGTTTGTAGTTTTTCAACTCTTTGCCTATCCAAGATAGTGTAAATTTGGTCCGATTGCAATTCCCAAGGCTTCCACTAGATGTCAACAGTCTTTAGAACCTTGTTTGAGGCTTCTACTGGGAAGGAGGAGAAAATGAGAGCTGTTTCAACCAGAGGTATGACTGAAGGCCATGAGCTGATCACGCGCGCTCCCGTGAGAGGTAGCTGCGATCCATTGCATTTCTTAAGACAAAGGACTTCTCCGGTAGGAACATTATTGAAGATTTATGTTAAAAGCATCCTAAAGATTGATTCTATGAACTGTAACGGAACTTTTTGACTTTTCGTCTGGACCTAGTGCTCGCTCCTCATGAATTTGGATTTGTGAACTAAACGCGCAAACAAAAAGGAGGTATTTGGAAATAAATTATGGACTTTAACGAATAAAACAAACATTTATTGTGGAACTGGGATTGTGAATATTTAAAATGCTATTTCTGACTTTTGTTGTGTCTGAGCGCTGTACTCAGATTATTGCATGGTGTGCTTTTTCTTCTTCTTCTTTATATCCTTCCTGTTTGGCCCTGTCCGGCGGTGTCCTCGGATGGGGCCACAGTGTCTCCTGACCCCTCCTGTCTCAGCCTCCAGTATTTATGCTGCAGTAGTTTATGTGTCGGGGGGGCTAGGGTCAGTTTGTTATATCTGGAGTACTTCTCCTGTCCTATTCGGTGTCCTGTGTGAATCTAAGTGTGCGTTCTCTAATTATCTCCTTCTCTCTTTCTTTCTCTCTCTCGGAGGACCTGAGCACTAGGACCATGCCCCAGGACTACCTGACATGATAACTCCTTGCTGTCCCCAGTCCACCTGACCGTGCTGCTGCTCCAGTTTCAACTGTTCTGCCTTACTATTATTCGACCATGCTGGTCATTTATGAACATTTGAACATCTTGGCCAGGTTCTGTTATAATCTCCACACGGCACAGCCAGAAGAGGACTGGCCACCCCACATAGCCTGGTTCCTCTCTAGGTTTCTTCCTAGGTTTTGGCCTTTCTAGGAAGTTTTTCCTAGCCACCGTGCTTCTACACCTGCATTGCTTGCTGTTTGGGGTTTTAGGCTGGGTTTCTGTACAGCACTTTGAGATATCAGCTGATGTACGAAGGGCTATATAAATAAATTTGATTTGATTTGATTTAAAAAAAGATCTGACAAAGCGGTTGCATTAAGGAGAAGTATGTCTATAATTCCACGCATAACACTTGTATCTTTCATTGATGTTTATTATGAGTATTTCTGTAAATTAATGTGGCTCTCTGCAAAATCACTGGATGTTTTGGAAGCAAAACATTACTGAACATAACGCAGCAATTTGAGATTTTTGGATATAAATATGAACTTTATCGAACAAAGCATACATGTATTGTGTAACATGAAGTCCTATGAGTGTTATCTGATGAAGATCATCAAAGGTTAGTGATTCATTTTATCTCTATTTCTGCTTTTTGTGACTCCTCTCTTTGACAGGAAAAATGGCTGTGTTGTTCTGTGACTAGGTGGTGACCTAACATAATCGTTTGGTGTGCTTTCGCTGTAAAGTCTTTTTGAAATCGGACACTGTGGTGGGATTAACAACAAGTCTATCTTTAAAATGGTGTAAAATACTTGTATGTTTGAGGAATTTTAATTATGAGATTTCTGTTGTTTGAATTTGGCGCCCTGCACTTTCACTGCCTGTTGTCATTTAAGCCGTAAGAAGTTAATCAGCTTCTTGATACGCTACACCTATAAAGTGGAGGGATTATCTTGGCAAAGGAGAAATACTCACTAATAGGGATGTAAATACATTTGTGCACAACATTTTAGAGAAATAAGCTTTTTGTGCGTATGGAACATTTCTGGGATCTTTTATTTCAGCACATGAAACATGGGATCAACTAAAAAGATAGTTATTTGTACACAAATAGACAAACTCCAAAATAGTTGTCTCTAATACGGTCATATATTTGGCAGGAGTTTTGAAAGTGCAGCTCAGTTTCCACCTCATTTGCAATGGGTACATAGCCTGTCTTCTGTCGAGAGCCAGGTCTGCCTAAGGAGGGCTCAGTGTACTCTCTGTTTAGGGACAAATAGCATTCCAGTTTACTTCAGTTTTTGGTTAGTTCTTTCCAATGTGTCAAGCAATTATCTTTTTGTTTTCTCATATTTGTTGGGTCTAATTGTGTTGCTATCTTGGGACCCTGTGTTTGTGAACAGAGCCCCAGGACCAACTTGCTAAGGGGACTCTTATCTAGGTTAATCTCTTTGTAGGTGATGGCTTTGTTATGGAAGGTTTGGAAATCGATTCCTTTAAGGTGGTTGTAGAATTTAATGGCTCTTTTATGGATTTAGATTATTAGCGGATATCGTCCTAATTCTGCTCTGAGTGCATTATGTGGTGTTTTATGTTGAACAAAGAGGATGTTTTTGCAGAATTCTGCATGGAGTCTCAATTTGGTGTTTGTCCCATTTTTTTGGGCCAGATTCTAATTGAGATATCGAATTTTATGTTCCTTTTGGTGGCGTAGAGGGCCCTTCTTGCTTTGTCTCTCAGATCGTTCAGAGCTTTGTGGAAATTACCTGTGTTCCTGGGCGGTAGGTCGCCTAGCAGTTAAGAGCGTTGGGCCAGTAACTGAAAGGTTGCTCGTTTTGAATCCCTGAGCCAGCAAGGTGGAAATATTAGCCGTTCTGCCCTTGAGCAATGCAGCTAACCCCCAACAACTGCTACCCTGGCACTGATGACATCGAATTAGGCTTCCCCCCCGCACCTCTTTGATTCAGAGGGGTTGAATTAAATGTGGAAAGACACATTTTGGTTGAATGCATTCAGTTGTGAAACTGACTAGGTATCCCCCATCCCTGATGTTTAAGCAGAGATAAGTATAGGGCAGGGTTCCCCAACTGGCAGCCAGTGGGTGGTTTTATTCCCCCCCCCCAAGTTTCCTGAACAAAAGCATCCAAAACCAATATATACATTTTGGACAGAAAGACTGTAAAAACACCAGGATATCAGCTCCAAGTATTCCCACACATAATAGAAAGACGCGTGATCGTAAACAAATGTAAGCAAGATTTGAAATTATTATTTTATCTGTTGGGCTTCTTGCGGTCTACAAATTATTTGTAATTATGACCCCCGACCAACTGCTCAAGGAAAAAAATCGGTCGTGGCTGAATCTAGTTGATGATCCCTGCTCTTGGGAAACGGTGTCTAAATGGAATTTGTATTTGTGCTCCTGGCAACTGGACCTTTTTTGGAACACCGTTATTTTTGTCTTACTGAGATTCACTGTCAGAGCCCAGGTCTGACCAAATCTCTGCAGAAGATCTAGGTGCTACTGTAGGCCCTCCTTGGTTGGGGACAGAAGCACCAGATCATCAGCAGAGATTTGGTCAGACCTGGGCTCTGACAGTGAATCTCAGTAAGACAAAAATAACGGTGTTCCAAAAAAGGTCCAGTTGCCAGGAGCACAAATACAAATTCCATTTAGACACCGTTTCCCAAGAGCAGGGATCATCAACTAGATTCAGCCACGGCTGATTTTGTGTCTGTGACCGACCACCTCTATTCAGTCTTGTGTTGCAATTTTTTATTTTATTTTATTTTTTACATTGAATAAAAGACTCAGAGCTACAAAATTGTATATAAAATTGTATACAAAATTGTATATTGTATATATATATATACACTGCAATTGAGGAACAATGGGAAAGTAATTCTGTTTTGAGATTTGATAAACTTGTAACCACACTTTTGAGAAAATGGCCCTTGAATGTTTTGGTACACCTACGGGAGTGCTGCTCTTTGTCTACAACTATTCATCATTGTTCACACCCTCTTAAGATTTAGCCCCACCCATCTCTTTAAGAATTCACATGTGATGCCATGTGCTAAACAGAGTATTATAGTAAACGACTAAAAGTGGTGAAAGTAGCAGCCTACAATAAGGAAAAACTCCTGGTAAAAATACACTTATCTAGTCCTTGCCTATATCCTGATCTGACTTTGGGGAAGGTCATGTTGTTCTTCACATTACTGTCTCTGTTAAACACACTCTATATCAAATAAAAAAAAAGTGTATTTGTGACATACTGTCACGACTCCGACCGACGGTGGCTCCCCTTCCCGTTCGGGTGGCGCTCGGCGGTCGTCGTCGCCGGCCTACTAGCTGCCACTGATTATTTCCTCCCCCTCCTTATGTGTTTATTGAGTGCACCTGTTTTGAGTTGGGTATAATTAGTGAGGCTTTATTAGTCAGCCGGCCCGCTTGGTTCCTTGTGCGGGATTAATTATTGTGACCTTCTGTTTTGTGTAAACTTGTGTGCACGTCTATGGGTTACGTGTTTTCCCATTTCGTGGGTTTTGCTGGACAGTTTAAGTCCCCCTGTTTGGGGCGTTTGTTGTATTATACGCCCTGTGTTTTCGTGGGGTTGGCTTGTGTTCGCCGTTTTTTGTGCATTAAAGTAGCACTCCCCTGAACTCTCTGCTTCCTGCGCCTGACTTCTCACCCATCACACTCAGAACGTTACACATACACAAGATGCAGAAGGTGTAATGGTTACAGTGAAGTGGGTACTTGCATATTTGCTTAATAGCAATATACAAGTGCCCAGTTAAAAATATTGTATAAATATGTAACAATTATTAGATGATGCTTACCCAGACACACTTTGCTAGATGTGGCTGGGGTGGTTATAGAATTTCTTTCACATGACCCATCATTTAGACAAGTGGATGGGTCACTATTGTCTAGACATGTACACATGCTAGCTAGCTAAACAATGACCCATAATCCCAACCCATACAGTACTAGAAATACAAACAGATTGTCATAGCTAGCCGCCATGTATGAATCTGCAGGTAGCTAAAGCTAACCAATTAGGTTCAATGTTGGCTAGCTAGGCTATAACTAGCAATGAAAATTATTTTCTGAAATACTAGTAATATTACTACACAGATCTTGCTAGTGAACAGTAGGCTTTAACTTTCAATGAAAACAATTTTCTGACAAAATTAGAAATTTATATTATCTGAAAATATAGCTCAACTCTTACCCGTATACATGGATCAGATCTTCACAGAAGACTGGAACCCATTTAACTATCCTGTGACGTCCTGTGTCATTTCCATTTTGTTTGTACAGCTTGTTTGGCTCGTGTCAAGTCACTCAGGTTCACACTGACCACGTGCAGAAAGTAGTCCATAACAACTTTTCCCCACTGATCTTTGTCGATAGCGCCTGCTATATTCAGCGCAGCAATGTTGTAGAGAGCAGTAGCAACACTTTAGCAGTTCCCCATGGCTAACGTTATATCTTTCAAAAAAGACGCAGTAGCAAGGATTATCTACACATACAGAGCTGCTCATGTTATAGACAGAAGCATGCTACATGGCAAACCAATCCGAACGCGTCTCTCGGCATGTCCAACCCATCCATTATCTCAGACAATCATGGCCAGCGGGAAGGTTCCTGTCTTTCCCGTGGCTAAACCAACTAGGCTCGTAATTTAACAATTTTATTCATACTTACAGATGGCATGCAAGTTTTTAACTTAAGGCACATTAACATTCACATATCCCCGAAGGCATTTCTTTCAAATGCCTCTCCAGTGAAGTAGTGATGTGCGACACGCTGAAATGGGTCATATTTGACTTCAGATTCTTGCAGGGTGAGGTCGGGTGCTGCAGACGATTCTAGGGCCCTTGCCAATTTGTTGATAAACTAGACAGTGCCTTCAGAAAGTATTCATACCCGTCACACCCTGATCAGTTTCACCTGTCCTTGTGATTGTCTCCACCACCCTACAGGTGTTGTCCACCTTCCCCATTATCCCCTGTGTTCTCTGTTTGTCCGTTTGTCCTGTTTGTCAAGTCAACCAGCATTTTTGTTATCAGCTCCTGCTTTTCCCAGTCTCTTTTTTTTCTCGCCCTCCTGGTTTTGACCCTTGCCTGTCCTGACTCTGAGCCCGCCTGCCTGACCACTCTGCCTGCCCCTGACACTGACCCTGCCTGCCATCCAGTACCGTTGCCCCACCTCTGGTTTACTGACCTCTGCCTGCCTTGACCTGTCTATTGCCTGCCTCGTTGGAATATTAAACCATTGTCAAATCGACGTGTCTGCATCTGGGTCTTACCTTGATTCCTGATACATACCCCTTAATCCACATTTTGTTGTGTTACAGCCTGAATTCAAAATTGATTAAATATACATTTTTCCTCACCCATCAAGGCACAATACCCCATAATGACAAAGTGAAAACATGTTTTAATGAATTTTTGCTAATTTATTCAAATTTAAATATCTCATTTACAGATGTATTCATACTCCTGAGGCAATACTTTGCAGAAGCACCTTTGGTAGCGATTACAGCTATGGGGTCTTTATGGGTAAATCTCTAAGACACCTGAATTGTACAATATTTGCACATAATATTTTTTTTTATTATTCAAGCTGATCTAAGTCAAAACCGAAACTCGACCACTCAGGAATATTCAAAACTGTATATTTAGCCTTGTGTTTTAGGTTATTGTAGTGCTGAAAGGTGAATTTCTCTCCCAGTGTCTGGAAAGCAGACTGAACCAGGTTTTTCTATAGGAGTTTGCCTGGGCTTAGCTCTATTCCGTTTATTTTTATCCTAAAACAACTCCCAGTCCTTGCCAATGACAAGCATATCCATAACACAATGTAGCCACCACAATGCTTGAAAATATGAAGAGTAATGAGCTGGAGTTGCCCAAAAATAACGCTTTGAATTCAGGACATAAAGTTAATTTCTTTGTCACATTTTTTGCAGTTTTAATTTGGTGCCTTATTGCTTATTTTGAAATATTTGTATTCTGTAAAGGCTTCCTTCTTTTCACTCTCATTTAGGTTAGTATTGTGGAATAACTACAATATTGTTGATCCATCCTCCTGTCTCCTATTACAGCTGATCACTGTTATAAAGTCACCATTGGCCTCATGGTAAAATCCCTGAGTGGTTACCTTCCACTCTGGAAACTGAGTTAGGAAGGACGCCTGTAGCTTTGTAGTGACTGGGTGTATTGATACACCATCCACATTGCAATGAATAACTTTACCACACACAATACCCCATCAAATCATGTTCAACACTATTAATGCACACAGTGAGTCCATGCAACGTATGTGGCTTGTTAAGCACATCTTTACTTAATTAGGCTTGGCATAACAAAGGGGTTGAATACTTATTGACTCAAGACATTTCAGCTTTTCATTTTTTATTAATTGCTAAAATTCTAAAAACATGATTCTGCTTTGGTCATTATGGGATATTGTGTGTAGGCCAGTGACACAACTCAATTTAATCCATTTTAAATTCAGGCTTTAACACAACAATGTGTGGAAAAAGTCAAGGGTTATGAATACTTTCTAAAGTTACTGTGTATGTCGAAGAGGGTGGGGCTCAAGCTGCATCCCTGTCTCACCCATGGCTCTCTGAAAAGATATAGGGTGTTTTTGGACAATTTTAACCGCACACATTTTCTTTGTGTACATTAATTTGATACCAATTTCTATAGCAGACACTCATGCCAAATTGAGTCAAAATCTTTTTTGAAATCAGCAAAGCATTATAAGTGTCACGCCCTGACCTTAGTATTCTTTGTTTTCTTTATTATTTTGGTTAGGTCAGGGTGTGACATGGGTGATATGTGTGTTTTTGTCTTATTCTTGGGTGTTTGTAGATTTATGGGGTTGTTTTCATCTAGGTGTTTATGTTAGTCTATGGTTGCCTAGATTGGTTCTCAATTAGAGGCAGGTGTTTATCGTTGTCTCTGATTGGGAACCATATTTAGGCAGCCATCTTCTTTGGGTATTTCGTGGGTTATTGTCATACGTTAGCACATTGTTTATATAGCGGTCACGGTCGTGTTATTCGTTTTGTTGTTTTTGTTTAAGTGTTCTTCATTAATAAAGAATTTGGTCTACTCCATATGACGATCGTGACAATAAGACTGCTTTTGGTTTGTTTGTTTTGGGGCGGCAGGTAGCCTAGTGGTTAAAGCGTTGTAATCGAAAGGTTGCAAGATCAAATCCCCGAGCTGACAAGGTAAAAATCTGTTGTTCTGCCCATGAACAAGGCAGTTAACCCACTGCTCCTAAATCATCATTAAAAATAAGAATTTGTTCTTAACTGACTTGCCGAGTTAAATAAAGATAACAAATTAAAAAGTGCTTGAATGGGATATGGTAGTAGTGTGACAAGAACTACAACGCCACTCAACAGTTTCCCGTGTGCATCAAGAATGGTCCACCAGCCAAAGGACATCCAGCCAACTCGACAACATGGACCACCATCCCTGTGGAATGCTGTCGACACCAGCCCCCGATTCATTGAGGCTCTTCTGAGGGCAAAAGTGTTCAAGTGTGTTCATCGCTAGTTTGCTGCGTAAAAACACAGCAAGTTCTAGAATCAACATCCTCTTAGATTTTTTTCTCATGCATGCCAATATATTGCCAGAACGGAAGAATTTCATAGTTAGTCAAATCAAATGTGAGACCGCTCTTACATCTTTAAAACAGCCTTTGAGCTCATTAACTTCTTGGTTACAGGGGGCAGTATTTTCACTTCCGGATGAAATGCATGCCCAAATTCAACTGCCTGCTACTCATCCGCAGAAGATAAGATATGCATATTATTAGTATATTTGGATAGAAAACACTCTGAAGTTTCTAAAACCGCTTGAATCATGTCTGTGAATATAACATAACTTATTTAGCAGGCGAAACCCTCTCTTTTCAATGT
Organism: Oncorhynchus mykiss; assembly: GCF_013265735.2. Lineage (NCBI taxonomy): Eukaryota > Metazoa > Chordata > Actinopteri > Salmoniformes > Salmonidae > Oncorhynchus > Oncorhynchus mykiss. The sequence continues at coordinate 28,266,234 of NC_048589.1, forward strand.
GTTTTCATTGGAAATCCAGGGACCTTCTTCCAATTCCTATCGCTTCCACTGGATATCAACAGTCTATAGAAATTGGTTGAGGTTTTTCCTTTGCGTAATGAAGAAGTAAGGCCATCTTGAACGAGGGTCACTTGAAGTATACTGTTAGTTAGAGGCGCGTGACCAGAAAGCATGCTACAGTTTGTTTTACTTCTGTATTGAACACAGATCATCCCGTCTTCAATTTGATCAATTATTTACGTAAAAAAATACTTAAAGTTGTATTACAAAAGTAGTTTGAAATGTTTTGGCAAAGTTTACAGCTAACTTTTGAGATATTTTGTAGTCACGTTGCTCAAGTTGGAACCGGTGTTTTTCTGGATCAAATGCGCCAAATAAATGGACATTTTGGATATATATTGACGGAATTAATCAAACAAAAGGACCATTTGTGATGTTTATGGGACATATTGGAGTGCCAACAAAAGAAGCTCGTCAAATGTAAGGCATAATATATATTTTTATTTCTGCGTATTGTGTCGCGCCTGCAGGGTTGAAACATACTTTCTCTCTTTGTTTACCGAGGTGCTATCCTCAGATAATAGCATCGTTTGCTTTCGCCGAAAAGCCTTTTTGAAATCTGACATGTTGGCTGGATTCACAACAAGTGTAGCTTTAATTTGCTATCTTGCATGTGTAATTTAATGAAAGTTGGATTTTTATAGTAATTTATTTGAATTTGGCACTCTGCACTTTCCCTGGTTAATACGAAATGATTCCCATAACTGAAAAATATTGGTTGCTTGCATATTCACCATCACGTAAGCTAAGTGTTCTTTATACAGCGCATTCGGAAAGTATTCAGACCCTTTGACATTTTCCACATTTTGTTACTTTGCAACCTTAATTCTAAAATTAATTAAATAAAATATTTCCTCATCAATCTACACACATCTATGACAAAGTTATTATTTTTTTTACATTTATAAGAATTCAGACCTTTCCTATGAGACTCGAAATTGAGCTCGAAATTGATGCACATCCTATTTTCATTGATCATCCTTGAGATGTTTCTACAACTTGATTGGATTCCACCTGTGGTAAATTCAGTTGATTGGACATGATTTGTAAAGGCACACACCTGTCTATATAAGGTCCCACTGTTGACAGTGCATGTCAGAGCAAAAAACCAAGCCATAGGTGCTTCAACAATGTACCGAGTAAAGGGTCTGAATACTTTTTGAAATTTGATATTTCTGTTTTTATTTTTTTTTAAATTAGCAGAAATTATTTAAAAAAAAATCTTAATCACATTTAGAATGAGGCTGTAAGGTAACAAAATGTGGAAAAGGTCAAGGAGTCTGAATGCTTTCCTTAAGGCACTGTATATTGTTGTGGAAATATTAATTCAATAATATTTCTCAAATACCGGAGCTTGTGAGATCAAATAGACTTCATCACAAAGTAACAAAAGCCGAGCTGGTTCATGAAGCAACTCATCTTTCCAGTCTCAGAACTCTCCTATTATACAGTTTTACCCATACATAACATAGTCACTCCACTTTATGTAAATGATTAATACCCTTTAGCCTTGGCCACCCTTATCTTTTTGCCTTGCTTAGTTTCCATTCTCCTATTGGCTCAGACATTAGGGCATAGATTCTATTTGTGGTGTGACCATAGCAATGACACAAAAATAAACAAACATGCACACTCCTACTGCAGGTGTATGTCTAATAGGGCCTACAACTGATTAACTAATGCTCCCGTCCAAAGGCCTTCTTAAGACCAAGCCTGACCCAAAATGACTAGGCCTGTGTTGGTCCAGTTTTGCACAATCACATGGATTCTGCTTAAATTCTGTTTACACATGTATAATGATTAACCCTATATTGATTCTGCTTACTACTTCTAAGAAAACAGTATAGGTACTGGAAAATTCTCAAGGTACTGGTAATTCCCACAATATCAAGTGATATCTCAAAATAACTTTAACAAGGTTATTTTTATTCAATTTAGGTCTTTGTAGTAACTCTAAACTTCAGGTGTCCAATGTGTATGTAAGGCACATTCGTCAACATGGGTCAATCTCCTGAGGAGTTCAACTGTGTGTCAATCCATCTCTTTTGTCATCAATGAAACAAGCAAATGAAAGCGTAGTAAACATAAAATGGCAGTCTATGTCGAAGAGCTTCCTCATTTATTAAATGGAAGTACTTTATTCAACTGAATGGAACTCTAGTTAACTGGCGGGGTCATTAAAAAATGATCACGTCCTTGAGAGGCTTGACAGCTATTACAACCCTGATTGTATTGATTATGCAGACAGAGAGCATCCAACTGACTTCAACAATGTGTCCTCCCTTATACACCCATGACCATGTACGGGCAAGTCCCATAGGAACATAATCTGCTCCCGATGTGGGAACAATAACCACTATGTCCTCGCTGATAAGCACTTTTAATAATGAGCAGCAGGTGGTCATTGTCAGAATCACACCCTCGTCGTTGTGTTTCCATTAGTGAATGGATGCGGCATTACAGTGGAATGACTTATCATAGTGACACTGACTCACATGCACAGCACAGCTGTGGGTTGTTTTTCTTTGTCTATTTTGGCTATATTACATAATGGCAGGTACAGCTATTATTATTGAGAAGTATGACATAATGGCGTTGAGAGTGTATAGTCAGATTTGTATTACCCCAATGAAGAAATGTTGTGAAGAGGCCTAAGGTGAGTTACTTTTAACCTTGTACGTATGTTATTTAACCTCAAATCACCAACGCAATACCTCTCCATTGTTTTTATATCGGTGTGCATAAATTAACATTTGCAATATTTCAAAGAAACTCTACACCTGTCACAGAGAAGTGTTCTGATTGTTGTCACATTTTTTTTCAAGCCAATGGATTTACATTCAACTTATGTGACCGGAGAGGGGTTCTTCTGCAGTAAGGTGAATTCCATTTCCATAAATGTTCATAACCTTTCATGGCAGTAAACCCATATTACATTTTCCTTAAGAGAATTAGATACGGTCTGTCTCTCTCCTTTATGGTGCATCAGCTCTCATCAGTGTTGGGATTTAGGTCAAGGTTTCTTGGCAAGTGATAGAAGGACCAGAGTAATTGCTGTGGACATGTTTCGATTATCCGCAGCAATCTTTATTGCAAGTTTTCCTTTAATCAACAGAGAATATTACATGTTCTGTGGGTTTAGAGAGGCTACCAAAGCATCAGCTGGAACTTCTCCTCTGTGACTTCCCAAAAACTGTGCAACAAATATCTGGCAAAAGACTTTTGGGGATCTTGCCAAAAAGTACTGCAAAAATTAAATAGAGTACATACACTAGAGAAGGGCCCTTGTCCTGAAATGCCTGAGGAACACTTGCTCTTTAAACTCTTATTGCAAAATGAAAATCTTCAGGACAAAAAGTTTAATAATAAAATTTCTCAAACTTTTAGCAAGAATGAGAACCTTGTTTAGGGAAATACGCTATGTTGTGAGTATTGCTGACCTAACGCTGCTGCCCTGAGGTGGAGCAAGGGAGGGGTGGCAACCTTCCTTAGACTGGGTTGCTTCCTGCCTGGGTCCTGATCTTTCACTAGTCACTTAAAGCAGTGGTTCCCAACCAGGGGTACAGGACCCCTGGGGGTACATGGCCTCAAGTACCCACTATGGATAGAAGACTGATGAGACCATAGGCCTACTGGTGAAATGCAGATGAGGGGCTACTTCAGTGGTACTCCAGGCAGAGCAAAATTCTGTTGGGAACCACTGATTTAAGGTAACAGTCTCTGTGGAGGTTGCAGCTCTAATGTATGAGACCAGGCAGGTGTGGATTTAACATGGGACTAGACAGGATGGGAAGAAGAGGATTAGGGAAAGATTTGACTCGTTATTGAACTGCTTTTGTGAAGGTGATCCACTGCACTGTGCAGACCACCCCTCTCCGCCCCTCTCCTTGTTATTTTAGTCAACTAGCAGTGTTGTACATTTTACCCTCTCTCAGGGAAACTCCCATCCAACTTGTCATTCAATCATTACAGGAAATCGTCTTCTGAGCTGCTTTCTGCTTGACAGAGATCTTTGGCAGAGACTTGTAAAGGACTTTGAAAACTTGCAACTCATCTCTTTCAATGGAGAAATGATAGTACGACCAGTGACATTATCGACAAGAGATAAGTCTTTCCCTTGACAGGTCCCTTCGGTTTTGTGAAACAGGCTGTCATGAGCTCGTTGGGATCAATTTAATCAATGTTATAATTTTTCCTCCAAAACATCCTCTCCATCTACTCTCCGATTGTTTTCCTTTCTTCTCAGGAGACAAGTGTAGATGTAAATTCTTCAATACAACTAAGTTACTCTGGGTGTGTTCCAATAATATCTCCTTTCTCCTGAAGTATACGATTGTTCACAACAACAAAAAACATTTGGATTGTTGGAGGCATGGGATAAAGGGAGTTTACACCATATTTCCATTCAAATCAGTGAAGGGAAGTGAACAAGTGCACACTTTGGGAGGAAGGAGAGATAATTGGGGTGTAGTCCGTGTTATATATGTTCCACTTTTTCCCATTTGTCTTCTTCTTCTTGCAATATTAGTGAGTTGTAAGGAGCAGCCAGTTGTGGAAGGTTTTGAAATGCAGACCCTTTCACATCCCCAAGAACAGAGGATAATGATGTCTACAGGGAGACACCCACAATATTTCTGACTGCTGTCTGTGGTAAAACATTCATTCTCATTATTTTTGTACTTTCCTTAGAATAAAGACTGAGATCAATGAGACATTAGAACACAGAACATTGAGACTGTTGTATGAGAGACATTCTTTGTACTAGGCTGAAGTTTCTGGCCTTCAATATTGGAAAAACATGACATATTAATCAGTAGTACCTGTCAAGGTGTTCAATATGATAGCTGGTATATAGAGAGCTATATGGTCGAGGCAAATATATGCATTTCCAAAAAATGATGGGCACACTCTTAGACAAAAAGGTACCATCTAGAACCTAAAAGGGTTTGTCGGCTGTTCCCATAGGGAAACACTTCGAAAAAACGCTTTTGGGTTCCATCTTGAACCTTTTCCACAGAGGGTTCTAAACTCAGCAAAAAAAGGAACGTCCCTTTTCAGGACCCTGTCTTTCAAAGATAATACATAAAAACCCAAATAACTTCACAGCTCAAACACTGTTTCCCATGCTTGTTCAATGAAACAAACAATTAATGAACATGCACCCGTGGAACCGTCGTTAAGACACTAACAGCTTACAGATAGTAGGCAATTAAGTTCACAGTTATGAAAACTTAGGACACTAAAGAGGCCATTCTACAGACTCTGAAAAACAACAAAAGAAAGATGCCCAGGGTCCCTGCTCATCTGTGTGAAGATGCCTTAGGCATGCTGCAAGGAGGCATGAGGTCTGCAGATGTGGCCAGGGCAATAAATTGCAATGTCCGTACTGTGAGACGCCTAAGATAGCGCTACGGGGAGACAGGACAGACAGCTGATCCTCCTCGCAGTGGCACACCACGTGTAACAACACCTGCACAGGATCGGTACATCTGGACATCACACCTGCGGGACAGGTACAGGATGGCAACAACAACTGCCCGAGTTACACCAGGAACCCACAATCCCTTTGTCAGGAATAGACTGAGAGAGGCTGGACTGAGGGCTTGTAGGCCTGTTGTAAGGCAGGTCCTCACCAGACATCACCGGCAACAACGTCACCTATGGGCACAAACCCACCATCGCTGGACCAGACAGGACTGGCAAAAAGTGCTCTTCACTGACGAGTCACGGTTTTGTCTCCCCAGGGGTGATGGTCGGATTCGAGTTTTTCGTAGAAGGAATGAGCGTTACACTGAGGCCTATACTCTGGAGTGGGGTCGAGGTGGAGGGTCCTTCATGGTCTGGGTCGGTGTGTCACAGCATCATCGAACTGAGCTTGTTGTCATTGCAGGCAATCTCAACACTGTGCGTTACAGGGAAGACATCCTCCTCCCTAAATGTGGTACCCTTCCTGCAGGCTCATCCTGACATGACCCTCCAGCATGACAATGCCACCAGCCATACTGCTCATTCTGTGCGTGATTTCCTACAAGACAGGAATGTCAGTGTTATGCCATGGCCAGCGAAGAGCCCGGATCTTAGCACGTCTGGGACCTGTTGGATTGGAGGGTGAGGGCTAGGGCCATTCCCCCCAGAAATGTCCGGGAACTTGCAGGGTGGAAGAGTGGGGTAACATCTCACAGCAATAACTGGAAAATCTGGTGCAGTCCATGAGGAGGAGATGCATTGCAGTACTTAATGCAGCTGGTGGCCACACCAGATACTGACTGTTACTTTTGATTGTGTCCCCCCCCCCCCCCCCCCTTTGTTCAGGGACACATTATTCCATTTTTGTTAGTCACATGTCTGTGGAACCTGTTCAGTTCATACAAACATTTATACATGTTAAGTTTGCTGAAAATAAACTCAGTTGACAGTGAGGACATTTCTCTTTTTGCTGAATTTACATGGAACCCAAAAGTTTAAAAAACAAACAAGATACATATATAGTATCAGTCAAGTTTGTACACACACCTACTCATTCAAGGGTTTTTCTTTATTTGAACTATTTTCAACATTGTAAAATAATAGTGAAGACTTCAACTATGAAATAACATGTATGGAATCATGTAGTCACCAAAAAAGTTTTAAACAAATAAATCTATTTTATAGTCTTCAAAGTAGCCACCCTTTGCCTTGATACACAGTTGTGCACACTCTTGGCATTCTCTCAACCAGCTTCACCTGGAATGTTTTTCCAATAGTCTTGATGGAATTCCCACATATGCTGAGCACTTGTTGGTTGCTTTTGCTTCACTCGGTGGTCCAACTCATCCCAAACCATCTCAATTGTGGATTTAACATGGGACTAGACAGGATGGGAAGAAGAGCATTAAGGGAAAGATTTGACTCGTTATTGAACTGCTTTAGTGAAGGTGGTCCACTGCACTGTGCAGAGCACCCCTCTCCTTGTTCTCTTAGTCAACTAGCAGTGTTGTAAATTGTACCCTCTCTCAGGGAAGCACCCATCAAACTTGTCATTACATCATTACAGGAAGTCGTCTTCTGAGCACATTTCTGCTTGACAGACATCTTTGGCAGAGACTTGTAAAGACTTTGAAAACTCACAACTCATCTCTTTCAATGGATATATTATGTTTTTTTGGAGGCCAGATCATCTGGTGCAGCACTCCATTAATCTCATTCTTCGTCAAATAGCTCTTACACAGCCTGGAGGGGTGCTTTGGGTTATTGTCCTGTTGAAAAACAAATGATAGTCCCACTAAGCATAAACCAGATGGGATGGCGTTTCGCTGCAGAATGCTGTGGTAGCCATGCTGGTTAAGTGTGCCTTGAATTCTAAACAAATCACAGACAGTGTCACCAGCAAAGCACCCCCACACCATCACACCTTCTCCTCCGTGCTTCACAGTGGGAACCACACATGCGGAGATCATCTGTTCACCTACAATGTGTTTCACAAAGACATGGAGGTTGGAACCAAACATTTCATTTGTACTCATCAGACCAAAGGATAGATTTCCACCGGTCTAATGTTCATTGCTCTTGTTTTCTTGGCCCAAGCAAGTCTCTTTTTCCTTGTTGGTGTCCTTAAGTAGTGGTTTCTTTTCAGCAATTTGATGATAGAGGCCTCATTCACTGAGTTTCCTCTTAACAGTTGATGTTGAGATGTGTCTGTTACTTGGTAACTCTACGGAATGTATCCTCTGCAGCAGAGGTAACTCTGGGTCTTCCTTTCCCGTGGTGGTCCTCATGAGAGCCAGTTTCATCATAGCTTTTGAGGATTTTTAAGACTGCAATTGAAGAAACGTTTAAAGTTCCTGAAATCTTCTGGATTGAGTGACCTTCATGTCTCAAGGTAATGAGTTCTTTCTCGTTGCTTATTTGAGCTATTCTTGCCATAATATGGACTTGGTCTGACTGGCTCAAACACAAAGAAGGAAATAAATTCCTAAATGTAACTTTTAACAAGGCACACCTGTTGATTGAAATGCATTCCAGGTGACTACCTCATGAAGCTGGTTGAGAGAATGCCAAGAGTCTAAAAAGCTGTCATTAAGGCAACGGGGTGGCTACTTCGAAGAATCTTAAATATAAAATATATTTGGATTTGTTTATCAATCTACATAATACCCCAGAATGACAAAGCGAAAACGGGTTTGGACATTTTGCAAATGTATTACAAATAAAATACAGAAATCCCTTATTTACATAAATATTCAGACCCTTTGCTATGAGACTCTAAATTAAGCTCTGGTGCATGCTGTTTCCATTGTTCATCCTTGAGATGTTTCTTCAACTTGATTGGAGTCCACCTGTGGTAACCTGTATTGATTGGACATGATTTGGAAAGGAACACACCTGTCCCACAGTTGACAGTGCATGTCAGAGCAGAAACCAGGACATGTCTATTGCGCTCCGAGACAGGATTGCATTTAGGCACAGATCTGGGGAAGGGTAATAAAACATTTATGCAGCATTGAAGGTCCCCAAGAGCCTTTCCTAAATTGAAGAAGTGTTACATACAAACTTCACTCTTGCACCCATTTCAGCAAAAAGGTAGCCATCACCCGCTCTATATTTATTTTACCTTCATTGAACTAGGCTAGTTAAGAACAAATTCTTATTTTCAATGACAGCCTAGGAATTGCCTGTTCAGGGTCAGAACGACATATGTGTACCTTGTCAGCTCAGGGATTTGAACTTGCAACCTTCCGGTTACTAGTCCAACGCTCTAACCACTAGGCTAATTCAGTGAATTAGCCCAAGCATCCCTGTGTTGTGCTTACTTAACAGTGACAGCCCATCACATTACCCTGGAGTGCTACAGACACTGGAGTGAACCGTCAACATCAGATCCTTAAAAATAAAAACAGTGGATGGCATGAAAAATGGCAAAAATAATGATAATAATTGAGATACTGGAACGAGTTGCCGACATCTCCATGACCAGGAGGAACAATCTCAGCTGCCGAGAGATGAGATTCAATGACTTCATCATACAGGCAATATATAAAAAATACAAATACTCACAATATAAAGTGACTGGGTAGTGTCGTGTGTTGACTGCGACCTGGTCTTGTTGAAGGCCCGGATGGCAGTGGGCAAAAAGGTTTTAATTCATATTGACATTAATGAATTTGACTCTTTCTCTGCCAAAAACACAAATTGCTTTCTAGCACACACAAACACAACCTATTAAGTCATCATTCTTACCATAGCTGAGTGCTCCATGGTGAAGACCACCTTTGATCCAGCGCTGGTCACCAGATCCATGAGCCTTCACCATCTTACCCTGAAAGAAAAAAACATGTTTCAGTGCTTTATCAGGCTTGTTTACTTGGGTCCACAATAAAGTAATTTGTAATGTAGACCCAAATGTAAAAACACACAAAGATGTAAACTTAAAGATTGCCCTTGATTTATTGATAGACAAAACTATTATGCAGTCAAACAGACTTTTCATGCTGTTACGTGAAACTGAAATGCCTTATTGTTTTGCTTTTATAGGAGAGGTTATGATTTTCTGAGAAAAGTGATCGGACCAGCGAATATACTGTTGGGAGAAACTCCAGTCAATCCATTTCAACTTAAAATATGTTGAAGTGTTCTGTTTGCTGCAAGGCATTGTAAATTAGTTCAGACTATTGTATTCATCACAATACACAAGAGGACATTTTTAGTTTTCCAATCTAAAAACAAGGCTAATAGAATACGTTATTTCTTGAAATGCTTGCATTGCTGGGAAGCAAAAGATATTAAGTTTACTATGCAGTCATAACTTATGCTATGGAGTCACCAGTGGTGGAAAAAGTACCCAATTGTCACACTTGAGTAAAAGTAAAGATAACTTCAAAGAAAATGACTCAAGTAAAAGTGAAATTCACCCAGTAAAACACTTAGAGTGATGGTCTAAAAATATTTAGTTTTAAATATACAAGCATGAACTCCTCACCAACAGCCAATGAAATTGAAGGGCGCCAAAAACAAATCAACAGAAATCTCATAAATTATATTTCTCAAACATACACGTATTAGGCAGCATTTTAAAGATAAAATTCTCGTTAATCCAGCCACAGTGTCTGATTTCAAAAATGCTGTACAGCGAAAGCTCCACAAATGATTATGTTAGGTCACCACCAACTCACAGAAAAACCCAGCCATTTGTCCAGCCAAAGTGAGGAGTCACAAAAAGCACAAATAGAGATAAAATTAATCATTAACCTTTGATGATCTTCATCAGATGACACTCATAGGACTTCATGTTACACAATACATGTATATTTTGTTCAGTAAAGTTAATATTTATATCCAAAAATCTTATTTTACATTGGCGTGATACGTTCAGTAGTTCCAAAACATGCAGTGATATTGCAGAGAGCCACATGAATTCACAGAAATACTCATAATAAACATTGATGAAAATACAACTATTATACATGGAACTTTAGATACACTTCTCCTTAATGCAACCGCTGTGTCATATTTTTTTTAAACTTTACGGAAAAAGCATAATCTGAGAACGGCGCTCAGAGCCCAATGTTGGGTAGTCAACGTTATTCATAAATAGCAATTTAAATATTCACTTACCTTTGATCTTCATCAGAATGCACTCCCAGGAATCGCAGTTCCACAATAAATGTTTGTTTTGTTCGATAATGTCCATTATTTATGTCCATTTATGTCCAATATCTTCTTTTGTTAGGGCGTTTGGTAAACAAAACCTAAAAGCGCGATCTGGTCCATTCGGACGAAACGTTCAAAAAGTTATATTGCAGGTCGAAGAAACTTGTCAAACTAAGTATGGAATCAATCTTTAGGATGTTTTTATCATAAAAGTTCAATAATGTTCCAACCGGAGAATTCCATTGTCTGTAGAAAAGCCACGGAACGCAGGTCGCTCTCATGTGAAAGCGTGTGACAGAGAACAAGGCTGCAGGCAGACCCCTTAGTCAAACAGCTCCCATCTGGCCCCCGTTCACACAAGAAGCCTGAAACAACGTTCTAAATATGGTTGACATCTAGTGGAAGCCCCAGGAAGTGCAACATAACCCATATCCCACTGTGTATTCGATAGGGGTGACTTCAAAAACTACAAACCTCAGATTTCCCACTTCCTGTTTGGATTTTTTCTCTGATTTCTGCCGGCCATATGAGTTATGTTATACTCACAGACATCATTCAAATAGTTTTAGAAACTTCAGAGTGTTTTCTAACAAATACTAATAATAATATGCATATATTAGCATCTGGGACTGAGTAGGAGGCAGTTCACTCTGGGCACACTATTCATCCAAAAGTGAAAATGCTGCCCCCTATCCCAACTAAGAAAACCAGACAGCACCATTTTATTTGTATGTTTTTAATTTTACAGATATCCAGGGACACACTCCAATACTCAGACATAATTTATAAAAAAAGCGTGTTTAATGTATCCGCCAGATCAGAAGCAGTAAGGATGACCTGAGATGTTCATATGATAAGTGAGAGAATTTGGCAATTTTCCTGTCCATAACCATTCATAATGTGTACTTTTGGGCGTCAGGGAAAATCTATGAAGTAAAAAGTACATTACTTTCTTTAGGAATGTAGTGAAGTAAAAGTAAATGTTGTTAAAATTATAAATATAAAACAAAGTACAGATACCCCCAAAAAACACCTTAAGAGTACTTTCAAGAATTTTGACACCACTGGGAGCCACTTGAGGAGAGTTAGGAAACACACCAGTGCGTGCATTTTAATGGTTGTAGTGAAATTAAGATTGTTACTTAGGGTTTCTCCAATTGATCAGATGCCCTAAATAAAAGATGTTTCCAATTCACACCTGTTGTACATCGTAGCATCAATGCTACAAGGAATATTTCTGTTAATCAACTGATACATAATATAAACCGTAAATGTACCTTAACCACCTCATCCAGCCATGATTCTAGATTGGAGAATCCTCCTTTACCCTCCGTTCTACTGGAAAACGTGCAAATTCACTGGAGAAAAATGGATGAGCTCCATTCGAGACTATTCTATAAACGGGACATTAAAACTTCTTAGGGCTGCAATCCTGTTAACGGGATTGATATGACAACAGCCAGTGAAAGTGCAGAGCGCCAAATTTAAACAACAGAAATCTCTTATTTAAAATTCCTCAAACATACAGTGGGGAGAACAAGTATTTGATACACTGCAGGTTTTCCTGCTTAAAGCATGTAGAGGTCTGTAATTTTTATCATAGGTACACTTCAACTGTGAGAGACCGAATCTAAAACAAAAATCCAGAAAATCACATTGTATGATTTTTAAGTAATTTATTAGCATTTTATTGCATGACATAAGTATTTGATCACCTACCAACCAGTAACAATTCCGTCTCTCACAGACCTGTTAGTTTTTCTTTAAGAATCCCTCCTGTTCTCCACTCATTACCTGTATTAACTGCACCTGTTTGAACCCGTTACCTGTATAAAAGACACCTGTCCACACACTCAATCAAACAGACTCCAACCTCTCCACAATGGCCAAGACCAGAGAGCTGTGTAAGGACATCAGGGATAAAATTGTAGTCCTGCACAAGGCTGGGATGGGCTACAGGACAATAGGCAAGCAGCTTGGTGAGAAGGCAACAACTGTTGGCGCAATTATTAGAAAATGGAAAAAGTTCAAGATGACGGTCAATCACCCTCGGTCTGGGGCTCCATGCAAGATCTCACCTCGTGGTGCATCAATGATCATGAGGAAGGTGAGGGATCAGCCCAGAACTACACAACAGGACCTGGTCAATGACCTGAAGAGAGCTGGGACCACAGTCTCAAAGAAAACCATTAGTAACACACTACGCCATCATGGATTAAAATCCTGCAGCGCACCCAAGGTCCCCTTGCTCAAGCCAGAGCATGTCCAGGCCCGTCTGAAGTTTGCCAATGACCCCCTGGATGATCCAGAGGAGGAATGGGAGAAGGTCATGTGGTCTGATGAGACAAAAAATAGAGCTTTTTGGTCTAAACTCCACTCACCGTGTTTGGAGGAAGAAGAAGGATGAGTACAACCTCAAGAACACCATCCCAACCGTGAAGCATGGAGGTGGAAACATCATTCTTTGGGGATGCTTTTCTGCAAAGGGGACAGGACGACTGCACCGTATTGAGGAGAGGATGGATGGGGCCATGTATCATGAGATCTTGGCCAACAAACTCCTTCCCTCAGTAAGAGCATTGAAGATGGGTCATGGCTGGGTCTTCCAGCATGACAACGACCTGAAACACACAGCCAGGGCAACTAAGGAATGGCTCCGTAAGAAGCATCTCCAGGTCCTGGAGTGGCCTAGCCAGTCTCCAGACCTGAACCCAGTCGAAAATCTTTGGAGGGAGCTGAAAGTCCGTATTGCCCAGCGATAGCCCCGAAACCTGAAGGATCTGGAGGTCTGTATGGAGGAGTGGCCAAAATCCCTGCTGCAGTGTGTGCAAACCTGGTCAAGAACTACAGGAAACGTATGATCTCTGATTGCAAACAAAGCTTTCTGTACCGAATGTAAAGTTCTGCTTTTCTGATGTATCAAATACTTACTGTATGTCATGCAATAAAATGCAAATTAATTACTTAAAAATCATACAATGTGATTTTCTGGATTCCGTCTCTCACAGTTTATGTGTACCTATGATAAAAATTACAGACCTCTACATGCTTTGTAAGTAGGAAACATTGCCGATTTTGCAGGTTATCAAATACTTGTCCTCCCCACTGTACCTGTTACCTGTATGTGCTTGTGATAAAATATAATCCACAGTTATTTTTTTGAAACTATTGATCCTCTATAGCTAAATTATGCTCTCTGGTATATTTTGCACATTGAGAGTGGGCTCTTGTGGTTGGATAAAAAAACCAAAAAAAACGTCATTTTATTGATTGATTTATTTTGCCTCTTGGGCCCCACATTTATTTAATTAGCTGTTTATTTTCATGTTATTTATTAATCAGTTACCCAATCAAGGCAGGTCCCTCCAGTTAACCACTTGGGCCCTGTACCTACTTTCCTCATCTTATGATTAGCAGAGCAGCAGCAGACTGTCTACACTCATTGTGAGCAGGCCCCGTAATCCTCCTGTGGTTGGCAGTTGCAGTAAAAAAAAAAATATATACTGTATATATTTCCTTATAAAGAGACAAATTATTATTATTTATTTATTTTTCAAACATTTGGCCCCCCCCACAGGCCTGGGCCCAGGGACTTCAGCCCCGGTAAGCCCCTGCATTAATCCGGCCCTGAATGAGGTCCTCCAGGGATCCGTTTCAAATCTCTTGCCTACAAAGGGAATGGTGTCCAGCCTAGTCACAGTCGCCAAAGGGTTAACAGACTTCATCATTATATCTAGGCTTGGTGCTATAGGCATCTCCGAAGGGATTAATAAAATACAGTGTGAGTTTATTAGACGCTCTAAACGCATTAAAATTCATAATTAAATCTTGCAATAATCAGGGGCTCTGCATGCTTCCAGTCACTGCCAGTCTTTTTCTCCTCTCCTCTCCTCAAACCACAGAGCTTTGGTGTTGCAATGGAGTGCAGTGCTGGGCGACAGACAGCCGCAATGGCTGGAGAAATTTGGTCAATCTTATGGCCGTGACTCAGTTGGGGGGGCCTGTCTTGTGTGTGTGTGTATGTGTGTGTTTGTGAGAGGGGGCATTGCATTGACATGGGCATATGGTTGCTAAGCTGAGAAGTGTTGCACGTCATCTCCACTTGCTGTTCCTGTTCTAATTATGCCTGCATTTCACACATACAACTGAGATCACCGCACAGGTGTTTCTTTCACCCTCTTCCCCAATTAAAAAAGATGAAAACATATACAGTATACCATTCATGTATTACGCACATGTTGCGGAGATCACTGACGGCAAAGTTGTCTTTGTCACTCTCTCCCTTGTTGAACATTAAATGCTCATACAATAGTTGTTTGTTCGTTGAGACGAAGTACAAACACAATTGACCTGAAATCAAACTAAATCAAAAAAGTCCTCTGTCCTCTGTGTTCTACAGTAGCTACAGTTTGTGTCAGAGCTGATGATTATTGTTGGGTGTTGCATACCTACAGACCTCTTTCCCCCTAGACCAGGCTTTATTAAACCACTTGAAATCAGTATATAAGCACTAGCTTCCTTGATTAGCGCAGGTCAGGAGTAACTTTGGTTGTCTAGTTTCTAACCTTTCTCTGCCCAACTCCCATAAATCATTTTCTAATCCCAGCCAGCTAGCACTGCAAAATGCGCAGTTATGATTAAAGGAAGAGAGGCTCATAATGGAACGCTGGCTGTCGCTCATCGGGGGAAAGGGAACGAAGGCCATTGCCGTTGCCATCTACGAACAGGTACAACCTGGCGCTGCCGATCATAAGATAATCATAATATGAGGAGAAATAATGACTTTTCCCACCTTGCCACTTGCTGGCAGGTAATTAGGGGAGATTAACTCAGACCCTGGGAACCATTATCGGGACAGAGGGACAAAGTCTACACACTGAAATGTAGTTAATGAGGGAGTGCTAGCAACATCGGTTAATATTTGTGCAACGCTGATATTGGTGGGGTAGGTTGGGGCGAGGACAGAGCATTCTGGTAAATATTAACAATATATTTTGAAAAATAGCTCCCATGGATACAATGTTTTTATATCTGTTTCTATGTAAATAAACAATTGTAATTAAATATATATATTATTAGCTCCACCCTTAATAATTTAGCAAATGCTCTATATTTTTTTTCCTGTAGATACCATATATCGTATACACAGCCAGTTTGGTATGGTTAACTAAAGAATGGATTAAATCAAAACGACATGAAGCTGCCATGAGGTTGCCACGCTATATCGCAGGTGGTCAATGGTTGTCATTTCCCATCACCTAACACAGCTAAGAAAATAACGTCTCCATGGATGTAGCTATAGTCTCCATGGATATAGCTATAGTCACAGTCGATGACGTTCAGCTCATCCAGCACTGTGAAAGTATCTACCTCACCAGTCTCACACACACAAAGTGGCCAATTTAAATGTCATTACAATCAGTTTACAACTAATTTTAAACCAGAAGTGGATGTTGTCTGGTTGTAGATAATTTTGCCCCACTAGGTATTCTCAGGCAGTCAAACCAGAGGTTCTTCTTACCATACAAAAGATCCATCATTATCATACACCAGTGAATGGAATACATTATGATGATTGATGATGCTATCTATCCCTTACCCTCCAGGAGAACCTGTGAATGTCTCAACTTTTGATGGCCTTACCTAGCTGCTGCTCTCTCACAGAAGCCTTGTGATTGCCTGCTCTCTGATTAATTGTTGTGTTCTCCCAGGCTGATTTCACCTCCCTCTCTCTCTCTCTCTCTTCATCCAGCTCTGTCCTCTCCTTTCCTCTTCCCTGCTGCTTCTCTCCAGACACATAGCATGGCACCGGCACCATCACCTTTGAGAAGGAAGACTCCTTTCCACACCCAAACTGCAGCCTCCATGCTCACCTGCTGACCCCAGAGCCTTTGAAATGGATGAGGCTGGGGCTGGCTGTCAGGCTGGACTGGAGGGAAAGATATAAAGCATCATTCAGTTTACCGAGCCTGTATGGATTACCTTTGAATACAACGTCTATGAGAGGTGTGGAAGCCACAGAGGGGATGAAAACAAACACACAGGATGAATGCTAATAACTTGATGAGTCATAGGTGGTACACCATGGATGATCATTAGATTATTTGTTATTAGCATTTTTGTCCGAGCACTAGTAGTGCAATTTGTTACACATTTGTTTTTAAATTGCATATAAAACCCCAATTATGATAATTGTTTTGTAAAAATGTTGGTCATACACTGGAAATGATTAATGTCATATCATTGTTCGGTAGAGGCCAGGGCCTAAAGGAAGAAGAAGGCCTAACTGGAAAATATTTGATAAGACATGAGACCAGACCATGACTCCCTTGTTGTGCTTGTCCTGCTGTGAGAGGTGGATGGTGGATGGCCTTAGGGTACACCACTCTAGATCTCCTGCTGCGAGGCTGTAAGAGGTGGACAGTCTCCGTCTTCAGTCTTTCTGCTGTTCATAGCTGGCTGCTTGTTTCTTCCCGGCTGTCTCTTTGCCTTTAAATACAGACAGGAGATCTAGAGTGGTTTCTCCATAGGGAGCTTCCCCCATCACCTCGCCTGCCTGCCTACAAGCTGCTTGCTGCAAGTACGTCGCCTGTCCGGCTGTGAAATATCAGAGTCGAACACAAGATCACATCATGGGTAATGAAGGAAAAATGAAAATGGTGAGGAGCGAGGCAGTGCTACAGTTAAGCAGTCGAGGAAATGTTACCCACCACAAAGCCTTAATGAGCTCTGCACCACAAAGTGCGATTTGTAATGGTGGAAATTCTCCATTAGCCTGTCTGAGATGCCTGTGACCCGATAACCCTCACTAAGTGTAAATAAAATGCAGATTCAGCTGTTGCTGGGTATTGCCTGTTCTAGCCTGCCTCATAGCAAGCTACAGTGCCTTCAAAAAGTTATTCCACATTTTGTTGTGTTACAGCCTGAATTCTCACCCATTCTCACACAATACCCATAATGACAAAGTAAAAAAAGGTTTTTAGAAATGTTTGCCAATTTCTTCAAAATTAAATATCTAATTTACAAACAGTAAGTATTCACACCCCTGAATCAAAACATTGTAGAAGCACCTTTGGCAGGGATTAGAGCTGTGCGTCTTTCTGGGTAAGTCTCTAAGAGCTTTCCACACCTGGATTGTGCAACATTTGAACATGATTCTTTTCAAGATTTTTCAAGCGCTGTCAAATGGGTTGTTGATCATTGCTCCGACCTGTACAACTATCATCTGTAGTAAATTGTCATGGCTCACATCAACACCATTATCCCAGAAGCCCACTCCAATTTGCATACTACCCCAATAGATCCACAGATGATGCAATCTCTATTGCACTCCACAATGCCCTTTCACAACTGGACAAATGGAACACCTATGTTAGAATGCTATTCATTGACTACAGCTCAACGTTCAACATCATAGTGCCCTCAAAGCTCATCACTTAGCTATGGACCTTGGGACTAAACACCTCCCTCTGCAACTGGATCCTGGACTTCTTTCTCAGTCCCCTCCTGTACTCCCTGTTCACTCACTCATGACTGCATGGCCAGGCACAACTCCAACACCATCATTAAATTTGCCGATGACACAGTGGTTGGCCTGATCACCGATAACGACGAGACAGCCTATAGGGAGGACGTCAGAGACCTGGCCATGTGGTGCCAGGACAACACCCTCTCCCTCAACATGATCAAGAAAAAAGAGATGATTGTGGACTACAGGAAAAGGAGGACAGAACACGCCCCCATTTTCATCGACGAGGCTGTAGTGGAGCAGGTTGAGAGCTTCAAGTTCCTTTGTGTCCACATCACCAAGAGAGTCGTAAAGAGGGCATGACAAAACCTGTTTCCCCTCAGGAGACTGAAAAGATTTGGCATGGGTCCTCAGATCCTCAAAAGGTTCTACAGTTGCACCATCGAGAGCATGGTTGCATCACTGCTTGGTATGGCAACTGCTCAGACTCCGACCGCAAGGCACTACAGAGGGTAGTGCGTACGGCTCAGTACATCACTACGGCCAAGCTTCCTGCCATCCAGGACCTTTATACCAGGCGGTGTCAGAGGAACGCCCTAAAAATTAGTCATAGACTGTTCTCTCTGCTACCGCAAGGCAAGCGGTACCGGAGCTCCACATCTAGGTCCAAGAGGCTTCTAAACAGCTTCTACCCCAAGGCATAAGACTCCTGAACATCTATTTATTATATATGCATAGTCACTTAAATAACTCTACCTACATGAACATATTACCTCAATTACCTTGACGAACCAGTACCCCCTGTATATAGCCTCGCTATTGTTATTTTACTGCTGCTCTTTAATTATTTGTTACTCAGATTTTTTTTTGTGTGTATTTTTTCTTAAAACTGCACTACTGGTTAAGGGCTTGTATGTAAGCATTACACTAAGGTCTATATACCTGTTGTATTCGGCGATTTGATTTAGACAACAATTTTCAGTTCTTCAAATAGATTTTAAGTGTACAACTCCAGTGTACATTTGGCCTTGTGTTTAAGGTTATTGTACTGCTGAAAGGTGAATTAATATTCCAGTTTCTGGTAGAAAGTAGACTGAACCAGGTTTTTCTCTATGATTTTGCCTCTCCTTAGCTCCATTCCGTTTCTTTTTTACCCTGAAAAACTTCCCAGTCCTTAAATGATTACAAGCAGACCCATAACATGATGTAGCCACCACTATACTTGAAAATATGGAAAGTAGTACTTGTTGTATTGGATTTGCCTCAAACATAACACTTTGTATTCAGGACAAAATGTGAATTGCTTTGCCACATTTTTTGCAGTACCACTTTAGTGCCTTGTTGCAAACAGAATAAATGCTTTGGAATATTTTTATTCTGTAAAGGCTTCCTTTTTTCACTCTGTCAATTAGGGTAGTATTTTGGGGTAACGACAATGTTGTTGATCCAGCCTCAGTTTTCTCCTATTACAGCCATTACACCCTGTAACGGTTTTAAAGTCAGCATTGGCCTCATGGTGAAATCCTTGATTGGTTTCCTCTCCGGCAACTGAATTAGGAAGGACCCATGTGTCTTTGTAGTGACTGCGTGTTTTAATACACCATCCAAAGTGTAATTACTAACTTCTCCATGCTCAAAGGGATACTCAATGTCTGCTTTTATTATTTTTACCCATCTACTGTAACGAGTGCACTGAGAGTCAGGAAGCAAGTTCAGGGAGTGAGTGTTTTAAGAAATAATGAACACAAAACACAAACAATGCACCGACATGGAAACAGAGTCAATAACATCTGAGGAGAGAACCAAGGGTAGTCCAGGTATATGTCATGAGGCACAGGTGCGGAAGACAATGCTGACAGGTGTGTGGGATAATCAGCAGCCTGATGACCTAGAGGCCGGAGAGGGAGTATACGTGACATCGACCAATAGGTTCCCTAATTTGCAAGGCATTGGAAAACCTCCCTGATCATTGTGGTTGAATCTGTGTTTGAAACTCACTGCTCAACTTGGGGACCTTACAGATAATTGTATGTGTGGGGTACAGAGATTAAGTAGTCATTCAAAAATCATTTTAAACACTATTATTGCACACAGAGTGAGTCCATACAACTGATGTGCCTTGTTAAGCACAGTTTTACCCCTGAACTTATTTAGGCTTACCATAAAAAAAGGGGTTGAATATGTATTGACTCAAGACATTTAAGCTTTTCTTTAAATCTCAAGAAACATTATTCCACTTCGACATTATGGAGAATTGTGTGTAGACAAGTGACAAAAAAAATCTATATTTAATGCATTTTATTTGCAGACTGAAATAACAAAATGGGGAAAAAGTTATGGCATGTGAATGCTTTCTAAAGTGACTGTATATGGTAAATATGAGCAAATAAATGCATTTGTGTAGTGCTGTTATCTAAAAGGTATGATGTGCCTCATATTCCTTGTATTGTAATTTTTATCATTGGGAGTACAGTGCTCCTTCAATCCAATGTTTATTTTTTGGGAATACAGTATGCCGAAAGCCCAAAAAATAAATGTCTTCTCACTGTCAACTGGGTTTATCTTCAGCAAATGTGTAAATATTTGTATGAACATAACAAGATTCATCAACAGAGACATAAACTGAACAAGTTTCACAGACATGTGACTAACATAAATGGAACAAAGTGTCCCTGAACAAAGGGGGGTCACAATCAAAAGTAACAGTCAGTATCTGGTGTGGCCACCAGCTGCAGTAATTACTGCAGTGCATCTCCTCCTCATGGACTGCACCAGAATTGCCAGCTCTTGCTGTGAGATGTTACCTCACTCTTCCACCAAGGCACCTGCAAGTTCCCAGACATTTCTAGGGGGAATGGCCCTGGCCCCCACCCTCTGAACCAACAGTTTCCTGATGTGCTCAATGGGATTGAGATACGGGCTCTTCGCTGGCCATGGCAGAACACTGACATTCCTGTCTTGCAGGAAATCACACACAGAATGAGCAGTATGGCTGGTGGCATTGTCATGCTGGAGGGTCATGTCAGGATGAGCCTGCAGGAAGGGTACCACATGAGGGAGGAGGATGCCTTCCCTGTAACTCACAGCGTTAAGATGGCCTGCAATGACAACAAGCTCAGTCCGATGATGCTGTGACTCACTGGCCCAGACCATGACGGACCCTCCACCTCCAAATCGATCCCGCTACAGAGTTCAGGCCTCGGTGTAATGCTCATTCCTTCGACAATATATGCGAATCCGACCATCACCCCTGGTGAGACAAAACTGCGACTCGTCAGTGAAGAGCACTTTTTGCCAGTCCTGTCTGGTTAAGCGGACGGTGGGTTTGTACACATAGGCATCGTTGTTGCCGGTGATGTCTGGTGAGGGCCTTCCTTACAACAGGCCTACAAGCCCTGAGTCCAGCTTCTCTCAGCCTATTGCGCTCAGGCTGAGCACTGATGGAGGGATTGTGCGTTCCTGGTGTAACTTGGGCAGTTGTTGTTGCCATCTTGTACCTGTCCCGCAGGTGTGATGTTCGGATGTACCAATAGGTGTTGTTACACGTGGTCTGCCACTGTGAGGACGATCAGCTGTTCATCCTATCTCCCTGTAGCGCTGTCTTAGGCATCTCACAGTACGGACATTGACATTTATTGCCCTGACCACACCTGCAGACCTCATGCCTCCTTGCAGCATGCCTAAGGCACGTTAACGCGGATGAGCAGGGACCCTGTGCATCTTTCTTTTGGTGTTTTTCAGAGTCTGTAGAATGGCCTCTTTAGTGTCCTAAGTTTTCATAACTGTGACCTTAATTGCCTACCATCTGTAAGCTGTTAGTTTCTTAACAACCGTTCCACAAGTGCATGTTCTATAACTGTTTATCAAATTAAATTGTATTTGTCACATGGTTAGCAGATGTTAATGCGAGTGTAGCGAAATGCTTGTGCTTCTAGTTCCGACAATGCAGGAAAAACCAACGAGTAGTCTAACCTAACAATAACACAACTACTACCTTATACACACAAGTGTAAAGGGATAAAGAATATGTACATAAAGATATATGAATGAGTGATGGTACAGAACGGCATAGGCAAGATGCAGTAGATGGTATAGAGTACAGTATATACATATGAGATGAGTAATGTAGGGTATATAACCATAAGTGGCATAGTTTAAAGTGGCTAGTGATGCATGTATTACATAAAGATGGCAAGATGCAGTAGATGATATAGAGTACAGTATATACATGTACATATGAGATGAGTAATGTAGCGTATGTAAACATTATATTAACTTCCTGAGTGTAGGGGACAGGATTTTCGTTTTTGGCTAAAAAAACATACCTATTTGAAACTAGAATATGCATATAATTGTCAGATTAGGATAGAAAACACTCCAAAGTTTCCAAAATATTGTCTGTGAGTATAACAGAACTGATATTGCACCCGAAAACCTGAGGAAAATCAAACCAGGAAGTGGCTTCTATTTTGAAAGCTCCATGTTTCATAGCCTGCCTTCGCTCCATTTAAAGGGATATCAACCAGATTCCTTTTCCTATCGCTTCCTCAAGGTGTCAACAGTCTTTAGACATAGTTTCAGGCTTTTATTTTGAAAAATGAGCGAGAAAGATAATGTCGCGTCAGTGGATAGCTGGGTGTTTGCATGAGTTTTGCTTGCGCAACAGAGTGGGGCAGGTCTCCTATTGAAAAAGTGACAGTCCCGGTTGATATATTATCAATTATATATTTTAAAAACAACCTGAGGATTGTTTATAAAAAACGTTTGACATGTTTCTGTGGACATTATGGATACTCTTATGAATTTTCGTCTGCGATATCGTGACCGCTCGCGCCTGTGGATTTCTGAATATAAAGTGCCAAACAAATGGAGGTATTTTGGATATAAAAATAATCTTTGTGGAACAAAAGGAACATTTATTGTGTAACTGGGAGTCTCGTGAGTGAAAACATCCGAAGATCATCAAAGGTAAGCAATTTAATCTAATGCTTTTCTGACTTTCGTGACCAATCTACTTGGCTGCTAGGTGTTTGTAATATTTTTTCTACTGAGAGATGTTCTTACATAAACGCCTGCTATGCTTTCACCGAAAAGCTGTATTGAAATCTGACACGCCAGGTGGATTAACAACAAGCTAAACCGTGTTTTGCTGTATTGCACTTGTGATTTCATGAAAATTAAATCTGTTTAGTAATTTAATTTGAATTTGGCGTGCTGCAATTCAGCGGGTGTTGATGAAAATGTAGGTGTCCTGGAGGGCAGGTAGTTTGCCCCCGGTGATGCATTGTGCAGACCTCACTACCCTCTGGAGAGCCTTACGGTTGTGGGCGGAGCAGTTGCCGTACCAGGTGGTGATACACCCGACAGGAAGTGATGTGTACGTCGAGGAACTTCAAACTTACTACCTTCTCCACTACTGTCCCGTCGGTGTGGATAGGGGGGTGCTCCCTCTGCTGTTTCCTGAAGTCCACAATCATCATCTCTGTTTTGTTGACGTTGAGTGTGAGGTTATTTTCCTGACACTACATTCCGAGGGCCCTCACCTCCTCCTTGTAGGCCGTCTCGTCGTTGTTGGTAATCAAGCCTACCACTGTAGTGTCATCCGCAAACTTGATGATTGAGTTGGAGGCATGCATGGCCACGCAGTTGTGGGTGAACAGGGAGTACAGGAGAGGGCTCAGAATACACCCTTGTAGGGCCCCAGTGTTGAGGATCAGCGGGGTGGAGATGTTGTTACCTACCCTCACTACCTGGGGGCGGCCCGTCAGGAAGTCCAGTACCCAGTTGCTCAGGGCGGGGTCGAGACCCAGGGTCTCGAGCTTGATGACGAGTTTGGAGGGTACTATGGTGTTAAATGCTGAGCTGTAGTCGATGAACAGCATTCTCACATAGGTATTCCTCTTGTCCAGATGGGTTAGGGCAGTGTGCAGTGTGGTTGCAATTGCGTCGTCTGTGGACCTATTGGGGCGGTAAGCAAATTGGAGTGGGTCTAGGGTGTCAGGTAGGGTGGAGGTGATATGGTCCTTGACGAGTCTCTCAAAGCACTTCATGATGACGGAAGTGAGTGCTACGGGGGCGCTAGTCATTTAGCTCAGTTACCTTAGCTTTCTTGGAAACAGGAACAATGGTGGCCCTCTTGAAACATGTTGGAACCGCAGACTGGGATAAGGATTGATTGAATATGTCTGTAAACACACCAGCCAGCTGGTCTGAGGACGCGCCTGGGGATGCCATCTGGGCCTGCAGCCTTGCGAGGGTTAACACGTTCAAATGTTTTACTCGCCTCGTCTGCAGTGAAGGAGAGCCTGCAGGTTTTGGTAGCAGGCCGTGTCCTCAAAGCGAGCAAAAAAGTTATTTAGTCTGTCTGGGAGGAAGACATCCTGGTCTGCGACGGGGCTGGTTTTCTTTTTGTAATCCGTGATTGACTATAGACCCTGCCACATACCTCTTGTGTCTGAGCCGTTGAATTGCGACTCTACTTTGTCTCTATACTGACACTTAGCTTGTTTGTTTGCCTTGCGGATGGTAAAGCTACACTGTTTGTATTCGGTCATGTTTCCTGTCACCTTGCCCTGATTAAAAGCAGTGGTTCGTGCGAATGCTGCCATCAATCCACCGTTTCTGGTTTGGGAATGATTTAATTGTTGCTGTGGGTATAACATCGCCGATGCACTTTCTATTGAACTTTCTCACCGAATCAGCGTATTCGTCAATGTTGTTGTTGGACGCAATGTGTAACATATCCTAATCCACATGATCGAAGCAGTCTTGAAGCGTGGAATCAGATTGGTCGGACCAGCGTTGAACAGACCTGAGCGCGGGAGCTTCCTGTTTTAGTCTCTGTCTCTAGGCTGGAAGCACTTTAGTGTCCTAAGTTTTCATAACTGTGACCTTAATTGCCTACCGTCTGTAAGCTGTTAGTGTCTTAACAACCGTTCCACAGGTGCATGTTCACTAACTGTTTATGGTTCATTGAACAAGCATGGGAAACAGTGTTTAAACACTTTACAATGTAGATCTGTGAAGTTATTTTAATTTTACGAATGAGCTTTGACAGACAGGGTCCTGAAAAAGAGACATGTATATGTAAACCCTTCTAATACAAATTGTTAGTATAATCCTAGGTTCAATTTGGATGTATCTTTTAATTTGCGCTAGTGCCTTAATCTTGATCATCCTAATTGGACATTGTGTGCAATAATTTGTTTTCAAATAGAGCGTTCTAAAAGGCAATGGGATAGCTTAATTAATAAGTCACATCGGGAGCTTCCATAGACTGTATAAAAACACTGTTTCTTTAAAAATTCTTGCTCGGGACCATCTGTTTGTACAGTGCTAAATGGTATGGACATTCCCTGATTTAATTAACATCTCGAAAACATGTTACAACCGTCATTTGAATTCCTATTCTACACAGGTCATAATGTTGTTAAGGCGTCTGCATGCTTCCCAGCCGAAACAGTTCGGAAGAGTTTGTGCATATATTATGACCACATTCTAATTTCAAGACAATCTAATCCATTCTTGTTTTCAGATCTGTCTCTCTCGTCTAACTGACTCACTGTTTTAGAATGCCACTCAGTGTCCTGTAGCCTGGCACTTAAAGGGCAACTCCACTGCTTTTCAACCTTATTTTAATTATCTCCAGCACAATACCAGTGTCAACGGCGCATTTCTAAGTTTTGTCGAAAGTAAATAACAAGTTAAAAAGTTCTACCTGATGACATCATCAAAAGTTCAAACATTTTAAAAACAGTGAGATTCGCGGTGATGTGGGGAGCAAGGTTTTTTATTGTACCCTGTGATCTCACAGAGTAGCATTTTTTTAGGACCTTTCTTCTTATCTTTTTAACCCCAGTGTCACGACTTCCACAGAAGTCGGCTCCTCTCCTTGTTCGGGCGGCGTTCGGCGGTCGACGTCACCAGCCTTCTAGCCATCGCTGCTCCAATTTTCATTGTTCCATTTGTTTTGTTTTGTTCCCCGCACACCTGGTTTACATTCCCTAATCACATTGTATATATATATATTCCTCTGTTCCCCCCCCCCCCCCCCATGTCCTTGTGTGGAATTGTTTTGTTTCATGTTCAGTGCGACGCGCCAGGCTGGTTATTTCCCCCCATGGGGATTCTTGTTTAACCCATAGGAGGTTTGATTATTAACGGTAGTTTTGTGACTGCAGTTTGCACATTTCACAGGTTTGATGCAGTAGCGACCGTTTGTTGTGCTTCTGCCCAAATAAAGAGTGCGCCTGATCACAACTCTCTGCTCTCCTGCACCTGACTTTAACACCAGCAGCGCATACGCTGACACCCAGATCATAGAAACATGCTGTTTTCACATAGGGGAGAATGAGGTAAATTGAGCCAAAGGGGTAAGTTGAGTCACTCTTGTTTCTTGAAAACCAAACACAATTATTAATTTGATCAAATATTGAGAAAGAAACCACACAGAAAAAGTGGGAAGCAAGTTAAGTCAAATTAATGTGAATGTTTTAAAAGCAAAATAGAGAATTGTAAGATAGTTCTATTGTCGTGGAAATTTCCTCTATTTACCAAATCAAGGGAGCAAACCACACACACAAGTCAGAGTTAGTTATAAAAGTCCATCTTTAATTATATGAGCTCTATCACAACCCTGTGACTCTCAGATAAATTCAGTGTCTCTCAGTGAATTCTCTGAGAGCCCCCTTACAATGCAACTGAGTTCCTTTAATAGCAA
This sequence comes from Oncorhynchus mykiss, assembly GCF_013265735.2. Classification (NCBI taxonomy): domain Eukaryota; kingdom Metazoa; phylum Chordata; class Actinopteri; order Salmoniformes; family Salmonidae; genus Oncorhynchus; species Oncorhynchus mykiss. Next base: position 28,293,107 of record NC_048589.1, read on the forward strand.
AGACACACATAGTCAGACAGCATAGACATAACTCATCGTTCAGCTTTGTCTCCTTTCCCAAACCCAGAACCATAAACCAATCCTCCATTACAACAGGCATATATCAAATTGTCATTTAGATACAACCCACTCTAAATACAAACTCCTGGACAAACTCACGGAGAGGAGGGTGAGGCTATAGGTTAAGATAGAAACAACATAAGAGGGAGCATAGAATGATTCCAGACACTGCAACCTTCCTTTCCCCACTATGGGAAAGGTAGAGAGTGAAAGATATGTTTACACATGATGACACTTTGACCTCTCCCCTCTCAGCGGCCCAGGCAACTTAGTTTTGACATAGAACAGATAACTGCAACCTCACCACAGAATTACACAAAAATACCATTCTGATGAGAATTAACTTACACACATTTGATGAATATAAAACATCTTACATATGTTACCAACAAATTCTGAATCTTCCCTAACACTATACATGAGTTGGGGTCTCTATAAGCTTAAATAGGAGGTCATAAATCTAGTATTAAGCGCATGCTTGTAGCTGTGTGGGCTAATCTAGTCAAAATGTTTGCCTTGGGGTAAGTTGACCCAATGGCCAAGGAGTAAGATATGGCAAGGTGAGCAAATTGAAGTGTTTTCTTTCCAGGTGTAATGCAAGACATTGGGATAACAATAGGGCCCGGCCTATGATACAAGTGTAAAAGAAAAAGTAAAAAGTTTTTGTCAGGTGTTAAGCCTGTGTTAAAAGATGCTTAAAATTATTAAAAGACAAAAAGTGATTGTGTTTGAGAAATAAAGATAGACATGGTTTTAAAAATGTAGTGGTAATATAATTCAGTACATAATTGTGTAGGCGTCAAAACGTAGAGACAACTTTTTTGGATAAGCTATGTTTACAAAACTGTAATGTTAACATGTATTCTGATTATTTACAGGAATAAACAACATAATATATTAAGATATATTTATTAGAAAGAATAATATATTTCCCTTGACAGAGTGATGTTGATTGTACAAATTTGGCTCAATTTACCCCAGTCTCCCCTATGTAGACACTGGGTTGGTGCTGGAGATTATGAAAATGAGGTTGAAAAGTGGCAGAATTGCCCTTTACGTCTCTGGTCAATAAGGAGGAGTGTCAGCCCCAGCAGCTGCATCAGAGGGTGGGAGTGTGTTGGGGTAACAGAGACATGCCTGACTAGGCATGGATCTGTCATTAGGGACAATGCCAGCAGGCAGTCTCTCATATCCAGCTGTTATGTCCCTCTCCCATTACACTGATTGACTAATGGCACCACATCCTCATTCCTGACAAGCATCACTAATCCCAGAGATGTTGGTGTCTCTCTGTGTGGACGATGGACACTGTGGAGATATCCCCCTCCCGGAGTGCAAAGAACCTTAGCTTGACCCTGGAAAACACCCTGTCCTTTTTCTGCATACATCAAAGCAGTGACTCACTCCTGCAGGTTCATGCTCTACAACATCGGTAGAGTATGACCCTACCTCACACAGGAAGCGGCACAGGTCCTAATCCAGACTCTTGTCTGGACAACTGCAACTCGCTGTTGGCGCGGCTACCTGCTTGTGCCATCAAACCCCTGCAAATTATCCAGAACGCTGCAGCCCGCCTGGTTTTCAACCATTCCAAGTTACCCCATGTCACCCCAGTTCTCTGCACACTCCACTGGCTTCCAGTTTAAGTTCACATCCACTACAAGACCATGGTACTTGCCTACTGGGCAGCAAGAGGAACTGCCCCTCCTACTTTCAGGCTATGCTAGAACCCTACACCCCAACACGAGTACTCCGCCACCTCTGGTCTCCTGGCCCAACCACCCCTTTGGGAGGACAGCTCCCACTCCCAGTGAAAGCTCTTCTCTGTTCTGGCACCACAATGATGGAACCATCTTCTCCCTGAAGCTAGGACAGCAGAGTCCCTGCCCATCTTCCAAAAACATCTGAAACCCTACGTCTTCAAATAGTATCTTAAATAATCCCACACCACTCAGTTCAATCATAACATCAGCTGTGGTCGATTTGACTGGACTAGGCAATGGCCCATCACATAGCTGGTCAAATCCAGGGAGTGTGGAGTATCCAACAGAATCCTAACCCATTACTGCACATGCTTGCCATACGTCAGTTTTGAGTGTGACATTCTGTTTACACCAAGGGACAGGTTTGTTACAAAACCAACGCAAGGACTGTTCACACTGTGCACTAGTGGTGGCTTATACGGGGGTACAAAACACTGCCTTGGTTATATTTGTCATATTCAGATGTACAAAGGGAGACAATACCCAATTTAAAATGACATGTGAATTAGAGAAAGTGGCATTACCTTCTCCAATCCTGCTGAGTTCAAACTCAAACTATTTGTCTTTCACTTCATCGTGTACAATGTAGATTCTAAAAAACATCCAACAGTACATTTTAGTAGCAACTTAATACTCAGTGTCTTGATTGGCTATTCATGAGAATTAACAAGTGTGGGTGTGTGTTCCTTTAATAAATCAAACAAAAAACATTTACTGTTTGGCCACCTCTTTTAACAACGCCCTGCAGGTCATATCTTTCATCTGTTCATAGAAATGACATACAAATTCAAAGTCAAACAACCAAGCAAGATCTTCCCTTGTCTTAAGAATCTGAACAACTTGGTGATAAAAAATCTGTAGTCGAATGTTGCTGCCTGATTGATGTAAAATTAAACAATACATTTTCAGTGAACAGTAGGGAATGGTTTCAATCAAATACATTTCAACAAGAGCAGCTTAACGAGCTCGTCTGGCAAAGATGGCCGCCTGAGGAGAAGCGAGTCAAATTTACCTGAGGAGAAAACCAGGCTAGAGTAATCATGTCCATATTAGGACAGTCACACTTTCTAGCGACACCAACTCCAAACTCTAAGTGACTGACAACTTCCATGGATGTGTGACTCTGTCCTAATATGGATACCGTACTTGTCCATGCAGCAGACAACCTAGCATGCTGTCTTATAGTATGCAGAGAGGGATAATTATGCATTTCTTATTTCTTTTGAATCAAACCTAAAATGAAAGCCAATTCAACACTCTCGGGTCTCTAGATGAAAACTGTGTTAATTTGGCTTTATCGACTACTATGCCCATACATTTCCCCTATTTATCCTACTACCCTCAGGAAATAGTCTCGATTAGTCATATCTACAAGGACAAGCTGTCCTGACAGCTGTAGTATAACTACATGCCAACTCAGCATTTATGAACGACATTATCCTTAAACTGACATAAATGCCTGTTTTCTATAGTCCCGTCAGCGTCATGTGAATTGATGCCAGATCGTTCCTCAACTGGTTAGTGAATAATCCTGGAGCTGAAGCCCCATCCAGGTGGTCTTCAGGGTCCCTCCAACAGGCCTGTTTATAGATCTAACTCAGAATTTCTACAGAGCCTGTAGTAATAGTCAAATAACCAATAATCAAGTCTTAAATTCCACTTGTTTTGGCACTGGAGTGCTAATGATTTTTTGGGGGGAACAAATACATTATTGAAAAGCAGCTTCTGGGTAAAATCCCCTGGAGTGTTGCTTGCATGACTGACACGCTTTAGTTTCCAGTGTGATGAAAATTGACGAGACCTCTCATGGTTGATGCATCCATTTCCTTATAGGACAGCTTGTAAGGAATGCTTTCCTATAGCTGACATGTTAACGATAATGTATCCCAGTGAATACATCACTGATGATTGGGAGATGGCCTTGTGTTGCTCTGGAACAAAAGTCTTCATCTTTGGTTTTGGGGGCAGTTACCACAGAATTAAAATAAATCATTAGCAGTTAGTGCTTACACCTAGCATTGTATAACCATCCTGACACATTGTAAGCTTGTGAGATAAGGATGGTTATTTGAGGTTAGCTAACACCCACACCTTAGTTTAAAAACTGAGAACAAATGTCCATTGCTGGTCATTATGGATAATTGAAACAGAGATTGAGTGTGATTTTAAGAACAAGCTAACCATAATGACTTAATGTCTGGTATGCATTTATTTGATTGTGAATACCTCAGGATGAATACATTCATGGTACTGTATAGTGAGAGATTTGGAAACAGGTTAAAGAAAAAAAACTATTTGCATTATTATTACACATCTATAAAGCCGTTGACTTTGGGGCGCACACGTTAAACTCTCCTGCTGTTATCTCTCTTATGGAGAGATTTCCTTTACTACCTTGTGTAGGGATGAATAGAAGTTCTCACTCCCATGGAGCTCCTGTATGGTCCTCCCACTTTCTCAGTAAATGGAAATGTACCGTCTGAAAGCCTAATGGCACTCTATTCCCTACAGGGCCTTCAGAAAGTATTCACACTCCTGGATTGTTTCCACATTTTGTTACAGCCTGAATTTAAAATGGATTAAATTGAGATTTTTTTTGTCACTGGCCTACACACAATACCCCATAACCCCCTACAGTCGACCAATGCACCGGTTTGTCAATCTAAGTTACATAACAAGTCAATGTGCCAACTTCTGTTTGGTAGTGTCCGAACCGTTTGGGCTACAATCTAATTGGACCCCACAGTGGAAAGGGGAGATTCTCGACCCCCGTCTGAAGGTAAACAGTACCATTTGAACTCGAGAGAGACAGAGACATTTTTTATATTCATTAGATTTTGAATTCAGGCTGTAACACAACAACATTTTGAAAAAGTCAAGGGGAATAAATACGTTCTTATGGCACTGTATATATTGCCCTGGTGAAAAGTAGTGCACTGTATAGGAAATAGGGGAAATAGGGTGTTATTTATTTATCACTGTACGTTATATGTAAATGAGTGTATTTCACCTTGAGGCAGTGATTCCAGTAGTAAAATTGTAATGATGGGACATTTATTGAATAACATCCTTTTTCTTGCCAGGCCTTTTATGTCAGAGCACGATGTAGTTGCAATGAAGGAGCACGTGCCTGGAATTTCTCCAGTGTATTATAGGTAGTTATAACTAGAGTGAGCCGAGCGGAAACCTCATTATGGAGAAGTTTATATTATGGAGAAGTTTATACCCGACAACGGATTGCTACGGATTATAAAACATTTAGTTCCGGCTGTGCAATTTCATTGGTCAACTTGCATTCAAGCTGTGCTAATAATTGCAGAATACCTAGCCTAATCACTGTGCACTAGACTACATGTATCAATACGCCTTTGTTCATAATGAGACCGTACACCTGCTTTTGAGGCAAAATGGATAGACTCAGGCAACATTAATGGATTTATTTACTAATCCAATGGTGAAAGTGCTATATCATACAATATATTCACTGGCACTAGCCCAAAACAAATATCCTCTGTATCAGGTTTAAAACTTCTTATGGCTTAGATCCCGCTAACAGGAAAATTCTAAAAACATAATTCGACTGTGACATTATAAGGTATTGTGTGTAAGCCAGTTTCACAAAATATCAATTTAATCCATTTTAAATTCAGGCTGTAACACAACCAAATCGATAAAAAGTCAAGGGGTGTGAATACTTTCTGAAGGCAATGTAGCTACAAAGAGAGTGAGCTATTTTGACACAGTGTTTCGGAAATATTTCTATGTGATTTAATCTGTTAGCCTACCTATCTTAAAGGTCACTGCACTAGCTACAAAAATATCTTAAGACTTAACCTCTCAACAGCCAGTGAAAGTGCAGGGCGCCAAATTCAAAACAACATAAATCTCATAATTAAAATTCCTCAAACATACAAGTATTTTACACCATTTTAAAGATAAACTTGTTGTTAATCGGACCACAGTGTCCGATTTCAAAAAGGCTTTACGATGAAAGCACACCAAACGACTATGTTAAGTCAGTACCTAGTCACAGATAAGCACAGCCATTTTTCCAGCCAGAGAGAGGAGTCACAAAAAGCAGAAATAGAGATAAAATGAATCACTAACCTTTGATGATCTTCATCAGATGACACTCATAGGACTTCATGTTACACAATACATATATTTTTTGTTCAATAAAGTTCATATTTATTTCCAAAAATCTCAGTTTACATTGGCGCGTTATGTTCAGTAATGCTTTGCTTCCAAAACATTGGTGATTTTGCAGACAGCCACATCAATTTACAGAAATACTAATCATAAATGTTGATGAAAATACAAGTGTTATGCATGGAACTTTAGATAAACTTCCCCTTAATGCAACCGCTGTGTCAGATTTAAAAAAAGCTTTACCGAAAAAGCACACCATGCAATAATGAGTATGGCGCTCAGATACATAAACAAGCCTGCCATGTTGTGGAGTCAACAGAAGTCAGAAATAGCATTATAAATATTCACTTACCTTTGATGATCTTCATTAGAATGCACTCCCAGGAATCCCAGTTCCACAATAAATGTTTGATTTGTTCGATAAAGTCCATAATTTATGTCCAAATACCTCCTTTTTGTTCAAGCCTTGAGTTCACAAATCCAAATTCACGACGCGCAGGCCAGACGAAAAGTACAGAAATTCCATTACAGTTCGTAGAAACATGTCAAACGATGTATAGAATAAATCATTAGGATGTTTTTAACATAAATCTTCAATGATGTTTCAACAGGAGAATTCCTTTGTCTTTAGAAATGCGATGGAACTCAGCGACCTCTCACGGGAGCACACCTGAATGAGCTCATGGCACTCTGCCAGACACCTGACTCATTCCCCTCTCCCTCACAGTAGAAGCTTCAAACAAGGTTCTAAAGCCTGTTGACATCTAGTGGAAGGCCGTAGGAAGTGCAATCGGACCAAATTTACACTATCTTGGATAGGCATTGAGTTGAAAAAATAACACAGTAGAAAAAAAGAAGAAAAAGTCTATATACATTGTGTGCAAAAGGCATGAGGAGGTAGGCGAATAATTACAATTTAGCAGATTAACACTGGAGTGATAAATGATCAGATGGTCATGTGCAGGTAGAGATACTGGTGTGCAAAAGAGCAGAAAAGTAAATAAATAAAAACAGTATGGGGATAGGGTAGGTAAATTGGGTGGGCTATTTACCGATGGACTATGTACAACTTCAGCGATCAGTTAGCTGCTCAGACAGCAGATGTTTAAAGTTGGCGAGGGAGATAAACATCATCAGAACATCTGGATTTGGGCAAAGGAGAAGGTGGGGAGACTTGGGCGAGCTGTTGGCCGAGGGGGGGGGGGGGGGGGGGGGGGGCGGAGCTGTGTGCCGAGGTTGGAGTAGCCAGGTGGAAGGCATGGCCAGCCGTTGAGAAATGCTTGTTGAAGTTTTCGATTATAATGGATTTATCAGTGGTGACCGTGTTACCTAGCCTCAGTGCAGTTTGGCAGCTGGGAGGAGGTGCTCTTGTTCTCCATGGACTTTACAGTGTCCCAGAACTTTTTGGAGGAAGAGCTACAGGATGCAAATTTCTGCTTGAAAAAGCTGGCCTTTGCTTTCCTGACTGACTGCGTGTATTGGTTCCTGACTTCCCTGAACAGTTGCATATCGCTGGGACTATTCGATGCTATTGCAGTCCGCCACAGGATGGTTTTGTGCTGCTCGAGGGCAGTCAGGTCTGGAGTGAACCAAGGGCTATATCTGTTCTTAGTTCTGCATTTTTTGAACGGAGCATGCTTATCTAAGATGGTGAGGAAGTTACTTTTAAAGAATGACCAGGCATCCTCAACTGACGGGATGAGGTCAATATCCTTCCAGGATACCTGGGCCAGGTCGATTAGAAAGGCCTGCTCGCAGAAGTGTTTTAGGGAGCGTTTAACAGTGATGAGGGGTGGTCGTTTGACTGCGGACCCGTAGCGGATACAGGCAATGAGGCAGTGATCGCTGAGATCCTGATTGAAGACAGCGGAGGTGTATTTGGAGGGCCAGTTGGTCAGGATAACGTCTATGAGGGTGCCCTTGTTTACAGATTTAGGGTTGTACCTGGTGGGTTCCTTGATGATTTGTGTGAGATTGAGGGCATCTAGTTTAGATTGTAGGACTGTTAAGCATATCCCAGTTTAGGTCACCTAACAGAAAAAACTCTGAAGCTAGATGGGAGGCGATCAATTCACAAATGGTGTCCAGGGCACAGCTGGGAGCTGAGAGGGGTCGGTAGCAGGCGGCAACAGTGAGAGACTTATTTCTGGGGAGAGTAATTTTAAAAATTAGTAGTTCGAACTGTTTGGGTATGGACCTGGAAAGTATGACATTACTTTGCAGGTTATCTCTGCAGTAGACTGCAACTCCGCCCACTTTGGCAGTTCTATCTTGACGGAAAATGTTATAGTTGGGTATGGAAATCTCCGAATTTTTGGTGGCCTTCCTAAGCCAGGATTCAGACACGGCAAGGACATCAGGGTTGGCAGAGTGTGCTAAAGCAGTGAGTAAAACAAACTTAGGGAGGAGGCTTTGATGTTGACATGCATGAAACCAAGGCTTTTTCGATCACAGAAGTCAACAAATGAGGGTGCTTGGGGACATGCAGGGCCTGGGTTTACCTCCACATCACCCGCGGAACAAAGGAGGAGTAGTATGAGGTTGCGGCTAAAGGCTATCAAAACTGTTCGCCTAGAGCGTTGGGGAGATTTCTGGGCATGGTAGAATATATTTAGGGCATAATGCGCAGACAAGGGTATGGTGGGGTGCGGGTACAGCGGAGGTAAGCCCAGGCACTGGGTGTTGATAAGAGAGGTTGTATCTCTGGACATGCTGGCTGTAATGGGTGAGGTCACCGCATGTGTGGGAGGTGGTACAAAGGAGGTATCAGAGGTATGAAGAGCGAACCTAGGGGCTCCATTGTAAACTAAAACAATGATAACTAACCTCAACAACAGTATACAAGGCATATTGACATTTGAGAGAGACATACAGCGAGGCATAAAGTAATATTAGGTGTTGATTGGGAGAGCTAGCTAAAACAACAGGTGAGACAACAACAGCTAACCAGCTAACACAACAACAGCAGGTAAAATGGTGATGACTAGGCAGAGAGGGTCGGATTAACTACACACAGAGCCTGAGTTCGCGGCTGGGGCCGACAGATAAAAAATAAATTAACATGATTAATGGACAGTCCAGCAGGCATCAGCTATGTAGGCAAGTCATCATAGTGTCCAGAGGGCAGCAGTAGATGGAACAGGGGAGCCGCCACTACGCTAGCACTCGGGCGACACGGCGTTTAAAGTTAGTAGTCCTCCATTGGAGGCCGGTTGAAGGCACAGCGGATGGAGTATTCGTTGGCAGACCAGTCATGGTGGTGTGGCGGGGGGGCGTGTCGACAGAGAATCCAAGCCAGATGGCGAAAGAGGTATTGTAGAATTTAGTTTGCTAGCCAGGAGATGCGCCTGGCTCACGGCTAACTGGTGCTAGCTTAGTGGCAGTGGCATTAGCCACTATAGCCAATCGGTAGCAGCGGTGAACCGGTGCCAAGGTCCAGAGTTTACAGCAAGGATCCGGTGGAGTATTGGGCTCTAGCCATGTATGAGTGGGGTTCGGGTGAACAGCTGAGTAGGCCGGGAGGTGGGCCTCAGGGATAGCTTCGGTACTGGATGCCACAGTGAGTGAGCTAGCTAGCTGCAAGCTAGCTGTGAAGATCAGAAGTAGTGGTCCAGGGATTACGGCAGGAATCTGGCGTTGTTGTGGAGAGACAGTCCGATACTGGTAGACTGGCGAGTATTATCCAGGCTAAGAACAGGGCTGGTATCTGTACAGAAGGTAAAAGCCGCTAGCTAACAATGACTAAATAGCTTGTAGCTAATTAGCTGGTTAGCTTCTGGAGGTTCTTGAATGTGTTCTAAAGTTTAAAAAAATAGCGATACCGTATGAGGCAGGTTACCGGAAGGTGTAATCGAATTAAAAATCGAAAAGAGTTGAAAATAAAAGAGTTGAAAATAAAGTTGAAAAATACAAAAGTACACGAGACACGAACAAAACACATCTTCACTGCTACGCCATCTTATGGAGTGGTGTAAAGTACTACTTTAGTACTTTTTGTGGGTATCTGTACTTTACTACTTACAGTGCCTTGCGAAAGTATTCGGCCCCCTTGAACTTTGCGACCTTTTGCCTCATTTCAGGCTTCAAACATAGAGATATAAAACTGTATTTTTTTGTGAAGAATCAACAACAAGTGGGACACAATCATGAAGTGGAACGACATTTATTGGATATTTCAAACTTTTTTAACAAATCAAAAACTGAAAAATTGGGCGTGCAAAATTATTCAGCCCCTTTACTTTCAGTGCAGCAAACTCTCTCCAGAAGTTCAGTGAGGATCTCTGAATGATCCAATGTTGACCTAAATGACTAATGATGATAAATACAATCCACCTGTGTGTAATCAAGTCTCCGTATAAATGCACCTGCACTGTGATAGTCTCAGAGGTCCGTTAAAAGCGCAGAGAGCATCATGAAGAACAAGGAACACACCAGGCAGGTCCGAGATACTGTTGTGAAGAAGTTTAAAGCCGGATTTGGATACAAAAAGATTTCCCAAGCTTTAAACATCCCAAGGAGCACTGTGCAAGCGATAATATTGAAATGGAAGGAGTATCAGACCACTGCAAATCTACCAAGACCTGGCTGTCCCTCTAAACTTTCAGCTCATACAAGGAGAAGACTGATCAGAGATGCAGCCAAGAGGCCCATGATCACTCTGGATGAACTGCAGAGATCTACAGCTGAGGTGGGAGACTCTGTCCATTGGACAACAATCAGTCGTATATTGCACAAATCTGGCCTTTATGGAAGAGTGGCAAGAAGAAAGCCATTTCTTAAAGATATCCATAAAAAGTGTTGTTTAAAGTTTGCCACAAGCCACCTGGGAGACACACCAAACATGTGGAAGAAGGTGCTCTGGTCAGATGAAACCAAAATTGAACTTTTTGGCAACAATGCAAAACGTTATGTTTGGCGTAAAAGCAACACAGCTGAACACACCATCCCCACTGTCAAACATGGTGGTGGCAGCATCATGGTTTGGGCCTGCTCTTCTTCAGCAGGGACAGGGAAGATGGTTAAAATTGATGGGAAGATGGATGGAGCCAAATACAGGACCATTCTGGAAGAATGATGCAGTCTGCAAAAGACCTGAGACTGGGATGGAGATTTGTCTTCCAACAAGACAATGATCCAAAACATAAAGCAAAATCTACAATGGAATGGTTCAAAAATAAACATATCCAGATGTTAGAATGGCCAAGTCAAAGTCCAGACCTGAATCCAATCGAGAATCTGTGGAAAGAACTGAAAACTGCTGTTCACAAATGCTCTCCATCCAACCTCATTAAGCTCGAGCTGTTTTGCAAGGAGGATTGGGAAAAAATGCAGTCTCTCGATGTGCAAAACTGATAGAGACATACCCCAAGCGACTTACAGCTGTAATTGTAGCAAAAGCCAAAGATGTGTTTGGGATGGACTCTACCTTTCTTAAAAACTACAAAGAGTCACTCATTGGCCCCATTACTAAGGTCACCAACACATATATTGGTCTCGATGTGTTTCCAAGGGTATGGAAGTCGGCCATAATAACGTCCATCTTTAAATCAGGTGACCCTGCTGACGTGAGTAACTACAGGCCCATTAGTATACTACCTGTGGTGTCAAAGGTTGTTGAAAAGTGTGTAGCAGAACAACTGATTGCCCACCTCAACATCAGCCCCTTCACATTACACTCCATGCAGTTTGGCTTCAGAGCGAAACACTCCACAGAAACGGCCAACTGCTTTCTTCTGGAAAATGTGAAGTCCAAGATGGACAAAGGGGGTGCTGTTGGGGCTGTGTTTCTGGACCTAAGGAAGGCTTTTGATACTGTTAACCATGAGATTCTCATCACAAAATTGTCCAAGTTCAACTTTTCCCCTGATGCCTTGAGATGGATGAAATCATACCTTGAAGGCAGAACTCAGTGTGTCAGAGCGAGCAATGAGCTGTCGCCCACTCGTAGCTATGATGTGGGCGTGCCCCAAGGGTCAATACTGGGGCCCCTCCTGTTCAGCCTGTACATTAATGATCTGCCTTCTGTCTGTACTGGGTCTGAAGTTCAAATGTATGCAGATGATACAGTGATATATGTGCATGCAAAGAGCAAACAACAAGCTGCACAAGAACTCACTACTGTAATGGTCCAGGTTACAAAGTGGCTCAGTGACTCGTGTTTGCATCTCAATGAGAAAAAAACTGTTTGCATGTTCTTCACAAAGAGGGCAACAGATGCTACTGAGCCAGATGTCTATGTGTCAGGGGAGAAGCTCCAGGTGGTATCCGATTTGAAGTACCTTGGCATCATACTTGATTCCAACCTCTCTTTTAAAAAGCATGTGAAAAAGGTAATTCAAATAACCAAATTCAACCTAGCTAATTTCCGATTCATACGAAATTGTTTGACTACAGAGGTAGCAAAACTGTACTTCAAATCTATGATACTCCCCCACTTAACATACTGCTTGACTAGTTGGGCCCAAGCTTGCTGTACAACATTAAAACCTATTCAGTCTGTCTACAAACAGGCTCTCAAAGTGCTTGATAGGAAGCCCAATAGCCATCCTCGTTGTCACATTCTTAGAAAGCATGAGCTTTAAATAAATCTGCATTCTCTGTGAGAGCTTCCCATGTCTGGAATACACTGCCATCAGACACACATATCACACTTTCACAAAATGTTTGAAGACATGGCTAAAGGTCAATCAGATTTGTGAACATGGTCCCTAGCTGTGTGTTGCTGCTTTCCATGTTGTCTGTTGTCTGTAGCTTGTGAGGTGTGGAAACACTTTGTTGCTTTTATGAATTTTGTCTTGCTGCTTTTTGTTTTATGTTGCTCTGTCTGTATACTACGTCTTGCTTGTCCTATGTTGCTCTGTCTGTATGTTATGTCTTGCTTGTCCTATGTTGCTATGTCTTGCTTGTTCTATGCTGCTATTGTCTATATTGTAATTGTTTTTAATAACCTGCCCAGGGACTGCGGTTGAAAATTAGCCGGCTGGCTAAAACCGGCACTTTTACTGAAACGTTGATTCATGTGCACTGTCCCTGTAAAAATAAAAAATAAACTCAAACTCAAAAGGTGGCGCTACAAAGTATTAACTTAAGGGGTCTGAATAATTTTGCACGCCCAATTTTTCAGTGTTTGATTTGTTAAAAAAGTTTGAAATATCCAATAAATGTCGTTCCACTTCATGATTGTGTCCCACTTGTTGTTGATTCTTCACAAAAAATACAGTTTTATATCTTTATGTTTGAAGCCTGAAATGTGGCAAAAGGTCGCAAAGTTCAAGGGGGCCGAATACTTTCGCAGGCACTGTATATTTGACTACTTTTACTTTTACTACATTCCTAAAGAAAATAATGTATTTTTTACTCCATACATTTTCCCTGACACCCCAAAGTAATCGTGACATTATGAATGGTTAGCAGGACAGGAAAATGGTCCAATTCATGCACTTATCAAGAGAACATCCCTGGTCATCCCTACTGACACTGATCTGGCGGACTCACTAAACACACATGCTTCGTTTTTTAATTATGTCTGAGTATTGGATTGTGCCCCTGGCTTTCCGTAAACTAAAAGAACGAGAAAATTGTGCCGTCTGATTTGCTCGATATAAGGAATCTGAAATTATCTATACTTTTACATTTGATACTTAAGTATCAAAAGTAAATGTAATGCTAAAATATACTTAAGTATATTTAAAACCAAATACTTTTAGACTTTTACTCAAGTAGTATTTTACTGGGTGACTTTTACTCTTTCTCAAGTATGAAAACTGGGTACTTTTTCCACCACTGCACTTATGCATTTAAACGTGTGAAAGCAACAGCAAACATATCAACAAGAGAACAAAGCAATATCCACTGGCAGGAGTTGAGAGAGCAAGTGGAGAGTGCGCCAATGGTTCGTCTTCACCAAAGTAATAATTCATTTGAAAAACAAATTCCAAATACAAGCTTTATAGGTAAATTATGAATTTCAAGCTAATTTTGACATATCAAAAGACAAGTATGGCTATGCTTGTAATTGTTGCTTGATGCCCTGTTGCTTTGTGAGCTTGCAAAGTAAACAATTCATATTCTTATATGCATATTTATTTATTATGGCAATCCTATCTCCCTGTTATGTTTGCGCTGCAAAGCACATTTAAGATCAGAATTTGAACAACCAAACTGTTAAATTGGGCACTTTCTTAGAAAATATATCTGAGGTTGTAATGGCCGTTGTTGGTGGAAGAAGAGGAGGACCAATGCGCAGCGTGGGAAGTGTCCATATTGATCATTTATTATCATGAAAACAAAATAACGAGAACAAAATGAAAACAGGCTGTCCAAGTATGGTTCTCAATCAGGGACAACGATTGACAGGTGCCTCTGATTGAGAACCATACCAGGCCAAACACAGAAATACCAAATCATAGAAAAAGGTACATAGACAACCCACCCAACTCACGCCCTGACCATAATAAAACAAAGACATAACAAAAGAACTAAGGTCAGAACGTGACAGAGGGATCATTTAGCTATTTCATTTAGGTATAAATAAATATTTACTTAAAAAAAATATATTGAATTTGGCTTTTACTATTATAGCCCAAGAAAATACAGTCAAAAAATAAATCATAATGAACAAGGTTCTGAATTGTCTGTCCTATAACTAGGATATATAAAAAAGCTCAGGAACTATATATATACTTCCATTCATTTTTAAAAACCGGTACCGGTTTCCTTCAGACAAGTCCTGTGGCACTTGTGGGGCCGTAGAGCAAAACTGAGATTTCCACAGTGGGGTCACATTAGTTTGTAGCCCAAATGGTTTGGATGCTACAAACAGAAGTTGGCACATCGATTGTACCGATTTCAGACGAGTCACCTGACACTTGTAGACCACCATCGTCTTCGTGAGAGTCTCATAATAGTTTGTAGGTCAGACGTTTTTGTGAGAAGAGCGATTGTTGGGATGTCTCATGGTCTGACAAACACCATCTAACTCTGCAGAAGTGCAACTATAGGCGGATGCGGTGAATTGAGACGCATCCAATGCAAAAAACAAATATCTCTAGCTTTGACATATTTCTATGGGGATTTTTGCATTATGTTACTCAGATTGACGCACCGGTGCATCAATCGACTCTAGGGAGTTATGAGGTATTGTGTTTAGGTCAGTGACAAAAAATCTCCATTTAAACCATTTTAAATTCAGGATAAAACACAACAAAATGTGGAAAACAAGTGACATCAATAAGGGATCATAGCCTTCACCTGGACTCACCTATGTCATGGAAATAGCAGGTGTTCTTATGTTTTGTACACTCAGTGCATATTATACATTTAAAAAGCCCTTTAGTTATGGCCTAGTTATCCTCAACATTATGGTCTGAAACTATTGGCTCAAGGATCACATCAAACCTGCAAGTCACAATAAGATATTTTGTGAAGAAATGAGTAATCCTCGGAGACTCTGTGGCACAAAATGAGTGACAAAATGTAAAACAACCTGGCCAGATAATTTCAAGTAATCAGTCTCAAGTCAAAGTTGAGTCCCGAGTCTTGATACTCGAAGTCCAAGTCAAGTCTCAAGTCATCAGATTTGACTCGAGTCCACAACCCTGTTATTTAGTTTGATTTCTTTGGAGGAGTGGGTGAGTACTACAGGCTGATGCTGCCACTGAAACAGATTGAAGAGAGATCAAAAGTAAGAAAATTGGCAAACTTTCCATTCATGCCTCCTTGGAAAATTCAATCAATACAGACAATGAAATACTGCTTACAGACACCACGAAACACATGTTCCAGTCAATACTTTTATCTCATTTTACCCAGCCTATTGTCATCTAATAATACTAATACTGCATCTACTGCCTCATCCACCTATTACTGCCATCCATCACAACCTGCAGCACAATAATCTATTCATCACTCTATTCACTCTGCTATTTTGATCTACTATTTTGATCCATGCTTTTCCATTTCTACCATCTTTATGATGCAGAATCACCCTGGACTCTGGACCTGTATTATTCCTCTACAAACCATCTTTTGTAAATCCTATTTCGTAATGCTCCTATTGTAACAATCAGACTGTTTGTAGCCCACCACTTATCCTCTGTTGTGCTTTTATGTTTTAGGTTATGTAACACATGTACCATTGCTATGGCTGTGCTGCGGTCAAACGCGTATCATGTGTATTATTGACTTAATTAAACAGACCATTTGCTTTAAACAATAATTTCATGTAATCTTCCCAGTGTAACCTTTTATTTAACCTTTATTTTATTAAGGAATCAAACTGAGACAAAGGTAACTTTTACAGATGAGCCCTGAATGACAGAAATAACAGAAATACAGTCTCCTACAGTATCACAAGCCTGGAACCTGAGGCTCTCTTCAGCCTCCTCTCATTGATCTTTAAATCATTCTGCCAGAGAGTAATCACACATTTTATTTCTAGCCTAACTCTGATTTGGGCTGCTTGTATCAAGCATCTGTGACATATTACCATAGCCAGATTGCATCTTCGGTCCGAAGTCTGGAAAGATAGCACTTGGCTATTAGCACTAATTAGCCAGCCAGTGCTAGCTCGCTAAACTGCCTACTTCATCAGTGCGGAGGAAAATTCAGAAGCAATGACAGAACCAAGCCACAGACAAAGATATTCTAGGTCATGAAACTGTTAAAGGGCAAGTATTTAGTGTTGTCCTACTCCTACATAGTTTTATTGTAATTTTATGATTTAACGTCTATTGACTTTAGTGATGAGCAAAACCCGGAAATTGCTTCTCCGTGACATTTTCAAGTACGAACCCTGAGATGACTAATACAAAAATTAAGGACAGTCATTTTCAGCTATCTACAGTATATGACTGTAGTTTTCTGATCACATTGGAACTCCCTGCTACATGTTAGACTGGTTGCATTGAAATTAAATGTTATTTTCACCTTACCGTGAAATGCTTACTTACAAGCCTTTAAACAACAATACAATTTTAAGAAAATAGAGTTAAGAAAATATTTACCAAATAAACTAAAGTAAAATAAAAAAAGGTTATTTGTACAGTTGAAGTCGGAAGTTTACATATACTTAGGTTGGAGTCATTTAAAGCACATTTTTCAACCACTCCACAAATTTCTTGTTAACAAACTATACTTTTGTCAAGTTGGTTAGGACATCTACTTTGTGCATGACACAAGTAATTTTTCAACAATTGTTTACAGACAAGTTATTTCACTTATAATTCACTGTATCACAATTCCAGTGGGTCAGAGGTTAACATACACTAAGTTGATTGTGCATTTAAACAGCTTGGAAAATTCCAGAAAATTATGTCATTGCTTTAGAAGCTTCCGATAGGCTAAATGACATCACTTGAGTCATTTGGAGGTGTACCTGTGGATGAAGTTCAAGGCCTATCTTCAAACTCAGTGCCTCTTTGCTTGACATCTTGGGAAAATCAAAATAAATCAGCCAAGACCTCAGAAAATAAATTGTAGACCTCCACAAGTCTGGTTCATCCTTTGGAGCAATGTCCAAACACCTGAAGTTACCACGTTCATCTGTACAAACAATAGTATGCCAGTATAAACACCATGGGACCACGCAGCTGTCATTCCACTCAGGAAGGAGACGCGTTCTGTCTCCTAGAGATGAACGTACTTTGGTGCGAAAAGTGTAAATCAATCCCAGAAAAACAGCAATGGACCTTGTGAAGATTCTGGAGGAAACAGGTACAAAAGTATCTATATCCACAGTAAAACGAGTCCTATATCAACATAACCTGAAAGGCCGCTCAGCAAGGAAGAAGCCACTCCTCCAAAACCTTTTTGGAAAAATGTTCTCTGGTCTGAGGAAACAAAAATAGAACTGTTTGGCCATAATGACCGTCGTTATGTTTGGAGGAAAAAGGGGGAGGCTTGCAAGCCGAAGAACGCTGTCCCAACCGTGAAGCACAGGGGTGACAGCATCATGTTGTGGGGGTGCTTTACTGCAGGAGGGACTGATGCACTTCACAAAATAGATGACATCATGAGGCAGGAAAATTATGTGGATATATTGAAGCAACATCTCAAGACATCCGTCAGGAAGTTAAAGCTTGGACGCAAATGGGTCTTACAAATGAACAATGACCCCAAGCATATTTCCAAAGTTTTGGCAAAATGGCTTAAGGACAGAAAAGTCAAGGTATTGGAGTGGCCATCACAAAGCCCTTACCTCAATCCTATAGAACATTTGTGCGCAGAACTGAAAAAGCGTGTGCGAGCAAGGAGGCCTACAAACCTGACTCAGTTACACCAGCTCTGTCAAGAGGATTTGGCCAAAATTCACCCAACTTATTGTGGGAAGCTTGTGGAAGGCTACCAGAAACGTTTGACCCAAGTTAAACAATTTGTAGGCAATGCTACAAAATACTAATTGAGTGCATGTAAACTTCTGACTGGGAATGTGTTGAAAGAAATAAAAGCCAAAATAAATAATTCTCTCAACTATTATTGTGACGATCCTAACTGACCTAAAACAGAACATTTTTACTGGGATTAAATGTCAGGAATTGTGTATTTGGCTAAGGTGTATGTAAACTCCCGACTTCAACTGTATGAGCCTTTTGGACCGAGACTTGGCGCTCCGGTACCGTGCGGTTAAAGAGAGAACAGTCTACGACTTGGGTGACTGGAGTCTTTGACAGTTTTTTTCTTTGACCTCGCCTAGTATATAAGTTCTGGATGGCAGGAAGCTTGGCCCCAGTGATGTACTTGGGCAGTACGCACTACCCTCTGTAGCGCCTTATGGTCAGATGCCGAGTAGTTGACATACCAGGCGGTGATGCAACCGGTCAGGATGCTCTTGATGGTGCAGCTGTATAACTTTTTGAGGATCTGGGGACCCATGCCAAATCTTTTCAGTCTCCTGAGGGGAAAAAGGCATTGTCGTGCCCTCTTCACAACTTTCTTGGTGTGTCTGAACCATAATAGTTTGCTCTCATGCAAACTTCAGCATCACTTGTCTCAAAGCAAGCATAAAACCCTTGGCGAATAACATTTGTAAATATTTTAAATAGATATAGAATTATATTTAGTCAGTTAAGGGAGATTTGGTTTTGTAGTAATTTGCCTGTATAGTTCAAAATAAATGCTCTAACAGGCCTAAATGTTGTTTGGACAATTTTCTTAAACATTCACTAAGATTAAACTCTGCTGTTATTGTTGCAAACACTATTATTTTGGATGTAGTAGTCAGGCTATCAAGCATGCTAGCTAACTATCAGATACAGTAACTTATGGTTAGCATTCGTTAGTATCTAAATACTTTTTTTGGTGTAATGCAGTTGATTGGTGACACTAGCTAGGTTTCCATCCAATTTGCGACAGATTTTCATGCTAATATTAAAAAATCTGCATAAAACAATATGCACATTTTCCCACCAGAGCTGTGCTTCCATCAAACATACTTTTTGAGCAGAAAAGGCTGATGTTGTAGTGCACATAAAAATAACTTTCAATTCAAATGTACCAAATGAAAAATACAAATTACCACCTAGAGTCGATGTCCGCACCCCACGAGGATATCTAATTAGCATAATACAAAAATGTCCATACAAATCTGTAATTTTTTGCTAGACATATCTGTAAATTTGCATTTGATATGTGTCAATCCACCTCATCCACTGTTGTCGCACTTCTGCATCTAGAGTGAAAGGTGATAGAGCTAGAGCAGTGTTTGCCAGACCATTAGACATCCCGAAAATCACTTCTCACATAATCATCTGTAGCGTCTGAACGGTTTGGCATACAAACTATTATACTACCCTTAAAGGAAAGATGAAACTCTCGCGAACACAATGGGTTTCTCCGTTTTGCTCTACAACCCCCACAAGTGTCTTGGGACTAATCTGAAGTCGGTAAAGCCGATCGACCAACTTCTGTAGTGTCCGAACAGTTTGGGCTACACACTAATTTGACCCCTCTGTGGAAAGGTGAGATTTTCACGAATGTGTGCGAAATAAAATAAACCATAATTTACACAACCCAAATGTAAAACATAAAACTTAATACAACAAACACATCTAGCACTTCAATAAGAACACACAGGACATCAATTTGGATGAAAGGGGGTAAGACAGCAGAGTTAAGTACCCTACATGGTATGTCGGTTGTTTTGCTCTAGGACGCCCACTGTCTTCACAAGACTAGTCTGATGGTCCCCCGGTACCATTTACATTTTTATGGAAGTATATACGTATCTGGTTAAATACATGTAAAAGACAACAGCAAATGTTTCCTGATCATTCTTACTGTATATGGGCTAATATCAGTAAGGCCTCCCAAAAATGTTCATCAAATAATTGTTTTATATATTTTCTTTATACTTCAAGGGGTCTTAAACTGTCAAATCAAATAGCAAAATGATCCTTGGTATGACCTTCTTAAAACAATTCCATATAGCTTATTGGAAAGGAGCATCAAGCTGATCACCTTATACATTCACCACCCTGTGAAGTTCATCGTAACTTATTTAATCTATAGCATAATAAATTGCATGCTTTTCCCAGTCGTAGTCGGAGGACCACACAACATAACTCCAAGTTTACTTTGATATGATGGTTATTAAATCAATATTTGCACATAAAGGCGTTTCCACCGTCATTTCTTGGATATTTAGTTTTACAGACTCAAAAAGATTCCACCTTGTCGAACAAACAAATTGTCTGTCGGCAGAATTTATGAAATTCCACTGCCGTTTCTGTCAGCCTGGTCGTGACTGTTTTAATGGGTTAGGTAATTCATCCACATCTAATGGTTTGATGGAAACGTGGTTACGGACATGAGCATATATTCAGCATGATATTCATGCAAGCATTACAAAACGATTAAACCCAAAAGTAAGGTGAAATGCACTCATAATTTATGACACAAGCTTTATCTGGGCTTGCAAGAATGCTAAGCTAACTGCAGACTGGGATGATCATTGCATCCGGGAGGTGAAATGGAACCTGTGGTTTGTAGTCAATCAATCAAATGTATTTATAAAGAAACCCAGCCTAAAACCCCAAACAGCAAGCAATGCAGGTATAGAAGCACGGTGGCTAGGAAAATCTCCCTAGAAAGGCCAGAACCTAGGAAGAAACCATGCTATTTTTTTTACCTTTATTTAACTAGGCAAGTCAGTTAAGAACAAATTCTTATTTTCAATGATGGCCTAGGAACAATGGGTTAACTGCCTGTTCAGGGGCAGAACGACAGATTTGTACCTTGTCAGCTCAGGGGTTTGAACTTGCAACCTTCCGGTTACTAGTCCAACACTCTAACCACCCTGCCACCCCTATGAGGGATGGCCAGTCCTCTTCTGGCTGTGCTGGGTGGAGATTATAACAGAACATGGCCAAGATGTTCAAATGTTCATAAATGACCAGCAGGGTCAAATAATAATAATCACAGTGGTTGTCGAAGGTGCAACAGGTCAGCACCTCAGGAGTAAATGTCAGTTGGCTTTTCATAGCCGATCATTCAGAATATCTCTACGGTTCCTGCTCTCTCTAGAGAGTTGAAAACAGCAGGTCTGGGACAGGGAGCACGTCCTGTGAATAGGCCAGGGTTCCATAGCCGCAGGCAGAACAGTTGAAACTGGAGCAGCAGCACGGCCAGGTGGACTGGGGACAGCTATGATTCATCACACCAGTTAGTCCTGAGGCATGGTCCTAGAGCTCAGATCCTCCGAGAGAGAGAAAGAAAGAAAGAGAGAAAAACAGAGAAATTAGAGAGAGCATACTTAAATTAACACAGGACACCGGATAAGACAGGAGAAATACTCCAGATATAACAGACTGACCCTAGCCCCCCGACACAAACTACTGCAGCATAAATACTGGAGGCTGAGACAGGAGGGGTCGGGACAATATCCCCGGGCAGGTCCAAACAGGCAGGCTATAACCCCACCCACTTTGCCAAAGCACAGCCACCACACCACTAGAGGGATATCTTCAACCACCAACTTACCATCCTGAGACAAGGCCGAGTATAGCCCACAAAGATCTCCGCCACAGCACAACCCAAGACGTCAAAATGTGTATCAAATCTTACACTAGTGCATATATGCTAACAGCATAATAACTGGTTATAAAATGGTGGAATTGTCCTTTAAATGTATTTTAGAAGAGTGAGTTGATCTCCCATTGATTAACCTATTATATGATTGACATGCTAAGGCAATAAAATGAAAACAGAGTCATGAACAGTAAATGTAAAGCATATGCACATGTTTACATAAATGGTAAGTTCCACTGACATGCATTTCACTGAACATGATTGTAAATAAAGCTTCTCTCTTTGGTGATTGCTGGTGATCATTGAACGCAAGTATTTGAGACTACTCTTCTATCAAAGGTTTGGTCATTCCTCACAATGGACGTCTTGACAAATAGGAATTCATACTTTCTTTCAGTTGAATAAGATGTAAATGAGCAGAATTTATTTGACTACTTACAATAGTCCAGATTGAGCTATTTATCTTGTGTACTTCTTTCTCCACTTTCCATTCTGAATGAAACCTTTCATCACAAAGGGTTGTGGAGGGGAGTCCTTTGTTGGATGTATTCTTTAGGAAGTATTTTCAAGTGTCGATCACGATGAAGACAGGAAGAGCCCTTTACAGCATGTTTCCTTTCAGAGAATAACATTTTCATACATTAAGCATTTAGCAAAAAATCAACTTAATAATTACATGAGGTAATGACGGTAAACAACAGTCCTGTCAAGAAGGAAGCTCTCAGTATCACCCCCCGCTCCTTATTTTATCCTATGAGCAATTAATTCAGATCACTTGCCAAGTGAAAGGACATTATGCAAAAATCTTGCAACTGCTGGTTTCAGGTAAGCAAGACCTCTCCTTGATTGTAACAATTATTCCGCCACATGCTTTGCATGACCTCCGCTGATATACTCATTAATCAGTGAACGGCAGCCAACAGAGGGAGGAGGGAGGGCTATCACGGGCTGGGCACCGACCCCTGGGTGGCAAAATGTGAGTCATACAGCCACAGCATCTCACAGCACAAACAGCCATAGCACAGCACAACCCACACAGCCATAGCACATTTCCATAGATGGATCCTTTCCAAGTTCCGAGTACGCACACACACACACGTACACACACGCTCAAGTACAGCTCCTTTGCAATGAAAGGAGTGTTATAGCATAGCAGCTGTGTCCATAATGACGGAGGGCAGAACAGATGAACTGTGACACACAAATAATATGTAAATGATAATGATCTACTTCTTTATTCAATTACCCACGTCCTACTTCTGAATAGTTGGCTAGTTAGCAAGCAACATTTTCTGTGACAAAAACTAAAGCTAAAACTTGCCTTTTGTGAACTAACACTCGCAGTTGCCCCCTCCCTATTAGCACTGGCTATTGATCACTACACTGAACAAAAATATAAACACAACATGCAACAGTTTCAAAGATATTACTGAGTTACAGTTCATATAAGGAAATCAGTCAATTTAAATACATTCATTAGGCCCTAATCTATGAGATTCACATGACTGGGAATACAGATATGAATCTGTTTCTCAAAAATACCTTTAAAAAAAGGTAGGGGCGTAGCTCAGGAAAGCAGTCAGTATCTGGTGCGACCACCATATGCATCATGCAGCATGACACATATCCTTCGCATAGAGGGGCTAATGCTGTTGATTGTGGCCTGTGAAATAGTGTCCCACTCTTCTTCAATAGCTGTGCGAAAACTCGGTACCAGAGGGACCTAGAGGAACCTCCCCAGCAAGGACCGGCAGTGTGCCTTCTGCGGCCACAGATGGTATATGGATCGGCCCCTCCTCCGGTCGCCCTAATTGCAGCATCTCGCAGCTCCATGGGTGTCGGAGCGGTGGTGTTGGCGGATGGAATCGGCAGACCCCGATCTGCACGTCCGCGGGTAGCCAGCAGGTTATACAACCTTATGGATATGTCCACCAGCTGGTCGAAGGTCAGAGTTGTGTACCTACAGGCCAACTCCTTACGGACGTCCTCATGCAAACTACAACGGTAGTGATTGATCAGGGCCCTGTCATTCCTGGCCGGCGGCCAGGTTCCGGAAGTCCAATGCGAACTCCTGTGCGCTCCTTGTCCCCTGCCTCAGGTGCACGAGACTTTCCTTGAGTTGGTCCTGCACCTCTCTTCCTTCCTCCCATATGGTGTTGGCCCAATCCAGGGCTTTCCCTGAGAGAAAGGAGACGAGGGCGGACACGCTCTCGCGGCCCGAAGGAGCCGGTCGCCAGGTAGAGCTCCAATTGGAGTAGCAAACCCTGACATCCCGTTGCCTTCCCATCGTACTCCCTCGGAAGGGTCAGGCTGTGGGTAACTGGTGCATGGAATCAGGCGCAGGAGAGCAGAGATGAGTGTACAAGGTAATTTATTCCACAAACAGCACCAGTATAAAACAAATACTAAAAGGTGCGTGAAATTATCATTCATTTGTAAATAACGGCCGTAATAACGAACCCAGCAAACAATACCAGCCATCAAGTAACGACCTGAACATTATATACAAACACGCACACAAACATGGGGGAAACAGAGGGTTAAATAATGAACATGTAATTGGGGAATAGAAACCAGGTGTGTAGAAAACAAAGACAAAATAAATGGAAAATGAAAAGTGGATCGCGATGGCTAGAAAGCCGGTGAAGTCGACCACCGAACGCCGCCCGAACATGCAGAGGGACCGACTTGACACTATTTCTAGTACTAAGTACACAAAACTTGAAAACCATATTTGGAGCCATGAATGTTATGTGCTAAAACAGAGTTCTGTCATTTTCTCAGTGGAAAATAAAGTTGCTTTGAAATAAGATCAGTAGAGCACGGGAACTCAGACTACCTTTGAGCCATGCTGAGTCATACAAAACATTATGAACACCGGCTCTTTCAATTACATAGACTGACAAGGTAAATGATGATCATTTTTCTGTCATTGTTTTTGATGGTGGGCCACTCTGGTAGGCCTATATTATGATCAAATAGCCACAGTAGCCAACTTGGCCACTGTTAAAACTGTAATTTAAAGCGGGTACAGCCTCAGTGTTCACAGTAAATGTATGCCGGAAGTTGCACCGAATTTTCACAATAAATAACATAACATTTGAGGGAACATTGGGTGGAACTCAATATTAGGAAGGTGTTCTGTGAAAGGTTACCAGCGATGGGGGTAAACATTTTGATCAAGAGAGACCTTTAACAGTAAATCTACAAATATGTATGTTACACTTATAAAGAAGGTTGTATTCATACATTGTTGAATAGAAAATATATCATATAAAATATTTAAATATATTGTTCAATATTGTTACTCGCGATTTTGATCAATGTATGCTGACATGTAAGACATGGCAATGGTGGTCTGTTAGATGAATTGATTCAATATCCATTACCTTAAGGGTTACTTATTTAAATGTAACTCAATGTAATTTAAAATGCAATCTATGTAATCCCCATAATACATATTTACAGTAGAAGAAGTCTACCACAGAAGGCTGCTGAGGGGAGAACGGCTCATAATAATGTCCGGAACAGAGCACATGGAAGGGCATCAAACACATGGAAACCATGTGTTTGATATATTTGATACCATTCCACTAATTCCACTCCAGCCATTAACACTAGCGTTTGCCACCAACGTCCTGTGAGGTCTACACTATATATACAAAAGTATTTGGACACACCTTCAAATAAGTGGAATTGGCAATATCAGTCGGTTAACATAAAATATACGCTTGTTTTACTCCAATCCTTGTAAACAAAGAAATTGTAAACAAACAGGATATCGCCTCAAAACATGGTTAAAACTATAATTTTATATCATGGATGGTCAATCCTTGCAACCACAGCTCTATGAATTGGATAGTGATTACATTTCTCCTGCTCCATCCCTCAGATTTTTACCGAAACAGGGTTGGGGAGTGTACTCTGTTTTTGTTTCTACTGCTGATTGCTTTAAATACCATTGCTATCGGGAAACCGGGCCCTGGATATTACTTCACAGACATGGGTATTTGCATTCAAGCAAAACATATGGATTCTCCCTTAAAGAGGGGAGAGGGGTGAATATCAACAGCTGCTTTACATTAAGCACATTCCAGTTCCTTTAAGTGACTCTCAAAGCACGTAAATTGGCTAAGTGAGCATTTGGAAATAAATAAAAGTATGGGGAAGTCCCACCAGAACATCTTCCAATTTTTCACTTGGTGATGGCTACTTCCCACTAAGGGGACCTACGCCTACGTCTTTTGGACGTCTTTTTTTGGTCGTGTCTGGACCGGGCGTGTTTTTTTGTGCGGTCTGGACCGGCCTTGATTTCAATGTCCACAGATGGGACTCCTTAAAAACATGCTACTTCAATACAAGTGACTTTTCGTAGCAGACTAGGAGAGCATTTTTGTTAACCCTAAACCTTTTCCTAACCATAACCTAATTATCCTAACCTGCTACGTTAATCCTCCTCACCTGCTGCGTTAGTTATCCTAACCTGCTGAATAAGCTCTCCTAACCTAACCTGCTGAATAACCTAACCTCCTAACCTGCTAACGTCTCATCGGATGTAGGTTTTTGGTCTGGTCCAGACCAAATCTAAACCAATCATAGAAGTCTATGTTTGGTTTAGATTTGGCCCAAACATAGACATCTAAGTTTCACAAGTTTCGATAGCACAATAGAGTAGAGTAGTGGTTCTCAAACCTCTCCCTGGGGACCCAAGGCCGTTCCATGTAATTCCAGAACTAGCACACCTGATTCAAGTTGTCAACTAATCTTTAAGATCTTGAATAACTAGTTCAGAGCTGCATTCAAATTGTGAAACATCTGGGGGTCCCTGAGGAGAGGTTTGAGAACCAGTGGTAGAGCACAGCAGAATCCATTACATTCCAATACAGTAAAAAAAAGTAGACAATATATTTTCAATCTTCTTTCAGAAGCAAAAATTGACCTGATTTCAATGTCTAGAAAATACATATTTTAAACTACCTGAAAGTACGTATTTTCACCTTTCATTCAGAACCTAAAATGAACCTAACTTCAATGTTTGGATTATACATGTTTTAAATGTCATTTTTCTTACTGGGTAAGGGTTCCGATTTTGGAGAGACACTGAAACACACTGAAAAGTAACTTGACACTGTTGATCAGTCAGTGCACATTTGGATTAAAATGTCATGAAGAAAATTGCATTGAGAGAAGAGGGTGTACTGAATTAATGCATCATAAAGCAAGGGCTGGAATTTGTTCTCGATGCTCGAACAGCGACGTGTCTGTCTCGTGTGTTGATCTAGCATGTGTAACATTACACTCACGACAATGCGCTACTTAGCTAACTGTTTCTTTGCAAGACAGTTCATTTTATCAGCTAGTCTTGGTTATGGAAATGTAGGCTCGCTAGCAGTGTTTGTGCTGAAACTTGACATCTAGCTGCACACGTCCCTAATCTAGCCACGTTCCTAATCTAGCCGTACTAGCTAGATTAGGTAGATTAGCTACCTGTGAACTTTACTTAGTTTTATGGATGAATATAGTTAGCTAGGCTATGTTGTCAACATTGAGTTGTGGTTGGTGGACAATCTATACAACTATGGCACAGTTATTTTGGCTGGTAGCTAAGGGCTAGTTGGCTAGCTAACTGGCTATAATGAAAGCCAAGTACATTACCTAGCTCATTTGTTTGTGCTCTGATTTAGTTTACTCAGATGACTTCAGCAATATAAAAAACTTACATAGCAAAATATACCTAACTTCCTAGCTTCCTTTGCTTGTAGCTTGCTTCTCATTTGACTGGTGTAAGCTAGCTAGCTACAGATGCTAGCCTACTATTAAGAAGCAGCTAACGGTGCTGTACCTCGAGAAGTCCTATATCTGCTGTTCCTGCTCTTATTCCATGTGGGAGGTAATTAAACAGGAGCACATGGTGGCGAGGAAGTGTCACCCATAGGGCCAGAGGCTGTTTAACCAGCCCAAAAGTCAGCTAGATACCTAAAACCTTATTGACCTCCCTGCTGTGATTCATGCAAGCTGAGTTATTAGCTAGAGAAGCTAAATCATAAAACCAATTGTGTCACTTAATTCAAAGTTGATAGGTATTATACATTATGATGCAGTGATAATGTATTATCATCTCATATTGAACCTAACTACATAACAACCATAGTCAGGATTCTTCAGGTTAACCGAAACCCTTCTGGATTCCAATGGTCTGCCCAAATCTGTTACGGTGCGTGAATGAGGACCCAAAAGCGAATCAACTTAAACAGAGCTTCTTTAATTACCAAACATAGGTAGGCTCAGATGGACCGGCAGATTCTGACAGGACAGGACAAGGTTACAGCAAACATGATGACAGTCTGGTTCAGGCATGAATGACACAAACAAACAAGAATCCGACAAGGACAGGAGCAGAAACAGAGAGAGATATAGGGACCTAATCAGAGGGAAAAAGGGAACAGGTGGGGAACGGGGTGAATGGGTAGTTAGAGGAGACAAGGGACAGCTGGGGGAAAGCGGGGGAGAAAAGGTAACCTAACACGAACAGCAGAGGGAGACAGGGTGAAGGGAAAGGACAGAGACAAGACAACATGACAGTACATGACAGTACCCCCCCACTCACCGAGCGCCTCCTGGCGCACTCGAGGAGGAAACCTGGCGGCAACGGAGGAAATCATCAATCAGCGCACGGTCCAGCACGTCCCGAGAGGGAACCCAACTCCTCTCCTCAGGACCGTACCCCTCCCAGTCAACTAGGTACTGATGACCACGGCCCCGAGGACGCATGTCCAAGATTTTACGGACCCTGTAGATAGGTGCGCCCTCGACAAGGATGGGGGGGGGGGGGGGGAAGACGAGCGGGGGCGCGAAGAACGGGCTTAACACAGGAGACATGGAAGACCGGGTGGACGCGACGAAGATATCGCGGGAGAAGAAGTCGCACTGCGACAGGATTAATGACCTGAGAGATACGGAATGGACCAATGAACCGCGGGGTCAACTTGCGAGAAGCCGTCTTAAGGGGAAGGTTCTGAGTGGAGAGCCAAACTCTCTGACCGCGACAATATCTAGGGCTCTTCGTTCTACGCTTATTAGCAGCTCTCACAGTCTGCGCCCTATAACGGCAAAGTGCAGACCTGACCCTCTTCCAGGTGCGCTCGCAACGTTGGACAAAAGCCTGAGCGGAGGGGACGCTGGACTCGGCGAACTGAGATGAGAACAACGGAGGCTGGTACCCGAGGCTACTCTGAAAAGGAGATAGCCCGGTCGCAGACGAAGGAAGCGAGTTGTGGGCGTATTCTGCCCAGGGGAGCTGTTCTGACCAAGACGCAGGGTTGCGAAAAGAAAGACTGCGTAAGATGCGACCAATAGTCTGATTGGCCCGTTCTGCTTGACCGTTAGACTGGGGGTGAAAGCCGGAAGAGAGACTGACGGAAGCCCCAATCAAACGGCAAAACTCCCTCCAAAATTGAGACGTGAATTGCGGACCTCTGTCCGAAACGACGTCTGACGGAAGGCCATGAATTCTGAAAACATTCTCGATGATGATTTGTGCCGTCTCTTTAGCAGAAGGAAGCTTAGCAAGGGGAATGAAATGAGCCGCCTTAGAGAACCTATCGACAACCGTAAGAATAACAGTCTTCCCCGCTGACGAAGGCAGTCCGGTGACAAAATCTAAGGCGATGTGAGACCACGGTCGAGAGGGAATAGGAAGCGGCCTGAGACGGCCGGCAGGAGGAGAGTTACCGGACTTAGTCTGCGCGCAGACCGAACAAGCAGCCACGAAACGACGCGTGTCATGCTCCCGGGTGGGCCACCAGAAACGCTGGCGAATGGAAGCAAGCGTACCCCGAACGCCAGGGTGGCCGGCTAACTTGGCAGAGTGAGCCCACTGAAGAACGGCCAGACGAGTAGGAACGGGAACGAAAAGAAGGTTCCTAGGACAAGCGCGCGGCGACGGAGTTTGAGAGAGTGCTTGCTTTACCTGCCTCTCAATTCCCCAGACAGTCAACCCGACAACACGCCCCTCAGGGAGAATCCCCTCGGGGTCAGTGGAGGCTACTGAAGAACTGAAGAGACGAGACAAAGCATCAGGCTTGGTGTTCTTAGAGCCCGGACGATAAGAAATCACGAACTCGAAACGAGCGAAAAACCTGGCTCCCTGCAGGATCTCGAAGGCTGAAGACATAAGAGGAAGCGGATAACGATTCTTCACTGTTATGTCATTCAGCCCTCGATAATCTATGCAGGGGCGCAGAGACCCGTCCTTCTTCTTGACAAAAAAAAACCCCGCTCCGGCGGGAGAGGAGGAGGGGACTATGGTACCGGCGTCAAGAGCTACAGACAAATAATCTTCGAGAGCCTTACGTTCGGGAGCCGACAGAGAGTATAGTCTACCCCGGGGGGGGGTGGTTCCCGGAAGGAGATCAATACTACAATCATACGACCGGTGTGGAGGAAGAGAGGTGGCCCTGGACCGACTGAACACCGTGCGCAGATCGTGATATTCCTCCGGCACCCCTGTCAAATCACCAGGCTCCTCCTGTGAAGAAGAGACAGAGGAAACAGGAGGGATAGCAGACATTAAACATTTCACATGACAAGAGACGTTCCAGGAGAGGATAGAATTACTAGACCAATTAATGGAAGGATTATGACAAACTAGCCAGGGATGGCCCAAAACAACAGGTGTAAAAGGTGAACGAAAAATTAAAAAAGAAATGGTTTCACTATGATTACCAGAAACAGTGAGGGTTAAAGGTAGCGTCTCACGCTGAATCCTGGGGAGAGGACTACCATCCAGGGCGAACAAGGCCGTGGGCTCCTTTAACTGTCTGAGAGGAATGTCATGTTCCCGAGCCCAGGTCTCGTCCATAAAACAGCCCTCCGCCCCAGAGTCTATTAAGGCACTGCAGGAAGCTGACGAACCGGTCCAGCGTAGATGGACCGACAAGGTAGTGCAGGATCTTGAAGGAGAGACAGGAGTAGTAGCGCTCACCAGTAGCCCTCCGCTTACTGACGAGCTCTGGCCTTTTACTGGACATGAAGTGACAAAATGACCAGCGGAACCGCAATAGAGACAGAGGCGGTTGGTGATTCTCCGTTCCCTCTCCTTAGTCGAGATGCGGATACCTCCCAGCTGCATGGGCTCAGCACCCGAGCCGGCAGAGGAAGATGGTAGTGATGCGGAGAGGGAGGCGACGGAGAGCGCGAGCTCCTTTCCACGAGCTCGGTGACGAAGATCAACCCGTCGCTCAATGCGAATAGCGAGTTCAATCAAGGAATCCACGCTGGAAGGAACCTCCCGGGAGAGAATCTCATCCTTTACCTCTGCGCGGAAACCCTCCAGAAGACGAGCGAGCAAGGCCGGCTCGTTCCAGCCACTGGAGACAGCAAGAGTGCGAAACTCAATAGAGTAGTCTGTTATGGATCGATTGCCTTGACATAGGGAAGACAGGGCCCTGGAAGCCTCCTCCCCAAAAACAGATCGATCAAAAACCCGTATCATCTCCTCCTTAAAGTCTTGATACTGGTTAATACACTCAGCCCTTGCCTCCCAGATTGCCGTGCCCCACTCACGAGCCCGTCCAATAAGGAGAGATATGACGTAGGCGACACGAGCAGTGCTCCTGGAGTAAGTGTTGGGCTGGAGAGAAAACACAATATCACACTGGGTGAGGAACGAGCGGCATTCAGTGGGCTCCCCAGAGTAACACGGCGGGTTATTGATTCTGGGCTCCGGAGATTCGAAAGCCCTGGAAGTGGCCGGTGGATCGAGGCGGAGATGGTGAACCTGTTCTGTGAGGTTGGAGACTTGGGTGGCCAGGGTCTCAACGGCATGTCGAGCAGCAGACAATTCCTGCTTGTGTCTGCCTAGCATCGCTCCCTGGATCTCGACGGCTGAGTGGAGAGGATCCGAAGTCGCTGGGTCCATTCTTGGTCGGATTCTTCTGTTACGGTGCGTGAATGAGGACCCAAAAGCGAATCAACTTAAACAGAGCTTCTTTAATTACCAAACATAGGTAGGCTCAGATGGACCGGCAGATTCTGACAGGACAGGACAAGGTTACAGCAAACATGATGACAGTCTGGTTCAGGCATGAATGACACAAACAAACAAGAATCCGACAAGGACAGGAGCAGAAACAGAGAGAGATATAGGGACCTAATCAGAGGGAAAAAGGGAACAGGTGGGGAACGGGGTGAATGGGTAGTTAGAGGAGACAAGGGACAGCTGGGGGAAAGCGGGGGAGAAAAGGTAACCTAACACGACCAGCAGAGGGAGACAGGGTGAAGGGAAAGGACAGAGACAAGACAACATGACAGTACATGACAAAATCTATCATAATCTTAAACAGTGGCTGTGTTTGATTAAATCTGGATTATTCTAGACAAGAGAAAACCTTTGTCCTGATCATGTTCCCTGTGTTTCTCTGAGATCAGTTTGTCAGTGTGCGAGACAGGTTACGTAAGAACAGGACTTCGAATCCTAACTTGCACACATAACTTGAATTATAGCACAAATCTCCAATCTTACAAATCCTACACACGTTATCTCAAGGAAATTGTTCCGTGTCTGTGCGTCAGGTGAATAATATACAGCATATGCATATAGTCAAATAGACCTCCTGTTTCAATTACTGTGGGACCTTTGTTCTGAGAGATCATTGTCTCTCAGCACTCAGGGCTTCATCAGCATGCAGCTCCTCCATGGATCCACAGGGTTAGCTGCTTCTCCGAACATCATTAAAAATAGTTCAGAC
This sequence comes from Oncorhynchus mykiss, assembly GCF_013265735.2. NCBI lineage: Eukaryota > Metazoa > Chordata > Actinopteri > Salmoniformes > Salmonidae > Oncorhynchus > Oncorhynchus mykiss. Next base: position 28,325,850 of record NC_048589.1, read on the forward strand.
TGTTGCTTCGCCGACTACATAGACTGATTCAATTAGCTCCGTGGATCTGAGAGACAGAGGCCAACCAGGTGTATGAGAGAGAGAAAAGGGGAAGGTGGTGGTTCTCCACTTTAGTATGGCTCTCTGGCTGGTTCTGGTTCTTTCTGGTCTGGGTTATGCCTGCAGGCTCTGGAAGGTTTCCTCTTCAGCTACCTCTCTGTGGCTCCCAGACAGACAAGACAAGGACCTGACCTGGGGAATTGCAAAGAACTGTGTGTGTGTGTGTGTGTGTGTGTGTGTGTGTGTATGAATAGAAAGATCTGTATGGTTCAAGCCAGGCCTCTGAAGTAAAATATAGTGAAAAATAATAGAAAGTTGTCCAGAGAGAGAGAGAAGGGAAAGACAGAATCACTAAAGAGCTAATTTCAGCCGGCCCAAGTTCACGTGGCCCAGTTTGTTTGGATCATAAGCCTGCTTCCCTAATTAATCACATTTTAATTAATGAGTGTGTAACAGACGAAACAGCAGCAGCACTCCACACTGCAGAGTCATCCAGCTATGAATAATCGCCTGAGCATTTACACACACTGACACACACACTGACACACACACCCACGCACGCACGCACACACAAACATGCAAAGGTGCATACACACCCATACACCCATTGATACTCAGAGATGCACTACATAGCAAAGGTGACAGGTAATTTTACTGTCCCCTGAGAATCTAATTGATTATCTCCCAGTTCGTTGATGAGCACTACATGCATTGAACAAGACTAGTGAAGAGCTGCAATATGCTGTACTTCAGAGGGCTGCTGCACATTCTGATGGAGCTAAGCTACTCTGTCGGTTAATTAATCACACAGACACATTAAGTGTGAAGACAACACTGATACTTAGGAATCAACCAAGAGAAAAAAGAGTGGGGAGTGGCATCCTTTTAAACACAACCCTGAATAATAGATGAATAGGCTCTCCATCTTCTCTTTCCCTCTGTCTATAGTTCAATCACTATCTGTTCAAAGATACAAATAAAATTGTATTCGTCACATGCGCCGAATACAACAGGTATAGATAGATCTTACAGTGAAATGCTTACTTACAAGCCCTTAATCAACAATGCAGTTTTTTTTAAGTGTTAAGAAAGTATTTACTAAAATATTGAAAAATACCAAAACAAAGCAATGTACAATAAGTAGAGGGAATTTTCTTTGGGAGAGGACAAGGTACAGTTTGCTACCACACCAGGGAATACAGGGAATACTGCAGGACTTAACTTTGTGGTCTGAAATGCATTTAAGTGAAGATACCACTGGAGAGTCCACTGTCCTGCAGTCCTGCGGTGCCCTTACAAACCTTGCTCTTTTCTCTCTTCTCCCTACTGTGACTCTTGAATTAAACATGTGTGGGAAATCACCTGGCAATTTGCTTCTGGTGCTGGAATGTGAGCCGCCACCAACCAAACACTAAATTTCACCCCAAAATGACTCTGGGAGGCAGGTGGCTGCGTTGGTTGCATCGGACACAGCCAGTGAGACACATTATTCAATTATTCATTGGGCCCAGATGAGTTTAGTCTCTTGTTAGGCAGATTGGTGGCGGTGGTATTTGTCCTCATGCTGTACATCCCGCTGATTTGGGATAAGCCACTTTCCCCTCAGTAAAAAACGCTGCTTCAACATCTTTCAACGGTTTTTATTAGTTTCCCCCTGACAGGTACATGGCTCTCTCTCTCTCTCGCTATCTCTTGCTCCAACTTCTGCAGATGACAATCTATCTTGCAAATAAAAATGAGACTACTGTACTGCTAAATGATCTTCCTTCAGTTCAAAGGAAAATTCAAGAAAAAATTTAAAACATTAACGCCTAATGCCACCTGGTGAGATCCATGGCACAATAAATTAGGGAAGTTCTCTTTTCCAGGCACATTGTCGTCATCAGGCAGGAGCCTTTCTACTTCTTTATTGTAGCCTGTGGACACCATGCACAGTCTGAGCAGGGAAAAACGTTGACACTTAACCAGCCTCCAATGTCCTCTCAAGGTGAAATCTCATGTGGTGCTGCAGGAATGCTCTCTGTCTCTCTCTCACATGCACACACACACACACACAATGTGAACTTGGACGGAAGTTCTTATCGTCAGGGAGATTCTATTATCTTTTTGCCTGACAAAATACCAGTTATGAGAATGTCAGGTAGGCTAGTGTTTAAGAGCTTTGGGCCAGTAACCAAAAGGTTGCTGGTTCGCATCCCATAGCCAACTAGGTGAAAAAAAATCTGTCGGTGCCCTTAAGCAAGGTACTTAAACCCTTAACCCTCCAGTGAGTCGCTCTGGATAAGAGTGTCTGCTCAATGACTAAAATGTCAAATCTAATGAAGAAATAAGTGTCTCCTTTGAACTGTTTGGACCAAGAAACGAGGCCTTTTTCAGGGCCGACATGTCAGTCCATTTAACTATATAACAGTAGCTCTGAACTTCAACTACAATGTGATGATTCAAAAGTGATGTGACAGCTTGTTCAAATGAAAATTAATTATTCAGTGAGACGGCAACGCACAATGCAATTCAAATGGAGAAGGTCAACACAGACTAAAATACAACTCCGGGAAAAATGCCAGCTCCATGAAAAATGAAAAAGGCTGCAGATGACGACATTGGAGAAAAAAACAAATTGACGTATTTATGAACCAGTCTGTGTCCAAACCACATTTTTATACATAGAGGTAATTTTGCTGAAGGTTAAACAAAGACGTGGAGCAATATTCACTCAAAATATTAACGTCTGTTTGTGCTTCTCTTGCTAACTGAGCTATAGTATAGATTTTCTATATGATAACCATATAACCGTTAGACTTTAGGCCATCTCAATCAGTGCAATCCCAGCAGAAGCATGCACGCTAAGAGCAAAGCATATGAGAGAAATCTATTTGAAAATGGTTGTTTTCTTTTCTTAGTTGTAAAACTTAGCTAAACGTTTGAGGTTGGATTGAAAAGTCAAAAGAAATGGGAAAATGGTATAATGGCCAACTACTCACTTTTCTCATTGAGTATTACTCCACTTTCCCATGCACATCCAAACATATTTTAAAGCAATGTTTAATGTGCAGTTCCTTTAATCTTATGATAAATTCAAACTAAAAACAGGTGCCGGAAAAACTTGTGTCAGGTAACCTCTTGTCCTACCCCTCTGTCCTATTGTCCTGTCTTCTATCCTCTTACACATGCACACAGACATGTGACAGGCATAACTGTCTCTCACTGACTACATCGTAGTGTGAGTTCAAACGACACGTTTCATTTTGATAATTAAACAAATTAAACTCTAGCCACTGTACCCTACAAACAACAAAGAGACTGATATGTGAACATAAAAAGAAAGTAATGAATTCCAAATAATTGATCAAAGAATGCTTTGAGTGCTCCCTACGCTCCCGAGACACTTGCATGCAGTAGAAGTGGTGGAGCATCACGCACACTCTCAATATTTGATAGCACACAGGCTGTAATGGAAACCCCTGGGTGTGAACAAGTCCCCTTGCAGCGTAATGAAGGAGCCTGAAGAAGATGCTATGTGAAGTTTACCCTCAGAAGTGCTCTAAAGCCAATGGTATGGCACGGAGAGGAGAGGAGCTGCTGCAGTGAAAATACACAGTCATATAGTATTGCATCAGAGGGGGAAAATAAGGGTTTTGTCGTAGAAAACAAGGTATGGCGTTCATTGAGTGCCTCCTTCCTTTGACAGTAAATCAGTGATATAGGGAGATACTGTATTTCCAAGCCTGTCTATGATGAGATAGAAATTAAAGAGGAAGAGCACGTAACAGGAAAGAAGTTGGCCCCTCAAGTCAAAACAGACACGTTTTGGTAGCATGGTGTCGGTTTGACATGCACACTTACACTTACACTTACATCATACAGATGGTGATATCAGATCTGTTTCCCCACTGCAGGTGCTATAACCGATACGCACACTGGATATAACTGTTCATCTGGCCAAGTGGGCTTGATAAATGCGAAGTTAATCAAGAACATCACATCAAGTGCAATCGAAGGCTGACTTAATGGAGATAAAATACATACAGTACCAGTCAAAAGTTTGGACACACCTACTCATTCAAGGGTTTTTCTTTCTTTGACTATTTTCTACATGTAGAATAATAGTGAAGACATCAACACTATGAAATAACACATGGAATCATGTAGTAACCAAAAAAGTGTTAAACAAATCTAAATATATTTTACATTTGAGATTCTTCAAAGTAGCCAACCCTTGCCTTAATGACAGATTTGCACACTCTTGGCATTCTATCAACCAGCTTCACCTGGAATTGCTTTTCCAAAAGTCTGGAAGGAGTTCCCACACATGCAGACCACTTGTTGGCTGCTTTTCCTTCACTCTGCGGTCCAACTCATCTCAAACCATCTCAATTGGGTTGAGGTCGGGTGATTGTGGAGGCCAGGTCATCTGATGCAGCACTCCATCACTCTCCTTCTTGGTCAAAAAGTCCTTACACAGCCTGGAGGTGTGTTAGGTCATTGTCCTGTTGAAAAACAAATGGTAGTCCTACAAAGCATAAATCAGATGGGATGGCAAATCGCTGCAGAATGCTGGTTAAGTGTGACATGAATTCTAAATAAATCACTGACAGTGTAACAAGCACCCCCACACCATCACACCTCCTCTTCCATGCGTCACTGTGGTAAATACACATGCAGAGATCACCCGTTCACCTACTCTGCGTCTCACAAAGACACGGCGGTAGGAACCAAAAATCTCCCATTTGGACTCATCAGGACAGATTTCCACCAGTCTAATGTCCCTTGCTCGTGTTTCTTGGCCCAAGCAAGTCTCTTATTATTATTGGTGTCCTTTAGTAGTGGTTTCTTTGCAGCAATTCGACCATGAAGGCCTGATTCACTCTGTCTCCGCTGAACAGTTGACGTTGAGATGTGTCTGTTACTTGAACTATGTGAAGCATTTATTTGGGCTGCAATTTCTGAGGCTGGTAACTCTGGGTCTTCCGTTCCTGTGGCGCTCCTCATGAGATACAGTTTTATCAGGGAGCTTGATGGTTTTTCCGACTGCACTTGAAGAAACTTTCAAAGTTCTTGAAGAACTGACCTTCATGTCTTAAATTAATGATGGACTGTTGTTTCTCTTTGCTTATTTGAACGGTTCTTGCCAACATGGACTTGGTCTTTTATCAAATAGGGCTATCTTCTGTATACCAATCCTACCTTGTCACAACACAACTGATTGGCTCAAACGCATTAAGAAGGAAAGAAATTCCACAAATTAACATTGAACAATATGTTAATTGAAATGCATTCCAGGTGACTACATCAAATCAAATTTTATTGGTCACATACACGTGTTTAGCAGATGTTAATGCGAGTGTAGCGAAATGCCTGTGCTTCCAGTTCCGACAATGTAATATCTATCAAGTAATCCAACAAATTCACAACAACTACCTTACACATGCAAATGTAAAGGGATGAATAAGAATTTGTACATATAAATATATGGATGAGCGATGGCTGTGCGGCATAGGCAAGATGCAGTAGATGGTATAGAATACAGCATATACATATGAGAGTAATGTAGGATATGTAAATATTATTAAAGTGGTGTTATTTAAAATGACTAGTGATACCATTATAAAGTCCATTAATTAAAGTGGCCAGAGATTTGAGTCTATATGTTGGCAGCAGCCTCTATGTTAGTGATGGCTTTTTTACAATCTGATGGCCTTGAGATAGAAGCTGTTCTCCAGTCTCGGTCCCAGCTTTGATGCACCTGTACTGACCTTGCCTTCTGGATGATAGCGGGGTGAACAGACAGTGGCTCAGGTGGTTGTTGTCCTTGAGGATCTTTATGGCCTTCCTGTGACATCGGGTGCTCTAGATGTCCTGGAGGGAAGGTAGTTTTCCCCGGTGATGCATTGTGCAGACCGCGCTACCCTCTGGAGAGCCTTGCGGTTGAGGGCAGTGCAGTTGCTGTGCTCGATTGGGCATCTGTAAAGGTTTGTGAGTGTTTTAGGTGACAAGCCAAATGTCTTCAGCCTCCTGAGGTTGAAGAGGCACTATTGCACCTTCTTCACCACACTGTCTGTGTGAGTGGACCATTTCAGTTTAAATGTGATGTGTACACCGAGGAACTTTCCACCTTCTCCACTGCTGTCCCGTCGATGTGGATAGGGGGCTGTTCCCTCTGCTGTTTCCTGAAGTCCACGATAATCTCCTTTGTTTTGTTGACATTTAGTGAGAGGTTATTTTCCTGACACCACACTCCCTCACCTCCTCCCTGTAGGGCCCTCACCTCCTCCCTGTAGGCCTTCTTGTCGTTTTTGGTAATCAAGCCTACCACTGTAGTGTTGTCTGCAAACGTGATGATTGAGCTGGAAGCGTGCATGGCCACACAGTCATGGGTGAACAGGGAATACAGGAGAGGGCTAAGAACGCACCCTTGTGGGGCTCCAGTGTTGAGGATCAGTGGGGTGGAGATGTTGTTTCCTACTTTCACGACCTGGGGTCGGCCTGTCAGAAAGTCCAGGACCCAGTTGCACAGGGCGGGGTCGAGAGGGTACTATTTTGTTAAATGCTGAGCTGTAGTCAATGAACAGCATTCTTACATAGCTATTCCTCTTGTCAGATGGGATAGGGCAATGTACAGTGTGATGGCGATTGCATTGTCAGTGGACCTATTGGGGTGGTAAGCATATTGGAGTGGGTCTAGGGTATCAGGTAGGGTGGAGGTAATATGATCCTTGACTAGTCTCTCAAAGCACTTCATGATGTCAGAAGTGGGTGCAATGGAGTGGTAGTCATTTAATTCAGTTCTCTTAGCTTTCTTGGGAACAGAAACAATGGAGGCCATCTTGAAGCCCAGCAGACTGGGATAGGGATTGATTGAATATGTCCGTAAACACACCAGCCAGCTGGTCTGCGCATGCTCTGAGGACACGGCTAGGGATTCTGTCTAAGCCGGCAGCCTTGCAAGGGTTAACAGGTTTAAATGTTTTACTTACGTTGGCCACAGAGAAGGAGAGCCTATAGGCTTTGGTAGTGGGCCGTGTCAGTATTGTCCTCAACGCGAGCAAAGAAGTTGTTTAATTTGTCTGGGTGCAAGACGTCGATGTCCACGACGGGGCTGGTTTTATTTTTGTAATACGTGATTGACTGTAGATCCTGCCACATATCTCTCGTGTTTGAGCCGTTGAATTGCGACTCTACTTTGTATTGACGCTTGGATTTTTGATGGCCTTGTGGAGGGAACAGCTGCACTGTTTGTATTCGGTCATGTTTCCAGTCGCCTTGCCATGATTAAAAGTGGTGGTTCACGCTTCAGTTTTGCGCAAATGCTGCCATCAATCTACGGTTTCTGGATAGGAAGGTTTTTATAGTCACAGTGGGTACGACATCTCGGATGCACTTGCAAAGTAACTCGCTCACAGAGTCAGCGTATATGTCAATATTATTGTCTGAGGCTATCCGGAACATATCCCAGTCCTCGTGATCAAAGCAATCTTGAAGCGTGGAATCCGATTGGTCAGACCAGCGTTGGATAGACCTAAGCACGGGAGTTTCCTGTTTTAGTTTCTGTCTATAGGCTGGGAGCAAAAAAATGGAGTCATGGTCAGATTTTCCAAACCTTAGGGCGGGGGGGATAGGGCTTTGAATGCATCGCGGAAGTTATAGTAGCAACGATCCAGAAAGCTACCAGCTCCTGTCGCGCATTCGATAGTCTGATATAATTTAGGAAGTCTTGTTCTCAGGTTAGCTATGTTTAAATCCCCAGCTACAATAAATGCAGCCACAAGATGTATGGTTTCCAGTTTACATAGAGTCCAGTGAAGTTCTTTCAGGGCCGACAAGGTACCTGCTTGGGGGAGGTAACGGGTGCGGTCAGCATTTGATTGTAAGGAATTCTAGGTCAGGTGAACCAAAGGACTTGAGTTCCTGTATGTTGTTGTGATTACACCATGAGTCGTTAATCATAAGTCATATAACCCCGCCCTTCTTCTTACTAGAGAGATGTTTGTTTCTGTCAGCGCTAATGCATGAAGAAACCGGGTGGCTGTACCAACTCTGACAACATATCTCAAGTGAGCCATGTTTCCGTGAAACAGAGAATGTTACAATCTCTGATGTCTCTCTGGATGGCAACTCGTGCCCTAATTTTGTCCACCTTGTTAACTAGGGATTGGACATTGGCGAGTAATATGCTCGGAAGCGTTGGATGGTGTGCTCACCTTCCGAGTCTGACCAGTAGAATACTCTATCTACCTCTCCTGCCGCGACCGCTTTGTTTTGGGTCGGCCTCTGGGATAAGATCCCATGTCCAGGGTGGAGGTCCGAACAATGGATCCGCTTCGGGAAAGACGTATTCCTGGTCATAATGTTGGTAAGTTGATAGCGCTTTTATATCCAATAGTTCTTCCCGGCTGTATGTAATAACACTTGATATTTTCTGGGCTAACAATGTAAGAAATAATATATAAAAAAACAAATAACTGCATAGTTTCCTAAGGACCTGAAGCGAGGCGACCATCTCTGTCGGCGCCATCATGCTGAAGCTGATTGAGAGAATGCAACCAGTGACTACTTTGAATAATCTTTTTTGGTTACTACATGATTCCTTAAGTGTTATTTCATAGTTTTGATGTCTTCACTATTATTCTACAATGTAGAAAATAATATAAATAAAGAAAAACCCTGGAATGAGAAGGTGTCCAAACTTGACTGGTACTGTATGTGTAGAATAAGTTCAACCCATGGAGACAGGGAGTAAAGCAAGCTTTCTGTTTATGACTGAAATTAATGACAAAGGAATCAGGGCCTGGTGATCTCGAAACAAACAACCCAAACGTGTCTCCTTCTCATGGCAAAGCACAGACATCTTTCATGGGGAAAGACAAGAGCAAAGACCGTGATCTAATCATCGTAACTTAAGATCAAAATACATGGCCAATAACCGGAGGGCACTCAGTAACCAATGGAATAATGTAATATTCATGTACCTTGATGGGTAATGATGGGTAACTCCAAGACCTGAGCGAATGGGAACTCTTAGGAACAACATGGTAACCAATCATAGCTGAGGAAATACAATGAAAAGCTTTAGGCCTGGTGCACATGCAACTGACCCGGTGCACATGACCAAGGTAAGCACTCATTGGTGGATCTCCTCCCCTGTATGTTAAATTAGAAATGGCCCATGAAGGTTTGGGAATAGAAATAGAGGAGGGGTGCGGGCTGTGTTTGGGGATGATGGTGGCAAATTTGGGATGATTATTTGATCTTACTGGATCGTAAACATGCTTTGAAGTCAGCGATCAAGACATTTTGGTATTGTTAAAAAAAGTATATTCCTGCCAGGAATTCATGCAAGTAACTGACAACAACCATACTAAATTTCAACATCTAGGAGAGTAATAATTACTAATGTATAACTACAACGTTGTTACTGAAGTAATTCAAGTTTTATAACAGAAGTATAAGAATAATTAACATTTTTGCAGAAAGGTGAATCAAGAGCCAAATTGTTTTTGTACTCTGACCTGGATGGAAGAGAGAACCTAAGCTCAGCTATGTACTATACCACTCTATTGGGCAGCATGTTTCTTCATTCTAACAAAGACACCGGTTGACCTTTCTGTGATGAATTAAGATGTACCTTTCAAGGAGCTCCCTTGTCTCTGATTTGAAGGTAATTGTATTTCACTGGATATTAGGTATGCATGGCTGGAAGATTTCAAAACCGCTGTATTAAATTGCTATGAGTCATTCTGACGAAGATGGCTGTCAGTAGGAATAGTCTCTCTGGGAATGTAAGTGAGAAAACAGCTTCTCAAAACTAAGTATTATCACTGCCAGCTCTACATTGATTACCGGGGCCTTAGTGAACACAGAGGTTGACCTCTACGTCAATCATGGGGTTATTTGTCTATCCAAAGTCACCCTTCATGTAGCCAGTCTTATAGGCGAGAGGAGTACTGTTCATTACAGACATCCTGAGTGAAAGTGGTTCGACATGTCAGATCATTCATGGTTAGAAAGAGAGCCAACCCGTGTTACTAACCCTTCCTCCTATATAGTGTCAAATTGAGATTCCGAATGGGATTATAGGCTGGTATGACGCAGCTGCCATTTAGCTGAATCCCAGATTGTAGCTTTCAATGAGAAAGAAAGGTTCTCAATTGACTTACCTTGTTAAGGAACTGGTTAAATAAGTATTTCTAGAGTCCAACAGCATAATTTCTGAAACATTTTTAGAAACACGGAGCATACAAAACATGGATCTTTCCATGACATAGACTGACAAGGTGAATCCAGGTGAAAGCTATGATCCCTTAGTGATGTCACTTGTTAAATCCACTTCAGTCAGTGTAGATGAAAGGGGAGGAGACAGGTTAAAGAAGTGTTTTTAAGTCTTGAGCCAATTGAGACATGGATTGTGTATGTTTGCCATTCAGGGGATGATTGGGCAAGACATAAAATGTAAGTGCCTTTGAACGGGGTATGGTAGTAGTTGCTAGGCACACCGGTTTGTGTCAAGAACTGCAATGCTGCTTGGTTTTTCACTCTCAACTGATTACCATTTGTATCAAGAATAGTCCACCACCCAAAGGACAACTTGACACAATTGTGAGAAGCATTGGAGTCAACATGGGCCAGCATCCCTGCGGAACGCTTCCAACACCTTGTAGAGGCATATATACTGTAAGTTATATTCTTCAAGAATCAATTGGCATTTATTATTCATCTAAATGTACCAAAAAAAAATATTTAGCAATTGCAGATTGCCCCTTTAAATTTCAACTGAAAAATTACTTCAAATTTTTCCCAATATGTTGAGACTGGATAAGTCTGTACAGTCCAGCAGCACAGCTGTGTCTCTTGAAGATGAACAGTGAGGAATGGATGTGAGATGACAGCAGCAGTGAAGGGACTTCAGATATTTGATTGCTGGATGATCATCTTTAAGCGGCTCATCTATTGGAAGGAATCAGTGCTGTCACTTGAGATCTAAAGCCATCGCAGGAAGCAGTGAGGATCTGATAGAAGGGTCTCAGTTAGGAGCAGAATGTGCTCTGAGCAAAAGTAGTGCAAATTATGGAGTATATTTTTCTGAACAATAAGTCTTCAAATGAACAAAATCAAAAAGGGTTGTTTTGAGATATTCATATTAATAGTTTTAATGTTGAATAAATGGAATGTGAAAATGTGTATTTCAGAATTTAGACATACTCCATATGTTAGAGCACACTGTAAGTGTCAGAGTCGTGTGTGTATAGGTGGCAGGGAAGTCAGGCGCAGGAGAATCAAACTTAGTGGAATGGAGTTGTTTAATAACTTGAAAACAAACATAACTCCAAAACCATGAATACAATAAAACAAAGTGGGTACGAGGACCCGTCGCGCACCAATACAAACAACATGAATACTGAACAACGACATGAGGGGAAACAGAGGGTTAAATACACAACAGGTAATGAATGGGATTGAAACCAGGTGTGTAGGAAGACAAGACAAAACCAATGGAACATGAAAAATGGATCAACGATGGCTAGAAGACCGGTGGCATCGACCGCCGAGCTCCGCCTGAACAAGGAGAGGCATCGACCTCAGCAGAAGTCGTGACAATAAGGACACCAGGATGTCGTCTGTATCATGTTCGGTTCACAGATCATTGGGTCCTACAGGAGGCATGTATAGGTCTAAAAACACGTGTCATTCAGCAAATGCTCTTATCCAGGGACTTAGGGTTAAGTGCCCAGCTCAAGGGCACATTGGCAGATTTTTCACTTAGTCAGCCCATGGATTTGAACCTGCCGCACCTAAATTTACCTAAAATGGCCACTTTTATCATGATTTTCATGTTTTTTTAATAAAACAGGGGTGGAAACGGGTGGTATACCCTCCAAATTGCATTGTGTTTTGACTAGTAGACAAAGATTTGTGTAGTCGGCGTAATGACAATCACCGAATGTCATTACACTTTTAGTGTTTTTGTAACAGATGTCTCTTTCCACTCATCAAATTGCAGGTACACGTTGGTGTGGAATCACCCCTTTAGTGAATACTGGACATGAAATCAGACATTATGACCACCCAACACACCTTTCCCATACACAATAACAATATTCTGGTTGTGTTTATGTACCAATGCCTTTCACCACTACATACTGGCGTTAAGGAAAATGGACAGTGGATGAGGACAGGTTACTAATGAAGTCATATTATATATTGAAATGCTTCAGATCAATGAGCTATCTGCTAATTAGAGCTCTTCAAATCCTTTGCTACAAAAGCACCGCCAACGCCGTAACCATGGAAATAGAGAGACAGCCATGCTGATACTGGCTAATTAACAGTGAAAGATAACGCTTAATTAAAACCTCATAAAGTCAAACCTTTAAGTGAAACATAATTTCAAGGGCCGTCTCCCCCTTCTCTCCTCTCTCCCTCTCTCCCCCTCTCCTCCTTTCTCTCTCTCTCACACACACACACACACCCACGCTTCCCCCACCACCCCTCTCTATGTTCTCAATCTCCCTCTGTCTCCTTCTCTCTATCTTTGTTCTCTCTGTTACGCAGCTGCTCCAGGAGAATCCCTGGTAATTGTTATGTGATCAGTGTAAGCTGTGTGAGTCTCAGATAAGACATGGCTGGGAATAGGCAGCACAATATTAATAATAACGATGATGGCACTGATGGAACCTGGCTCGTAGAGAGAGACAGAGGGAATGTGAACAATATGTCCTCAGGTAGGAGGGGTGTGTGTGCGCACATTCATGCGTGTACTGACTTTTATCTGGGGTGTCAGGAAGGATAGAGGAGGAGAGACAGGCCACCTGTATCAGTTTAACTTATAACATTATGTGCGTGTGAGAGAGAGAGAGAGAGAGAGGGAGAGGGAGAGAGAGGGAGGGAGAGAGGGAGAATCCCCCATTATCCCAGGGGAGGGTTAGTTGATGCCGGAGCAGTGACAGTTTTTTCCTCACAGGATGCAGTCCACCAAGCTGCCATATCACTTCCCTTGCACAGAAAACCACACACAACACGTTATCTTCACAACGCTAAGACCAACAGAGTAGACCTCCACAGGGGCCAAATCTTTTTGATGAAATATGTCTACAACAAATGTCACTTACTTTGCTCATACAGGGACTCAGGTGAAAAGCATGTCACCCACACCTGTGGTGGGTGTAAATATAAAAAGTCAGCATAGATGACTGGAGTGATAATCAACATGCTCCAGTGGGGGTTGAAAGAGACAGGACAAGAGGAGGAGAAGAGAGGGGGTGGAGGGAGATGGAGTAGTGTTGTCGGGCTGACAGGCATGGGACATTCCTGCTGACAAAGCTCTCTCTCTCTCGAATTCAATTCAAAGGGCTTTACTGGCATGGGAAACATGTTTACATTGCAAGTGAAACAGATGATAAACTAAAGTTTATCTTTCTCTACTTGTCCAAGTGAGTTCTGGTCGGTGCAATCGTCCCCCTGCTAGCAATTAAACACAGTAACAAACTGGAATAAGAAAATCGAGCTTGTCAGCTGCCCCACTTCTCTCTCTCTCTCTCTCTCTCTCTCCAGTCTTTGTCATAGCCCACCTCTCCCTCCCCCTATCATCCCTTGCTCCAGAGTGCCACTGAGTGGGACCGGGACTTTCAGGAGCATGAAGGGTGTCCTTAGACACCAGGGGCCTCATTTATAAACTGTGTGTACGTACAAAATAGACCCCAAAACATGCGGCCACCAGGGATAATTTATTTAATTCCTCAACTTTTCTGGCCATGATTGGTTCATATTCCGGAATTAACCATAGCCTACAACAAATTACCATGCACATTTTTCATTTAATTGGTCCTATTAAATATGTAATTTTGTAAAATATTTTGCTCTATGCATCAGAAAGGAATTGTGGTTTATAACATATGACATCTATGACATCCGATACGGAACGCAGTTTATTAGATGAAACAGACGGAATTTTACTTCTGTAGCTTATGTCTGTGTAACGGTTTTCTTCCGCTGAAGGAGAGGAGGACCAAAACGCAGCGTGGTTAGTGTTAAACATCTTTAATAAAGACGATAACCGAGAACACTACAAAAATACAAAACAATAAATGTGAAAACCGAAACAGTCCTGTGTGGTGAAACAAACACAGACACGGAAACAATCACCCACAAAACAACAGTGAAACCCAGGCTACCTAAATATGATTCCCAATCAGAGACAACTAACGACACCTGCCTCTGATTGAGAACCATACTAGGCCGAACACAGAAAAACAACCTAGACACACAAAACATAGAATGCCCACCCAACTCACGTCCTGACCAACTAAAACAAATAATTAACACAATAACTAGGGTCAGAACGTGACAGTCTGAATACTGTAATTTCACATTTCTTGAGTAGACAATATTGCATTTTTACACATAATCCATCTTTTCATAATCATTGCAAAATAAATTCTTCACCTTTTCTGGCCATGATGGATTATGGCCATGAGTTGGGTGGGCATTCTATGTTTTGTGTGTCTAGGTTGTTTTTCACCTCCACCCTACCCGACACCCTAGACCCACTCCAATTTGCTTACCGCCCAAATAGGTCCACAGACGATGCAATCTCAACCACACTGCACACTGCCCTAACCCATCTGGACAAGAGGAATACCTATGTGAGAATGCTGTTCATCGACTACAGCTCGGCATTCAACACCATAGTACCCTCCAAGCTCGTCATCAAGCTCGAGACCCTGGGTCTCGACCCCGCCCTGTGCAACTGGGTACTGGACTTCCTGACGGGCCGCCCCCAGGTGGTGAGGGTAGGCAACAACATCTCCACCCCGCTGATCCTCAACACTGGGGCACCACAAGGGTGCGTTCTGAGCCCTCTCCTGTACTCCCTGTTCACCCACGACTGCGTGGCCACGCACGCCTCCAACTCAATCATCAAGTTTGCGGACGACACAACAGTGGTAGGCTTGATTACCAACAACGATGAGACGGCCTACAGGGAGGAGGTGAGGGCCCTCGGAGTGTGGTGTCAGGAAAATAACCTCACACTCAACGTCAACAAAACTAAGGAGATGATTGTGGACTTCAGGAAACAGCAGAGGGAACACCCCCCTATCCACATCGATGGAACAGTAGTAAAGCGATCCTATGGACAGCTTTGCAGCTCCTTCAGGGTTATCTTCGGTCTCTTTGTTGCCTCTCTGATTAATGCCCTCCTGGCTTGGTCCATGAGTTTTGGTGGCAGGTTTGTTGTTGTGCCATATTCTTTCCATTTTTTAGTAATGGGTTTAATGGTGCCCTGTGGGATGTTGAAAGTCTCTGATATTTTTTTATAACCCAACCCTGATCTGTACTTCTCCACAACTTTTTCCCTGACCTGTTTGGAGAGCTCCTTGGTCTTCATGATGCCGCTTGTTTGGTGGTGCCTCTTGCATAGTGGTGTTGCAGACTCTAGGACCTTTCAGAACAGGTGTATATCTACTAAGATCATGTGACACTTAGGTTGCACACAGGTGGACTTTATTTAACTAATTATGTGACTTCTGAAGGTAATTGGTTGCACCAGATCTTATTTAGGGGCTTCTTAGCAAAGGGGGTGAATACATATGCACAAGCCACTTTTCCGTTTATACATTTTTAAATGTAATTTTTTCACTTCACCAATTTGGACTATTTTGTGCATGTCCATTACATGAAATCCAAATAAAAATACATTTAAATTACAGGTTGTAATGCATCAAAATATGAAAAATGCCAAGGGGGGTGAATACTTTTGCAAGGCACTGTAGGTTCAAGGAAAATGTAAATGAAAAACATTAGGCCCTATTCAATTCAAACGGTCTGTTTACAGGTCCACAACAATTTACAATTGTTGTTGTCTTTCATAGACTAATTGCCTGTCAGATAGAATTGGCCTACAGGAAATGTCACTACAAAAGTTTAATATTCTGCAATCGCCTACAAAGCCATTTGATCAAGTTTGTTATTGCTATTTCCTTTAGAAAACTGCCCCGGCCTAATACGAATAATTCCAAAATATACAGACAACAAGGGCGTTATCGTAACCATGAAAGGTTAATGATGGGTGTTTTTCAGGCGGAGTTTTAATGCTTGTTTAGTGGGAAATGTACACAACAGTCATAAATGAGGCCTCAGCACCACACAGCCAACACTCAAATTATCTTGCTGGGCTGCAAAACCTGACTTGACCCTGTACCAAATTCAATAAACATTTTTATCCTCCTTTTCCATAGCCCACAACGTTTCATTTTCAAATCAGCTACCAAATGTCAATGCATTGCTTGTCAAGAGCAGAAAGGAAGGAGCTATAATATTTTTAATTGGAAAATATAATGACTTTAGTGAAGTTAGAGATACTTAATGGCCAAACTGATCACTGTCCCAACAAATCCAGCAGCAATTAAAAACACATTGTGAGTCCTCAGGGAACGGCTTTGACAAAACAACAACATCAGAAGGCAGTTTATATCATTCTTGTTAGCACACTATTTATGCCATTTACTGTAAAAAAAAAACTGTCATTCAATGACAACAATGCTGAGAATTGTTTAGTAGTGAATCAGCTACTCAATGCCCAAGGAAGATAGGGCAGCCAAACAAACACTGTGTGTCTGGTTTTCACCCTAGAGTAGATTATATAGTTAGATGTGGGAGAGTTGTTGTGATATAACAACATACAATGTTTACTATTACAGAGCCCCCAAAATAGTGTGTTGCAGTACATAATTCTCCTAATGACTTATTCTGGTGTGTAGGCTGTTTAAGAGCCGTGTTTATCATGATTGTAGTGTACAGTACTGTATTGCAGTGGTTCCCAAACCTTTTATAGTCCCGAACCCCTTCAAACATCCAACTGCATGCCCACTCTAGTACCAGGGTCAGCGCACTCTCAAATGTTGTTTTTTTTACATCATTGCCATCATAAGCATGCCACACACACTATACAATACATTTATTAAACTCCTCAATAAAAATGACAGCCCGCTTGGAGTTTGCCAAAACGCACCTAAAGAATCTCAGACCATGAGAAACAAGATTCTCTGGTCTGATGAAACCAAGATGAACTCTTAGACCTGGATGCCGAGCATCACGCCTGGAGGAAATCTGGCACCATTCCTATGGTGACGCATGGTGGTCACGCATGCTCTTTAATTACTTAGTTAGTTTTATTTCTTATTCTTTATCAGTATTTCTAAGTTAAACGTTATTGTTGTTTAGGGGCTCGTAAGTAAGCATGTGACTAATACAATTTGATTTGATTTGCTATAGGTTTTGCAAGGGAGAGGGGAGAGTTGGCCACAAGTTGAATGAATAATACATAATACTCGCTTTTGTGATAACAAAATAAAATCGGCCGGTATAGACCCAGAAATGACTCGACGTTGGCATTGGAAATAAAGAAGAAAAAAATAGAAAGGTAAAAAAATATCCCTCTCTTGACAACATCTTGTAATTACGGGCTCTGAAATGAGAACTTTAATATGATCACATTTAGCTCTATTTGCTTTGACAAATGTATGCAGTGTTTCAGTTTTTTTTACTGTCATAACACATTTACCGTATCAGTACATTGAACACTTCCTGTCACAGTTCATTGTATGAATATTAATACCTGTGCACTACAATATACTAAGATGGGATGGTTAAGCATGTGAGAAAACATGATACTGAGGCTGTTATGTGATACCAAGGCTGCATCTGTTTAGAGGATTCCCAGGATTTCTGGAAAAACCTGGGATTTTTTTCAAAGTTTCCAGAATTGTTCAACCCTATGTCCTACAAGTACATCACATTTCCAGAGTGGGCTCTCTGCTAATTCTGAACTTCTGATGCATTTTTTAAGAGCACCACCAACAAAGTGAATGGTAAATGGATTCATAGGGAATTGCTGCTGGTTATTTGCTGAAAATGCAACCCTAAAGGATGGCTGTGATTGGTTAACGACCAATAATGACAATTTATATCTATAAAATGGGTTATATGATTCTAAGTACCAGTGAGCCCACGCATAGTATAAAATTCTGTATACAGTCGAGGACAAAGGTTTTGAGAATCACACAATTATTAATTTTCACAAAGTTTGCTGCTTCAGTGTCTTTAGATATTTTTGTCAGATGTTACTATGGAATGCTGGAGTATAATTACAAGCATTTCATAAGAGTCAAAAGCTTTAATTGACAATTACATGAAGTTGATTCAAAGAGTCAATATTTGCAGTCTTGACCCTTCTTTTTCAAGACCTCTGCAATCCGCCATGGCATGCTGTCAAGTAACTTCTGGGCCACATCCTGACTGATGGCAGCCCATTCTTGCATAATCAATGCCTGGAGTTTGTCAGAATTTGTGGGTTTTTGTTTGTTCACCCTCCTCTTGAGGATTGACCACAAGTTCTCAATGTGATTAAGATCTGGGGAGTTTCCTGGCCATGGACCCAAAATATCAATGTTTTGTTCCCCGAGCTACTTAGTTATCACTTTTGCCTTATGGCAAGGTGCTCCATCATGCTGGAAAAGGCATTGTTCATCACCAAACTGTTCCTGGATGGTTGGGAGAAGTTGCTCTCATAGGATGTGTTGGTACCATGCTGTGTTCTTAGGCAAAATTGTGAGTGAGCCCACTCCCTTGGCTGAGAAGCAACCCCACACATGAATGGTCTCAGGATGCTTTACTGTTGGCATGACACAGGATGGTAGCGCTCACCTTGTCTTCTCCGGACAAGCTTTTTTCCGGATGCCCCAAACAATCGGAAAGGGGATTCATCAGAGAAAATGACTTTACCCCAGTCCTCAGCAGTTCAATCCCTGTACCTTTTTCAGAATATCAGTCTGTCCCTGATGTTTTTCCTGGAGAGAAGTGGCTTCTTTGCTGCCCTTCTTGACACCAGGCCATCCTCAAAGTCTTCGCCTCACTGTGCGTGCAGATGCGCTCACACCTGCCTGCTGCCATTCCTGAGCAAGCTCTGTACTGGTGGTGCCCCGATCCCGCAGCTTAATCAACTTTAGGAGACGATCCTGTCGCTTTCTGGACTTTCTTGGGTGCCCTGAAGCCTTCTTCACAACAATTGAACCGCTCTCCTTGAAGTTCTTGATGATCTAATAAATGGTTGATTTGGGTGCAATCTTACTGGCAGCAATATCCTTGCCTGTGAAGCCCTTTTGTGCAAAGCAATGACGACTGCACGTGTTTCCTTGCAGAGAACCATGGTTGACAGAGGAAGAACAATGATTCCAAGCACCACCCTCCATTTGAAGCTTCCAGTCTGTTATTCAAACTCAATCAGCATGACAGAGTGATCTACAGCCTTGTCCTCGTCAACACTCATACCTGTGTTAACGATAGAATCACTGACATGATGTCAGCTGGTTCTTTTGTGGTAGGGTTGAAATGCAGTGGAAAATCAGGATGTTAATGTTAAGTTAATGTTCCTTGGACTTTGAGTTCCAGGCAGGCAACAACAATGTTGCTTTCCCAGCAGGGTACGGACAATATTTAATTATATTTCTTCACATTTCAATTACACTCAGTACACCTAGAGAGATTTATGGAATCTCTAAAAGATCCATAATGCCAAACAGCACCACACTACCAATCAGAACATCAACTGATTTGGTCCTGCCATACATACCTACACGTACGCTACGGTCTCAAGATGCAGACCTAATTATTGTCCCTAGAATTTCAAAGCAAACAGCTCGAGGGCTGCAGGGCTTTCTCCTATAGAGCTAAATTTTTCATGGAATGGTCTGCCTACACATGTGAGAGACGCAGACTTGGTCTCAAACTTTAAGTCTTTACTGAAGACTCATCTCTTCAGTAGGTCGTATGATTGAGTGTAATCTGGCCCAGGAGTGTGAAGGTGAACGGAAAGGCACGGGAGCAACAAACCGCCCTTGCTGTCTCTGCCTTGCCGGTTCCCCTCTCTCCACTGGGATTCTCTGCCTCTAACCCTGTTACAGGGGCTGAGTCACTGGCTTACTGGTGCTCTTCCATGTCGTCCCTAGGAGGGGTGCGTAACTTGAGTGGGTGGAGTCACTGACGTGATCTTCCTGTCTGTGTTGGCACCCCCCCCCCCCCCTTTGGGTTGTGCCGTGGCAGAGATCTTTGTGGGCTATACTCGGCCTTGTCTCAGGATGGTAAGTTGGTGGTTGAAGATATCCCTCTAGTGGTGTGGGGGCTGTGCTTGGCAAAGTGGGCGGGGTTATGTCCTGCCTGTTTGGCCCTGTCCCGGGGTATCGTTCGATGAGGCCACAGTGTCTCCCGACCCCTCCTCTCTCAGCCTCCAGTATTTATGCTGCAGTAGTTTGTGTCGGGGGGCTAGGGTCAGTCTGTTATATCTGGAGTATTTCTTCTGTCTTATCCGGTGTCCTGTGTGAATTTAAGTATGCTCTCTCTAATTCTCTTTCCCTCTTTCCCTCTTTCTCTCTTTCTTTCGTTCTTTCTCTCTCGCGGAGGACCTGAGCTCTAGGACCCTGCCTCAGCACTAACTGGCCTGATGACTCCTTGCCGTCCCCAGTCCACCTGCTGCTGCTCCAGTTTCAACTGTTCTGCCTGCAGCTATGGAACCCTGACCTGTTCACCGGACTTGCTCCCTGTCAAAAACCTGCTGTTTTCAACTCTCTAGAGAGAGCAGGAGCGGTAGAGATATTCTGAATGATCGGCTTGAAAAGCCAACTGATATTTACTCCTGAGGTGCTGACCTGTTGCACCTTCGACAACCACTGTGATTATTATTATTTGACCCTGCTGGTCATTTATGAACATTTTAACATCTTGGCCATGTTCTGTTATAATCTCCAGCCGGCACAGCCAGAAGAGGACTGGCCACCCCTCATAGCCTGGTTCTTTTCTAGGTTTCTTCCTAGGTTCTGGCCTTTCTAGGGAGTTTTTCCTAGCCACTGTGCTTCTACACCTGCATTGCTTGCTGTTTGGGGTTTTAGGCTTGGTTTCTGTACAGTACTTTGTGACATCAGCTGATGTAAGAAGGGCTTTACAAATACATTTGATTGATTGATTGAACTGCCTTTCTCTCCGGAGACAGAAAAAAGAAAACCATTGAGTGGTGAGAGGGCCGGCGCGAACTTCATACTTTTAACAAAATCAGACTTGGCAGACATTGAGTTCTCTGAGGAAATGCTTGCATCTGAGTGGAGGGATATACATGCCTGTTTCTGAGACGAAACAGAAGTGATGAACTTCATAGCAGAGTAGTTTGCTCTGTCTTCTCCGGTCTGTCACTGTGTGTGGTCGGTCAGTCCACTGAGCCTGGAGCCATTCTGTATCACCAACGTGAACATAATCCATCTCTCTCTTTGAGGGCATGACAGCTCGTTCCTCCAAGGGGGGCAGACTGACTGGCTCTGTTCATGAATCGATGAACTGTCAATACCCCAGTCTCAGAGGCTCAGACAATCAGCCCATCTCTAGGAACTCTTTGGCTTAATTGTTTGTAATGTTGACTCTGCTTTTCCGACCTTGCTGACTGACAGAGAGAGAGAGAGAATAGTTGTCAGGCACTGTTTTATCAATCACCAATATCTCAGTCTCCCAGGAGCACAAATGACTAGCCATGCAGACAGATTGAAATGTCTGTCACATAGTTGGGAAGGACGGCTAAACTTTAATTCCTTTTGATGGATGAAGGCCAGTGACAAGTGAGAGTGAACCCCTCCTCTATTGATAAAGTTTGCTTTGCTCAAGCGATTGCATAGCAGAGATGAATGAGGAGACTTCCTATTCTTTAGTCGTCCCTAATGTTACAATGCATTAAAATTAGAAACATCTTTTAAATCAGAACTGATTACTACCACTAAGTCATTTTTGACAAGCATCATCATGATAGATGCTTGGTTTGTTCACTAAAAGTAAGTGTAAAGGACAGCTCCTTGAGTGTGTGGGAGGAGAGGGTGATAAGGGGAAGGGATATGTGTGTGTGTGTCTGAAGGGAGTGTGTGTGTGTGTGTGTGGGGGGGGGGGGTGTATTGAAGTAAGTGACATCTGTGGAAGACGCTGAAAACATAAAGGTCAGGGGATGACAGCTCTGGCACCAGGAACAAAGAGAACAACTAGATAGCACTACCATGTTTTGAAATATAGAAATATATGGCCTACGCTTGCTCTGCCATTTTCTTCAAATGCGTGTTCAAGAACTCATATTCTGCTTTCCAGTTACGTACATTAGCTACATTTTTGGTCCCCTGTGTTAGCTTCACTAAAGCAGAGGCCAGTTGTCCAGGCAAAGTATTTCAACCATAAGATAACAAAATGTCTCTGAGTTTCTGAAGTAGGTGTTGGGACTCAAACACCGATATACATCCACCCTCAAATACTAGTTCAGCTTGTTACAGAGCGATTTCATGGCTCTGTGGTGAGAGTACAGAGGCGAGTGTCGAGTCCTTTGACCTGCTCATTGAGGATTCTGATGGTGGACCCAGGCAAAAGGCACCGAGATAGGGCTGTCTGAGAGATATATACAGCCAATAAAAATTCATGATTGTGGGTAATATGATGGAGGAACCTGCATGCAGAGCAGCTTCCACAGTCAACACTATGGGAGGAATGACAAAACACACCTGTCTCTTTTCTTTATTTTTGTTATTGTACGTATGCTCAAGGGAATATGCAGTATAAGTCTACATTCACAACTTTAGAGTTATAACATATTCAGAGGCGTTGTTGACATCAAAACATGTACTATTTCAACAGGTGGTCCCGTTTGTACAGCTGAATGTGTTGGCCTATATGTTGGAATGTCACTTACAGTATGTGAGTGACTGGACTATAGGGCTTCTTTTCTTCCATGAACATCTAGTTCCGATTCAGTAGTTATTCATATAAGAGTGAGCAACATTTTAGCTCAAATTAAGAAACTGTAACACTTTGTGGCTTATTAAAAATGCACACCAGTATTTACCGATACTTTAGACAGGAAGTGTATGAAAAACCCTTATTGTACACTGGAATTGCATGATCCCACATGACAACACTATACTAATTTAGCTCTGCATTATACACAGTATAATGAGAATCAGGACACCAGAATAGGTATTCCAGATTGGATAATGTTGTCTAATTCACTTTAATTTTCCCCCCCCCCCCACCCCTATAACATATCTGGTTGGCTCCATCTACTGTAGGCGATGGGAATTATTTATTCCTGAGTGCTCATACATTTCTGTTAAGATTTTTTATTTTTAGAATAAGGATTGTCCTCAAAATATATTTTTGTTTTAAATATATAAACATCTAAAAGGCTTATTTGCATATGGGTCAAAGTTAGTTAATTCTCATTAATCTTAATAAAGGGAAACCTAGTCAGTTGTACAACTGAATCCATTCAACTGAAATGTGTCTTCCAAAATCTTGGTATTCTATGAATTAATGTGTTTGTTGCTTACACACCATCTTGAAGGTGGTCTTAGCCGTTCTGAATTTTCTGTATATTGTGAGCCGTAGCCAGAAAAATACCTTTCTAAATAAGCAACAAAAAATATATATATTCCAAACTGATCTTTTAGTAAAGTCAAAGAAATGTTTGCCTAAATGTTCTTTCATTTTAGTTTTAGTTTTCTTTAAATGGCTACACAACCTTGATTTTACCTTGACTGAAACATTTTAAAACCTTGTCAGTTTATAAAGGTCTCCGTCCTGTAAATTTTCTGACCTTACTCCTCAAGTCCTTTGTAAAGTGCCAGAGCTAACTCTTTTCCTGCCTACAGTACCTGGGCTTTCTGTGAAGTCAGTGTTGCGTTCAGAGAATGAGAAAGAGGAGTGTTAGTGACCTTAAACTCCCTCTACTGAGGATGAAACGCTTGTTCTTTGGGGTAAGTGTAAGGACCTACACTTTTCTCCCTGGGAATTATAAGCAATGTTTCACCTTTCTCTGGATTATTTCTGCACAGTTTCTTAATTCACACAGCTATGAAAGTTCTCCAGGTATCGCAGAGGGCTTTCCGTAACATCTATCTTTTCAATAAGACTTGATATATAATTTGTTATTGTAAAGGTATACTGCGCATTCATTTATCAACACTGAGCATTGTCAACTATGGATTCAATAAAACCTAATTAGATTTCATATGTAGAGGAAACGTGCATATTAGAGCACACATAGTGCTCATTCTTGTACTTGTGTGAGTCTCTCAAGTCACAATTACTGTTCAAGTTCTCTCATGAATCCTGTTATAATCACATGCATTCTTGTGTAGGTGGGCCAAACCCGGCCCTGATTCATGGTTGAATGAACACATGGTATCCTATAGTAGCATTCAAAGACCTATCTTCATCCACAGATTTTCCAGTATATGATGTGTGTGGAAAAAATACCCTTTGTTGAGCTGTGATGAATGTAGATAAATATGTTTATGTTCAGTAAAGACCCCACAGCAGAGTGGGCAGTCAAGAAAAAGGGTCACATACAAGGACAAGGACAAACATGGGCTAACCTTTGCCAGCCAGTCACCATCATTAGGATTCTACCATAGTTTCCATGCTAGTATTTCTCCTGCAAGGCAAACAATGTGGTCCAGGAGGACCAGAGGATGTTGCTCTAAGACAGTGATGGATATGGGAGAGGTCAGCAGCCATGCCTCAGTGATGAGCGCTGTGGAAGCCATGTGGTGTCTAGGACCATAAACCCACGGGGAATGAATTAAGGTAATGATAGAAGTAAGGGTCAAATACTTCTGGGAGGCTTCGGTGCTCGGCCTGGATCCCGTTACAGTCAATTCATAGAACATGTGTACAGTTACCACATTAAAGTACATATTACTAGGCAGCGGGAAGTGTAGGAGTATTCATTGGTTGCACCTCCGTCACTCGGCCGGTCATGCCATTGTTATGAACGCTCCATAGACGTCTTAGCCATAGTTAAATCCAGTCATGCTCAGTCATTCTGAATGGGGGCTAGTGACAGTTGTGTGTAAATTGCAATAAAGTGGCCTGTAAATACAATAAGATTGTTAAAGAAGGCAAGTAGTAAGTAGGAAACAACTTGTCATCCAATTTACTTTAGATGGAAATGTTGCCGGTAGCTAGCAACGTTAGTCAAAAATAGCCTAGCAATGCTAACGTTAGCCAGCTAAAATTCTGCGCTGTTCCCCCAATCTTAACTAGCTAGCTAAGTTATCCTCTATGGGATAGGTGTCCCTATACCGGGACGGTTGAGCTAACGTGCGCTAATGTGATCAGTATGACGTTGAAAGTAAGAGCAAACTTTCCAGGACATAGACATGTCTTATATGGGCTGAAAGCTTAAATTCTTGTTAATCGAACTGCACTGTCCAAAAAACTTTTATTATGGCAACTGGTTTGATACATTCACCTCTGAAGGTAAATAATGTACTAATATTCAGTAATCTTGCTCTGATTTGTCATCCTGAGGGTCCCAGAGATAAAATGTAGCATAGTTTTGTTTGATAAAATCTATTTTTATATTCAAATGTAGGAACTGAGTTCTACAGTTTGAACCCCTGCTGTCTCTGGCTCCACACCCACCCTGTCCGGCCATCTAGTTAGTGTGTAAGCTAATGATCCATCATGTAGGTTCCTGGGAGTGTGTAAACTTACATTCTGTATTACCATATAATTTTTGTATGTTATCTATAGTTTTGTACTTGAACATGTATCAATTGACCAATTCGGCACATTTGGGCAGACTTGATACAAAATACTGTGCAGTATTGCAATGTTCCGCTAGATCAATCTGAAACTTTGCACACACACACTGACAAAATACAAATTGCGCCTAAACGGCAATATTATATTATGGCCTTTCCCTTGCAGTTATTTGTTCGTATTATCTTTTACCAGATCAAATGTTTTATATTCTCCTACATTAATTTCACATTTCCACAAACTTCCAGAAACTGAGCTACAGGCAGTTAGATTTGGGTATGTAATTTTAAGCGAAAATTGAAAATGAGGGTCAGGATTTATACTGCATCTAGTCAATCTGGCGACATCACAATGATGACAAAAGTTTTCCTACTAATTACTTGTTTCCTTTTGCAATGTCATTATGCTTCCAAGCCACCCATGAACACCTCATGTTCCATATTCCAAGTATCATACTCCATATTTCTTTCAATGAGCTTGACTATGAAGTCGTTTGTAGTAATTCATTTCAAAACAAGGTCATTACTAAAGAAACATTAATGATGTGAAACGCTTGATAACAAGTTGAATACGAATGTCTGCTCTTCCCATATGAAAAAATACTACTGTTTACTAAAGAAAACTGCAGTAAATACTATAGAATTCTGTAGTATACTGTAGAATACCATTGATCACATTTAGTACTTACAATGCAATGTTGTAGAATACTATAATAAATACTACAGTATTATAAAGAAACACTAGTAAATACTACAGTAATGTCTGCAAAAACACTGCAGTTAACTATAGTACTACAGTATTTAATTTGCATATACCCTGCCCATTCCCTTCCCCCATATCCCAATTTGTACCACCCATAAGTGAGACTCCTACATGCCAAATATAGAAGAGAGAAGAAACTCTGATTTATCTGTTAGGACCCTGGTCCTACATACCTATAGGCTGTGTAAACTTTGCTCTTCCAGTATTTGTCTAGTAAATTTCCTCAAGGAGAATGACCCCACTTCTATGTGAAAGATAACAAAGCAAGGATCTTGATTCTTGACCCACCCTAAGATTCTAAGATTTAATTACAGTACCTTCAGAAAGTATTTCACAACCCTTCACTTTTTCCACATTTTGTTGTATTACAGCCTTTGTGTCACTTACCAACACACAATACCCCATAATGCCAGAGAGGAATTATGTTTTTAGAAATGTTTACAAATTAATTCAAAATTAATAGCTGAAATGTCTTGAGTCAATAAGTACTCAACTCTTTAAGAAATAACATGCCTAAAAAAGTTATAGTAAAAATTTGCTTAACAAGTCACATAAGTTGCACAGACACACTCTGTGTGCAATAATAGTGTCTAACATGATTTTTGAATGACTACCTCATCTCTGTACCCCACACATACAGTGCATTCGGAAAGTATTCAGACCCCTTGTCCTTTCCACATTTTGTTACTTTACAGCCTTATAATTATCTGTAAGGTTCTTCAGTCGAGCAGTGAATTTCAAACACAGATTCAACGACAAAGAGGGAGGTTTTCCAGGACCTAGCAAAGAAGGGCATCTATTGGTAGATGTGTGAAAATAAAAAAAAGCAGACTGAGTATCCCTTTGAATTTGGGGAAGTTATTAATAACACATTGTATGGGGTATCAATACACACAGTCACAACAAAGATACAGGCGTCCTTCCTAGTTCAGAGGAAGGAAACCGCTCAAGGATTTCAACATGAGGCCAATGGTGACTTTAAATAGGAGAAAACGTACGACGATAGGAAAAAACGGAGGATGGATCAACAACATTGTAGTTACTCCACAATACTAACCTAAATGACAGAGTGAAAAAAGGAAGCCTGTACAGAATACAAATATTCCAAAACATGCATCCTGTTTGCAACAAGGCACTAAAGTAATACTGCAAAAAATGTGGCAAAGCAATTAACTTTTTGTCTTGAATAAAAAATATAATGTTTGGAGCAAATCCAATGCAACACATTACTGAATTCTCTGCATATTTTCAAGCACAGTGGTGGCTGCATCATGTTATGGGTTTGCTTGTAATCGTTAAGGACTAGAGAGTTTTTCAAGATAAAAATAAACTGAATGGAGCTAAGCACAGGAAAAATCGTAGAGGAAAAAAGTCTGCTTTCCACCAGACACTGGGAGGTGAATTCACCTTTCCAGGACAATAACAAGGCCAAACTTACACTGGAGTTGAATACCAAGAAGACAGTGAATGTTCCTGAGTGGGCTAATTACAGTTTTGACTTTAATCTGCTTGAAAATGTATGGCAAGACTTGAAAATTGTTATTTAGCAATGATCAATGACAGAGCTTGACATTATTTTTTGAAATGTTCCTTGAAATGCCTCCTTGCTCGCATACGCTTTTTCAGTTCTGCCAACACATTTTCTATAGGATTGAGGTCAGGGCTTTGTGATGGCCACTCCAATACCTTGACTTTGCTGTCCTTAAGCCATTTTGCCACAACTTTGGAAGTATGCTTGGGGTCATTGTCGATTTAGAAGACCCATTTGCGACCAGGCTTTAACTTCCTGGGTGATGTCTTGAGATGATGCTTCAATATA
The DNA here is from genome assembly GCF_013265735.2 of Oncorhynchus mykiss. Lineage (NCBI taxonomy): Eukaryota > Metazoa > Chordata > Actinopteri > Salmoniformes > Salmonidae > Oncorhynchus > Oncorhynchus mykiss. Next base: position 28,354,078 of record NC_048589.1, read on the forward strand.
GCCACATAATTTTTCTCAGTCTTGATATCATCTATTTTGTGAAGTGCACCAGTCCCTCCAGCAGCAAAGCAACCCCTCGACATGATGCTGCCACCCACGTGCATCACGGTTGGGATGGTGTTCTTCGGCTTGCAAGCCTCCCAATTTTCCTTCAAACATAACGATGGTCATTATGTCTAAAAAGTGAGACGAGATGACATTTCTCCAAAAAGTACGATCTGTCACCTTCACTGTCTTCAAACTCCCTGTCATAAATGAGCCAAGGCGCAGCGTGCACATCTTTAATGAAGTGAAACCTTCACAAAAAAACAGGTAAACCAAAACCGAACATGACGCAACCGTGGCGCACACAAACACTCACAGAAAATAAATAATTACCCACAAACACAAGTGGGAAAAAGGCTACCTAGGTATGGTTCCCAATCAGAGACAATGATAGACAGCTGCCTCTGATTGGGAACCATACCCAGCCAAAAACAAAGAAATAGAAAACATAGAATGCCCACCCAAATCCACCATGACATGACACAATCGTTGTTCCCATGTGCAGTTGCAAACCGTAGTCTGGCTTTTTTATGGCGGTTTGGAGCAGTGGCTTCTTCCTTGCTGAGCAGCCTTTCAGGTTATGTCGATAATATAATGCTGAGTGGCATTGTTATGTCAATATTCGACTTGTTTTACTGTGGATATAGATACTTTTGTATCTGTTTCCTCCAGCATCTTCACAAGGTCCTTTGCTGTTGTTCTGGGATTGATTTTCACTTTTCGCACCAAGTACACTCATCTCTAGGAGATAGAACGCGTCTCCTTCCTGAACGGTATGATGGCTGCATGGTCCCATCATGTTTATACTTGCGTACTATTCATTGTACAGATGAACGTGGTACCTTCAGGCATTTGGTAATTGCTCCCAAGGATGAACCAGGTGTTGGTCTTGGCTGAGTTCTTTTGATTTTTTTCCATGATGTCAAGCAAAGTGGCACTGAGTTTGAATGTAGGCCTTGAAATACATCCCTTTTCCAAGATGTTTAAAGACACAGTCAACTTAGTGTATGTACCCTTCTGATCCACTGGAATTGTGATACAGTGAATTATAAGTGAATCAATTTGTCTGTAAACAATTGTTGGAAAATGACTTGTGTCATGCACAAAGTAGATGTCCTAACTGACTTGCCAACTTCTTCGGGATAGCGGACAGCATTTTCACTTTTGGATGAATAGTGTGCCCAAATTCAACTGCCTGCTACTCATCCCCAGAATATAAGATATGCATAGTATTAGTAGATTTGGATAGAAAACACTCTGAAGTTTCTAAAACTTTTTGAATCTTGTCTGAGTATAACATAACTTATTTAGCAGGTGAAATCCCGAGGACAAACCATTCAGTTATTGTTTTTAGAGCTCACTGTCTTTTAATGAGTTTTCATTGGGAATCCAGATTTCTAAGGGACTTGCTTACAGTTACTACCGCTTCCACTGGATGTCACCAGTCTTTAGAAATTGGCTGAGATTATTCCTTTGCGTAATGAAGAAGTACGGCCATCTTGAAAAAGTGTCACTTCATGTGTCCTGTTTGATCGAGGCGCAAGACCAGAAAGAATGCTTGAGTTAGGTTTCTTCCTGTATTGAACACAGATCATCTTGAACTTGATCAATTATTTACCTTAATAAATACCTAAAGTTGTATTACAAAAGTCGTTTGAAATGTTTTGGCAAAGTTTACAGGTAACTTTTGAGATATTTTATCGTCACGTTGCTCAAGTTGGAACCGGTGTTTTTCTGGATCAAACGCGCCAAATAAATGGACATTTTGGATATATATGGACGGAATTGAACGAAGAAAAGGACCATTTGTGATGTTTATGGGACATATTGGAGTGCCAACAGAAGAAGCTCGTCAAAGGTAAGGCATGATTTATATTTTTATTTCTGCGTTTTGTGTCGTGCCTGCAGGGTTGAAATGTTTTCCCTCTTTTGTTTACTATGGTGCTATGCTCAGATAACAGCATCGTTTGCTTTCGCCGAAAAGCCTTTTTGAAATCTGACACGTTGGCTGGATTCACAACACGTGTAGCTTTAATTTGGTATCTTACAAGTGTGTTTTCAAGAAATATTGATTTTTACAGGAATTTATTTGAATTCGGCGCTCTGCATTTTCTCTGGCTTTTGGCCAAGTGGGACGCTACCGTTCCACATATCTCAGAGAGGTTTAACAAGACATTTGTGGAGTGGTTGAAAAACACATTTTAAGGACTCTAACCTAAGTATATGTTAACTTCCGACTTCGAATGTATCTAATCAAAATACTGTATATTTGTTTTATTTTTTATTTGACGAAATATTGCATTTTTCTTCCACTTTGACATTAGAGTATTTTTTTATTAGATTGTTCACAGAAAATCACAATGAAATCCATTTGAATCTCAACAAAATGTGGAAAAGGTCAAGGGATGTGAATTCTGAAGGCACTGTATTAATGTAGCTCAGGCAAAACACAAGCTTATTGTTTGGTTTGTGATGGAGTAAGACAGTTGAACTAAGCCCAGAGGTATTTATAAATTAGACTATATTCTTCAAGAATCAATGACTATATTGTTAATTTAAACTACAAAAATAGATGTACACTATCAATCCCAGATTGCCCCTTTAATGTGCCTCAAGCATCCTGGGGGCTATGAATGGATTCTAATCTATTAATGTGGTCTTGCGCTAACCAAAACTGTCCATTCACTACAGGATTTTCCTTCAAACAGTTCCTTGTAAAGATGTTTATAGAGATCATATTTGATCAACATAAGTGGAAAAACATATATTAATTTTTCACTGGCCAAATTTACCAAAGTACACCCAAGTATCTGACAACAATGTCCCCACGTTACAGTAAGCCAAAATTAGAATGTGCCGATGAGATATTGATTAGCTTATCGTAATTTGTTGTGGTCACGCGTATTCCCTTTCACACCCATGAGGTTTTTCTGACATCTAAATGTGCAATGTTATTAATGAATCTTGACAGGAAAATACAAGCATCACGATAGTCAGTCATTGGTGTGGAGAGAAAGTTCTATCCGGTTATTTGAAAGGCATGGACATCAACACATTGTCCTTGTTATAAGCATTACTATAGAGTTAGCAAAAATCACTCATCGATTTAGGACATTTTCTCTAAGCATTTATTGAGAGACCTATTCTCTTAGGATTCACTCCACTGCACAACGAAAAGCCAGCTCTAAATGTTCTATATATTGTTGTCCTTTATAATTCAGGGAGTGACTCATACATAGCCATTAACCTTTCACTTTGTGAATGGACATTAATATCAAATGTGATGAACAACAGAAAAGGAGCACTTCTTGTTGTTTGCAGGTGTTTATTAGTTCAAGCAATCATCACATTTTATACATAAAAAATCGGAACGTAAATTGATATAAACCTGAAATATAAGATACAGTGCCTTCAGAAAGTATTCGCACCGCTTGACTTATTCCACATTTTGTTGTGTTTCAAACTGGGATTAAAATTGATTTAATAGTCATTTTATGTCAATGTTCTACACAAAATACCCTGTAATGTCAAAGTGGAAGAAACATTCTAACATTTGTAAAAAATGTAACTAATATCTTGATTAGGTAGTTATTCAACCCCCTGAATCAATACATCTTAGAATCACCTTAGGCTGCGATTTTAGCTGTGTCTTTCTGGGTAAATCTTTTAACAGCTTTGCACACCTGGATTGTGCAGCTTTGGGTCATTACTCTTCTCAAAATTCTTTAAGCTCTGTCAAATTTGTTGATGATCATTGCTATACAACCATTTTCAGATATTGATCGAGATTTTCAAGCAGTTTTAAGTCAAAACTGTACCTCGGCTGCTCTGGAACATTAATGTTATAGTTCTGCTGAAAGGTAAATTCATCTCACGTTGTCTGGTGGAAAGAAGACAATCAGGTTTTCCTCTAGTATATTGCCTGTGCATAGTTCCATTCCATTTATTTTTTTGCCTTTGAACTCCCCAGTTCTTAACGATTACAAGAATGCCCATAATATGATGCAGCTACCACTATGTTTGAAAATATGTAGAGTGGTACTCAGTAATGTGTTGTATTGAATTTGCCCCAAACATAATACTTTGTATTCAGGACAAAAAGTTGATTGCTTTGTCACATTTTTTGCAATATTACTTTAGTGCCTTGTTGCAAACAGGATGCATGTTTTGGAATATTTTTTATTCGGTACAGGATTCCTTCTTTTCACTCTTTTCAGCCATTAAACGCTGTAACTGTTTTTAAGTCACCATTGGCCTCATGGTGAAATCCCTGAGTGGTTTATTTTCTCTCCGACAACTGAGTTAGGAAGGATGCCTGTATCTTTGTAGAGACTGGGTGTATTGATACAACATCCAAAGTATATTTAATAATTTCACCATGCTCAAAGGGATATTCAGTATCTGCTTTTAATAATCTACCAATCGGTGCCCTTCTTTGCGAGGCACTGGAAAACCTCCCTGGTCTTTGTAGTTGAATCTGTGTTTGAAATGCACTGCTTGACTGGGTGACCTTACAGATAATGAATGATACAGTGCATTTGGAAAATATTCAGACCCCTTGACTGTTTCCACATTATGTTACGTTACAGCCTTATTCTAAAATTGATTTTTCCTCATCAATCTACACACAGTACCCCATAATGATAAAGCAAATACAGGTTTTTAAAAAACAGAAATACTTTTTTTACTTAAGTATTTTTCTGCTATGAGACACAAAATTGAGTTCAGGGGTATTATGTTTCCATTGATCATTCTTAACATGTTTCTACAACTTGATTGGAGTCAACCTATGATACATTCAAATGAATGAACATGATTTGGAAATGTACACATCTGTATATATAAGGTCTCACAGTTTACAGTGCATGTCAGAGCAAACACTAACCCATGAGTTCGAAGGAATTGCCCGTAGAGCTCCGTGACAAGATTGTGTCAAGGTACACCAAGACTCTTCCTAGAGCTGGCCGCCCGGCCAAACTGAGCAATTGGGGGAGAAGGGCCCAGGTCAGGAAGGTGACCAAGAACCCAATGGTCATTCTGACAGAGCTCCAGAATTCCTCTGTGGAGATGGGAGATCCTTCCAGAATGACAATCATCTCTGCAGCACCCCACCAATCAGGCCTTTATGGTAGAGTGGCCACTCCTCAGTAAAAGGCACATGACAGCCTGCTTGGAGTTTGCCAAAAAGCACTTAAAGGACTCTCAGACCCTGATAAACAAGATTCTCTGGTCTGATGAAGCCAAGATTGAACCTGAATGCCAAGTGTCACATCTGGAGGAAACCTGGCACCATCCCAACGGTGAAGCATGGTGGTGGCAGCATCATGCTGTTAGGAAATTATTCAGCACAAGGGACCGAGAGGGCGAAGGTTCACCTTCCAACAGGACAACGACCCTAAGCACACAGCCAAGATAATGCGGGAGTGGCTTCGGGACAAATCTCTGAATGTCCTGGAGTGGCCCAGCTAGAGCCAGGACTTGAACCCGATCGAACATCGCTGGAGAGTCCTGAAAATAGATGCTCCCCACCCATGAGAAGATCTGCCGAGAAGAATGGGAGACACTCCCAAATACAGGTGTGCCAAGCTTGTAGCGTCATACCCAAGAAGACTCAAATCAAATCAAAGTTTATTTGTCACGTGTGCCGAATACAACAGGTGTAGTAGACCTTACAGTGAAATGCTTCCTTACAGGCTCTAACCAATAGTGCAAAAAAAGGTGTTAGGTGAACAATAGCTAAGTAAAGAAATAAAACAACAGTAAAAAGACAGGCTATATACAGTAGCGAGGCTATAAAAGTAGCGAGGGTACATACAGACACCGGTTAGTCAGGCTGATTGAGGTAGTATGTACATGTAGATATGGTTAAAGTGACTATGCATATATGATGAACAGAGAGTAGCAGTAGCGTAAAAGAGAGGTTGGCGGGTGGTGGGTGGCGAGACACAATGCAGATAGCCCGGTTAGCCAATGTGCGGGAGCACTGGTTGGTCGGCCCAATTGAGGTAGTATGTACAAGAATGTATAGTTAAAGTGACTATGCATAGAGAGTAGCAGCAGCGTAAAAAGAGGGTTTGGGGGGGTTGGGGGGGTTGGGGGCGGGGGCACACAATGCAAATAGTCCGGGTAGCTATTTGATTACCTGTTCAGGAGTATTATGACTTGGGGGTAAAAGAAGCCTTTTTGTCCTAGACTTGGCACTCCGGTACCGCTTACCATGCGGTAGTAGAGAGAACAGTCTATGACTGGGGTGGCTGGGGTCTTTGACCATTTTTAGGGCCTTCCTCTGACACCGCCTGGTGTTTAGGTCCTGGATGGCAGGCAGCTTAGTCCCAGTGATGCACTGGGCCATACGCACTACCCTCTGTATTGCCTTGCGGTCAGAGGCAGAGCAATTGCCGTACCAGGCAGTGATGAAACCAGTCACGATGCTCTCGATGTTGCAGCTGTAAAACCATTTGAGCATCTGAGGACCCATGCCAAATCTTTTTAGTTTCCTGAAGGGGAATAGGCTTTGTCGTGCCCTCTTCACGAGTCTCTTGGTGTGTTAGGACCATTCTAGTTTGTTGTTGTGGACTCCAAGGAACTTGAAGCTTTCAACGTGCTCCACTACAGCCCTGTCGATAAGAATGGGGGCGTGCTCGGTCCTCCTTTTCCTGTAGTCCACAATTATCTCCTTAGTCTTGTTTATGTTGAGGGATAGGTTGTCATCCTGGCACCACACGGCCAGGTCTCTGACCTCCTCCTTATAGTCTCATCGTTGTCTGTGATCAGACCTACTACTGTTGTGTCGTCTGCAAACTTAATGATGGTGTTGGAGTCGTGACTGGCCATGCAGTCGTGGGTGAACAGGGAGTACAGGAAGGGACTGAGCACGCACCCCTATGGAGCTCCAGTGTTGAGGATCAGGGTGGCAGGTGTGTTGCTACCTACCCTCACCACCTGGGGGTGGTCCGTCAGGATCCAGTTGCAGAGGGGGTGTTTAGTCCCAGGATCCTTAGCTTAGTGATGAGCTTTGAGGGTACTATGGTGTTGAACGCTGAGCTGTAGTCAATGAATAGCATTCTTACTTGAGGCTGTAATAGCTGCCAAAGGTGCTTCAACAAAGTACTGAGTTAAGGGTCTGCATACTTGTAAAACTGATCTGTTTATTTGTTTTATATAAATTTGCAAACATTTTAAAAACCTGTTTTTGCTTTGTCATTATGTAGATTGATGAGAGGGAAAAACAACTTAATAAATTTTAGAATAAGGCTGTAACGTAACAAAATGTGGAAAACTTGAAGGGGTCTGAATTCTATCCGAATGCACTGGTTGTGTGTGTACAGAGTTGTGGTAGTCATTCAAAAATCATGTTAAACACTATTATTGCATACAGAGTGAATCCATGCAACTCGTTATGTGACTTGTTAGGCACATTTTTAACCCTGAACTTATTGAGGCATGCAATAACAAATGGGTTGAATACTTATTGACTCAAGACATTGAAGCTTTTCATTTTTAATTTTTTTTTAAATTAAAAAACATAATTCCACTTTGACATTAGGGGATATTGTGCAGGCCAGTGAAAACAACATCTAAATGTAAGACATTCTTATTTCAGGCTGGAACACAACAACGTGTGGGGAAAAGTCCAGATGTTTGAATACTTTCTGAAGACACTGTATATGATAATGCCAAGAATTCCATTTTCATAATTTAATAATCAAATTATCATAACCCATCACCTTGTTTCTGAGGACAAACCCCTACATTGTATATTAAATGTTTTCCTGAGGATTCCCGATCACATTGCATATTACTTACTTTTATCTGACATCTCCTGCTTTATCCCCCGAGGCTTTTACACCACCATTACCAAGAGCATTTGAGTCTACTTGTCTCATTCGTATGACACATTCCATTATCAGATGGTGTAGGAGTTGATAGTCCTGGATGGAGCCACCTGCCAGTCTGATCAGACAGGTAGCCTCAGTAAACAGGCCAGCATCCAGTTTAACTGCAGGACTATCAATTCTGAGATAGTGCTACATCCGCCCTTCACTCCGGAGCTGCCGGAGTCTCCCGCCTGTCCGGCGCTGCCAGAGTCTCCCGTCCATTCAGACCCGTGGCGTGGGTCCCCAGTCCAAGATCGGCGGCGGGCTAAGAGGCGCACCAAAACTATGGTGAAGTGGGGTTCAAGTCCCGCGCCAGAGTCGCCACCGTGGACAGACGCCCACTGTCACATTCTGACCTTTATTTCCTTGGTTTGTATGGTCAGGGCGTTAGTTGGGGTGGGCAGTCTGTTTGTTTTTTCTATGTTTGGTTTCTGTTTCGGCCTAGTATGGTTCTCAATCAGAGGCAGGTGTCGTTAGTTGTCTCTGAGAATCATACTTAGGTAGCCTGGGTTTGACTGATGGTTTGTGGGTGTTTGTTTTCCGAGTCAGTGTTTGTCACCACACGGAACTGTTTTGTTGATGCACGTTATTTTTGTTTTGTTCGAGTGTTCAGTTGTTTTCGTAATAAATGATTATGGACACTTACCACGCTGCATCTTGGTCCGATCCTTACTCCTCTTCAGACGAAGAGGAAATTTGCCGTTACACCCTGTATCTTTGAGATCCTGCTTGCTTGTGTGTGTGTGTGTGTGTGTGTGTGTGTGTGTGTGTGTGTGTGTGTGTGTGTGTGTGTGTGTGTGTGTGTGTGTGTGTGTGTGTGTGTGTGTGTGTATGTAAGAACACAGGCTTAATTACAATGTAAAAAACAAATACTCCATTGTGTTTATTCGTAGGTAGCTCTCAGACCAAGCAGTTACAGTGCTGGTGTGGTCAATTATTTCCCTAATTATCCTCAGTGATCTCACAGCGTCATAGTGGACATGTTTACAGTCTGTCTGACTCTGTGTAATACACCTCATGATTTCCTACTTTTGGCTAATGTGCTGCACTCATCATCAGAGGTGAATACAGAAAACAGGGCACCTTTGTCTGACATGGCCGGCTGAACAAGTTAGTTTAAAGAACGTTTTTTACTGCATGTAGTAAGCATGTGCTTGCAATAGGTGTTATTGCTGAATACTTTTGAATAGCATGAGATTATTTAGACATGCAAGCAATGTCAATATATGAAACAAATGACATTACCGTCACATTCTATTCTCATTAAGGGTGAGGTTAAAATGCCATGAATTAAAATGAATCCCTGCAAGTAAGATTATCATGAAACATCCAGAATTAATGTTTTAATACAGAGAAATACTAAGGAAGTCGATACCATTTGACTTGAAGGACACATGCATGGTAGGTAGGTAAATCCTATTTCGAATTCGGGATGGACTGCTGAATAATGTGATGGTGATGCATTTGCCCCAAAGGATTAATTACCCTTGGCTGCGTTGTCTTCGTTTTTTCCCCAAATTGTAATTGAAAGCAATTCAAGCAGTCAGCAACCATTATGATCCCCCTGACATAAACCAATGACAGATGAACCACTCTCTTTTCTGTTGTTTTTGCTTTGCTTTGACGCAGTGAGGAGAATAGGATAAGTGTTTGGTTTTGAGCTTGAAATGAGCTCATCTGGTTTGCAATGTGCTCCAACAAGCACTTATCAGAAACCAGTTGTGTTTAACCCACAGATACAGTTCAAGTCTGAAGTTTGCATACACCTTCGCCAAATACATTTAAACTCAGTTTTTTCCACTATTCCTGACATTTAATCCTTGTAACAATTCCCTGTCTTTGGTCAGTTAGGATCACCACTTTATTTTAAGAATGTGAACTGTCAGAAAAATAGTAGAGAGAATGATTTATTTCAGCTTTTATTTCTTTCATCACATTCCCAGTGGGTCAGAAGTTTACATGCACTCAATTAGTATTTGGTAGCATTGTCATTAAATTGTTTAACTTGGGTCAAACGTTTTGGTTAGCCTTCCACAAGCTTCCTACAATAAGATGGGTGAATTTTGGCCAATTCCTCCTGACAGATCTGGTGTATTGGAGTCAGGTCTGTAGGCCTCCTTGCTCGCACACGCTTTTTCAGTTCTGCCAACACATTTTCTATAGGATTGAGGTCAGGGCTTTGTGATGGCCACTCCAATACCTTGACTTTGATGTCCTTAAGCCATTTTGCCACAACTTTGGAAGCATGCTTGGGATCATTGTCCATTTGGAAGACCCATTTGCGACCAAGCTTTAACTTCCTGACTGATGTCTTGAGATGTTGCTTCAATATATCCACCTAATTTTCCTACCTCATAATGCCATCTATTTTGTGAAGTGCACCAGTCCCTCCTGCAGCAAGGAGGGACTGGTGCACCCCCACAACATGATGCTGCCACCCACGTGCTTCACAGTTGGGATGGTGTTCTTCCGCTTGCAAGCCTCCCCTTTTTCCTCCAAACACAAAGATGGTCATTATGGCCAAACAGTTCTATTTTTGTTTCATCAGACCAGAGGACATTTCTCCAAAAAGTACGATCTTTGCCCCCATGTGCAAACCGTAGTCTGGCTTTTATGGCGGTTTTGGAGCAGTGACTTCTTCCTTGCTGAGTGGCATTGTTATGTCGATATTCGACTTGTTTTACTGTGGATATAGATACTTTTGTACCCGTTTCCTCTAGCATCTTCACAAGGTCCTTTGCTGTTGTTCTGGGATTGATTTGCACTTTTCGCACCAAAGTACGCTCATCTCTAGGAGACAGAATACGTCTCCTTCCTGAGCAGTATGACAGCTACATGGTCCCATGGTGTTTATATTTTCCTACTATTGTTTCTACAGATGAACGTGGTACCTTCAGGAGTTTGGAAATTGCTCCCAAGGATGAACCAGGTGTTGGTCTTGGCTGATTTCTTTTGATTTTCCCATGATGTCAAGCAAAGAGGCACTGAGTTTCAAGGTAGGCCTTGAAATACATCCACAGGTACACCTCCAATTGACTCAAATTATGTTAATTAGCATATCAGAAGCTTCTAAAGCCATGACATAATTTTCTGGAATTTTACAAGCTGTCTAAAGGCAGAGTCAATTTTGTGTATGTAAACTTCTGACCCACTGGAATTGTGAAACAGTGAATTATAAGTGAAATAATCTGTCTGTAAACAATTGTTGGAAAAAATGACTTGTGTCATGCACAAAATAGATGCCCTAACTGACTTGCCAAAACTATACTTTGTTAACAAGAAATTTGTGGAGTGGTTTTAAAACAAGTTTTAATGACTCCAACCTAAGTGTATGTAAACTTACAACTTCAACTGTATCTTGCTGGAGATTGTAATGGCTAATGGTAACATGTTGGCTTATCTCAAAGTGTCAGGGAACAGGAGGGAATGCTGGTTGGTTCCTCTTTAGGAACCAAGTCAAACGATTTCTTCTATTTCCAACCTTGGCAGAAAAACACAGACACAGAAAGACAAGGTTTTGAACACCACTAACTCCAATGACTGCTGGATGTTCAAACAGTTTGGGCTTGCATGACACATACTGTATATTTTTTAACATTATATTTTAAGTAATTGCCTAGTGCAGGGGTAGACAACCTTGGAGTGCCATAGTTACTTCATGTTTTCATTTAACTGAACTGGAACACCAGGTGTGTTGAATGTAGACAATCACTGAACTGATAAACTAATATAGTAGCTCAGTGTGGTGCATAGCAGGGACAAAATCCTACAGTACCTGCAACACTCCAGGAAAACGGTTGCCTACCCCTAGCCTAGGGGATAAAGATTAAAATAAGTGAGTTTCTATTTTATTCTCTTCCAGGCCTCCATGTCCCCACAAACTACCAACTATTCCTTTAGAGAAAGCAGTGGCACTGAATCACCCCAGCTTTATTGACCTGCTTAAATATTTTATGGATATCTATGTGGAGTAAATATAGATAGAAGCAGAGATGAGCTCACTGCACATCTATAGATATGGAAACTGACACCAGGAACTGCATGATTCATATTAAAATATTGGCATGGTTTCTCTCTCAACATCAAAAGGCTTGAATCATACTATTATATTTTGCTCCAGTGCTATATCAGAGTATCGCAATCTGCTTTGAAAAAGGTTACCAATTATCAGAGAAAAATATAATTCAAAATAGTCCTCCTACTCCGCCTCCTCTTTAAGGCACATTGTTGGTAATGATTTATAACTTCATTATGTTAAATTCAGTTTTCCTAAAATGTTATGAAAGCATAAGTTCTATGCAATTCAACATTTCGAAGTAATCCAATTAATAATGCAGCTTTTTGATTATAAGAGCCTGTCTCTATATTTCTCTAATTTCAGTATTTTTTTGTCCCAACTGAATATCTACAATGTGCTATGATATAATTATTTCCAAAGCCAGTTGGTTCCCTATTCATCAAATCCATATTTTAACGTTGTGAGCATAGGCAGATCAGGAATGGGAAATCAATGACACTCTGACTAATCTTGGTTGGTGGCTTTTTGCATCTCTGAATGGAATAAACTGTAAAAATGACACCATGAACATATATATTGAAGAGATGGCAATAAGCAATTAATTATATAATTTGTCAGTATATCTGGGACTCAATTCCCTTGATGAATTGCAAACAGGTAAGCAATGTTTTATTTGAACAGGCCGAGGACTAATGAAGGATCAACTGTGGTTATTCCAAGAGGCAATGGACATTTCTTAAACCTCAAAGAAAGGGCATTGAGAGGCATTGACCAATTTTAGTGATATATTATATACTGTATTAGTGATGAAATACTGTAAATGTTTGTGAAAGGGAAACGGTATGAAATTCTGTTACCATAAAGAAATATTCCTGAGAACAAAGCCAGATGCCACAAATAGTTTATACAGAGAAAAATACATGGAATACACATTTTTATCCCCTAGCCTAGACTATAAGATGATCGTAAAATACATCGATTTTTAGACAATAAAATATACTGTATATTTATTCTAAGACCTTCAATTTTAACACTTCCAATCCAATCCTACTTAACCTTTTTGAGTTATTTTTCACAAAAACTGTGAACATTAAATAAACAAGGCCTGCTGAGAGTCAATTACTTAGTGTCCCTGCAAATTGAGCTTCCCCACAACCACCGTCTTCAAGGTTGTTAATTTGCAAAAGAAGTTGAGGGAGCTCAGAGACTGTTAGCCTCAGCAGTTACCAGAGTAGATGAGCTCCCTTCTAATTACCACCAGGCCCACCAATTTGACTTTGCGAAGCACTTCAAAGTACACACCCTACATTCAATACCACTAACTAAATATGGCACTTCAGGACGGTTGAGCTAACGTAGGCTAATGCGATTAGCATGAGGTTGTAAGTAACAAGAACATTTCCCAGGACAAAGACATAACAGATATTGGCAGAAAGCTTAAATTCTTGTTAATCTAACTGCACTGTGCAGTTTACAGTAGCTATTGCAGTGAAAAAAATGCCATTCTATTGTTTGAGGAGAGTGCACAATTTTGAACATGAAAAGTATTAATAAGTGAATAAGTGAATTCGGCACATTTTAGGCACTTTTGAACAGAAATGCAATGGGTCATTGGATCAGTCTAAACCTTTGCACATACACTAATTCCATCTAGTGGCCAAAATGTAAATTGCACATTGGCTGGAATAATACATTATGGCCTTTCTCTTGCATTTCAAAGATATTGGTACAAATTTTTTTTTTTTTTTAATTTGTATTATCTTCTATCAGATTTGTGTTATTTTCCTATATTTCTTTCACATTTCCACAAATTGTTTCCTTTCAAATGGAACCAAGAATATGCATATCCTTGCTCCCAGCTCCTGAGCTACAGGCAGTTATGGGCATGTTATGTAGCTATTTTGTGTAGGTATCTTTATTGCTGAATGGATCATATGTAATCAATATTTGTGGCCCGTAGTGATATGTGTCATTCAGGGTAACAAAATATTGTCATACAGTATAACACCAGAATTTTATATTAAAATACAATAACTTTGTTTTGTTGACTCAGAGATACCAAAACAAATCTCAAAGGAAGTGAAAGATATTTTTTAATAGATTTTAGCATTTTTTTCAGTGTAAGGCAAGAAGTTTTTGTAAAAAACATTCAACAAATTTTGAGTTGTACCTGTGACCAATCAAATATGTGCTATTCAAAATGAAAGAATGTCATTTTTTTCCAGGTAGTTGAATTTCTGCCAGTCTAAGCATGAATATATAACCTTGTGATTATGAAAAATGGGCATAACACTTTGTGTTATACTGAATGACATTTTACTAGGGTACATTCATATGAATCACAAAAATTAATTATTGTCTTTATTCTTCAATATAACTAATATAAGGGCATAGGTGACACTCCAATGAACATAAAAAGCCTTTTAGGAAATTGTAATTGCTGTTTTATTTTGCTACTTTGAAAACCTTATACGTCTTTGACCCACGTACTATATACATTTTACGGACACAATCTATTTTAAAAGAATTGTATTTTGTTTTTAGTCCTGTTCTTCCACTACCCTCAACCTCCCCCATCTATTTCTGATGTCCATCCAGTTTGATATCTATTTGCCATATATTTTAACTGTGCTTTTCACAAAAGTTCTGAACCTACATACATTTTACAGACACAGTATATTTTACATTTGTTATCTTGTTATTATTATTCCCACCCTTCAGTTCCATTTAACCTCTCCCATCTATCTCTTAACACCATCCATATTGGATTTCTATTTGCTATATATTTTTCGACTTTGCTGTGATGCTTCACAAACGTTCTGAACCTTTCTATTCTCAGTTTCTACAGATTTTAAATTAAAGATAACATTTTTGCTAAAATAATTATTATATTATTGATAAATTGACTGTCTTTCCAAATCACCAAGTATTGCTATCAGCAGCGTTAGCTCAAGGTAAATGTCGCAATTCTTCAGCCATTCCTGGACATGTGACCAAAAACAAGCTACATATGGACAGTACCAAAATAAATGATCTAATGACTCTCTTCGCAGCAAAACCTGCAGAGCTGGGAAGGTTGTATCCCCCATATGTACTGTATATAACGTTCTATTGGTTACAAGAATTTTGGGTCATTTTGCATATCAGTTCATAAACCATGTGCCATGGAATCGAAAATCTCTTCCCAACTACTTGGCAATCTATTTGGCATAGCTGTCATTTTTTGGTCCAAAATGAAACTGGTATATTTTTTTATTTATCACAATTTTGGCCTTTTAAGCAAGGCCGAGAGACAAGTTCCTTACTTTTTCCCCGTTCCACTTGCCTCTTCAAAAGGTTATTTGTATAAACTTTGAGATTGAGAAAGATTCTTTATAGAACCATTCTATATAAAAGGTTATATAGAGAACCATAACAAATTGTTCTATATAGAACCAAAAAGGGTTGTAACAATAGTGGGACCCTTTTCAGTGCTATATAGAACCTTTTGTAACGCTTGTCGTCTGGGGAAGGAGAGGAGGGCCAAGGTGCAGCGTGGTAAGTGTTCATATTTTAAATATTTTAATGAACAATGAAAACAACCAACGAACAGTCCTATAAGGTGCAACACTAAACAGAAAATAACCACCCACAAAACACAATGGAAAACAGGCTACCTAAATATGGTTCTCAATCAGGGACAACGATTGACAGCTGCCTCTGACTGAGAAACATACCAGGCCAAAGACAGAAATAGAAAATCGTAGACAAACTAACAGACAACCCACCCAACTCACCCCCTGACCATACTAAAGCAAAAGACAAAACAAAGGAACTAAGGTCAGAACGTGACAGTATCCCCCCCCCCCCCCCCCCCCCCCCCCCCCAAAGGTGCGGACTCCGGCCGCAAAACCTGAACCTATAGGGGAGGGTCTGGGTGGGTGTCTGTCGGCAGTGGCGGCTCTGGCGCGGGACGTGGACCACACTCCACCATAGTCTTTCTCCGCCTCCTTAACCACCTCTGTGGCCTCTTAAGAGCGCCGACCTCGGACTGGGGACCCAAGCCACGGGTCCCGAATGGACGGGAGACTCCGGCAGCGCCGGATGGACGGGAGACTCCGGCAGCGCTGGACGGACGGGAGACTCCGGCAGCGCCGGACAGGCGGAAGCACCAGTAGGGAGAAGACGGAGAGACAGCCTGGTGCGGGGGGCTGCCACCGGAGGGCTGGTGCATGGAGGTGGCACTGGATAGAACGGACCGTGAATGCGCACAGGAGGTCTTGAGCACCGAGCCTGCCCAACCCTACCTGGCTGAAAGCTCCCCGTAGCCAGGCCAGTGCGGCGAGGTGGAATAGCCCGCACTGGGCTGTGCTGGCGAACCGGGGACACCATGTGTAGGGCTGGTGCCATGTACACTGGCCCGAGGAGACGCATTGGAGACCAGATGTGCTGAGCCGGCTTCATGGCACCTGGCTCGATGCCCACTCTAGCCCGGCCGATACGAGGCGCTGCAATGTACCGCACCGGGCTCTGCACAGGCACCGGGGACACCGTGCGCCTCACGGCATAACACGGTGCCTGCCCGGTCCCTCTCGCTCTCCGGTAAGCACAGGGAGTTGGTTCAGGTCTCCTACCTGACTTAGCCGTGTGCCCCCCCAAGAAATGTTTGGGGCTGCCTCTCGGGCTTCCAACCACGCCGCCGTGCTGCCTCCTCATACCACCGCCTCCAGCCCAGCCTTGGGGCGGTGATATTCTCCAGCCTGTGCCCATGGTCCCTTGCCATCCAGAATCTCCTCCCATGTCCAGGAGTCCTGCGATTCCGGACGCTGCTGCTGCTGCCCGTTACCACGCTGCTTGGTCCTTTCTTGATGGGTGGTTCTGTAACGCATGTCGTCTGGGGAAGGAGAGGAGGACCAAGGTGCAGCGTGGTAAGTGTGCATATTTTAATGAACACTGAAAACAAAACAACCAACCATCGAACAGTCCTGTAAGGTGCACCACAACACTAAACGGAAAATAACCACCCACAAAACACAATGGAAACAGGCTACCTAAATATGGTTCTCAATAAGGGACAACGATTGACAGCTGCCTCTGATTGAGAACCATACCAGGCCAAACACAGAAATAGAAAATCATAGACAAACTGACAGAGAACCCACCCAACTCACGCCCTGACCATACTAAAACAAAAGACAAAACAAAGGAACGTGACACCTTTTTAAATAATCCTTCATAGAACCACAGGAAATAGGTTTTTACAGCACCATAAAGGTCCATTAAGAAGTGTATGATCACGGTTCTATAAAGCCTCAAAAAGGCGTGTACCAAGTAAACCGGGAACATTCTCAGAACATTAGCTAAGATTGCCATTAAGTTCTAGTGAGGGATTTATCTAAAATAAGGATAATAAAACCCCAAAAAATGTTAAAGAATGTTTTTGATAACAAAACGTACATTTTTTCTTCAGAAAAGTTTTTAAATGAAATATCCTTGGAATGTTCCCTAACGTTCACTAAAATGTGGTCCACACCATCTGTAACAACCACCACAGAACATTCCCCAAACTTTCTCATTAGGTTTCCAGGAAATGTAATAAGACAATGCAACGTTATGTTCTGAGAACATACTGCCACAACGAAATGTTAGAGCAATAGAATTGGTTCTGAGGAAACATTACAGGAATGTTCTGCTAATGTTGATGGATATGTTATTCAAAAGACCCATACCAACAAGCAAGGAATATCCCTACTATGCTTTCATAAAGTTATAGTGTGACATCATGACATGATGGTTTAATAACGTTCCCTGAAATACTTTAGCAATAAATTGTTGGAGCAATAGGGTTAGAGTTAGTAGTTCTAAAAAAACATCCCCGGAATATTCAGTTAATGTTAATGGAGCTATTACTTCTAACACCTGTAACAACAAACATAAACATTCCTGTGAGACTCGAATATAAGGTATTCTTTAAAGTGGCATGATGTTGCAGAATTGTTCATAAAACATACTTCAATGATAATGGAGGTGATTATAAAAACATTGCTGCAATGTTCTGCTAATAATATAACATTATTATATGAAGTTGCCAAACTTTTCAATAAATGTTATTTCAATCATCTTACATTAGATTGTATTATGGTATTGTCCAAACACAGCTATAGCTTTTTTTAAAGGATGGTAATCAAGTAGATTTTAACCTGCGATCTGCAATCTTCAAGGCCTGTGGGCTACTTAGTCTGCTTAGCCACCAGGATCTTAATGATTGTAGTGAATTTCCTTTTGTACAGAAATCCTTAAATTATGATCCAAACTATGGCTATATGTCTTAGTACATATTCACATCTATGTATACATCCCTGCAATCTGCCAGGCCATATTTGAACATGTTTTATGAAATCAAGTTTGTAGGGAAATTAAAAGTCAAAGCATCCCAACTTTACAGTATGTAAAGTGGATTGGTAGAGTAAGAACTAATGGAGGATTGAATGTTGAACGTTATAACTACTAGACAGATTGTGTTTTGTGCCTACAAAAAGTATTCATATCCCTTGATCTATTCCAAATTTTGTTGTGTTACAGCCTGAATCATGAATGGATTATTTTTCTCCTCACCCATCTACACAGAATACCCCATAATGACAAAGTGAAAACAGGTTTGAAAATTGAAAATGAATATAATAGAAATATCTGATTTATATAAGTATTCACACCCTTGAGTCCTTTGGCAGCAATTACAGATGTGAGTCTTTTGGGGTAAGTCTCTAAGAGCTTTGCACACCTGGATTGTACAATATTTGCATATTATTCTCATTTAAAATTCTTCAAGTTCTGTCAAGTAGATTGTTGAAAATGATTCAAGCTCTGTCAAGTTGATTGTTGATCAATTCTCGACAGCCAGTTTCAAGACTTGCCATAGATTTTCAAGTTGATTTCAGTCAAAACTGTAACTAGGCCACACAGGAACATTCATTGTCATCCTGGTAAGCAACTCCAGTGTAGTTTGGCCTTGTGTTGTAGGATATTGTCCTGCTGAAAGGTGAATTTTTTTCACAGTGTTGCAGACTGCAGAGCGTGCTCCCATGAGAAATACAATGTAAGCTACAGTGATGATGTGAGAAAAAAAACATTGAATTAGTAGTTTACCTGCAGAGGGCAAGCGACTCCATGAAATTTCACACATTGATTATTTCTAAATGCTATTTCCTTCTACAGATTCAAAACTAATTAGTATGATTACATATATTTGTTGCATGTTAAAAGCAACAATTTAGCCATTTACTTTAACTAGGGGCTTATTCAAGAGCTAGGTTGCAGGCATTGTCTTTCTGTGTTAGCAAGCTTGATAATTAAACACAGGTCACAGACATGATATGAGTTGAATCCAATTAAAGAAGCATTCCTCACAAATACATTCATAACAGTCAATGCAGCTACATGCTGTAGTTTCATCAACTCTAACTACAGTATGTAGCCTCACTGGCCTGTAACTTGATAGTTACAATCAATAGGATCTGGCTGCACACTCATTCCACAGGACTATCTCAAAATTAAAAAAAAGTTAATGATGTAACCATGATCACTCTGAAAGCATGTAGTCAACAATTCTCAAATGTCCTTTGCAATAAATATAAACACAAAAAAATGCATTCTGCACCATTCTGCATCAGAGAAGGAAATCATTGCTCTCAGATGTTCCATGTGTCATTTCACAAATCCATCAAAATTAGATGTTCCCACATGCATTCCTCCTATAAGGACTTTACATCTCTCTTATTAAATACATCTCTATGGCTGGTACAATACAATAGACAGAGAGAGAAATCAATACACTACCTCTTGCTTCAAACTGTCACTAATTAGTGCCACAACTCAAACAGATAAGAAAAAATAACATCTGACAACAAAAATAAAAAATAACTTCCTGGAAATGATTCATATCACCAAATTTGATGATCTAAATGTGTATTTGCTATGCATGAAAGATGGGAGCAGGCAGGAGAGCAGAAGGGCTGCATGTGGTGTAACCTTTTTAATCTATTGTGATTGCGTTCACGCTTGGCTGAGGAGTCGCAGGAGGCCGCCAGCGTGTTTACAGTAGAGAGGCTGGGCAAGCCTAACTGTGAGGAAGTCATGTGCCTTTTACCGCAAAAAAAGTAAGAAGACTGCCTTCTGTGTCCTAAATGGCACCCTATTCCCTAAATAGTGCAGAAGTTTTGACCAGAGCCCTATTGCTCCTGGTCAAAAGTAGGGCCCTATATAGCCATTAGGGTGCCATTTGGGACACATACCTGTCTTCTTCAGGATGCTTCCGCTCATCTCAGCCTATAAGCTGGAGGAGGAAAGCTGCTTGGGGGGCATTAAGCTGGGATATGTTCTGAGGTCAGGAGTCAGATAAGAGGAGGAATCACTCGAGGGGTTTTTAACAAAGCAGATTTGTTTGGCTTACACAAGAAGAAATTCCTGCAATCTGGTAGGGCCCTAATGCAATGAAAATGAGGGAGGGAGAGAATGAGTAGGGAGGGAGGGAGAGAAGGAGGGAGAGGAGGCACATGACTAAGTTATCTCCAAGCAGTGTTTACAACAAATCCCTTAATAGATCTTGGCAGTGTCTAACACTCAGCGAAAGGGCTGCTTTAGGGGTTTCATTGGCCGTGCACATGTCTTTGGTGTTCAGGCTGAATTTACCTGTTGGGCCTCAGAAGTGAGAAGGAAGATGGTGTCTTTCTTGTATTTTTCGGGGTGTCCTTGTATTATACGCTATGCGTTTTTTTTTAAACATGAGAGGACAAACACTTCGTCAAGCAAGCAGTTCATATCCTTAAAGTTCATTGGTTCCTGACTTCCATGAAAAGTTGCATATCGCGGGACTGTTCGATGCTAGTGCCGTCCGCCACAGGATATTTTTGTGCCTGCCGGTCGAGGGCAGTCAGGTCTGAAGTGAACCAAGGGCCATATCTGTTAGTTCTACATTTTTTGTAAGGGGCATGCTTATTTAAGATAGTGAGGAAATTACTTAGGCATCCTCTACTGACGGGATGAGGTTGATTAGAAAGGCCTGCTCGCAGAAGTGTTTTAGGGAGCGTTTGACAGTGATGAGGGGTGGTCGTTTGACCACGGACCCAGGCAATGAGGCTGTGATGGCTGAGATCCTGATTGAAAACAGCAGAGGTGTATTTGGAGGGCAAGTTGGTCAGGATAATATCTATGAGGGTGCCGATGTTTACAGATGTAGGGTTGTACCTGGTGGGTTCCTTGATCATTTGTGTGAGATTGAGGGCATCTAGCTTAGATTGTAGGACTGGCGGGGTGAACAAACTCTGAAGATATAAGGGGGGCAATCAATTATCATATGGTGTCCAGGGCACAGCTGGGAGCTCAAGGGGGTCTATAACAGGTGGCAACAATGAGAGACTTATTTCTGAAGAGATTAATAAAAAAAAAATTGAAGCTCGAACTGTTTGGGCATAGACCTGGAAAGTATGACAGAACTTTGCAGGCTATCTCTGCAGTAGATTGCAACTCCTCTCCCTTTGGTAGTTCTATCTTGATGGAAAATGTTGTAGTTGGGAGTGGAAATCTCAGAATTTTTGGTGGCCTTCCTAAGCCAGGAATCAGATACAGCAAGGACATCAGGGTTGGCGGAGTGTGCTAAAGCATTGAGTAAAACAAACTTAGGAAGGAGGCTTCTGATGTTGACATGCATGAAACCAAGGCTTTTACAGTTACAGAAGGCAACAAATGAGAGTGCCTAGGGACACGCAGGGCCTGGGTTAACCTCCACATCACCCGAGGAACAGAGGAGGAGTAGGATGACGGTACGGCTAAAGGCTATCAAAACTGGTCGTTTAGTGAGTTGGGGACACAGAATAAAAGGAGCAGATTTATGGGCGTGGTAGGATAGATTCAGGGCATAATGTACAGGCAGGGGTATGGTAGGGTGCGGGTACAGTGGAGGTAAACCTAGGCATTGAGAGTTCGCATCTCTGGATGTACTAGTTATGCTGGGTGAGGTCACCGCATGTGTGGGAGGTGGGACAAAAGAGGTATCTAAGGCATGTTGAGTGGGACTAGGGGCTCCACAGTGAACTAAAACAATGATAACTATCCTAAGCAACGGTATACAAGGCATATTGACATTGGAGAGAGACATAAAGCGAGGCATAAAGCAATCACAGGTGTTGATTGGGAGAGCTAGCGAAGACAACAACGGGGAAGACAACAACAGCTAATCAGCTAACACAACAACAAAAGTTAAAATGGTGATGAAGGGGCAGAGAAGGTCAGGTAACAACAGGGGCCAACAGATAAACAAAATGGAGTACCGTGATTAATGAACAGTCCAGCAGGCATCAGCTATGCAGTCAAGTGATCACAGGGTCCAGTGAACAGCAATAGATGAAACAGGGAAGCCGCTAGGTAGTCGTTACTATGCCAGCAAGCGGGAGACATGAGACGTTAAAAAATAAACAAGTTTGCAGGCCGGGGCTAGAAGAAGCATCTGCTCCGACATCCGGCAAAGGCTGGTTGAGGGCACAACGGAAGGAACTACGTCGTCAGACCAGTCGTGATGGCTCTGTGTCGACAAAGAGTCCAGACCAGTTGGCAAAAGTGGTAGTGTAGCTGGATTAATTTTGTTTGCTAGCCGGGAGATGTGCCTGACTCGCGGCTAACTGGTCCTAGCTTCAGGACAAGGGCGTTAGCCACTCGGTAGCAGCTAGCTAGCAGTGATTATCTGATGCAAAGGTCCAGCGCTTTCGACAAGAATCAGGTGGTGTAGTGGATTCTAGTCGTGTTAGTGAAGAGACTGGGAGGCATCAGCTGTGTACCGGAGTGATCATAGGGTCCACTGAGCAGGCCGGGAGATGGGCGTGGCTCAAGGCTAGCTTCGGGGCTGGGCCACTTGGTGGCAGCTAGCTAGCTGCGATGATCAGGAGTAAGGGTCCAGGGCTTACGGCAGGAATCCGGTGTTGTAGTGGAGAAAAACAGTCCGATATGCACAGGGTTGATAACGCGCGGTTGAAAAAATGACTAAATAGCTGGTTAGCTTGTGATGGAGGTTCTGGCTATAAGTTCGAAAAATAGCAGATCCGTATCACATTGGGTGAGGAGGGTTGCAGGAAGGTATATTTAATTTATGAAATATATACAACAAAGACGAAAAATACCAAATTTACACGGGAGAAGGACAAACAACGTCTGCACTGCTACGCCATCTTGAAATCTCAGAAAGGGAGGGAGAGGTTCTTGAGACCTTGTGGTCCATTAGTCACATCATCCACATGCATAATAAAAACATGGCTAAGAACGCATACAAACTTATAAATATAGTAGACATAAGTGCAGACTATATATCATAGGTTCTTAAACTTTTTGGGTCCAGGACTTCCTTTTCAGATAGCAAATAAATCAGGGACCCCCTCATAATCAGTAGACAACTCGAGTGAGATAAAAATACAAGGAGTTTTAATATGACATCGGCAGTGAATGGCCGGACAAACCAAGTCCGGGCACTGGGGGAAAAAAAAACATTTTAAAGGCCTGCCTCTTTGCAGTTGTCATGGGGCAGAGAGATGTTTTGTTGTTGAAGCTATCCTGCAATTTTACATATTTTGCCATGAGGCAGATACTTTTTTTACAAGAAGTATTGAGTTTTATAATTTGTGGAGTACTGTGGATACCAATATCCCTCTGAGACTCCGAGCCCAGGGTTAAGAACATAAATTGGAGGTTTATAATGTACTATTGTATTATATACCCTCTAAACTTTTTCTATGGATCCCTTGGTCAGAATTAATTTAATCTGTTGTTGTTAGTCATTATCAAAATATTATTTTCATATATATATATATATATATACACACTGCTCAAAAAAAGGAAGGGAACACTAAAATAACACATCCTAGATCTGAATGAATGAAATATTCTTATTAAATACTTTTTTCTTTACATAGTTGAATGTGCTGACAACAAAATCACAAAAATTATCAATGGAAATCAAATTTATCAACCCATCGAGGTCTGGATTTGGAGTGACACTCAAAATTAAAGTGGAAAACCACACTACAGTCTGTTCCAACTTTGATGTAATGTCCTTAAAACAAGTCAAAATGAGGCTCAGTAGTGTGTGTGGCCTCCACGTGCCTGTATGACCTCCCTACAACGCCTGGGCATGCTCCTGATGAGGTGGCAGATGGTCTCCTGAGGGATCTCCTCCCAGACCTGGACTAAAGCATCCGCCAACTCCTGGACAGTCTGTGGTGGATGGAGCGAGACATGATGTCCCAGATGTGCTCAATTGGATTCAGGTCTGGGGAATGGGCGGGCCAGTCCATAGCATCAAGGTCCTCTTGCAGGAGCTGCTGACACACTCCAGCCACATGAGGTCTAGCATTGACTTGCATTAGGAGGAACCCAGGGCCAACCGCACCAGAATATGGTCTCAGAAGGGGTCTGAGGATCTCATCTCGGTACCTAATGGCAGTCAGGCTACCTCTGGTGAGCACATGGAGCTGTGCGGCCCCCCAAAGAAATGCCACCCCACACCATGACTGACCCACCGCCAAACCGGTCATGCTGGAGGATGTTGCAGGCAGCAGAACGTTCTCCACGGCGTCTCCAGACTGTCACGTCTGTAAAACCTGCTTTCATCTGTGAAGAGCGTGGCGAATTTGCCAATCTTGGTGTTCTCTGGCAAATGCCAAGCGTCCTGCACGGTGTTGGGCTGTAAGCACAACCCCCACCTGTGGACGTCGGGCCCTCATAACACCCTCATGGAGTCTATTTCTGACCGTTTGAGCAGACACATGCACATTTGTGGCCTGCTGGAGGTCATTTTGCAGGGCTCTAGCAGTGCTCCTCCTGTTCCTCCTTGCACAAAGGCGGAGGTAGCGGTCCTGTAGACTCTGTCTCATGCTACCACTAGAGTGAAAGCACCACCAGCATTCAAAAGTGACCAAAACATCAGCCAGGAAGCATAGGAACTGAGAAGTGGTCTGTGGTCACCACCTGCAGAACCACTCCTTTATTGGGGGTGTCTTGCTAATTGCCTATAATTTCCACCTGTTGTCTATTCCATTTGCACAACAGCATGTGACATTTATTGTCAATCAGTGTTGCTTCCTAAGTGGACAGTTTGATTTCACAGAAGTGTGAATGACTTGGAGTTACATTGTGTTGTTTAAGTGTTCCCTTTATTTTTTGGAGCAGTGTATAATACTAACCAAATTGAAGTCTACTAGCTAACCTATAAACCATTTGCAAAGGCATGGTGTATGTTAATACTAGAACCACTGGACCACGAGGGAACCCCCTTCAAGCTAATGAGCAGTCAGAATGACTGCAACATTCTAACAGTGTAAAAAATTAAGACATTTCCTATGCTAGCACAAAAATAATAATTTGGTGGTGTTTTGAAGGCCTTGGATAGCATTAGAATACAATTTGTTGTATTTATGTTACTGAATGTAAAAACTAAATACCACTAACAACACAGAAATGAAAAGTGTTCAATCACAGCTTGCACACTCTTGGCATTCGCACAACCAACTTCACCTGGAATGCTTTTTCAACAGCCTTGAAGAAGTTCCCACATATGCTTAGCACTTGGCTGCTTTTCCATTACTCTGCGGTCCAACTCATCTCAATTGGTTTGAGGTCAGGTGATTGTGGAGGCCAGGTCATCTGATGCAGCACTCTCCTCCTTGGTCAAATAGCCCATACATAGCCTGGAGGTTTGTTGGGTCATTGTCCTGTTGAAAAACAAATGATAGTCCCACGAAGCACAAAACAGATGGGATGGCGTATCGCTGCAGAATGCTGTGGTAGCCATGTGGTTAAGTGTGCCTTGATTCTAAATAAATCACAGACAGCGTCACCAGCAAAGCACCCCCACACTTCTTCCTCCATCCTTCACTGTGGGAACCACACATACGGGTATAATCCGTTCATCTGCTCTGCATCTCACAAAGACAAGGCGGTTGAAACCAAAAATCTAAAATTTGAACTCATCAGACCAAAGGACAAATGTCCACCGGTCAAATGTCCATTGCTCATGTTTCTTTGCCCAAGCAAGTCTCCTCTACTTATTGGTGACCTTTAGTAGTGGTTTCTTTGCAGCAATTCAACCATGAAGGACTGATTCACAGTGTCTCCTCTGAACAGTTGATGTTGAGATGTGTCTGAACTCTGTGAGCCATTTATTTGGGCTGCAATTTCTGAGGCTGAAAACTCTAATGAACGCATCCTCTGCAGTGGAGTTATCTCCGGGTCTTCCTTTCCTGTGGCAGTCCTCATGAGAGCCAGTTTTCTCATAGTGCTTGACGGTTTTTGCGACTGCACTTGAAGAAACTTTCAGGATTGACTGGCCTTCATGCTTTAAAGTAAATGATGGACTGTCGTATCCCTTTGCTTATTTGAGCTGTTCTTGCCATAATATAGACTTGGTCTTTTACGAAATAGGGCTATCTTCTGTATACCACCCCTACCTTGTCACAACATAACTGATTGGCTCAAACGCATTAAGAAGGAAAGAAATTCCACAAATTAACTTTTAACAAGGCACACCTGTTAATTGAAATGCATTCCAGGTGACTACCTCACGAAGCTGGTTGAGACAATGCTAATAGTGTGGAAAGCTGTCATCAAAGCAAAGGGAGGCTACTTTGAAGAATCTCAAATGTAAAATATATTTACATTTTTTTTAGCACTTTTATGGTTGCTAAATGTGTTATTTCATAGTTTGATGTTTTCACTAACATTAAAAATAGTAAAAAATAAAGAAAAACCTTGGAACGAGTCGGTGTGTCCAAACCTTTGACTGGTACTGTATGTGTGAAATTATTTTTGGTAGTTTAGGTTGTTTCGAGGCAATTGTAGGGGTGATTTTAAGCAGGGCAATAAACTTTCAATTATCGGCAGAAGGAGCAGAGCTGGCCTTACTAACTCCAGTTCTGTTTGTGATATTAAGATTCTAACATTGACAATGTGTTATATATACTTATTTAGGAAAAGTCAAGGACGAAGGGGGTCATTACATACATAATGGCAGAGTATTAAAATAATGATTAGTCAAAAACGACTGCTTTAGTGTGTTTTAGTGTTATACTCATAGCTGAGCATCCTGTTGTGCAGATTGCAGAGATGTTTTTGTCATCTTCTCTGGTCTGGAAGGGTATACCAGGGTTCCCCAACTGGTGGTTGCAAGCCAAATTTGGACTGTGGGTAGTTTTATTCCCCCACCCAAAAAAAGAAATGTATGAGCAATAAAAAATACAAATTATAATACAGTTGAAGTCAGAAGTTTACATACACTTAGGTTGGAGTCATTAAAACTTGTTTTTCAACCACTCCACAAATTTCTTGTTAACAAACTATAGTTTTGGCAAGTCAGTTAGGACATCTACTTTGTGCATGACACGTGATTTTTTCAACAATTGTTTACAGACAGATTATTTAACTTATAATTCACTGTTTCACAATTCCAGTGGATCAGAAGTTTACATACACTAAGTTGACTGTGCCTTTAAACAGCTTGGGAAATTCCAGAAAATTATGTCATGGCTTTAGAAGCTTCTGATAGGCTAAATTACATCATTTGAGTCAATTGGAGGTGTACCTGTGGATGTATTTCAAAGCCTATCTTCAAACTCGTGCCTCTTTGCTTGACATCACAGAAAAATCTAAAGAAATCAGCCAATATCTCATTTTTAAAAAATTGGACCTCCACAAGTCTGGTTCATCCTTGGGAGTAATTTCCAAACGGCTGTAGGTACCACGTTTATCTGTGCAAACAATAGTGCGCAAGTTTTAAGAACATGGGACCATGCAGCTGTCATACCGCTCAGGAAGGAGACTGGTTCTGTCTCCTAGAGAGGAATGTACTTTGGTGTGAAAAGTGCAAATCAATCCGAGAACAACAGCAAAGGACCTTGTGAAGATGCTGGAGGAAACTGCAGCATCTCTCCCTCTATCATCCAGCTCTCTCTCGCTCGCTGCAGCTGAAGGAGTGGCTTTGAGATTCCTGGCACTCCAGGCCCTTTGCATGCTATGCTGTCTCTGATGTGGATGATTTGTCTGCTAACACTGAGGGATGGCAGGGACTGGGGATGCTTAGCGACCTGGGGTTGAGTGCCAGCCTATGTTCCCCAAGACCACTTCTCTGAATGGAAGTGCATGTGGATGCCATTAATGCTAGTTTGAACTGGTGTGTGTGAACTTTAAATATGCCATTCACTTCTGAGTGTCCCTGATGGCCTATTTATTGCACAACATGAGTCGACAGGATTAATACAATATGCAGATGGATACAGTATGCTGAAGACTATCGAAGAGCGAGATATTTTCTGCCACTTTTTTCTATAAACAAATGAGCATACACAGTGTCTTAGCCTATGTCTAATTCCTGTGCATATTGTCTCTTTTCCATTTTTCCTCTAATCGTTAACTAGAATGATTTTTTTTCTGCGAAATAATGTTCAATGAGGCATGTTCTTTCATTCTCTCAAACCCCTCCGAGATAGACGCACTCCTGGACAGAACAATTATTAAATGAGTGCATGGGTGCATGAATGGCTCCAGGGGTAAGCTCCCTCCCACCAGCCAGCTTCACTGTGTATCACCTCAGGTCTGATGGTAATCTTCACCTTTGGCTTTGAGAAAGCGATAAGATGAGGGGGTGAGAGGGAGGTTCAGAGTTCACATAAGATAAAGAGGCTATGTAATTAGATAAGGCACAACTAGCGCTGTGGTGGTCATGAAATGTTGTCAGCCTGTGATTGTCAAGCAAATTAACATAATAACCTTTAGCATTTCCGGACTTCTATACATAGCCTACAAGCCACTGGTGCAGACCTTTGGAACATCAACTGTAATGAATATGAGGGGAGACAGAGAGATGGTTTCTAGCGCAGGGCACAGCAGGTGTTTATTGCAAAGGACCACAGGAAGAGGCAGGTAGCTGGGTCCAGGGGCAGGCAAAAGGGCAACAGTACAGGCAGGGAAAATGCTAGTAACGTAGTCCGGGAGATCAGGCAATAGGTAGATAACAGGAAATCCAATAGGTACAGGCAGGGAATATGCAAAAGGTGTCGTTAGTGAGGCAGAAAAAAACTATCATACACTGGAGGAGTAACTCAAGGGGAACCCAGCGCTCTGACAGACGTGTAGCACAAAACAAACAATACCTCACAGTGATGGGGTGCAAAGAACTGAACTAAATAGCCGTGTGATAATGACATACAGGTGTGTGAACAGGTGATTAGAATTCAGGTGATTGGGATCTGGAGAGTGAGCTGCGTTCAGGGGATATAGGTGTTTGAGAGTGTGAGCTGGAAAGTGGTCTGGAAAGTGAGCTGTGTTTGAGGGTGTGAGTTGGAAGCAGACGTTACATTTACATTGTAAAAACTCTAATAAATCCATATAATTTGCCTACACCAGGGGTACTCAACTCTTACCCAATGAGGTCCGAAGCCTGCTGGTTCTCTTCTACTTGATAATTAATTGCACACACCTGGTGTCCCAGGTCTAAATCAGTCCCTGACTAGAGGGAAAAAATGCAATGGAACTAGCTTTGAGGTCCAGAGAATCATCACAATAAATCCATGATTTATTTATTTGAGACAGGTCTAAAGAAACTGTAGTAGTAATGTAGTCTATTTTTAGAAGAACAGAATAGCATAATCTGAGTTGTCCTTCTGTTATGCACTGATATGGCTATGGCTGTGGGCTACACTAGTTCATTTGGCAGACAAGATTTGCTTAGGCATACATTTTTATTATTTTATACTATGAAGAACATAGAGTAAAATAGAAAGGACATTTTCTCCAAAAGATTTCCAAGGAAGTGCGCAAAAGCGGCTATTCTGTGTTGAGCGGTTAACAACTTTAGTTGTGATACAAACATTGGCCTATATGTTTAGATTTTTAATACATTCTAAGGCTGCGTGATGCGACTCTAGTGATGATTTGAAAAAAGTCACATGAAAGTAATAAGCTCTGATTTCTTTCTTGTGCAGCTGCACACACTTCATCAGTCTCTAATTCACAATATAACAGAAACTTGATAATATTCTCACCAGGCCTCGAATTTCCCGGCTGCATCCCCCTTGTGTGACCGTAATGCCTCCAAAAAATCCATACCATTTGTGGCCAAAGTGTCCTTTTTGCCCTTGGGCTGAAAATAATAATTATAATTCCTTTCTCCCGGCTGCTGTGCTCCGAAGCACCTCTCACTCAAATGGCTTTCTCAGATATCTCAATTCTTATTAGCCAATGCCTGCCTGTGATCGGGTCCTTCTCACAGGCATCTCAGCTGAGAAGTAAAAGGCTACAAGTGAAGACAGACACATCAGAGACGCAACTGTGCATGTCCCTCTTATCGAAATCCGATATTGAAGATGTTAGAAGAATTGTCCACACAGCCTACTTTTTCGGCAGCCAACAAGATATGTAGGCCTAATGAACAGCTAAAGCAATTGCCTATCTCAATGTACTATCCCTCACAGTACAAAAGCTGACCTATTCTATTAGTCAACTTGTCCTTCTGTGCAAAAAATAAATATTCCAAACATACTCTGGGACAGTTGAGGGATGCGTAGATCCCAAATGAATACATCCACTCGCATTAAACATTTTTTAAAAGCAATGAGGCTGATGCAACTGATCAGAACTTAGCTTAAAATATTGATAAACGATAAACGATTAAACTATTTCTTCACATTATAAGCAAAGCATGGCATGGCATAGGCATGGCATAGTGAACGTGTCAAAATGCAATCAATTAGCAGGAAAACACTGTTCTCAAAAGTGACCGCAAATGCGATTATGCACTTTATTATAAAGGTACATTTTTTTTAGATATATTTTTTTTGTGGTATCCAATTGTTAGTAGTTACTATCTTGTCTCATCGCTAAAACTCCCGTACGGGCTCGGGAGAGACGAAGGTCGAAAGTCCTCTGAAACACAACCCAACTGCTTCTTAACACAGCACGCAACAATGTGTCAGAGGAAACACCATGCACCTGGCGACCTGGTTAGCGTGCACTGCGCCCGGCCCGCCACAGGAGTCGCTGTGAGAGATGAGACAAGGATATCCCTACTGGCCAAACTCTCCCTATGACGCTAGGCCAATTGTCCGTTGCCACATGGACCTCCCAGTTGCGACAGAGCCTGGGTGCGAACCCAGAGTCTCTGGTGGCACAGCTAGCACTGCGATGCAGTGCCCTAGACCACTACCCCACCCGGGAGGCCATTAAGGTATATTTTTATGGTGAAAATGATCTTCTCCAAACTTGAAACTCATGAGCCGCTTATGCATGCCAGTTAGGCTCTACACCGGTTGTAAATTGTATTCATGCGATTTATGGCCACTTTAGTTGTGATATAAACTTTATCAAAACATATATTTACACTGTTTCTTGTCTTACTGCATACAGCTGGGCATCATTCGGCTAATATTATCACCCATCAGACAATTCTTAATTTGATGTTGTCTTTTGATTTAGAATGGACCATTATCATGCACCTGTCTCGGCATGGTTAAACAAAATACATGTCATCTATGCACTTAAATAGCGAATGGAGGACGCTTTCCCCGAGATTCATTTTCATGCCAGCCAGGTAGGCTATACGCCTGTTGTAAAGCGAAGCAATGTGCTTGATATGAGGAAAGTATATAAATAAGTATAGTAGGGCTAGCCTATAGAAAGCTGATGGGATCATCCTCTTTTTAATAGAGGCCATTAAAACTGTTTTTAAAACTGCAATTGCATAGCCTATAGAAATGTTGCGCAACATGAGCACATGGGCTCTCATGAAGTGTTTGATTTGATTTTCGAAAACATTTGCATTGATGTCAGAGTGATTAGAGGGACAATAGAGTGCTGAGTACCAGGCAGTTAGCAAATTTGGTAGGCTATTAATTAGCATCAGCAGCATCATAGCTTGGAGAAGCCTAGTTACCATGACTAAACGGTCTTGTGGAATTTAACTGAGTTCCTGACTCGTGACCGCCGGTGTGGCGGTATTATGGTCACCATAACAGCCCTAGGCACAGCTCAACTATACTATCCAGGGCCTTCAGATGAAGAAAAGCATGTTAATGTCGCTTTCCTCCAGAGAGGCTCTGACAGTACTTTAAACAGAGACTGTGAATAGAATAGAATAGACTGACAGAACCCTGGAATCCGAGCACTCATTCTTTGTCTGCTGACTCTTGATAGCACTCCTGGGGGACTCTGGAGCCTGTATAAAGCCAACCCTTTTTACTGCTATGCTCTGCACACAAATACACAAATACTATATAAACATGAAGGAAGCAGAGATGGTCACATGCTCAAAGAAGCTCCACAGAGACATTTCTCCATCTTTCTCTGTGATTTAATTTATCTCTGACAACACCTTACACTTATGGGTGACTAGCTTTATGCCACATCCCCCTCTACTCCCTATAAAGTGCACCTTTAAGGCCAGGCACCAAACCACAATAGGGACATTTTTTTCTTAATCCTATCACAAATGTCACATAGACAAAATTATAATACTTTTTAGCATTACACATTTTCTTAAATAATTTATAAAGTATGCAAATTATACGATATCTCATTAAATATGCACGTGCATTTGGGAAAGTATTCAGACCCATTGACATGTTCCATGTTTTGTTACGTTACAGCTTTATTCTACAATTGATTAAATAGTAGTTTTTTCCTCATCACAGTACCCCATAATGACAAAGCGAAAACAGGTTTTTAGACATTTTTGCAAATGTATTAAAGATAAAAACATAATACCTTATTTACATTAGTATTCCTGACCCTTTGGTCAGTACTTTGTTGAAGTACCTTAACCAGCAATTACAGCCTCAAGTCTTCTTCGGTGTGACTCTACAAGCTTGGTCTGGAGTAGGTTTTCATTAAGGATCTGTACATTTCTCTGTTCATCTTTTCCTCGATCCTGACTAGTCTCCCAGTCCCTGCCACTGAAAAACATCCCCACAACATGATGCTGCCACCACCATGCTTCACAGTAGGGAGGGTGCCATGTTTTCTCCAGACGTGACTCTTGGCATTCAGGCCAAAGAATCTTGTTTCTCATGGTCTGAGAGTCTTTTGGGGAACTCCAAACGGGCTGTCATGTGCTTTTCACTGAGGAGTGGCTTCTGTCTGGCCATGCTACTGTTAAATTGGTTACTGCCTAATTGGTGGAGTGCTGCAGAGATGGTTGTCCTTCTGGAAGGTTCTCCCATCTCCACAGAGGAACTCTCAAGCTTTGTCAGAGTGACCATTGGGTTCTTGGTCAACTCCCTGACAAAGGCCCTTCCCCGATCAGTTTGGCTGGGCGGCAAGCTCTAGGAAGAGTCTTGGTGGTTCCAAACATCTTCCATTTAAGAATAATGGAGGCAACTGTGTTCTTGGGGACCTTCAATGCTGCAGAAATATTTTGGTACCATTCCCCGGATCTGTGCCTTGAGACAATCCTGTCTCAAAGCACTACGGACAATTACTTTGACCGCACGGCTTGGTTTTTCCTCTGACATGCACTGTCAACCAAGGGACGTTATAAAGACAGGTTTGTACCTATCCAAATCATGTCCAATCAATGGAATTCACCATAGGTGGACTCCAATCAAGTTGTAGAAACATCAAGGATGAAAAATGAAAACAGGATGCACCTAAGCTTAATTTTGAGCAAAAGGTCTGAATACTTATGTAAATAAGGTATTTCTGGTTTTCGTTTTCATCATTACAGGGTATTGTGTGCAGATTGATTAAATAAAAACAATGTTTTCCTCATCAATTGTAGAATTAGGCTGTAATGTAACAAAATGTGGAAAAAGTCAAGGGGTCTGAATGCTAATCAGCTTATCCTCTGCAGCAGACTCTGGGTCTTCCTTTCCTGTGGTGGACCTCATGAGATCCAGTTTCATCAACATTTTGTTGTGTTACTGCCTGAATTGGATTAAATTCAGGCTGGGTTTAGGGGCTTCAGCCAATGTAAGTCCCTGCATTACAGTTGTTTTCTTCAATTGCTAACAATCGGTCAATACTGAAGCCACTTTTTCAAAACTCTTCACACAGTCTGCATTACCAACATGCATCTTGGCCAAACATTTAATCTCACCTCCAAAACAAGCTCGTTTCGACCATAACATTGGCAACAATTCTCATTCAGAAAGCATACATTGTCACTCATAACACACTGATCTAAAAAACACTAACAGGGAGCATTACATAAATTATGAACTTTTCTCTTTGAAGTTGAATGATTTTTCACATAAATCAGTATTTCATTACAGACCTTTACATTACAAACACCTTTTCATTTTATTGACTGTACTAAAGTACATGTAACAAGAATGAATCAGAAATGCAGCAATTTCCTTCAATAGCCTTTATTTTTTTCTAGATCTTTGCATATAGTAATTTACTTGTGAAAAATAAAAAGTTGAAATAAAAAACAAATTCCTGAAATTCCAGGGATGCAATAATAATTACAAAAAACAACATGTATAGTCACTCATACTGTACAGTACTGTAAGGGTTCTAGTTCTCCCTCTCTCCTGCATTTGGCCACAAGTTCTCATCAAGATCTCATCTTGGAAAGTATCTTCTGCAATGTCTAATCCAACCCTGACAGTCTTCAGGAGAAGTGTATCCTCACCCCGCATTCATAGCATCCAGTAACGATATCTGGTCATGTGATTGGTGGTCATAAACCTTCCACCTGTCAGGACCCGGTTACGAACTCGGGTCTCTGGTGTGAGAAACAGTCACTTAGCAAACTGAGCCACTAATAGTCGGCAGAACCCAAAAGATGAGGCAGACACAGCAGTACTTGAGACTGTGTTTTAATAAAGTAAAAAGGAAGGTTCTTCAGGCAAAAATATAAATCCACAACATCAAAAGTAATTCCAAGAGAAAAAGGTAATCCTCTAAGTCAAAAGGTAAATCCACAAGGTGGTAGGTACAGCAGGGAAAATGACTCAAAAGATAATCATAAATAAACGAGAACAAAAACAGAGTACCACAAGCGAGTCCAACTGGAGGAACAAATGTTCACAGCATCGCTGGGGCTGGGTGCTAACATTCAAACACAGAGCAAAGAACTGAGGAAAACTAAGGGTTTAAATACATTCAAGGGAAACGAGGCACAGGTGCAAATAATAACTGGAAACAAGGGAAAACAAAAGGGTCAAAAAAGCACAATGGTGGCATATAGTGGCCAAAACCGGAACAATCCTGGCCAAATCCTGACACCACCTCCATGCAGAGAAAAACTCCACTATGGGGTTTAGGAAGGGGGAGTATGGAGGCAGGAATATTAGTGACATCAAATCAAATTTATTTAATTTTTTCAAATCAAATCAAATTTATTTATATAACCCTTCATACATCAGCTGATATCTCAAAGTGCTGTACAGAAACCCAGCCTAAAACCCCAAACAGCAAGCAATGCAGGTGTAGAAGCACAGTGGCTAGGAAAAACTCCCTAGAAAGGCCAAAACCTAGGAAGAAACCTAGAGAGGAACCAGGCTATGTGGGGTGGCCAGTCCTCTTCTGGCTGTGCCGGGTGGAGATTATAACAGAACATGGCCAAGATGTTTAAATGTTCATAAATGACCAGCATGGTCGAATAATAATAAGGCAGAACAGTTGAAACTGGAGCAGCAGCACAGTCAGGTGGACTGGGGACAGCAAGGAGTCATCATGTCAGGTATTCCTGGGGCATGGTCCTAGGGCTCAGGTCCTGCGAGAGAGAGAAGGAAAGAGAGAATTAGAGAGAGCATATGTGCGATGGCCAGTCCTCTTCTGGCTGTGCCGGGTGGAGATTATAACAGAACATGGCCAAGATGTTCAAATGTTCATAAATGACCAGCATGGTCGAATAATAATAAAGCAGAACAGTTGAAACTGGAGCAGCAGCACGGCCAGGTGGACTGGGGACAGCAAGGAGTCATCATGTCAGGTAGTCCTGGGGCATGGTCCTAGGGCTCAGGTCCTCCGAAAGAGAGAAGGAGAGAATTGGAGAACGCACACTTAGATTCACACAGGACACCGAATAGGACAGGAGAAGTACTCCAGATATACAGTGCCTTGCGAAAGTATTCGGCCCCCTTGAACTTTGCGACCTTTTGCCACATTTCAGGCTTCAAACATAAAGATATAAAACTGTATTTTTTTGTGAAGAATCAACAACAAGTGGGACACAATCATGAAGTGAAACGACATTTATTGGATATTTCAAACTTTTTTAACAAATCAAAAACTGAAAAATTGGGCTTGCAAAATGATTCAGCCCCCTTAAGTTAATACTTTGTAGCGCCACCTTTTGCTGCGATTACAGCTGTAAGTCGCTTGGGGTATGTCTCTATCAGTTTTGCACATCGAGAGACTGACATTTTTTCCCATTCCTCCTTGCAAAACAGCTCGAGCTCAGTGAGGTTGGATGGAGAGCATTTGTGAACAGCCGTTTTCAGTTCTTTCCATAGATTCTCGATTGGATTCAGGTCTGGACTTTGACTTGGCCATTCTAACACCTGGATATGTTTATTTTTGAACCATTCCATTGTAGATTTTGCTTTATGTTTTGGATCATTGTCTTGTTGGAAGACAAATCTCCGTCCCAGTCTCAGGTCTTTTGCAGACTCCATCAGGTTTTCTTCCAGAATGGTCCTGTATTTGGCTCCATCCATCTTCCCATCAATTTTAACCATCTTCCCTGTCCCTGCTGAAGAAAAGCAGGCCCAAACCATGATGCTGCCACCACCATGTTTGACAGTGGGGATGGTGTGTTCAGCTGTGTTGCTTTTACGCCAAACATAACGTTTTGCATTGTTGCCAAAAAGTTCAATTTTGGTTTCATCTGACCAGAGCACCTTCTTCCACATGTTTGGTGTGTCTCCCAGGTGAGTTGTGGCAAACTTTAAACGACACTTTTTATGGATATCTTTAAGAAATGGCTTTCTTCTTGCCACTCTTCCATAAAGGCCAGATTTGTGCAATATACGACTGATTGTTGTCCTATGGACAGAGTCTCCCACCTCAGCTGTAGATCTCTGCAGTTCATCCAGAGTGATCATGGGCCTCTTGGCTGCATCTCTGATCAGTCTTCTCCTTGTATGAGCTGAAAGTTTAGAGGGACGGCCAGGTCTTGGTAGATTTGCAGTGGTCTGATACTCCTTCCATTTCAATATTATCACTTGCACAGTGCTCCTTGGGATGTTTAAAGCTTGGGAAATCTTTTTGTATCCAAATCCGGCTTTAAACTTCTTCACAACAGTATCTCGGACCTGCCTGGTGTGTTCCTTGTTCTTCATGATGCTCTCTGCGCTTTTAACGGACCTCTGAAGAGAGTTTGCTGCACTGAAAGTAAAGGGGCTGAATAATTTTGCACGCCCAATTTTTCAGTTTTTGATTTGTTAAAATTTTTTGAAATATCCAATAAATGTCGTTCCACTTCATGATTGTGTCCCACTTGTTGTTGATTCTTCACAAAAAAATAGTTTTATATCTTTATGTTTGAAGCCTGAAATGTGGCAAAAGGTCGCAAAGTTCAAGGGGGCCGAATACTTTCGCAAGGCACTGTAACAAACTGACCCTAGCCCCCCGACACAAACTACTGAAGCATAAATACTGGAGGCTGCGACAGGAGGGGTCAGGAGACACTGTGGCCCCATCCGAGGACACCCCCGGACAGGGCCAAACAGGAAGGATTTAACCCCACCCACTTTGCCAAAGCACAGCCCCCACACCACTAGAGGGATATCTTCAACCACCAACTTACCATCCTGAGACAAGGCTGAGTATAGCCCACAAAGATCTCCGCCATGGCACAACCCAAGGGGGGGGCAACAACCCAGACAGGATGACCACATCAGTGAATCAACCCACTCAGGTGACGCACCCCCTCCAGGGACGGCATGAGAGAGCCCCAGTAAGCCAGTGACTCAGCCCCTGTAATAGGGTTAGAGGCAGAGAATCCCAGTGGAAAGAGGGGAACCGGCCAGGCAGAGACAGCAAGGGCGGTTCGTTGCTCCAGAGCCTTTCCGTTCACCCTCCCACTCCTGGGCCAGACTACACTCAATCATATGACACACTGAAGAGATGAGTCTTCAGTAGAGACTTAAAGGTTGAGACCGAGTTTGCGTCTCTGACATGGGTAGGCAGACCATTCCATAAAAATGGAGCTCTATAGGAGAAAGCCCTGCCTCCAGCTGTTTGCTTAGAAATTCTAGGGACAATTAGGAGGCCTGCGTCTTGTGACCGTAGTGTACGTGTAGGTATGTACGGCAGGACCAAATCAGAGAGATAGGTAGGAGCAAGCCCATGTAATGCTTTGTAGGTTAGCAGTAAAACCTTGAAATCAGCCTTTGCTTTGACAGGAAGCCAGTGTACAGAGGCTAGCACTGGAGTAATATGATCAATTTTTTTGGTTCTAGTCAGGATTCTAGCAGCCGTATTTAGCACTAACTGAAGTTTATTTAGTGCTTTATCCGGGTAGCCGGAAAGTATAGCATTGCAGTAGTCTAACCTAGAAGTGACAAAAGCATGGATTAATTTTTCTGCATCATTTTTGGACAGAAAGTTTCTGATTTTTGCAATGTTACGTAGATGGACAAAAGCTGTCCTTGAAATGGTCTTGAGATGTTCTTCAAAAGAGAGATCAGGGTCCAGAGTAACGCCGATGTCCTTCACAGTTTTATTTGAGACAACTGTACAACCATTAAGATTAATTGTCAGATTCAACAGAAGATCTCTTTGTTTCTTGGGACCTAGAACAAGCATCTCTGTTTTGTCCGAGTTTAAAAGTAGAAAGTTTGCAGCCATCCACTTCCTTATGTCTGAAACACATTCTTCTAGCAAGGGCAATTTTGGGGCTTCACCATGTTTAATTGAAATGTACAGCTGTGTGTCATCCGCATAGCAGTGAAAGTTAATATTATGTTTTCGAATAACATCCCCAAGAGGTAAAATATATAGTGAAAACAATAGTGGTCCTAAAACGGAACCTTGAGGAACACCGAAATTTACAGTTGATTTGTCAGAGGACAAACCATTCACAGAGACAGATAAGATCTAAACCAGGCCAGAACTTGTCCGTGTAGACCAATTTGGGTTTCCAATCTCTCCAAAAGAATGCGGTGATCGATGGTATCAAAAGCAGCACTAAGGTCTAGGAGCACGAAGACAGATGCAGAGCCTCTTGTCCGATGCCATTAAAATGTCATTTACCACCTTCACAAGTGCCGTCTCAGTGCTATGATGGGGTCTAAAACCAGACTGAAGCATTTCGTATACATTGTTTGTCTTCAGGAAGGCAGTGAGTTGTTGCGCAACAGCCTTTTCTAAAATTTTTGAGAGGAATGGAAGATTCGATATAGGCCGATAGTTTTTTATATTTTCTGGGTCAAGGTTTGGGTTTTTCAAGAGAGGCTTTATTACTGCCACTTTTAGTGAGTTTGGTACACATCCGGTGGATAGAGAGCCGTTTATTATGTTCAACATAGGAGGGCCAAGCACAGGAAGCAGCTCTTTCAGTAGTTTAGTTGGAATAGGGTCCAGTATGCAGCTTGAAGGTTTAGAGGCCATGATTATTTTCATTATTGTGTCAAGAGATATAGTACTAAAACACTTGAGCGTCTCTCTTGATCCTAGGTCCTGGCAGAGTTGTGCAGACTCAGGACAACTGAGCTTTGAAGGAATACGCAGATTTAAGGAGGAGTCCGTAATTTGCTTTCTAATAATCATAATCTTTTCCTCAAAGAAGTTCATGAATTTATCGCTGCTAAAGTGAAAGTCATCCTCTCTTGGGGAATGCTGCTTTTTAGTTAGCTTTGCGACAGTATCAAAAAGGAATTTCGGATTGTTCTTATTTTCCTCAATTAAGTTAGAAAAATAGGATGATCGAGCAGCAGTAAGGGCTCTTCGGTACTGCACAGTACTGTCTTTCCAAGCTAGTCGGAAGACTTCCAGTTTGGTGTGGCGCCATTTCCGTTCCAATTTTCTGGAAGCTTGCTTCAGAGCTCGGGTATTTTCTGTGTACCAGGGAGCTAGTTTCTTATGAGAAATGTTTTTAGTTTTTAGGGGTGCAACTGCATCTAGGGTATTGCGCAAGGTTAAATTGAGTTCCTCAGTTAGGCGGTTAACTGATTTTTGTCCTCTGGCGTCCTTAGGTAGACAGAGGGAATCTGGAAGGACATCAAGGAATCTTTGTGTTGTCTGTGAATTTATAGCACGACTTTTGATTATTTGTTGCAATTGCAAACGTAATAAAATTGTGGTCCGATAGTCCAGGATTATGAGGAAAAACATTAAGATCCACAACATTTATTCCATGGGACAAAACTAGGTCCAGCGTATGACTGTGACAGTGAGTGGGTCCAGAGACATGTTGGACAAAACCCACTGAGTCGATGATGGCTCCGAAAGCCTTTTGGAGTGGGTCTGTGGACTTTTCCATGTGAATATTAAAGTCACCAAAGATTAGAATATTATCCGCTATGACTACAAGGTCTGATAGGAATTCAGGGAACTCAGTGAGGAACGCTGTATATGGCCCAGGAGGCCTGTAAACAGTAGCTGTAAAAAGTGATTGAGTAGGCTGCATAGATTTCATGACTAGAAGCTCAAAAGACGAAAACGTCATTTTTTTTTTTTGTAAATTGAAATTTGCTATCGTAAATGTTAGCAACACCTCCGCCTTTGCGGGATGCACGGTGGATATGGTCACTAGTGTAGCCAGGAGGTGAGGCCTCATTTAACACAGTAAATTCATCAGGCTTAAGCCATGTTTCAGTCAGGCCAATCACATCAAGATTATGATCAGTGATTAGTTCATTGACTATAATTGCCTTTGAAGTAAGGGATCTAACATTAAGTAGCCCTATTTTGAGATGTGAGGTATCATGATCTCTTTCAATAATGACAGGAATGGAGGTGGTCTTTATCCTAGTGAGATTGCTAAGGCGAACACCGCCATGTTTAGTTTTGCCCAACCTAGGTCGAGGCACAGACAAGGTCTCAATGGTGATAGCTGAGCTGACTACACTGACTGTGCTAGTGGCAGACTCCACTATGCTGGCAGGCTGGCTAACAGCCTGCTGCCTGGCCTGCACCCTATTTCATTGTGGAGCTAGAGGAGTTAGAGCCCTGTCTATGTTGGTAGATAAAATGAGAGCACCCCTCCAGCTAGGATGGAGTCCGTCACTCCTCAGCAGGTCAGGCTTGGTCCTGTTTGTGGGTGAGTCCCAGAAAGAGGGCCAATTATCTACAAATTCTATCTTTTGGGAGAGGCAGAAAACAGTTTTCAACCAGCAATTGAGTTGAGACTCTGCTGTAGAGCTCATCACTCCCCCTAACTGGGAGGGGGCCAGAGACAATTACTCAATGCCGACACATCTTTCTAGCTGATTTACACGCAGAAGCTATGTTGCGCTTGGTGATCTC
Organism: Oncorhynchus mykiss; assembly: GCF_013265735.2. NCBI lineage: Eukaryota > Metazoa > Chordata > Actinopteri > Salmoniformes > Salmonidae > Oncorhynchus > Oncorhynchus mykiss. Next base: position 28,395,442 of record NC_048589.1, read on the forward strand.
TGACTGTTTCATCCTAACATCGTTGGTGCCGAAGTGGATAACAATCCTGGGATGTGCAGCAAACAAGTCTGTGACTGCAGCAGAGTGGTGAAATGCCACATTATCCCACAGAACAATGAAGGTAGGGGAGTTTCTTGCCCCTCTCTCCTAAGCTGGCACAAGTTGATTAAGCAGGTCATCAAGAAAATAAATTAGCCTCTCTGTATTGTAGGGGCCAATGAGTGGTTTGTGTAACAGCAAACCATCATTTGACACTGCTGCACACATTGTGATGTTAGCTCCTCACTGGCCTGGGACATCCAGGGTTGCTCTCTGTCCAATCACGTCTACCACTGCGGCGATTTTTTGCCAAGTTGAATCCAGCTTCATCCACAAAGATGAATGTCAACTCCCTTTTTCAGGACCCTTTCATTCAAAGATAATTCATAAAAATCCAAATAACATCACAGATCTTCTTTGTAAAGGGTTTAAACACTGTTTCCCATGCTTGTTCAATGAACCAATAAATGAACATGCACCTGTGGAACTGTCGTTAAGACACTAACAGCTTACAGACGGTAGGCAATTTAAGTCACAGTCATGAAAACGTAGGACACAAGAGGTCTTTCTCCTGACTCTGAAAAACTCCAAAAGAAAGAAGCCCAGTGTCCCTGCTCATTTGCATGAACGTGCCTTAGGCATGCTGCAAGGAGGCATGAGGACTGCAGATGAGGCCAGGGAAATAAATTGCAATGTCCGTATGTGAGACGCCTAAGACAGCAATACAGGGAGACAGGACGGACAGCTGATCGTCCTCGCAGTGGCAGACCATGTGTAACAACACCTACACAGGATCGGTACATCCAGACATCACACCTGCGGGACATGTACAGTTTGGCAACAACAACAGCCTGAGTTACACCAGGAACGCACAATTCCGGATCTCAATCCCATTGAGCACTTCTGGGACCTGTTGGATTGGATGGTGAGGGCTAGGGCCATTCCCCCCAGAAATGTCTGGGAACTTGCAGGTGCCTTGGTGAAAGAGTGGGGTAACATCTCACAGCAAGAACTGGCAAATCTGGTGCAGTCCATGAGGAGGAGATGCACTGCAGTACTTAATGCAGCTGGTGGCCACACCAGATACTGACTGTTACTTTTGATCCCTTTGTTCTGTTCAGGGACACATTATTCAATTTCTGTTAGTCTGTGGAACTTGTTCAGTTTATGTCTCAGTTGTTGAATCTTGTTGTGTTCATACACATATTTACACATGTTAAGTTTACACATTTCTTTTTTTGTTGAGTTTATATACCGGACAGATGGAGAAGCTTGCATTTTGGAAAATAAACTGCCCAATACCATCAACATGAAGTAGCAGGTCATAATATGGATTTAAAATCTAATAATAAAGTATATTTTAAATGCTATTTAGGTATGACCAATGACCTGTAACACCTGCATAAATGCAACATGAAATTCAGTAAGCAATTTTTTAAACCATTCTGAATTAATAGAGAAGAAGTAAACATAATTTTAAATGAGCAAAGCTTTAGGATATAATTCTTCCAAATCCTTTATAATTGTACCATTCACTGAACATAGTTGTCCTTTGATGGTAATTTAACCCATATAGTTCTCATTTAGCCTCATTGGCTTTCTCAATTGCCTCTTAAAATAATAAGTGAAGAGTGTAAATATATTTGTTGATTACCATTGAGGACACATTTGCCTTTAACACAGAGTTTATTAACATTTAACATAGATACCTGGATAAATTCTGAAAGTAGTCCAATCAAAGATAATTGCAAAAGGTAAGGGGACGAGAAACCAGTGATGCGAGAGCAAGACAAATGCAACGAAGTGGAAAGTGATGGGAAAAAAGTGATACGTTTCATGAATGTGTCAAAACGAATATGTCAATCTGTGTTGAAAATGTTTTCTATTCCATGGGGTAGTTTAGACTCTTAAAGTATCTGATCTTATCATGATTTTTTGATGTCCCGAGTTAAGTAAATGGGGGTAACATCTTATTGGTTCATGGTCTGTGAAAGGTTCATGAATTCTTATTAAAAATGAACTGTGGTAAATGTCATGTACTTCAACAAAAAGGAAAATGCATCAATCTCTATGTGTGAAGTGTTCAATTGGCCGCATCTTTTATAGCAAGATTAGCTTTTATAGTTGACTGTGATTATTCCTCATGCATTTAAGCATCTTATATATTAACTGGACAAGAAAAGGGCTGCCTGGCCACTGTAAGAATATTGATAAATATATAAGATAAATACACAACACAGTTGAAGTCGGAAGTTTACATACACCTTAGCCAAGTGCATTTAAACTCAGTTTTTCACAATTCCTGACATTTAATCCTAGTAATAAGTCTTAGGTCAGTTAGTATCACCACTTTATTTTAAGAATGTGAAATGTCAGAATAATAGTAGAGAGAATTATTTATTTCAGCTTTTATTTCTTTCATCACATTCCAGTGGGTCAAAAGTTTACATACGCTCAATTAGTATTTGGTAGCACTGTCTTTAATTAAATTGTTTAACTTGGGTCTGTAACGAATGTCCTCCTCGAGATCGCTGCTGCTGCCTGTTACCACGCTGCTTGGTCCTTCTAACGAAGAGGAGTAGTAGGAAGGATCGGAGGACCAATGCGCAGCGTGGTAAGTGTCCATATTGTTTAATAAGACTAATGAACACTGACCAAAACGATAAACGACAACGTGAAATATCAAAACCGAAACAGTTCCGTGTGGAACAAACACTGACACACAAAATAATCACCCACAACCCAAAAGTGAAACCAGGCTACCTAAGTATGGTTCTCAATCAGGAACATAACTAAGGTTAGAACGTGACAGTATCCCCCCCCCCCAAAGGTGCGGACTCCGGCCGCAAAACCTGAACCTATAGGGGAGGGTCTGGGTGGGTGTCTGTCTGCGGTGGCGGCTCTGGCGCGGGACGTGGACCCCACTCCACCATAGTCTTTCTCCGCCTCTTTAACCGCCTCCGTGGCCTCTTTGGAGAGGTGACCCTCGCCGCCAACCTCGGACTGGGGACCCAAGCCACGGGTCCCGAATGGACGGGAGATTCCGGCAGCACCAGATGAACGGGAGATTCCGGCAGCACCGGACAGGCAGGAGACTCCGGCTGCTCTGGAGTTAAGGACGATTCCGGCAGCTCCTGGCTGACTGACGGCTCTGGAAGCTCCTGGCTGACGGGCGGCTCCGGCTCCTGCCACTCCAATAATTTTATTTTGTTGTCCTTAAGCCATTTTTTCACAACTTTGGAAGTATGCTTGGGGTCATTGTCCATTTGGAAGACCCATTTGCGACCAAGCTTTAACTTCCTGACTGATGTCTTGAGATGTTGCTTCAATATAGACATGTAATTTTCTTGCCTCATGATGCCATCTATTTTATGAGGTAGACCAGTCCCTCCAGCAGCAAAGCACCCCCCACAACATGATGCTGCCACCCCCTTGCTTCACAGTTGGGATGGTGTTTTTCGGCTTGCAAGCATCCCCCTTTTTCCTCCAAACATAACGATGGTCATTATGGCCAAACAGTTCTATTTTTGTTTTTTCAGACCAGAGGACAGTTCTCCAAAAAGTACAATGTCCCCATGTGCAGTTGCAAACTGTAGTCTGGCTTTTTTATGGTGGTTTTGGAGCAGTGGCTTCTTCCTTGCTGAGCTGCCTTTCAGGTTATGTCGATATAGGACTAATTTTACTGTGGATATAGATACTTTTGTAGTTGTTTCCTCCAGCATCTTCACAAGGTCCTTGGCTGTTGTTCTGGGATTGATTCACACTTTTCGTACCAAAGTACGTTCATCTCTAGGAGACAGAATGCGTCTCCTTCCTGAGCAGTATGATGGCTGCGTGGTCCCATGGTGTTCATACTTGCATACTGTTGTTTGTACAAATTAAAGTGGTACCTTCAGGCATTTGGAAATTGCTCCCAAGGATGAACCAGACTTGTGGTGTTCTACAATTTTTTTTCTGAAGTCTTGGCAGATTTATTTTGATTTTCCCAAGATGTCAAGCAAAGAGGCACTGAGTTTGAAGGTAGTCCTTGACATACATCCACAGGTACACCTCCAATTGATTCAATGATGTCAATTAGCCTATAAGAAGCTTCTAAAGCCATGACATCATTTTCTGGAATTTTCCAAGCTGTTTAAAGGCACAGTCAACTTAGTGTATGTAAACATCTGACCCACTGGAATTGTGATACAGTCAATTATAAGTGAAATAATCTGTCTGTAAACAATTGTTGGAAAAATGACTTGTGTTATGCACAAAGTACATGTCTTAACCGACTTGCCAAAGTTATAGTTTGTTATCAAGAAATTTGTGGAGTGGTTGAAAAACGAGTTTTAATTACCCCAACATAAGTGTATGTAAACTTTCGACTTCAACTTTATATGTCCTCAGTACACGGGCAAGGAGATGAGAGCAACAGGAGGGAGGGGGTCGGGGGGGGGGGGGCAGATATGAAACAGACCAAACCATTATCAATTTCTATTGGTCCAGGGTGTGGATAGGCTCATTTGAACAATCTATCTTAAGCCTTGATGTTATTATGCAACTTGACTATACATTGAACATCTGAAGGAAAGGTGACGTGGCAAATTAGACAACTGCAGGAATCTACAGATTAGAACCATGCTATTTAGACAACGAAGAAAGATGAGTGTGGAACTTTAGATATGAAACCAGTGTGCTTGACAGGTGTTTCCCCACCTTGCACAAAGCAATATCCCATCAGCAAGGAAGCTATGGACGCTACTTAGTGATAAAGATCTATGGGACATGACTATAGTTGAAAAGACACATTCTGCCGACATGCTGTTCATACGCATTTGACAATGAATCGAGCTGCACAGGGCCACAGCTGCTCGCTGGAACAAATAGTCAATGGTGTTGGAGGCTCCTAACATCATCATACAACATGGCACATCATGTAATTCAGCTACTCTGATGCTTCCTCCAGATACCACATAACTTGAACATTACTGTTGTGAGTTGGTTTTGGATCAGATCTCTGATGGGTCTATTAAGAGTCATCCATTGGAAAACCCTGAGTTTATCATATACACAGACGGTTCAAGCATTGTGGAAGGGGGAGGCAGGCTTGACAGTTACTACAATGGACAATGTGATAGTGACAGGCACATTAGATTTGAGAAAAGCAGACATTCACTTTGATTGACACATTGCTTAACTATTGCATACAACTCTAATGCAGTAGGGGAAGCAGAAAGACAAGTAAACGAGGTGTGGGGAATAACTCCTGAGGGGGGACATGACGTAGTACCAGGACAGTGGGTGATGGTAAAAAAACGTGACCCGATTCAGGAAACTAGGCGTATGTTGCAAATCCCGACTTCACAGGAGAGCTATTTGAACTTTCATGTGCCTTAATATCAAATTTGAATGCCATCTGTAAATACGAATAAAATTGTTAGATTACGAGCCTAGTTGGTTTAGCCACAGAAAATGGCAGCAACCGTCCAGCTAGCCATGATTGGCTGAGATAATGAGTGGGCTGGACATGCCGAGAGATGAATTTCGATTGGTCTGCCAAATAGCACTCGTCTGTCTATTGGAGCTGGTCAGTATGTTTAGGTAATCGTTTCGAATGTGACTTTTTAAAAACATGTATCGCGTAGTAAAACTGCGTGGACCTAATGTCAAGTTAAAGTGTACTGTTAGCTAACTAATGTTATGCGTATGCGCTCCAATTTCTGGAGGACCGAGATTTGAAATCAGTGGATTTTGAGTATAATAGCTAAGGAGATGGAAAAAGCACTGGATTACATCGTCAAACTAAGGCAACCATGACATATACTGGTAAGATAGTTTAGCTAACTACATTGTCAGATATTACACATTTCTAATTTTGATAGAAAGAGGTTTCATTTCAAGTCTACTGTTAGCTAACTAACATTAGCTGGCTGGGTCGCTAGCTAACGGTATGCGCATGATCTTATTCTTCATATCTCAGACACATTTGCTTGACTAGTTATAGCCATAGAACTTGGTTGGTTAGCTACCTGCAGATTTGTGCAGGGTAGTAACGTTATGAGTTGTGATTGTGGTCCATTGTTTAGCTAGCTAGTTACATGCCTTGACAAAAGACTCCACTAATTTAGATAAAGTATTTTCATTTCTAGTTAGTGTACTGCTAGCTGGCTGGCTCGCAAACTTATGTTACGCCATGCGTTGGGATTCATTGTTTACCTAGCTAGCTATCTAGATACATTTCTTAACAAAAGACTCTCGTCTAAGTGTGCCAGGGCGCAGAATAACTGATATTTTTTTTAAAAGTTCAACACCCTTTGAATATGTCCGGTGTCAGTAAATCGGCAACAAAGCGTAATTCAGTTGTTGCCAGCAGCACAGTTAGTCACCAACACTCTTGATAAACAGAAAAACTGCCTAACCAGCTCTGCTAGGGTGAGTAAAATGGTCAGAGTAGGGTGTTCTCTCATTATGTGTCTGGAAGTAGCTAGCCAATTTTAGTCAGTTAGCTTGGGTGCTTGACTGTTATTGTGAGGTCAGAGCTTTCGGAACAACCCTACTTATTGGCCAGAGTTTCCAGTGTGTATTCTGAACACGAAATGCTCTGAATTTCCGAACAGACAATCTGACAGCACATTTGCAGTCACCAACGCGAGTCATGTTCAGTGAGTTGTTCGCTCTCTCTTAGATGTCTGGAAGTAGCTGACAAGTTAGTACAGAACGGTCAGATCAACCCTTAATGAGATTGGTGGGGCTTAATGAGATGTGAACAATGTTGAATGGGTGTGGACAAGGAAGGGCTCTCCAATAGTAGTACCAAAACATTAGGGGTTCACGGACAGCAGACGGAATGTACAGACGCCCAGCGGGACACTGGAGGGGAGCAGGCTCTGCACTTAACGCCTGCTCAATGTCCGTGTCCAGCTCCTATACTACCGGTGCCACCAGGCAGGAGGCCGGGAGTATGGAGGTAGGATCCATGGGCCACTCCTCTGTGTCATACAGCCGGGACAGTGCGTCTGCCTTCACATTCTGGGAACCTGATCTGTAAGAAAGGGTGAGAACAAAACGGGTGAAAAACATGGCCCACCTTGCTTGATGAGGAATCAGGCTCCGTGCTTCCCGGATGTACTCCAGTCCAGATGAAAAAAGGGTGTTTAACCCCTCAAGCCAATGTCTCCACGTCTTCAACGCCTTGATGACAGCCAACAGCTCCCGGTCCCCCACATCATAGTTTCACTCCACCGGGCTGAGCGCTGAGAGAGCACGGCTCCTATCCCAGCCTAGGACTCGTCCACCTCCACCCTGAACCCCAAAGAGGCATCCGGATGGGCCAGCACAGGCGCCAAGGTAATAGAATCCGCTGCACCTCCTTTACCGTGGTGGGAGTCGGCCAATTACGCGGTCACTCTCCATCTCCACCCCTGAGGTGGAAATGCGGTATCCTAGGAAGGAGAAGGACTGCTGGAAGAACAGGCATTTCTCAGCCTTGACATACAGGTCATGCTCCAACAGTCGACCAAGCACCTTGCGCACCAAGGACACATGCTCGGCGCGTGTAGCAGAGTATATCAGAATGTCATTGATATACACCACTACACCCTGCCCGTGCAGGTCCCTGAAAATCTCATCCACAAAGGCTTGGAAGACGGATGGAGCATTCATCAACCCGTATGGCATGACGAGGTACTCATAATGCCCTGAGGTGGTACTGAACGCTGTCTTTCACTCGTCTCCCTCCAGGATACGCACCAGGTTGTGAGCGCTCCAGAGATCTAGTTTCGTGAAGAAGCGCGCCCTATGCATTGACTCAATCGCTGTGGCTATGAGAGGTAGGGGGTAGCTGTACTTCACCCTGGTTTAGGGCTCGATAGTCAATACACGGGCGCAGACCTCACTCCTTCTTCTTCACAAAAAAGAAACTCGAGGAGGTGGGTGAAGTGGAGGACCGAATGTACCCCTGACGCAGAGATTCGGAGACATATGTCTCCATAGCCGCCGTCTCCGCTTGTGACAGGGGATACACGTGACTCCTAGGAAGTGCGGCGTCTACCTGGAGCTTTATCGCACAATCCCCCCGACGATGGGGTGGTAATTGAGTCGCCCCATCGTCGGGTGAGAGCCATCGAAGGTGAGAGCCAAGTCGGAATATTCTGGGGGAATGCACACGGTGGAGACCTGGTTCTGGTCATTCCACCGTAGTAGCACCAACGGAAACCCCTAAACACCTCCCCGAGCACTCTCACGACCACCCCGTGAGAGCCCTCCGGTACCATGAAACAGTCGGGTCATGACAGGCTAAACAGGAAATGCCTAGTACCACGGGAAATGCAGGAGAGCCAATGAAGAAGAGACTGATTCTCTCCTTGTGACCCCCCTGCGTCACCATGCCCAGGAGAGCGGTGGCCTCCCTAATTAACCTTGACCCTATTGGTCGACTGTCTAAGGCGTGAACGGGGAAGGGCATAGCCACTGGAACATAGCCACTAAACTATTGGTGAACGATCTGTCTATGAAATTCCCAGCCACGCCAAACCAGCCTGGAGTACACAAACACTTACACATAACAATTCCACACACAGGCATGGGGGGAAACAGAGGGTTATATGCAAGACGACTAATGAGGGAATGCAAACCAGGTGTGCAGGAAAACAAGACAAAACAAATGGAAAATGAAAGGTGGATTGGCGATGGCTAGACCGCCGAACGCCGCCTGAACAAGGAGAGGGACCGACCTCGGCAGAAGTCGTGACATTTGGGGTGTGTGTTATTGAAGATCATAATAAAATAGCAACTTCAAACCTTGTAAAACATTTATATTCATTTTTTCATTACTACGAGTATTACTACTATATTTCATGACTATTTTAAACTAAATTGCGTTTTGACCTGTATAGTAAAACAGTAATTACACAGTCTTCCCTGAAATATTCTCCATTTCGCTGCAATCAAGATTGAACCTGCATCTAGGGCGTAGTAGGAAAAAAAGTCATAACACTATGGTTATTTCAGCCTATTGAAATTGTTGTAACAGGTGTTCCCCCCAAGACAATATTACCAGCTCAATAACTTTACAAATAAATCATCTGCATTACTGTAGGGTAGAATGGCAACATGCATTCATTTCAGTAGACTTCTCTTCATGTCTATAGGAAAAATAGTGAGCTAAATAATTCAAAGAACCCGACATTTTAGTAGCTGACTTTAAAGCTAGATATGCCCCCACATGTAAAGCATCAGAAGCCACTGGAGTACATGACTCATGGTGTAAAGTATACAAACTGATGGACAGAATTAGCTCAGATTACCTTTCTCTGATACACAGACCTAACAGGGATAAATTGCCACAAATAGGATAACCCCACTAAGAATCTAAAGTAATTTGTCCCATGAGACTTTCTAAAAAACTCAAGAAAAAATGTCTGCATGCATGTGTCAGGCAACAAAGCTGTCCCATTAAATCTACCTGACTTTATGAGCATGCATGTTCTCTGAATCAATGGGAAGCCACCACAGTTCAGTTTTCTTAAAAAAACACTCAAGCTACTAAACTTCAACAATGAAATGTTGAACTTCAGCAAGCAGCTCTTTAGTGTAGAGACCTAAACTGGACTGGCAGCTAACCACTTCCCCGCTTGGAGAAATGTCTGCTAATGCCGCTGTAATGCTGATGAATGATGCTGCTTTGGCTGAGGATGGCATCATCAGCAGTATCCCCAGCTTGCCTTGCTCCCAGTTTATCAAACGCTTTACGCCTTTCCACTGATGCCAACACATTCTGGTGTGTTGGCATAAATTTACGCATGCAGCAGTGACAAGTAAAATTATGCAATTAGACTCATTAAGATGTTAAAATTCACAACAACAACTTTTTACAAAAATAAACCACAAAGTTTGTGATGCACCACTGACCATAGATCATTAATATTTATTTGTGTTCACTATGCGTTATGGTTCTAGGTTTTCTTAATCTAATGAATATCTATCCTCTCTATGTTCCCGATAATGCACAATTTAAGTTATCTTAATTACGCAATATATAGTGCCTTCGGGAAAGTATTCAGACCCTTTGACATTTTCCAAATTTTGTTAGATTGTAGCCTTATTCTAAAATTGAATGAATCGTTTCTTCCCCCTCATCAATGTACACAATACATAATGACAAAGAAAAAACAGGTTTTTAGAAATGTTTGCTAATTTATTAAAAATAAAAAACTGAAATATCAGACTCTTTACTCAGTACTTTGTTGAAGCACCTTTGGCAGTGATTACAGCCTCAAGTCTTCTTGGGAATGACGGTACAAGCTTGGCACACCTGTATTTGGGGAGTTTCTTCCAATCTTCTCTGCAGATCCTCTCAAGCGATGTCAGTTTGGATGTGGTGCGTTGCTGCACAGCTATTTTCTCCACAGATGTTAGATCAGGTTCAAGTCCGGGCTGTAGGAAGTGTTTTGGTAGTTCCAAATTTCTTCCATTTAATAATGATGGAGGCCACTGTGTTCTTGGGGACCTTCAATGCTGCAGAAATGTTTTGGTACCCTTCCCCAGATCTGTGCCTGGACACAATCCTGTCTCGGAGCTCCATGGACAGTTCCTTTGACCTCATGGCTTGGTTTTTGCTCTGACATTCTGTCAACTGTGGGACCTTATATATACACAAGTGTGTGCCTTTCCAAATCATGTCCGATCAATTGAATTTACCACAGGTGGACTCCAATCAAGTTGTAGAAACATCTCAAGGATGTTCAATGGAAACAGGATGCACCTGAGCTCAATTTCGAGTCTCATAGCAAAGGGTCTGAATACTTATGTAAAAAAGGAATATTTTAAACATAAATTAGTAAACATTTCTAAAAACCTGTTTTCACGTCATCATTATGAGGTATTGTGAGTAGATTGCTGAGGATTTATTTTTATTTAATCAGTTTCAGTGTATCGTAACAAAATGTGGAAAAAGTCAATGGGTCTGAATACTTTCCAAAGGCACTGTACTTGTGGCTGTAAGTTGTTTTGTACTTTATCTATATGGTTATGGGTCCAGAAAAATGCATGTTTTGCACTAACAAATAGCTACTAGTAACACAGCTTCTGTCACGGCAGATTTCCTCCTCTTCCTCTGAAGAGGTGAAACAAGGATCGGACCAATATGCAGTGTGGTAAGAGTCCATGGTATTTAATAAGAAAACTCAACATAAACACAAATACAAAACAACAAAGTGAACTGGCAATGAAACGTTCCCGTGTTGCACTAACACTGACACAGGAAACAATCACCCACAAAATACCCAAAGAACATGGCTGCCTAAATATGGTTCCCAATCAGAGACAACGATAAGCACCTGCCTCTAATTGAGAACCAATCTAGGCAACCAAAGGCTTACATAAACACCTAGAAAGGAAACAGCCCCATAAACATACAAAACCCCAGGGCCTCCCGGGTGGCGCAGTGGTTAAGGGCGCTGTACTGCAGCGCCAGCTGTGCCATCAGAGTCAGAGTCCTCTGTCGTAACCGTCCGCGACCGGGAGGTCCGTGGGGCGAAGCACAATTGGCCTAGCGTTGTCCGGGTTACGGGGGGATTGGTCGGTAGGGATCTCCTTGTCTCATCGAGCACCAGCGACTCCTGGTTGCCAGGTGCACGGTGTAGCCTCCGACACATTGGTGCGGCTGGCTTCCGGGTTGAATGCGCGCTGTGTTAAGAAGCAGTACGGCTGGTTGGGTTGTGTATCGGAGGACGCATGACATTCAGCCTTTGTCTCTCCCGAGCCCGTACGGGAGTTGTAGCAATGAGACAAGATAGTAGCTACTACAACAATTGGATACCACGAAATTGGGGAGAAAAAGGGGTAAAATTCAAACAAAAAAAACAACATACAAAACAAGTCAAAACACATACGTCACCCATGTCACTCCCTGACCTGACCAAAATAACAAGGAAAACAAAGAACACTAAGGTCAGTGTGTGACAGTACCCCCCCCAAAGGTGCGGACTCCCGGCCGCACACCTAAACCTATAGGGGAGGGTCTGTGTGGGCATCTGTCCATGGTGGCAGCTCTGGCTCGGGACGTGGACCCCACTCCACCATAGTCTTAGTCCGTTTTTGTGGCCTCCTAGGAACGGCGAACCTCGCCGCCAACCTAGGACTGGCAACCCTACTAAAGGGCCCCACTGGACTAAACAAACTCCTCCGGACTGAGGGGTAGCTCAGGACTGAGGGGTAGCTCAGGACTGAGAGGTAGCTCAGGCTGGTTGACGGCTCTGGCAGATCCTGGCTGACTGGCGGCTCTGGCAGATCCTGGCTGACTGGCGGCTCTGGCAGATCCTGGCTGACTGGCGGCTCTGGAGGATCCTGGCTGACTGGCGGCTCTGGAGGATCCTGGCTGACTGGCGGCTCTGGAGGATCCTGGCTGACTGGCGGCTCTGGAGGATCCTGGCTGACTGGCGGCTCTGGCGGATCCTGGCTGACTGGCGGCTCTGGCGGATCCTGGCGGCTTTGGCGGATCCTGGCAGCTCTGGCGGATCCTGGCGGCTCCTGGCAGACTGGCAGCTCCTGGCAGACTGGCGGCTCTGGCGGCTCCTTGCAGACTGGCGGCTCCTTGCAGACTGGCAGCTCTGGCGGCTCCTTGCAGACTGGCAGCTCTGGAGGCTCAGGACAGGAGGAAGGCTCTGGCAGCACTGGACAGACGAGGCGCACTGTAGGCCTGGTGCGTGGTGCCAGCACTGGTGGTCCTGGGCCGAGGACACGCACCTCGGGGCGAGTGCGGGGAGGAGGAATAGGGAGTACTGGCTCTGGACACGCACAGGAGGCCTGGTGCTGGGGGCTGCAACCGGAGGGCTGGTGCATGTAGGTGGCACTGGATAGACCGGATCGTGCATGCGCACTGGAGCTCTTGAGCACGGAGCCTGCCCAACCTTACCTGGTTGAATGCTCCTGGTCGCCCTGCCAGTGCGGCGAGGTGGAATAGCCCGCACTGGGCTGTGCTGGCGAACCGGGGACACCATGCGTAAGGCTGGTACCATGTATGCCAGCCCAGGAGACACACTGGAGACCAGATGCGTAGAGCCGGCTTCATGGCACCTGGCTCGATGCCCACTCTAGCCCGGCCGATACGAGGAGCTGGTATGTACCGCACCGGGCTATGCACCCGCACTGGGGACACCATGCGCTCCACAGCATAACACGGTGCCTACCCGGTCCCTCTCGCTCTCCGGCAAGCACAGGAAGTTGCCCCAGGTCTCCTACCTGGCTTCGCCATACTCCGTGTGCCACCCCCCATTACATTTTTGGAGCTGACTCTCGGGCTTCCATCCGCGCCGCCATGCTGCCTCTTCATACCAGCGCCTCTCCGCCTTCGCTGCCTCCAGCTCTGCCTTGGGGCGGCGCTGTGCCCAGGGTCCTCTCCCGTCTAGGATTTCCTCCCAAGTACATTTCTCTTCCTCTGAAGAGGTGAAACAAGGATCGAACCAATATGCGGCGTGGTTAGTATCCAATGTATTTAATTTAATAAGAAAACTCAACACACACAAATGCAAAAAAACAAAGTGAACTGGCAAACCAACAGTCCCGTGTGGCGAACAAACACAGACACAGGAAACAATCACCCACAAAATACCCAAAGAACATGGCTGCTTAAATATGGTTCCCAATCAGAGACAACGATAACACCTGCCTCTAATTGAGAACCAATCTAGGCAACCATAGACTTACATAAACACCTAGAAAGGAAACAGCCCCATAAACATAGAAAACCCCTAGACAAATTAAAAACACATACATCACCCATGTCATTCCCTGACCTAACCAATATAACAAGGAAAACAAAGAAGACTAAGGTCAGGGTGTGACAGCTACTTCATGTTGTAGTTGATCAACATGAGATTCTAATAGCCCTACCATTTATGAACTTCACAATAATGTTTTTCCATTCAACTAGGACTGCTGCCTCCCAATTGAAAGTTATTCAGGTGTAAAATGGAAAGATATCACAGCGTTCCACTACACAACGGCACTGGTGCTTAATCTCATCAGATAATCTGAGAGAGAAATCTGATCAGATATGAGGGTACCTAGGTAATGAACTGTCCGCACAACCGACTCCCAGACTCACCATTTGTTTAAACGGTGTTTGAGATGGGTTTCTTTTATAAGGGGAAACATCATTCAATGGTAATATTTTTTTTCATGAATTACAATTGTATAGTTGTCATTAAGACAACTGAAATAATATTTATAGTGCAGAAATAAGACCAGTCTTGACAAAGGCTTTGTGCTGGAATGTTGACAAACAATCTCCTTTACTCTACATTGCCCTGTTATTTATTTTCTTCTCCTATTGCCTGGATGTAAACAATCAGGGCAGATGTTTTGAAAATGACTTAAAACTTAAGGTTGACCAAGGTTGAAACACAGAGATAAATACCACTTAATCTCTCTCTCTGGGTTGAAAGATCCAACACAATTACGTATGATCTTATGGAAACTTTAACCTTGAAATTGTTAAACTTCTCTGGGATGACTAGCCCTTAAGTGAAATGGTCTACTGTGAATACAAGGCCTTCAGAAACCCAGCATAAAGATATAACATGGGACATGTCAAAACACATGGAGCTAGAGTAGGTTGAAGAACTGCAGTGGTTCATGGTTCAGCTGCCACCGCTGGTGGGAGGAGCCATAGGAGGATGGGCTCATTGTAATAGCTGGAATATAATTAATGGAACTGTATCAAACACACTAAACATATGGAAACCACAAGTTTAAGTCCGTACCATTAATTCCATTCCAGCAATTACATTGAGCCCGTCCTCCTATAACTCCTCCCATCAGCCTCCACTGGTACAGATGATGGAGACTTGAAGTTGGTGCAACGTTTAATTGTTAGGCAACCAGCTGCAATAGGATTCCTTGTTTGGGAATATAGCTGAACCAACAAACATTATCAAGTTGAATTGTTATGTTCACTTAACTTTGAATTTCAGATTGAGTGAACATGCAATTCAACTTGAGAATTAATTATACCTTATTTTCATATTTCCCAGTGTGCCTTGCCTTTTGAGTGAATTTCTTAATGTATTTCTTAGCGACAAACACATGGTTGTTGTATGCAAAGGCTTTCAGCCTTCACCAAGTGAGTGTCTAATGAATGTTATCTTTCATTTTAAACTCTTTATGACAATACATTGCGTATATTATAAGGCCTTTCTTTGAAGACCTAGTTACACCCTAATGCAGTGGTCAAACTCCTGGTTCATAGGCCACATTATGCTGCCTTGCAAAGTGATGTGTAATTCCTATTGGAATCCAGCCATATTGAGTATATCCAACAATTGGACATTTTAATCATCCGCAACCTGCATTGGGAATGACTGTTAGGGTAGGGAAGACTAATCATTGAGACTATCTAAATAATATAAACTGGAATAGCCATCTCAGTAATAGGTGCAATAAATCCAACTACTAACAGATTGGATTAGTTTAGAAAATGTATGTTATTCATGTTTCTGTAGCATAAGATTTATCAACCAATCATTGTACATGCAAAAACACAGATATTGAAACAAACAATTCTGAAAATCAACATGCAATAGAGCATGCTGGGAAATGATAGTGATGGGTGTGGTTTTGAGCAAACATTAATTTGTAACAAGCTTGCCCAAATTCAGCTCACTTCGAGCAGTTTGTTGCATAAACAAACGTTAACACTTTTTTTTAGTGTTACAACTTTAGAACTAGATTTAGAAGAACATTGTCTCCAGAAAGACATGTCCATAAAATCCACAAACATTTAATATACTGTACATACTGTATTAAAAGTAGTGGCACAATACTTTGATGACTGATTCAGTATGGCCATAAATCTCAATGCACTGATAATCATATACAGTACCTCTTTTTCCCCTTTCAAATATCAAATTCTTATGCACTCCGAGTAGCTATGACGTCTTGTTTCACCAGAGAACATCTTACCGGCGCCGACAGAGATGGCCGCCTCGCTTCTCGTTCCTAAGAAACAATGCAGTATTTTTTTTTTTTTACGTGTTATTTCTTACATTGGTACACCAGGTAATCTTAGGTTTCATTACATACAGTCGGGAGGAACTACTGAATATAAGAGCAACGTCAAATCACCATCATTACGACCAGGAATATGACTTTCCCGAAGCGGATCCTGTGTTTTGCCTTCCACCCAGGACAATGGATCGGATCCCAGCCGGCGACCCAAAACAACGACGCCGTAAAAGGGGCAAACGAAGCGGTCTTCGGGTCAGGCTCCGGAGACAGGCACATCCGGACCACTCCCTAGCATACTACTCGCCAATGTCCAGTCTCTTGACAACAAGGTTAATGAATTCCGAGCAAGGGTAGCATTCCAGAGAGATATCAGAGACTGCAATGTTCTTTGCTTCACGGAAACATGGCTCACTCGAGAGACGCTATCGGAGTCGGTGCAGCCAGCTGGCTTCTTCACGCATAGCGCCGACAGAAACAAGCATCTTTCTGGTAAGAAGAGGGGCGGGGGGGGGGGGGGGGGGGTATGCCTTATGATTAACGAGACGTGGTGTGATCATAACAACATACGGGAACTCAAGTCCTTCTGTTCACCTGACTTAGAATTCCTCACAATCAAATGTCGACCGCATTATCTACCAAGGGAATTCTCTTTGATTATAATCACAGCCGTATATATTCCCCCCCAACCAGACACAGATGGCCCTGAACAAACTTTATTTGACTCTATGTAAACTGGAAACGCCATATCCTGAGGCTGCATTCATTGTAGCTGGGGATTTTAACAAGGCTAATCTGAAAACAAGACTCCCTAAATTCTATCAGCATATCGATTGCGCAACCAGGGCTGGTAAAGCCCTGGATCATTGTTATACTAACTTCCACAATGCACATAAGACCCTCCCCCGCCCTCCTTTCGGAAAAGCTGAACACGACTCCATTTTGTTGCTTCCAGCCTACAGACAGAGACTAAAACAGGAAGCTCCCGCACTCAGTTCTGTTCAACGCTGGTCCGACCAATCTGATTCCACGCTTCAAGACTGCTTCGATCACGTGGATCGGAATATGTTCCGCATTGCGTCCAACAACAACATTGACGAATACGCTGATTCGGTGAGCAAGTTCATTAGAAAGTGCATCGGTGATGTTATACCCACAGCAACAATTAAAACATTCCAAAACCAGAAACCGTGGATTGATGGCAGCATTTGCGCGAAACTGCAAGCGCTAACCATTGCTTTTAACCAGGTCAAGGTGACCGGAAACATGACCGAATACAAACAGTGTAGCTATTCTCTCCACAAGGTAATCAAACAAGCTAAGCGTCAGTGTAGAGACAAAGTAGAGTCGCAATTCAACGGCTCAGACACATTAGGTATGTGGCAGGGTCTACAGTCAATCACGGACTACAAAAAGAAAACCAGCCCCGTCGCAGACCACGATGTCTTGCTCCCAGACAGACCAAATCACTTTTTTGCTTGCTTTGAGGACAATACAGTGCCACTGACATGGCCTGCTACCAAAACCTGCGGACTCTCCTTCACTGCAGAGTAAAACATTTAAACATGTTAACCCTCGCAGGGCTGCAGGCCCAGACGGCATCCCTAGCCGCGTCCTCAGAGCATGCGCAGACCGGCTGGTGTGTTTACGGACATATTCAATCAATCCTTATCCCAGTCTGCTGTTCCCAAGAGGGCCACCATTGTTCCTGTTCCCAAGAAAGCTAAGATAACTGAGCTAAACGACTACCGCCCTGTAGCACTCACTTCCGTCATCATGAAGTGCTTTGAGAGAAGAGTCAAGGACCATATCACCTCCACCCTACCCGACACCCTAGACCCACTCCAATTTGCTTACCGCCCCAATAGGTCCACAGACGAAGCAATCGCAACCACACTGCCCTAACCCATCTGGACAAGAGGAATACCTATGTGAGAATGCTGTTCATTGACTACAGCTCAGCATTTAACACCATAGTACCCTCTAAACTCATCATCAAGCTCGAGACCCTGGGTCTCGACCCCGCCCTGTGCAACTGGGTACTGGACTTCCTGATGGACCGCCCCAGGTAGTGAAGGTAGGTAACAACATCTACACCCCGCTGATCCTCAACACTGGGGCCCCACAAGGGTACGTTCTAAGCCCTCTCCTGTACTCCCTGTTCACCCACAACTGCGTGGCCATGCACGCCTCCAACTCAATCATCAAGTTTGCGGACGACACTACAGTGATAGGCTTGATTACCAACAACGATGAGACGGCCTACAGGGAGGAGGTGAGGGCCCTCGGAGTGTGGCATCAGGAAAATAACCTCGCACTCAATGTCAACAAAACAAAGGAGATGATTGTGGACTTCAGGAAACAGCAGAGGGAGCACCCCCCTATCCACTTCGATGGGACAGTAGTGGAGAGGGTAGTAAGTTAAGTTCCTCTGCGTACACATCACGGACAAACTGAATTGGTCCACCCACACAGATAGCGTTGTGAAGAAGGCGCAGCAGCACCTCTTCAACCTCAGGAGGCTGAAGAAATTTGGCTTGTCACCAAAAGCACTCAAACTTCTACAGATGCACAATCGAAAGCCTCCTGTCGGGCTGTATCACCGCCTGGTACGGCAACTGCTCCGCCCATAACCGTAAGGCTCTCCAGAGAGTAGTGAGGTCTGCACAATGCATCACCGGGGGCAAACTACCTGCCCTCCAGGACACCTACACCACCCGATGTCACAGGAAGGCCATAAAAGATAATCAAGGACAACAACCACACGAGCTACTGCCTGTTCACCCCGCTATCATCCAGAAGGCGAGGTCAGTACAGGTGCATCAAAGCAGGGACCAAGAGACTGAAAAACAGCTTCTATCTCAAGGCCATCAGACTGTTAAACAGCCAACACTAACATTGAGTGGCTGCTGCCAACATACCGACTCAACTCCTGCCACTTTAATAATGGAAATTGATGTAAAAAATGTATCACTAGCCACTTTAAACAATGCCACTTAATATAATGTTTACAAACCCTACATTACTCATCTCATATGTATATACTGTACTCTATATCATCTACTGCATCTTTATGTAATACATGTATCACTAGCCACTTTAAACTATGCCACTTTGTTTACATACCCTACATTACTCATCTCATATGTATATACTGTACTCGATACCATCTACTGCATCTTGCCTATGTCGTTCTGTACCATCAATCATTCATATATCTTTATGTACATATTCTTTATCCCTTTACACTTGTGTGTATAAGGTAGTAGTTGTGGAATTGTTAGGTTAGATTACTCGTTGGTTATTACTTAATTGTCGGAACTAGAAGCACAAGCATTTCACTACACTCACATTAACATCTGCTAACCATGTGTATGTGACAAATACAATTTGATTTGATTTGACAGGAGCACAAGATATGGAAACAGTTAACACTTGCCTATATGTTTTGATTAATAATAGAACAGTATGAATCTACTGTAACCTATGGTTTGAATGATAAGGTAGAAACCACCTTAACTTTCAAGTCTTTCATATTTAATGACATGATGTTGCCATAGAGTGAGCATAACATAATTAATTCAACCAACCTAGTATTTCATTCAAAAAACCATGTGATGAAACGGATGCAATTCTGTGGTTAAAATATTTAATACTGTAGATAGATTCCTGAGCTGCCATGCAGGCAGATACCTTTTACAACATGGTACTAAAGAGCCATGGCATGGGCAATTGTAAAGTATGTGGCCATGCAGGCCTCCCTTAAAAACAAGTATGTTATCCTCAATTTGCCTGGCTACCCAAACTCCTTTCTCCGGCCAAACGCTATGCCATGGATGTTAGTTTCTTCTCTGCAATGAGTATGGATCGGAGTACCTCCCCGACGATTTCTAGGATGCAAACACTTTCTAACCGTTGTGATTGGTCCCAGAAACCGATGCGTTGGTCCAGAACCAGAACACACATGGGTAGAGTATCAATGGCTTTGATTGGTTAGAGATGGTTCAATCGCTAATGACTTTGTTTTGTACACGTCACCACATTTAACGATGGCAGTCTCAGACTGAAGTATGTAGCGAACATAGAGCAGCAGAAGAATTCAGTTTGAGTCATCAGGCAGGTTCTCAATGGGACAACCCGGTAAAATAAGGTTTAATAAAAGTAATTCCACATACTCCACAATGAACACTCATCAGGAGATCATTACTGGGTTTCAAGCCAAAGTACCACACAGTCATGTACAGTTATTTGACCTGTTTGCATCAAGTAGCATCCTCACTTCTTCTCCACCCTCTCCTCAGACTGTAAATGAGTCCCTGATTCCCTTTTACCCCCTCACCACTTGGAAGAGGGGAGAGACATACTATTTATGGGTTGAAATAGCTGCCTCTAAGAGCCTGACTCCCTCCCTCGCTCCCTCCCACTTCACCCCACTCCTCCTCTCCCCTTGGGAGAAAGGCTGTATGAACTCTCCACCTGGTCAGAGGTGACTGGAGAGATATGAGTAGTGTCCTGCTGTGCCTGTTCATCTTGCTCATCCTCTGATGTCCTCACCACATAATTGGTGACCCTGACATGATTAATAGGCACTGAGACATCCATAATGGAAAATGACAGTACAGGCAAACCAGTTGGAGCACCTCTCAAACACATCTATTTAACACTACGTGCCCAGAGCAGGTGGTTAAAAGTGCATATGCCTAAATATCTCTATTGTCAAACCAAACCATTCTGCAGTTTTATTCACACATATTAAAGTGGAACTGACAGCCTTTTATCAACATGAAATCTTATTAAAATCCTGTCATATGCACCCACATGAAGAATGACACGCAATCACTTAGATATGGTCATTTTCACGTTTTCATAGAATGTTTGGCAATGACATAGAGTAAGGGAAAGCAGCCATGTGTTTGGAAAATGAATAGACACTGCAGTAAATAAAACCTAAAGAACATCTGCCTCGTCCAGGACCGTCTACGTAGACCAGTGCGCCATAACCAACGAGAGCTACAGTAGGCCTTTATGCAAATAAACCATTTGCCATAGGGGCCTGCCATCATTCACTTTGAACTGGAATGTGTGTTTACAGGCAGCAGCAACAACGTGACTTTAGATCATTAGAACGAACTCATTCACATATGAAAGAACACCTCACTCTAAACATTTTACTCGTCCTAGCAGAGCTGGTAAGGCTGTTTACATAGTGTTGGTGACTAGCTTCTGGCTAACGTTAGGCTCCGTGTTTTTAACTTTCTAAATAAATAGATACATAAACACTGGCCATGTTATGACTGTCTTGTGATCATTGCCCTTGCTAGTTTGATTGTATTGACATTCCCAGCCATTCCATCCAAAATATTAAGTCACTGAAACTGAAACAATGCATCCTGAATGGGTGGAAGCAGAAAATAATGTACCAGGCCAGCTGTGATTTACAATCTGACAACAATATTTTTGGGACTATCAAGAAATGTATTTGTTAATTATTAATCATGCATTGAATCTGCCAACAACACCTTACTGTAGGACATGCAATTTTGAGTCAAATACAACGCTTTTTATCTCTTATGAAGTTGGCTTTGTAGTTTAAACTGGGAATTAGATATTTTTGACTAATATTATGATTCTCTTTTTCATATCTGCAGTGTAATCAAAACGCTGTCAGTTCTACTTTAACAATACAATGGTATTACATTGGATGATAGAAAGTTATAGTTTTAACATCATCCTTTGACAGGTATAGAGTAACTGCTACAGTAGTATCAAACAGTAGAAAACCCTCTTGGTATCGTAACAAAAGCAGGCTGTCCCTGGAAAGTGTTTATGACTGTATACAAGCCTCTGTGTTAAGTGCCACAACATTCATCCATTTGGGGGAATTGCATAGGGCCATTCATGGAGGTATTATTCTGGCTGTTAAACTTAACTCAGAGTACCTAAGGGTAAATCTGAAGGATGCACATTTACAGCCAAAACCACTGAATCAGATAAAATGACAGCCATAAAAAACACAAATAAAACAAAGATGAAGAAAGCAGCTGTTCTCGCGTTTATTTTTTTATTACCAACCACATTCAGGCCCCCTCATGTTCCTATTACGAGTCCATTTCACAACCCTGAACAAGAGCGATTGATCAGGTTCCCAGGATTTATCAACCTATTCCTAATTTATGTGGCAGCCAATTCCCTTAGGGCTGGTGGTAAGCATGCTCCATTTAAATGTTGCAATCATAATATAAATCTATAAATTTAGCCTGAATATGTCCCCGATATTATTAATGTGATACCTGAGGAGGGGTAGAAACGGAGGAGGGCTGGTAGTCTTACTATTTCTTCTTCAGAGAATAGTAGGCTGTTCAGAATGAAGAAAAACCTCATATGACTGAGTCTCAAAACTGTGTTTTAAATCTTATCATGAGAAAAATAGGAAAAGTTTAAATAGAATCCTTGGGATGTTCCAACTCTTACGTCACCCCATTGAAGTTGAAATTTAACACGGTTAAGGTAAGGGTTAAGGTTAGGGTAAGGGTAGGGGTTAAGATAAGGGTTAGGGATGTCCCAAGGATCCCAAATTGCACAAACTAAGGAAAATATGAGGTCAAATTAAGTCATAATAAAGATAAGTAGCTCTTCATTGTCATTCATAGTTAGACTTCTACACTGTTCTCTGTTGTAGTCTACTGTATTTCACATGAAATACACAGGGTGTTTTTGTGTGAGCCATAAAGTAATGCTATGAAACTCAGAAACTAACTTTGGTGGAAGACACAAGTAAGGAAGATCTGTGCAACAGAGCTCAAACAAAGTCATAACAGATAACTACGTCTTCATTGTCATTAATAGTTAGACACACCATATTGGAGTACAGTGGCCTACTGTATTTCTCAGGAAATACTGTATTGTAAAGGATGCTTACGTGAGCCATAGAGTAATCTTGCGAAACTCAGCCAGCCAGTTTGGCTCCTCTTCCTGGGAAAGACTAGTGACAGCTTGAGAGCCTTCAAAGCCTATTAGATGGTTGAAAATCAATTTGCGATAAGCATAAACAGATGTTCTGTTTGAGAAGGAGGAGAGTCTTTTCCAAATCCACAGGAAACAGTCTGCGGAGTGCTAAAATTATAAATAAGCATGCTTGTCAATTCACAGCTCACCAATGGAAATAATGCTTCTCTCTATCCTTCTAGAGAGAGAGCAGAATGCTTTCCATGGCAACAGCTACTGTCGTAGATACACTAACCTGTGTGAATATTACGATGACAAAAAAATGGGTGCAGAAAAAAAGGCTAAAGAAGAAATGTAGTAATTCAATAACCTATTGAAATACGAACTTCGTTGTTTTGTTGTGGTGAAAAACACTGAAACCATACATGTCTTCTTTGGAATAAGGAGAAAAATGTGTACCATATACCAGACCTCAGCCTGAGTTTGCAACGCACCTTGGAGTTGATATAAAATGTTGCTTACCTCAGCAATTTCTGGGTTTATTTTCCGCTGCAGCAAAACCTTTGTTATGTCTTTTGAACCTGGAGAATAGTACGATAGTTTATTTTAAAGTTCAGGGCCACATTTGCAGGCCCTTGTTGTGACATATAACTTATTAGAAGACTGTTATGTTTACCACTTTGCTGGGGTTAGAACTGGTTGGAGATGGGTTACGCCACTACTTAACCACCCACAGCCACAGCTGTGGATAAGGGCAGTGTTTTTACTGCATGTGTTATCTACGTTAAACGTTTCCCTAGACGAAGATGTGTGAGTGGCTCAGAAGAGCTGAAGCTTATCACACCACCCGCAGGTCCCTCCTGCACTGTACAATGCAGTGTGTGTCTCCTAGTCCCAAAGAGTTTGCTGTTCACTTTAAGAAGTTATGTTAATGATGTTCAACCAAGTTGAAGATTACACAAGCCATGTAAGCTCTTTTGCTAAGGATTATCTTTAGCTACAGTATGCGTTTTTGTTCAACAAGATTCCTCCTGTATATTTCCTAGACCTGGAGGCACCTCCTGTAGATCCAAAATAATTGGATAGGTACAGTGCATTCAGAAAGTTTTCAGACCCCTTGACTTTTGCACATTTTGTTATGTTACAGCCTTATTCAAAAATGTATTAAATATATTTTTTCTCATCAATTTCCACACAATACTGCATAACTACAAAGCGAAAACAGTTTTTAATTACATAAAAAAAATAAAAATAAACTTATTTACATAAGTATTCATACCCTTTGCTAGGAGACAAAACATTTAGCCCAGGTGCATCCTGTTTCCATTGATCAACCTTGATTTGTTTTTACAACTTTTACAACAATAAATTGATTGGACATGATTTGGAAAGGCACACACCCGTCTATATAAGGTCCCACAGTTGACAGTGCATGTCAGAGCATAAACCAAGCCATGAGTTTGAAGGAATTGTCTGTAGAGCTACGAGGCAGGATTGTGTTGGGTCACATATTTGGGGAAGGGTACCAAACTGAGCAGTCGTGTGAGAAGGGCCTAGGTCAGGAAGGTGACCAAAAACCCGATGGTCACTCTGGCAGAGCTCCAGAGTTCCTCTGTGGAGATGGGAGAACCTTCCAGAAGGACAACCATCTCTGCAGCACTCCACCAATCAGGCCTTTGTGGAAGAGTGGACAGACAAGCTATTCCTCAGTAAAAGGCACATGGCAGCCAGCTTGGAAAAGGCACCTAAAGGACTCTCAGACCATGAGAAACAAGATTATCTGGTCTGGTGAAACCAAGACTGAACTCTTTGGCCTGAATGCCAAGCATCACGTCTTGAGGAAACCTGGCACAATGGCGGTGGCAACATCATGCAGTAGGGATGTTTTTCAGCAGCAGGGACTGGGAGACTAGTAAGGATCAAGGGAAAGATGAACGGAGCAAAGCACAGATAGATCCTTGATGAAAACCTGCTCCAGAGCACCCAGGACCTCAGACTAGGCAAAGGTTCACCTTCTAACAGGTCAACAACCATAAATACACAGCAAAGACACCACAGGACTGGCTTCGGGACAAGTCTCTGAATGTCCTTGAGTGGCCCAGCCAGAGCCCGAACTTGAACCTGATCTAACATCTCTGGAGAGACCTGGAAATAGCTGTGCAGCAACGCTCCCCATCCAACCTGCCAGAGCTTTAGAGGATCTGCAGAGAAGTTTGGGAGAAACTCCCAAATTCTGGTGTGCCAAGCTTGCAACATCATTCCCAAGAAGACTCAAGGCTGTAATCGCTGCCAAAGATGTTTCAACAAAGTACTGAGTAAAGTGTCTGAATATTTCTGTAAATGTGATATATATTTTTTTGAATACATTTTCAAAAAAATTCTAAAGTCTTGTTCTTGCTTTGTCATGGGGCATTGTGTATAGATTTATGAGAGGAAAAAACATTTTAATCAATTTTAGAATAAGATAACAAAATGTCAAAAAAGTCAAGGAGTCTGAATACTTTCCGAATGCACTGTATATGCAATATGTTAGTTTTTCCACCTTTCCCTCTGAAGGGCTAGGTGGAATTTATAACATTGTATTGCTTGCACAAATCCCCTCCTTTGTTTCTGGATAGTGCTCTATAGTGCTTAATGGGTAGGTGTTAGTGATGTTTCTGGATAGCGCCCTATGGACTAGTGGTTAGTTGTTTCTGTACAGGGCCCTCGTGTTTAGAGACTAGGGGTTATTTCTGGACAGGGTCCTAGTGTTTAGGGACTAGGATTTGTTTCTGGACAGGTCCCTAGTGTTTAGAGACTAGGGGTTGTTTCTGGACAGGGCCCTAATTTTTATGGATTAAAATGTGTTTCTGGACAGGGCCCTAGTGTATAGAGACTAGGGGTTATTTCTGGACAGGGCCCTAATGCCCTAGTCTCCAGTGTCCCTGCTAGGTGAAGCCATGGGCCAAACATAAGCAGTGTGCCACAGAGAATTTATGTTAATCCCTGGGTTTTTACCCTACTGGTACCCAGTGTTAATGACTCACAGGATATTAAAGAGGAAGGGAGGGAGGGATTGTTGCTCGGAGAGCTCAGGGGAAATCAAATGAGTCATTATCATTTTAATGCAGGCTTACTGTTGGAGCTGTGAAATTCAGAAGACATGCACCTTTTATATCCATTTCTCCCCACTATCAGTCTCCACCACCCGCCTCGCATATTCCCAACACTCATTGCCCCTCATTTAGTAGAAATGTATACAACTTTTAGTAACCTAATAGGCTACAGAGAGCTGACAGTGTGCAATTGCGTCTGAGTGTTTACCCTTATTGCACCTTATTAAGTACATCTGATGATTATGCAGCCCTTACCAAAGCATATTTAAGTCAAGTGTGGACCAATGCTTCCGATCAGCACACTAACACATTAGTTGTTACATCGTATTCAAATGTTTAAGTAAATATAAAAAAAGAACTTGAGAAAATTAAACACAGCTTGATCTCTAGAGGGATGGTCCCAGAGCCAGAACCAACCGTTCATAAATCCCGTCTTTATTTACTACACGTTATCTCATTGGGTTGCCATCCACTCTGCCTTTGCACTGCACCAGCTGAGTGATTGCATTATTTCATAATTTTTCCACATCATTATTTTCCTGCAAGTTTAATTATGCCTTCCTAGATGAGTTTAGCATGAAAACTATCCACAATTATTTTCACATAAATTAGAATATACTTTCTTGATCCAAACTAGCTTTATTTTAGCTTATTTTATGGGTATTACCTGGCGTATTTCATTGTTCAGGGTGAGAGTGGAGGGGCGATGTGGTGTAACGTGTGAAACTCCCATACGTTAAAGGGAACAATGCATAGCCGCATTGATTAACAGTAACTTCTGGCTGTATGGTGTCCATATTAGGACAACCTCAAACTCTTAGGAATTCTTTCGAAGTTGAAGATAATTTTCTGCATTTCTACACAAAAATGGTATTTGGATAACTGCAAAAACAAATGAAAGTGACCCCATCCATTAATTACAACTGCAATATTAGGTTTAAAGGTCTGTAGAACCGCATATACAATGTCAACCACTACTCAACCTAATCCTAAATGGAATCATTTCATTGTGGAATGGTGCATGCAGTGCAACGTGAAATAGATGCATAATACACGCCATCAAGTCTCAACAAGGCCGACATCCATAGGCAGTGAGTTCCAGGGAAGCTATTTTTCGCCATTAAATTACACCTTTATAATAAAGGATTGCATGCTTTGGTCATCGCATTTGCAGACTAATGTAAAATAGGCTAGTATTCCTAATGTGATTAGTAGATTGCATAGTAATAATTTAGGCTAATAATATAACTCAATCACTGTTAGCCAAACAGACCGTTCTGAACAATGCATGCCTGAGCACGTAGCAACAGAGTCCGAGACATTTCTTCATTTGTTTTCTTAACTATTTTTTTTTCTACGATTTGTATTTTGAAATATTGTCAAAGGCCTAGGCCTTATTTAACTGCTTTTCACTGATTGCTGGGTCTCAACAATCAGTTTATTTGGTAGGTTATAAAAACAATCCACATCTCATTTTTAAAAGAAGCTAATCGGGGGCGATCATGTGACCCTTGAACGAGATGGCCACATGAACAGAGTCATTTCCAATTCTTAATCTTACTTGCACTTCAAGTTAAACCCCATTAGCTTTAGTCAAAAAAAGCCATGGCAGCTACAAAAGGCGACATTACATGTGATATTTTTACCTGGCCTCAAACAATAGCCGCGGAAAAAGCCTCCAAGAAACAGCAAGCTTCAGAAAAAGTGCCATTAGCCAAGAGTAAGAGGACCCGTCCCTTCCCGAGGACCAACAACTGCCAACCTCGCCCTCTGTTGAAGACATCCTTTCTGATTTGAGATCCTAACATACAGAACTCAACATCAAAATAAATGGCATTAACTCTCAGCAAAAGGGAGCAAAGTGACAACCCTGGAAAATCCCTTGCCTGACTTCAACAACAAGATAACCATCAATTATCTTGCCTGGATGTGGCAGAGGGGCGAATCCTATCCATGGAAAACTCACTGCCAGACATCATAGAAACAATAGCATCTTCTAAATGGAGCATCTGGAAGAGAAAATAGAGGACCTGGAAAATAGGGGGTGAAGGAATAACTGTGTTCTATTAAACCTGGCCGAAAAGAAGAGGGAAACATGCCACTGATCCGGTACCTGCAAGACAAACTCCCAGAGTGGCTCCACCTGTCCATCGACAGGCACATAGAACTGGAGAGGCCCCCACCAGCAGCCAGACAACCGCCACACTCAATCTCCATACAGCACGTTTCCTGAGATTCAGTGACAAGGAACGAGTCCAACAGGTGGTGAAAATCAACACCATTACAGTGGGAAACACCAAACTCACTTTACACCAGGTCCTGTCAAATGAAATACGTCGAAAGCGGAAAGAGTTTAACAAGGTGAAGAAACACTTCATTGACTGAGGCATCTTTAGGGGATTCAAATACCAAAACAAGCTCAGGATTCTTCACCAAGGAGCCCTGCGACACTTCTAAAATCCCAAAGAGGCAAAACGTTTTTCTAAGGACAATCCTGGTCACTGAGAAATGGACCAATGACTCCAAGTGATTACTGTTATTACTAATGGAGGTAAGACAACATATAGAAGTCATCCAATGACCCACCCGCCCCACTAAATGTCTTTACAGCCATCTATGTTTTATTTATTTTATTTTAGCTGAGAGAGGGACCGGCCCTATTGCCTAACCCTATAGCCTAGCCTACTAACTGTCACTCCCTGATCTGTTTCACCCATCTTTGTGATTGTTCCCCCTACCTCCAGGTGTCACCCGTTTTCCCCATTTGTCCCTGGATATTTATTCCAGTGTTTCCTGTTTGTCTGTTGACAAGACAAGAAGAACTGGCAAGTCAACCAGCGTGTTTTTAATGTACTCCTGCTTTTTCTTATCTCTCTTTTGCCAGTCCTCCCAGTTTTGACCCTTGGCTGCCTTGAGTCTGAACCCGCCTGCCTGACCATATTGCCTGCCCTGACCTCGAGCCTGGCTGCCAGTCTGTACCTCCTGGACTCTGACCTTGTTTATGATCTTTTTGCCTGTCCATGACCATTCTCTTGCCTGCCCTTTGGATTATAATAAATAGAGAGACTAGAACCATCTGCCTCCCATGTATGCATCTATGCCCTTATACTAATGTTTTAGCTTACTTTTATTTCCCCTTTCATGTCAAGTGAGAAAATTAACCATTTTACAGCCTGTTATCTCTGTAGAACATATAGGCTAATTGACAGACAAAGTGATCAGATACTGTAATTTTATATTAGGCCTAGACTACTTTTTTATTTGTATTTATCATTTTCACATAGGCCTTCATACGACACATCTACAGACCTAACGAGAGGCTCAGTGTGTCAATTTTATGCCTCTGGTTATGACCGCCTTATGTTGATATTACATTGTAATAATAACAAACAACTTATCCTACAGATCCCTCTTAGGGATTTGCTCCCTTATTTATGTTTTATTTAGTCATAACAATTAGGCCTATGTCCTTTGGGGGACGTATTTGTCGGCTACACTATTGATTTTATTTACTTAATTTCTCCCTCTTTTTTTACTGTGGTCTGGATGGAGGCTTTGTTGTCACTTACCTAATGCGGGCCGGAGAGGAAAGCTGCGCTGCGAATTGATCCTGTTTTTTGGAACAGAATTGTGATTGTGAGGTTAGCAGATCTGAAAGGATATGTTGAGTATTTTGGGAACTCGGCTGGGGTGTTCGGAGATTGCTATTTTATATACACTGTTTCTTTTTATTTTATGTGATTGCAGCTGTAACTTTTATCCAGAGATGACTTGCACTAGAGTTTGATTATTGTTTGATGACTTTGACTAGTACCTTAAATCTACTGACATGGAACGGCCATGGGCTAGTTCATGCAATAAAACTGAAAAAGATAATATGTGCTATCAAAAAGGAAAAAGCAGACATTGCGCTATTACAAGAGAGATACCTCTGTGATGTTGGACATGCTAACCTCCGCAAACCTTGGGTGGGACAGGTGTATTTCTCATATTTCAAATCAAACAGTGTCCATAAGCATGTTTCATTCATAACCGACAAAAACATATCTGATCTGGAGGGGAGATTTATTCTGATTACTGTGTCACTGTATGGGCAATCAATTACTATCTTAAATATATGTGCCCCTAACACAGACACTCCTGCTTTCATGTCGAAAATGATAACCCTGTTCAATATGAGCATTGTGTTTTCATTCGAGTGCTGCCTGGAGATTTTAATTGTACCCGAGGACAAGAAGCTGGAAATTCAACACTTCCATGCTCCGTATTGTCCTACAGCCAGCCAACAATACGATAAACAGCTGTTGCATTTTAACCGGAATTGGAATGATTTTAGTATTTTTTTTAGCCTACTTTAAAAATGTTGGTCTTGACCCTGGGCAAGTCAATGCCACATTTTCATTTTTGCCTAAATCAGCATAGAAGAAAAGTTATCTTGCAAATTCAGCAGGCTATGCTGTGAAATAGGCTATTAGAAGTGCTGTTTTTCTTGTATTACTTATCGTTAATGCCGTTAAGGCACTTTTTTCCCAACCTATCACTAAAATGATTATTATAAAGTCTTACAAAAGGTTTTACTGTGCGTGAACTTTCAAATGCATCCTGTCTTTATCAGTAGTCTTCCTCAAATTAAGGGGATGAGGATGCAACTTTTGCTAGAGGATCTGATTTCATTGGTCCTCAACTCGCAGCTCAGTCATTTCATTCAGGGTGAGTGGAGTTAGCTGTGAGTTAGCCTGCCCCGGAACAGGTTAGTTCTGAAGGATTCGTTGCCATAGAAATTTGCTGTGCTAAATGGTGAGCCACTTTCATACGACCAGTTATCCCGAGTCGAACTCAGAGTTGACCAAAGTTACCTCGCTAACTCCTCAAACCTGCTTTGTAGAATAGGGCTCTGCATTAGCCTACATGTACATTGCAGTTTCTGTCTATACAAACCTAAACATCCATGATATTAAAAAGTCCATCTCTGCTTGAGTTCTCCAGTGTATTTCAGTGTAAACGTCCAGTGTTGCAGACATCAGAGATGAAAAGCCCTGTGCTTTCCTGTGTGTGTACCTGCCTCTAGGCCTCTTCCCAGCCCACTCTAGAAAGGCCCAAGGGTATTCATTAAAATATGACAGGCCCGTTGTGTTGTTGGGAAAGGTCAGCATGTGATCTTACTCAGAATCTAAATGAGCCTAGCTATCTTTAACTCATTTATTCCCATAAAAACAAAATGAGAGAGAGGATCTGAACTTGCTGTTTAAAGGAGACTTGTTTGAGAGTGTCTCTCTCTCTGTCTGCCCATTTGTCTCTCTCTCCCTCTGCTGAAAGTGTTTGCTCTGTCTGGCCTAGTTGTCACATTGCGTTAATGCCGCTGAAAGACAGAAGCACTCGTCTCTGCTGACAGAGACCTGGACAGGGAGAAGTGCTGTGTGACTGAGTGTTGGACCCCAGTGGATAGGCATCAAGCCTCCCTAGGATGGAATGGATGGTATTCCTTCTATTTCGCCACATTGCAGATGCCACGTTCTTACCAATTGAAACACTGCAGTACAGTACACACTTCTGGGAAAGCCATACAGACTGGGATTTGATGAGTAAAATTAGTATGGAAACACTTGCTTGCAAAAAGCTTTGGAGAAAATGGAGGGCAAAATAAAAAAATTAAGTAGCCAGAATACACAATCAGAAAGAAAAGTTTCACCCCTCAGTTCACTCCCATGGCATCTGAAGATGCTGACTTCAGCAGCGATAAGTGGAGAGGAGGCAGAGAAAAGGCCGAGCTGGTAATTAGACTGCTAGTGGAGCTAGTGTTTTATTGGATTTGCCATTCTTTCTGACATTTGCAGTCTGTGCTTTTGGTTACAACTTGTTGACAACTGTTACAGGAGGCTTCAGGAGGTGCGTAGCTTCAGGTGATGCTCGTTAGGCGTGGACTAACAAACACGGTTCATTCCTACACTGCGGCAAGCAGGCGTACGTATAATATTTTTCCATATATTTTTGAGGCATCAGAGTGCTAGTCATTATTGTAAACGCTCTTTAGAGAGGATCTCTGCAAATCTAACGAAAATATCAACAATCCAAAGCCAGGAGAACAACAATAAAGAAATTACTGACTTTAAGCCATTTAGGAGAACGTGATAAAAGCCTTGAAGTATTTTCCAGATATTTCTCTGTTTTGATATCCACTCCTCTGGCATTTAGCTAGTCGAAATAGCAAACCTGTTTTTATTTTTCAGAAAAACATTAAACATCTTGATGTTGCCAAGTCTATACACTACATCACCAAAAGTATGTAGACTCCTACTTGTCGAGCATCTCATTCCAAAATCATGGGCATTATTATGGAGTTTGTCCCGCTATAACAGCCTCCACTCTTCTGGGAAGGGTTTCCTCTAGATGGAACATTGCTGCAGGGAATTGCTTCCATTCAGCCACAAGAGCATTAGTGAGGTCGGCACTTATGTTAGGCAATTAGGCCTGGCTCGCAGTCAACATTCCAATTAATTCCAAAGGTGTTCGATGGGGTTAAGGTCAGGGCTCTATGCAGGCCAGTCAAGTTTTATCCTCACTGATCTCGACAAACCATTTCTCTATGGATCTCACTTTGTAGCCGGGGGCATTGTCATGCTGAAGCAGGAAAGGGCCTTCCCCAAACTGTTGCCTCAGTTTGTTGGAAGCACAGAATTGTCTAGAATGTCATTGTATGCTGTAGCTTTAAGATATCCCTTCACTGGAACTAAGGAACTAGCCCCAACCATGAAAAACAGCCCAAGACCATTGTTTCTCCTCTACCAAACTTTACAGTTGGCACTATGCATTGGGACAAGTAGCATTCTCATGGCATCTGCCAAACCCAGATTCATCAATTCGACTGCCAGATGCTGAAGCGTGATTCATCTCTCCAGAGAACACGTTTCCACTGCTCCAGAGTCCAAAGGCGGCGAGCTTTACACCACTCCAGCCGACGCTTGGCATTGGGCATGATGATCTTAGGCTTGTATGTGGCTGCTCAGCCATGGAAACCCATTTCATGAAGATCCTGACGAACAGTTCTTGTGCTGACGTTGATTCCAGAGGCAGTTTGGAACTCAGTAGGGAGTGTTGCGTCCGAGGACAGACAATCAATCCCGTTCTGATTTACAGTAATCCTTGTCTCCATTGGACGAGGAAGATGTTCAAAAGGCAGCATTTTAGCCTGACAATGGCTCTTAATTCCACTCTGCTCTCACACGAGAGAGAGAGAGAGAGAGAGAGAGAGAGAGAGAGAGAGAGAGAGAGAGAGAGAGAGAGAGAGAGAGAGTGAAGACATCAAAACTACAAAATAACACACATGGAATCATGTTGCAACCAAAAAAGTGTTAAACAAATGACATCTTTGCACACTCTTGGCATTCTCTCAACCAG
The DNA here is from genome assembly GCF_013265735.2 of Oncorhynchus mykiss. Taxonomy (NCBI): domain Eukaryota; kingdom Metazoa; phylum Chordata; class Actinopteri; order Salmoniformes; family Salmonidae; genus Oncorhynchus; species Oncorhynchus mykiss. The sequence continues at coordinate 28,428,900 of NC_048589.1, forward strand.
CTTCATGAAGTAGTCACCTGGAGTGCATTTCAATTAATAGGTGTGCCTTGTTAAAAGTTTGGCTCAAACTTTGTGTTTGAGCCAATCAGTTGTGTTGTGACATGGTAGGGATGGTATACAGAAGGTAGCCCTATTTGGTAATAGCTCAAGTCCATATTATGGGAAGAACAGCTCAAATTAGCAAACAGAAACGACAGTCCATCATTACTTTAAGACATGAATGTCAGTCAATATGGAATATGTCAAGAACTTTGAAAGTTTATTAAAGTGAAGTCGCAAAAAACTATCATGAAACTGGCTCTCATGAGGACAGCCACAGGAAAGGAAGACCCAGAGTTACCTCTGCTGCAGAGGATACGTTCTTTAGAGTTTTCAGCCTCAGAAATTGCAGCCCAAATAAATGCTTCACAGAGTTCAAGTAACAGACACATCTCAACATGAACTGTTCAGAGGAGACTCCGTAAATCAGGCCTTCATGGCCGAGTTGCTGCAAAGAAACCACTACTGAAGGACACCAATAAAGAGAAGAGACTTGCTTGGGCCAAGAAATACAGGCAATGGACATTAGACTGGTGGAAACCTGTTCTTTGGTGTGATGAGTCCAAATTTAAGATATTTGGTTCCAACCGCCGTGTCTTTGAGAGACGCAGAGTAGGTGAACGGATGATCTCCACATGTGTGGTTTCCACTGTAAAGCATGGAGGAGGAAGTGTGATGGTGTGGGGATGCTTTGCTGGTGACACTGCCAGTTATTTATTTAGAATTCAAGGCACACTTAATCAGCATGGCTGCCACAGCATTCTGCAGCAATACACTATCCTATCTGGTTTGCGCTTAGTGAGACTATCAATTGTTTTTCAACAGGATAATGACCCAATGCACCCGCGGGCTGTGTAAGGGCTATTTGACCAAGAAGGAGTGTGATGGAGTACTGCATCAGATGACCTAGCCTCCACAATCACCCGACATCAACCCAATTGAGATGGTTTGGGTTGAGTTGGACCTTAGAGTGGAGGAAAAGTAACTAACAAGTGCTCAGCATGTGGGAACTCTTGTGAAAGCATTCCAGGTGAAGCTGGTTGAGAGAATGCCAAGAGGGTGCAATGCTGTCATCAAGGCAAAGGGTGGCTACTTTGAAGAATCTCAAAAATATCAAATATATTTTGATTTAACAGTTATTTGGGTACTGATTCCATGGTTGTAATGTCCTCACTAATATTGTACAATGTAGAAAATAGCGAAAATAAAGAAAAACAATGGAAAGAGTATGTGTCCAAACTATCGGTAGTATCGGTACATCCGAACATCACACCTGCGGGACAGGTACAGGATGGCAACAACAACTGCCCGAGTTAAATCAGCAATGCACAATCACTCCATCAGTGCTCAGACTGTCAGCAATAGGCTGAGAGAGGCTGTGGGCTTGGACTGAGGGCTTGTAGGCCTGTTGTAAGGCAGGTCCTCACCCAACATTACTGGCAACAACGTCTCCTATGGGCTCCTATGGGCACAAACCCACTGTCGCTGGACCAGACAGGCCTGGCGAAAAGTGCTCTTCACTGTCTTGTCTTACAAGGGGTGATGGTCGTATTCACGTTAATCGTCAAAGGAATGAGAGTTACACAGAGGCTGGTACTCTGGAGCGGGATAGATTTGGAGGTGGAGGGTCCGTCATGGTCTGGGGCGGTGTGTCACAGCATTATTGGACTGAGCTTGTTGTCTTTGCAGGCAATCTCAACTCTGTGCGTTACAGGGAGGACATCCTCCTCCCTCATGTGGCACCCTTCCTGCTGGCTCATCCTGGCATGACCCTCCAGCATGACAATGCCACCACCATACTGCTCATTCTGTGCATGATTACCTGCAAGACAGGAATGTCCTGGCCAGCGAAGCCCGAATCTCAATCCCATTGAGCACGTCTGGGACCTGTTGGATCGGATGGTGAGGGCTAGGGCCATTCCCCCCAGAAATGTCCGTCAACTTGCAGGTGCCTTGGTGGATGATTGGGGTAACATCTCACAGCAAGATATGGAAAATCTGGTGCAGTCCATGAGGAGGAGATGCACTGCAGTACTTAACGCAGCTGTTGGCCAGATACTGACTGTTACTTTTGATCCCCCCCTTGTTCAGGGACACATTATTCAATTTATTTTAGTCACATATCGATGGAACTTGTTCAGTTCATGTCTCAATTGTTGAATCATGTTATGTTCATTCAAATATTTACACATGATAAGATTGCTGAAAATAAAAGCAGTGGACGGTGAGATAACGTTTTTTTTCTGAATCTACATACATACATACATACATTTGAAGTCGGAAGTTTACATACACTTATGTTGGCGTCATTAAAATTAGTCTTTCAACCACTCCACACATTTCTTGTTAAACTATACTTTTGGCAAGTTGGTTTGAACATCTACTTTGTGCATGACACAGGTAAATATTTCCAACAATTGTTTACAGACAGATTATTCCACTTCTAATTCACTATATCACAATTCCAGTGGGTCAGAAGTTTACATACACTAAGTTGACTGTGCCATTAAACAGCTTGGAAAATTCCAGAAAATGATTTCATGGTTTTAGATGCTTCTGACAGAACAATTGACATCATTTGAGGTATTTCAAGGCCTACCTTCAAACTCAGTGCCTCTTTGCTTGACATAATTGGAAAATCAAAAGAAATCAGCCAAGACCTCAGACAAAAATTTGTAGACTTCCACAAGTCTGGTTCATCCTTGGGAGCAATTTACAAACGCCTGAAGGTTCCACATTCATCTGTACAAACAATAGCACGCAAGTATAAACACCATGGGACCTCGCAGCCATCATATGGCTCAGAAAGGAAACCCATTCTGTGTCCTAGAAATGAACGTACTTTGGTGTGAAAAGTGCAAATCAATCCCAGAACAACAGCAAAAGGACCATGTGAAGATGCTGGAGGAAACAGGTACAAAAGTATCTATATTCACAGTAAAATTAGTCCTATATCGATATAACCTGAAAGGCCGCTCAGCAAGGAAGAAGACAGTGCTCCAAAACCACCATAAAAAAGCAGGTCTATGGTTTGCAACTGCACATGGGGACGATGATCGTACTTTTTGGAGAAATGTCCTCGGGTCTGATGAAACAAAAATGGAACTGTTTGGCCATAATGACCATCGTTATGTTTGGAGGAAAAAGGGGGAGGTTTTCAATCCAAAGAACCCCATCCCAACTGTGAAGCACGGGGGTGGCAGCATCATGTTGTGGGGGTGCTTTGCTGCAGGAGGGACTGGTGCACTTTACAAAAGAGATGGCATCATGAGGCAGGAAAATTATGTGGACATATTGATGCAACATCTCAAGACATTAGTCGGGAAGTTAAAGCTTGGTCGCAAATGGACAATGACCCCAAGCATACTTCCAAAATTGTGGCAAAATGGCTTAAGGACAACAAAGTCAAGGTAATAGGATTGGCCATCACAAAGCCCTGACCTCAGTCCTATAGAAAGTGTGTGGGCAGAACTGAAAAAGCGTGTGCAAGCAAGGAGGCCTACAAACCTGACTCAGTTACACCAGCTCTGTCAGGATGAATGGGCCAAAATTCACCAAACCTATTGTGGGAAGCTTATGGATGTCTACCCGAAATGTTTGGCCCAAGTTAAACAATTTAAAGGCAATGCTACCAAATACTTATTGAGTGTGTGTAATCTTCTGACCCACTGGGAATGTGATGAAAGAAATAAAAGCTGAAATAAATCATTTCTCTCAAATATTATTCTATTATTTCACGTTCTTAAAATAAAGTGGTGATCCTAACTGACCTTAGACAGGGAAATTTTACTAGGATTAAATGTCAGGAATTGTGAAAAACTGAGTTTAAATGTATTTAGCTAAGGTGTATGTCAACTTCCAACGTAAACTGTGTATGTAATATATATATATATATATATATATATATATATATATATATATATATATATATATATATATATATATATTTTTTTTGTGGGAAAGAAGGGGGTCGAGTGATAAATGGCAGATATGTGAGAGCAGTGTGGCCATCACTAAAATGGCCACACCGATCAGAACTACAGATCACAAAATGGCCGACTACAATTCCCAGAAGCAAGGTGAACCCTCAGAAGGTGGGGCCAACCCACAGATAAAGGCTGGAAGGATCTGTGAACCATAGAGAAAGAGACAATATATATTGGCTGGATTTACCGTGTATGAGCAAGACTGTTTTGGCGTTTGCACCTGGACCTACCGAGAATCCGATTTGTGTACCGAACCCTGCTATCCTTGACCTTGCCTGCAGCCTGGGTGGACCCGGATGGAGAAACAAACACACAGGTACTGTCCTGTTTGAAAGAACTCTCTTTCTGGGGTGGTTTTGGTGACCGTTCCCACTTAATTTGTGACAAACGCTCCTAACCTTGAAGAGGTTTGTCATATATATATATATATATAAATACAGTGGGGCAAAAAAGTATTTAGTCAGCCACCATTTGTGCAAGTTCTCCCACTTAAAAAGATGAGGCCTTGTCCGTGTTGCCCAGCAACAGCCCCAAAACATCACTGCTCTAGAGGAGATCTGCATGGAGGAATGGGCCAAAATACCAGCAACAGTGTGTGAAAACTTTGAAGACTTACAGAAAATGTTTGACCTCTGTCATTGCCAACAAAGGGTATTTAACAAAGTATTGAAACTTTTGTTATTGACCAAATACCACCATAACTTGCAAATAAATTCATAAAAAATCCTACAATGTGATTTTCTGGATTTTTTTCTCATTTTGTCTGTCATAGTTGAAGTGTACCTATGATGAAAATTATAGGCGTCTCATCTTTTTAAGTGGGAGAACTTGCACAATTGGTGGCTGACTAAATACTTTTTTGCCCCACTGTGTATATATATATATATATATATATATATATATATATATATATATATATATATATATATAAATAAATAAATAAATAAATAAAGAGAGAGAGCGATTGAGTCATATAGGTCACAGTATATAAGGTTGTATCCAAGCAATTAAGTCATTCATTAATAATGACTTGATGTTGTGTGTCCATACGCTCCTGGCAATTCAGTTGGCTGAGCTGAGCGGAGCAGAGCCTGCACTGAGGCAACTGCAGTCACTGTGCATTAAAACCCTCTCCACGTTTCTCCCTCAGCAACATTCAGATTCCAGCTGTCGCTGAGATCAAAGAATCCATTCTAACTTGTCGGACTGAAAAATAGAGGCGAGAGCCATTGTAATCAATATTTATTTTTAATCTGAGAGAGATGGCATGGCACAACACTCATCCATAAAGACACTGCTTCTGCTTCTGAGTTTCACTGTATGGCATTGGTGGGATCAGAGACTGAAACCTGACAAAATTCCTGCCAGTTGAGATTGGGAACCCATCTCATTCCTCTCTGGATCTTTTTACGTGTCAATCATAGCATATTTCACAGACAGTCGTAACCCCAAGACCTCAAATCCTGAGAATTGCTGATTGGATAGCTTGTTTCAAAAACATTGGTTAGCCTCATGCCTGAAACAGTTAAAAGCCAGACACTTTAGTCACAGGTGTTCTTTTAATAAGCCGATATACAGTATTTCAATATATTCATTATCTTCAGGTCTGTGAATTTTTTTGTTAAACAGAGCAGAACTCAGAACTGTTAAACAGTTCAATTAAAATAATATCACCTTATTATTACCAACTCTCATGAATAAATTGCCATTCAAATACACATTGTTACAATGTCATTACTTAATTATTTCCAGGTGGTTATTGCACATTTCCTTACTTGAAAGGTGAAATCTTGGATTGGTAGATGTAAAAAAAATGCGTTTGATATACAGTATATGTAGAGTATCCGGTGTTCAGATCTGTTTGTAGTGTAGTAGACTATTATTTTCTGTCTGTGTTACCTTTACACTGACTCACAACAGGTCAAATTGAATGTCTGAATGGGTATAATTAATGGAAAATGTATTCTCTTGGCAGCCCATACCACAGTGAACTATGTAGCCAACAGCCTAGATATCAAAAAGCTGTTTAAAGCCCCTGATACTGTATGTCTCGCTCGCATGACTCCCTCTTGCTGGCTTCCTCCCCTCCTGGTTCTTTGACAGTGAGATGGTTCCTGATTACTCAAGCATCACTCAGCACTTTCGGTGTTGTAACCTTTTAATGCACGCACTGCATTATGGGAACAGGCATGCTGTACTGTACATCCACTGCTCTGTAATACATGGGTGTTTTCTTTGCAAATGTCCTGTGGTATTGGAGTGGGAAACAGCAGTCCATTCTACTGACTCCTACTGATTTTTTTTCAAAGAAACTACTGGACATTGACAACACACTATACTTAGTGCTAGTACTAGTAGTAGGATGACCAGAGTAGTAGTTGTAGAGTGGTGGAAATGGTATGTGCAGTGATGTCAGTACCTGTGTTTTTTAAGGACATACCCATTTAACCAATTTATGACATCTGGAATGAAGTTAGAGTGACATTTCTGGAGGAAAAACAGATGGCTCAGAATATGTGTTAAATCATGCGCTGTAATTGGTAACTGATTCCTCAGGGGAACATATACTGGATATCTGCTCTACATGTTCTCCTGATGACAATGCAAAAATGCAATGTGTGTATGGTACCTTTTACTTCTTCCATCTCAGTTTCAGTGTAGAAATATGAAAATTGTGTTTTAACAAGCAATCACTCAAGGTAATGTGACATAGTTATGGCTTATTGTAGGAATTACTGTGGCATTTTAAGTCCTAAGCTAGACTCAATGGACAGTCACCTTGTGGCAGACCACTGATATCTTAGTGGGTTTACTTTGGTGTGTGTGCACAAGAGTGAGCGTGAGTGTGTTTCCATGGGATATGTGAGAGGGGGGTGTCGTGTCTTTGGCTATGCCGGATTAAGTGATATGACCTGCTATTCTATAAAATAAAATAATATAAAATAATTTCACCTGATTGAGCTAATCATGTAAATGTAATTAACTAGAGAGTTGGGGCAACACAAAATAATATTTATAGAGCTTCTTCCGAATAAACTCTTAAAGACCTAGTAATATTTTTCATCAATAGCAGTCAATATTAATCGTCATCTGAAAGTTTCAAATTCTTGGTTACCTGCACGAACCCTGGTTAACAAGTTGAACCAGCAATACAAAATTGGGTTTAATTATTTATTTACTAAATACCTAACTAATCCCACAGGATTACACATACACATAATTAAATCATAACTTGATTACAAATTACATCATAAAGGAAAACATTCCTGGCGGGCGGAACAGATATTACAGCTTTTTACACAAAATAAAAGGGGCTGGGTTTGAGTGAAAGAGCAGGAAGACTGAGGAACAAAGGGTGAAGCTGTGCTATCGTAAATACAGCATCTTATGCATTCTAAATTACCGCCCATTTGGAAAAGGAAAATGCAATAAATATTTATGGTAGATGGAAGGCCGTGTTGCCCAACCAAGTCCTTCGTCCTTTGAAGAATGTCTGCTGGTAAATTGAATACGTTGTAGTATCGTTGTTGTGTGGTAGACGGGATACTCTGTCTGTTCCTTCCTAACCCTCGTTTGCAGGGCTGTTGCTAACTCAACGGCTAGGAGGTATCACTTCTGTAGTGAATAAGAGCTCAAAGTTCATACCATTCGCAACCAAAGCTCACGCTGATGTTGGCTTTGTTCTGTAGTCATTATCTGAACAATTCTGCAATCGGACCGTCGTCCTCACATCTTCGGAACAGGAGGTTATATTGTCGTCAAGGCTTTATATAGGAAGGGAGAGGAGGGCATGTTTGAAAAGTTGTATAGCCCATGTCCCTTCACAGGGGCGGGCCACTGATTGAGCAGAGCCCTATCTTATGAAAACCCAAATCTCACATTTTAGAAGCTAAAATCACATTTCATCCCATCACAAATAATTTCATATTCTAACATTTAAATTGAAAATCAATTCCATGTGAATCTGATAACTCTGATGCGTAGACTTTCCACTGTAGAGTTTGTCATCTTATCATTGATGAGAATGGCTCAGATGACAACCGAACTGACATCATATTCATTAAGTACCACCGCATATGTTCAATTGGTCGGATTACCAGAATATAGTTCATTTCCCCCCACCTTCTGATGTTCCCAGAATCTCTATGTTAACCAAGGGTTTTACAAATGTAACATCAATAGGGTAGAGAGAGGAAAAAGGGGGAAAGAGGTATTTATGACTGTCATAAACCTACCCCCAGGCCAACGTCATGACAGGGGTGTAGGGATGTGTGTGAGGCAGTGGCAGTTGGTGATGTTTAAGATTAGGGAGGACACATTCTTTTTTTTGGAGCATGGCCTTATGTCTATAACAGTATATTGGATGACTGGCATTCATATTCTATTCACCTAGTTCAATGTAACAGCGATAGGTTTAAGCTACTACATGGTACTCAAATTTGCCCTATACCCATGATGAGGTTGCTACAACCTAGCCTACAAATGGAAGTTTATAATATGGAGTACCAGTCAAAAGTTTGGACAAACCTACTCATTCAAGGGTTTTAGTATATTTTTGCTATTTTCTAAATTGTAGAATAATGGTGAAGACATCAGAATTATGAAAAAACATGTATGGAATCAAGTAGTAACAAATCAACAAATTAAAAAACAAATCAAAACGTTATATTTTTATTCTTCAAAGTAGCCACCCTTTGCCTTGACAGCTTTGCACACTCTTGGAATTCTCTTAACCATCTTTACCTAGAATGCTTTTCAGGTAAAGATGGTCTTGAAGTTCTTGAAGTTCCCACATATGCTGAGCACTTGTTGGCTGCTATTCCTTCACTCTGTGGTCCAACTCATCCCAAACCATCTCAATTGGGTTGAGATCAGGTGATTTTGGCCAGTTCATCTTATGCAGCACTCCATCACTCTCCTCCTAGGTCAAAGTGCCCTTACACAGCCTGGAGGTGTGTTGGGTCATTGTCTTGTTGAAAAACAAGTTAAAGTCCCAGTAAGTGCAAACCAGATGAGATGGCGTATCACTGCAGAATACTGGTTAAGTGTGCCTTGAAATCGATGATTTCACAGTGTCACCAACAAAGCACCATCACACCTCCTCCTCCATGCTTTGCAGTGGGAACCACACATACAGAGAACATCCGTTCTCTCAAAGACACAGTGATTGGAACAAAAAATCTCACATTTGGACCCACAAAAGGACAGATTTCCATCAGTCTAATATCCATTGCTCGTGTTTCTTGGCACAAGCAAGTCTCTTTTTCGTATTGGTGTCCTTCAGTAGTTGTTTCTTTGCAGAAATATGACCATGAAGGCCTGATTCAAGCAGTCTCCTCTGAAAAGTTGATGTTGAGATGTGTGTTTTATATGAACTTCGAAATGTTTATTTGTGCTGCAATTTCTAAGATTGGTAACTCTAATGAACTTATCTTCTGCAGCAGCGGTTATGCACGTGCTTTTGCAATATGTTTCAATGGGCATTTACCATCACGAATTTGTCATGCTCAAAAATCATGCAGAATTGCAAAATTGACTGACCTGATGAACACAGGATGGCCGGGCAGTGATAGTTGCTCCTTTCCATCTCTCGTTGTGTTGACTTCATCATGTCCATTTGGTGATGTTTTTTCACTGTTGAATCATATTGCAAGTGCACGTGCATTTGCAATATGTTTCAATGGGCATGTACCATCACGAATTTGGCATGCTCAAAAGTCAAACTATACTTTGCTCAAACTATACTTTTGTCAACTTTTATTATCATATTTTTTTTCCACTTGTGCATAAGGCAGATGTTTTGTCCATTTGCAATATGATTTCATAGGAAGTCAAAAGTCAAAGTCAAAAGTCACTCTTTTTGGGGCCAAATGCCATAAGAAATTTGACATGCTCAAAAATCCTGCAGGAATGCAACGTTGACTGGCCTGATGAACACAGGATGGCCGGGCAGTGATAGTTGTTCCTTTCCATCACTCGTTGTGTTGTTTTCTACTTGTCCATTTGGTGATGTTTTTTCACTATAGAATCATATTGCAAGTGCACGTGGATTTGTAATATGTTTCAATGGGCATTTACCATCACGAATTTGGCATGCTCAAAAATCCTGCAGAAATGCAACATTGACTGGCCTGATGAACACAGGATGGCCGGGCATTGATAGTGGGTCTTCTCCATCGCTCTTTGTGTTGATTTCATTATGTCACTTTGGTGATGGTACCTCACTGTTTAAACATATTGCAAATGGACAAGAGTCACCAGCAAGTCACCATCCATCAGTCAATTGGATATCATTCTGACACCAAACTGATACAAACTGACACCAAACTGATACAAACTGACACCAAACCCACTTTTTCCAACTCGTTTAGTAGCCAACTATCACATACTTCAGACCTGGCCCACGTAGTTACGTTCTAGCTGCGGGTCCATTTCTGATGTTCTGTGTAGGACTAGCTGAGGCGACCCCGAATCCCAAGTTTCGGCTCGATAGGTCATTTGGTGCCCGAGCAAGACCCTAATTGGTGCTGAAAATCCACTTTTTTTCCACGACTTGCTACGGGGTCCTTGAATGAGCTATCGGACAGAAACGTTGGGGTCCGTCTATATGGGCCGAGATGGTCGCAATGCACCTAGTCTTGCGACTCTGGGACATTTCTAAATGTCGTCATTTCCGTAATGGTCAAAATGAATTGAAGTCATTGCAAATGTACGAGGCTGTTTCTTGGTCCGAGAACCTTCTAGAGCCTAGTAACTCACCACGCACTATCGACCTGAGGTCTAGAACAGGTTTCTAACGTTTCGGAACTCTAGGTCTGACGGTTCTTTTTTAGCTCGAACAAAGCTAACTATTGCAGGCACTGTCTGTCTCTACGCACCCCAATACCTCCCTCCTTCCAAGCTGTGTGTTTGTGTGATTTGGTTTTTCTTTGAAATTTTATGGGAAAAATGACTGATTTACAGTTCATGAGGGTTGCCTAATCACACATATGAAGTTTTGGAAAGATCTGACTTTTTTAACCTTTCGAAACAGCCAGTGTGACACCAATTATGGCACTTCCGGTTTGCACAGTTTGCATAAGTCAACACATATCCTCATTGGGGTATGCTTTTACAGAATCCTGAGTTTTAAGTCCTTACGTTAAGAACTGACTGATTTACACAGGGTTGAATGCACTATATGTCTATAGTCTGGGAGCAACAAAATGGAGTCGTCGTCAGATTTGTCGAAAGGAGGGCGAGTGAGGGCTTTGGCTGCATCGCGGAAGTTGGAGTAACAACGATCCAGGATTTTGCCGGCCTGGGTTGCACATTCGATACGCTGATAAAATGTAGGAAGCCATTCACCAGCTTTTCAAAGATAATAATGTCAAAATAAAAGTTAGTTTCTCAAGAAATATGGAGTTTCGATGAGCAACTATTGTCATGTACTGCTGTCAAGCCCGGTATGTACTTCCAAAAAAGTCTAAATAAAAATATACAAGCAACCGAAAAAAAATATCCTTTCAGAACTATCAACCAGTCATTGCGTATTTTTGCTTTACCTGGCAATCAATACAAATATAACTAATGACTAGACAACACCTAAAATTGCATTTGACTACCAGTAATAGTGAATGTAGCATCACGTTTAGTTGAAAAATTTATGGTTTGGGAAATAATCTTGCATTTCTGTCATGGCTGTGTTGGTCTACACCATTTGGTTTCGCCTCATGGCAATGACCACATCACAGCCATGATAAAAATGTCATAACATATGGATATGAGTATTATTGATTATGTACAGTGTGCAGCAAACAGTTACACCGGTGGGCCCCGGTGGCAATAAATTTATAAAACAGAATGCTCACCTTGACTTGGAAGAGTTGGAGTTTTGGATAGCCTTTGCGAAGTAACTAACATAAATAGCATTCCTTCTCTGTTTGAGTCAGGTTGTTGAGTAAGCTAAGTTAGCTGCATTAGCTATCTAGGTGAATTTCTCTCTCTCTCTCTCTCTCTCTCTCTCAAAACTGTTCAACTATTGTATTTTCCTCTTTGAGTCAACTACTCACCGCAGTACTAGCTAGCTGTAGATTATGCTTTCAGTACTATATTCATTCTCTGATCCTTTGATTGGATAGACATGTCAGCTCTGATAGGTTGGGGGATGTCCTCTGGAGGCGACTGTAGACCTTCTTTGCAAAACAGTGTGTTTTAATCAGTTATTTGATGACATGAATATATTTAGTATAATTTCATCTAAAAATGATAAACATGCAATAGTGAAACATTTAAAAAAGTTACAAAATTCACTGAGTAGGATGGTCCTCCCTTTCATCCTCTGAGGAGCCTCCACTAGTGCGATGGGAGTGTAGGGGTGTGTGTTAGGTCCGTAAACTAGCAACACCAATGTAGGATGGTGCTAGAAAGAGAGAAACAGATTTTTGATTTGTCACATGCTTCGTAAAAACACTAGTAGACTAACAGTGAAATGCGTACTTACAGACCCTTCCCAACAATGCAAAAAAAGGAGAAATGGTAGAGAAAAATAATAACACAAGGAAGAAACATAAAATTAATAACACAATGAAAAAAAGACACATTCCATAGTCCTATATTGTGTATATTACTTTTCCTACATACATTTCTCAATCACATACCTGTAGGTGATACACTGAGTGTTCAAAACATTAAGGACATCATCCTAATATTGAGATGCACCCCTTTTTGCCCTCAGAACAGCCTCAATTTGTTGAGGCATGGACTCTACAAGGTGTCAAAAGCTTTCCACAGTTATGCTGGCCCATGTTGACTCCAATGCTTCCCACAGTTGTGTCAAGTTGGCTGGATATCCTTCTTGATGTACAAGGTAATTCTTGAGCGTGAAAAACCCAGCATTTCAGTTCTTGACACATTTCCCATTCACCCTCTGAATGGCACACGTACCGAATCCATGTCTCAGTAGTCTCAAGGCTTAACATCCTTCTTTAACCTGTCTTCTACCCTTCATCTATACTTATTGAAGTGGATTTACCAACTGACGTCAATAAGGGATCATACTGTAGCTTTCACCTTGATTCACCTGGTCAGTCTGTCATGGAAAGAGCAGGTGTTCCTAATGCTTTGTACACTTAGTGTATATCAAAAGTGGAACATCAGAGTTATTAATGTGGCTATTCTACGGACACTGCACTTACCTGTGATAGGGACACTCTTACATATTGAAAATTGAAAAAAATAAATTGAAAATTGTTTTAATACGTCTGTCGTATTCTATTCACACTTTGATTCCACACTAATACCAAAATCAGCCATTCCTTACAGAAAATCACATGAATTTTGTGTGATCACAAGTGATGTGTTCCAAAAACATGTTCATGTCATTACATGTGATCTTATGTGATGACATGTAAAGTAACATCAAACTACATGGTTTTTCTGTAGGGGATGTATATAATTAGTGAACGCATAATCTCCACTGTGGCAGTGGAGCAAAAGGTTAATAAAAGGACTCTCTTGATTCTACATTTTAAATGAACAACTCCTCATAAAATTGTCTGACACACTTCTTATAAATAATTCAAAGTTCTTGTCGTACCTCCAGGGCAGGTTTATAGAAAACTGCAATTAGGAGAGTGTTAGAGTAGCAAATAAGCTTACTAGGATGGGCCGGACAAACACTCAGGAAGGAAGGGGAAGACTCTGAAATTTAGACACCCTTAATCCCATACTCCAATGGGGCATTAGTATTATCCAGCATGACCCCTGCGTTATGGTCAACATTATAAACAAACATTACAGACTAATGCTTTACACATTTGCAAAAGGCTACACAGTCAGAATAGTATAGTTGATTTGTGTCTTAACTGACTGTACTGCCGAAGGCCAAAATTCTCTAGACTTGGCCGGCTGGGTATTTTTAAAGTGCATTTAAATAGATTCCTTCGCCAAAACTCTCTTAGCTACACAACATAATGACTTTGATAATAAGCCAAATTGTGTGCTGCTCTTACAATAAGACCACACTAGTTTTACGGTTTAATGAGCTTACAAAATAAACTCTGACCCCACAACCTCATATCATATTAGTTAATGAGGATACAGAAATACATTTTCTCTCCCAAAAAACAATTTATTCTCTAATTTGTTAACAGCACATGATTAGTGACAGCTAGCTAACTAAGCTATGTTTTCCTAACCCTAGTTGTTGTTGTTGATCATGCAGTAGGTCTGCCACACAGATGTTAGTAAGATCTCTTTCTCTAACGTTACCTGGAAACCAATTCGGGACTCTGTTGGAACTTTTCTGGGAAAATGCGGGTTGTTTGATTTCCACGGAGCTCTTGTGTTTTACTCTAAAAGTCATAATGCTGTGATCCTTATCATCTGGAAGCTACAGACGTGCCTTTATTTCCCTTGCTTGAAGGATATATTTTTTGTTATTATATCAGAACGATTTAATTATTTAAAAGAGAGACCAGGTTTAGTTCTACCTGCTGCACTGGGAGAGGAATACACTGAGGTCTAGTAATGTATATATTATTGTGTGGCCTGCAAGGCTTGTGTACAGGCCATTGTGAGAATAATTATCAAAAGATCCATGAAAGGGCTAGTTGTTCAGTCACCAAACAGAGAGAATTCAAGAGTCAGGGTAACTAGACACAATCTCTTTTGTAGATTCTCTACATTTGGGAACACTTGACACATCTAATAGACTTGTATCAAGACACATGTAATAACAAGGATGGACAAGGTGGGTTAACCCACGGTATAGGAGCGGACCACACAGAAGACAAAGAGTGTTTCAAAAATCATCAGACTATTTTAACCTAAAGCATTTAATAAAGACATGTATAGTGCAATATTATGGGGAAGGGGAATAAAAGGGCTACTTACAGTGTTGAGAAGGGATGACAGCAGTGATTGAATGAGGGTATGAGACAGGAATTGAGGTGTTTAGAAGCTTGACTTCAGTGCAGGACAGGGGTTTAGGTGTTCATGTGCTTCAGTACAGCACAGTCTCATTATGGATGGATGTCAACGTCAACAAAACTAAGGAGATGATTGTGGACTTCAGGAAACAGCAGAGGGAACACCCCCCTATCCACATCGATGGAACAGTAGTGGAGAGGGTAGCAAGTTTTAAGTTCCTCGGCATACACATCACAGACAAACTGAATTGGTCCACTCACACAGACAGCATTGTGAAGAAGGCGCAGCAGCGCCTCTTCAACCTCAGGAGGCTGAAGAAATCCGGTTTGTCACCAAAAGCACTCACAAACTTCTACAGATGCACAATCGAGAGCATCCTGGCGGGCTGTATCACCGCCTGGTACGGCAACTGCTCCGCCCACAACCGTAAGGCTCTCCAGAGGGTAGTGAGGTATGCACAACGCATCACCGAGGGCAAACTACCTGCCCTCCAGGACACCTACACCACCCGATGTTACAGGAAGGCCATAAAGATCATCAAGGACATCAACCACCCGAGCCACTGCCTGTTCACCCCGCTATCATCCAGAAGGCAAGGTCAGTACAGGTGCATCAAAGCTGGGACCGAGAGACTGAAAAACAGCTTCTATCTCAAGGCCATCAGACTGTTAAACAGCCACCACTAACATTGAGTGGCTGCTGCCAACACACTGACTCAACTCCAGCCACTTTAATAATGGGAATTGATGGGAAATGATGTAAATATATCACTAGCCACTTTAAACAATGCTACCTTATATAATGTTACTTACCCTACATTATTCATCTCATATGCATACGTATATACTGTACTCATCGACTGTATCCTTATGTAATACATGTATCACTAGCCACTTTAACTATGCCACTTTGTTTACATACTCACCTCATGTATATACTGTACTCGATACCATCTACTGTATCCTGCCTATGCTGCTCTGTACCATCACTCATTCATATATCCTTATGTACATATTCTTTATCCCCTTACACTGTGTATAAGACAGTAGTTTTGGAATTGTTAGTTAGATTACTTGTTGATTATTACTGCATTGTCGGAACTAGAAGCACAAGCATTTCGCTACACTCGCATTAACATCTGCTAACCATGTGTATGTGACAAATAAAATTTGATTTGATTTGGTGTTTGAGAACAGCTTAACTCTTCCACTGAGCACAGGACAGGATTTGACTGGGAAGACCAAAAACAATAACGCACTACAAAGTTAGACAAAAGAGCTAAGAATGCGTTTGTCCAAGCAAGGAGGAACGTCATTGTGTAATAATATGTATGTGATTGACTCTTCATACAGTAATGAGTGAAAATTGACAGGGCTACTCACTGTGCCTGGAGAGGAAACATTCAATGTGCCAGTGGATGAGTGGGCACATGAGACGTGGCTTCAGTTCATGTCAGGAGAGAGTTGACAATGGTACTAGAGTCATTCCCTCTTAATTGGGGAACAAGAGGGGACTTAGCTGGAAATACAAATAGCATATACATTACAGCAGCGCCATCACAGGTTTGGGGAACAAGTTTCTCCATAAAGTTAAACTCAGACACCTCAGAATTTACTAAGTCAAACACAGACTGCGCATCTCGCCCACTTGACACATCAACTTAGTCCAAGAAATGTTCCTGAATAAATCCCCGATCATCCACATACCTGATGAAAACGGACAACTACGAGCAGACTAGGGGCACCATAGGTCCCAGAGTGGTGGGTCAATTCTTTCCCCCTGGGGCCCAGAGTTGTCCCTTATTTGTCCCAGGAAAACTCTGATTAATCAGATATAAAAAGGTTTCATATGGGCTATTATGGGGCAAATTGTTATAAATCAGGTCACATGGTTCAAAAATCTCCTGAAAAACTCTGGGCCTGGGGAAGTTGAAAACCCTGTCAAACTGAAGCAACCTTATACTTGTTCATATTAATTATATTTAGGCTAAACAGAGGGATTTCCTCTACCCAGACACAGAGACAACAACTGATAGACAATAGAACTCACAGGGCTGAGCTTGCTTTATGCATGTTTGCTTCATGCAGGTCTACAGTATGCAACAAATGTACTCAGTCTGTCATCACTATTATGTTGATTGATTAATTCCAGTTAATAATTTTGGATTGAAATGGTATAGGCAGCAAGCCAGCCCAAGTTTGAATATAAAGCAAATTTGATCGCATTCACATTTTCTCCTATAAATACATAATGTTACCAATTTGTTTACCCTGACCAGATGGACCAGGCGCATAGGCTGTATGCAGCTGCTATTATTAGTAGCCCACAGTTGATCAGACCTCAAAAATCACCTCGTTTTCATCCCATACAGCATGTCAGATCTCTAATGTTTAGGTGTAGCCAAGGCTGCTTCAACATTGATGTAAAGAGTTTTTCATGTGAAATAATTGGCAACATCGAATGGTTTTGTGATGAATAAGCCATCTGATTTGAGGAAAGATGGAGTTGAATAAGTCTTTCTGTCCATAATTTCATTTAAAAGCACTTTTGTTCCATCATTCTTTATATCATATTATAGCTGGATTTGCCTTTGTAGTCTTTGGTAGTCTGTAGTCCTTGCCACATGCAACAAGAGACTGTTTTCGAACAACAATTCAAGTTTGAGTCTGTATTGTCTTTTTGCCTACCTGATATTTAATTGATTTAATTCAACTTTTGTTTATACAGGGTCACCATTGAAACCAAGGTCTCATTTGCAAGGGAGCCCTGTGAACATACAATAAATACAACAAGATTGATCATAACAAAAATTGTTTTTGCTTGTGTCTGTCTGGAGTGATGATGTGTTATCACCTTTGCTAAATACATACCGGAGGAAAGTGGAAAGCCTACTGGAGCGTAGTGGATGATGGGATGGAAGCGATCAAATCATTCTGAATTCATTTTGACATCCCAGAGGAAGACAGTAGAAGAAACTTCCATATGCTCAGCAAGATAAGCATTGTAACGTACAATTGCCTCTGCAAGCTCCTTGTAGTTGCCCTTATTAGCTGAACTTTCCCTCTCATCATGCCCCTAAGATCATCAACCACCCGAGCCACTGCCTGTTCACCCCGCTATCATCCAGAAGGCAAGGTCAGTACAGGTGCATCAAAGCTGGGACCGAGAGACTGAAAAACAGCTTCTATCTCAAGGCCATCAGACTGCTAAACAGCCATCACTAGCACATCAGAGGCGGCTGCCTATAGACATAGATTATTTAATCACTGGCCACTTTTAGAAATGGATCACTAGCCATTAATAATGTTTCCATGTCTAGCATTACTCGTCATATGTGTAAACTGTACTCTATACTATTCTACGGTATCTTAGTCACTTTGTGTAAATATTGCATCACCCATCTCATATGTATATACTGTATTCTATACTATGCCACTATCTTAGTACAATGCCGCTCTGACATATATTTATATATTCTTAATCCATCCCTTACTTAAATTTATGTTTATTTTGGGTATATGTTGTGAAACCTAGATATTATTTGTTAGATATTGCTGCACTGTCAGAGCTAGAAACACAAGAATTTCGCTACACCCGCAATAACATCTGCACGTGACCAATAAATTAGATTTTGATTGAAGTAAAAGCCAACTCTTGCCGATAAGCTGCTTGTGACCCTGTTTCTTCTTACCGTCTCGTTGTGTTGCACAGTTTGAATAAGTAGATGTTTGTCCATTTCATGATAGATGCTTTTTCCAAGAAGCTTGAATCTGATGTGGGCAATAAAAAGTTGTTCTTCAACAAAAATCCACTACATTGTTGTTAGCATTAGCTAGCCATTCTGGAGGAGAAAACAAACACTAGCAGGGCAAATTGAAATAAATTGCACTAACTCCACACAAAAGTAAAGAATACATAATCTAACTCCTTCTGTAGTTTAAAGAAACTCATTTGAATTGAATAATATCACTCTCACTAGCACTGTTCCATCTTCACAATCTCTATCCAATATGTCACCAAATCACCAAGCTTCTCAACACATACTGTAGAACTCCTATAATGCTCTGTGGTACAACCCAATACACCACACTACGTTCGTTCTCTAATGATTGGATGGACAACATGTCAGTTCATACTGCAAAATCTTTGATTGGTTGGAGGATGTCCTCCGGAAGTTGTCATAATTACCATGTGCGTAGGTCTATGGAAGGGGGTAAGGCCTGCGAGCCTCCTAGGTTTTGTATTGAAGTCAATGTAGCCAGAGGAGGATGGGGAATTTCAGTCCTCCAGCTACACCATGGTGCTAGTCTAGTGTGTTGTTGAGGCTACTGTAGACCTTCATTGTAAAATAGTGTATTTTAATCCATTATTTAGTGACGTGAATATGTTAAGTATAGTTTTATCTAAAATGGATAACTTTTATAATGTTTCATTCATTTATATTCCTGAAATTCACTGAGTAGGATTGTCCTCCCCTTCCTCATCTGAGGAGCGTCCACTAAAGTATTTGTGTGTCAGGGTACAAGTTCTGCATTTTGCAATTATTACATATTAGTCAAGTGAATGACCAAAACATATAATCCCTAGTATTCCCTATTTTCAGCAGTCTTTCCTTTTGAAGTTCTGCATGGCTGTTGTCTGGTTTAGGAACACTGACTGTCATTGTGCTAAATAAGAAAAGTAAACAACAGTAGGAGTCATGCATTTTTAACACCAGCTATGCCTAATTCACACCCTCCAGGAAGTTTTCTGTAGTTGCAGGTAGATTCTGGAGCTTGGTGGTGGGATTTCAGCTGAGCGTTGTGATGGAGATGCACCTCAGTGGGGGTACTGACTGTGTCTTCAGCTGACCTAATTGTTTATAGTGTGCCAAAAGAGGGTGACGGTCTGTGTGGATGAAGACACATTAACAATATCTCCATTGAGTATTGTTGTTCAGGGGCCATATGTATGAAGCGTCTAAGAGTAGGAGCGCTGATCTAGAATGATGTCCCCCCTGTTCAATTAATCGAACTCCTTGTGATCTAAAAATGCTTTCCTCAGCACTTGATAGATATGACCCATATTCCCCTCCTCCTCCCTCTCAAAGTCCCTTACATGTCCTTCTTTGTATGACTAAAGGTTGCCTATCTGTAGGGAAAGCTTATTTTAAAGACAAATCATGTCACATGGAATACATAATAGACTGACATGTTCCTGTTATCAGTGAGACACAAGCTAACTGAAGCGTTAGTCTTCAATTGCTCAGTCAGTCAATCTGGGGGTTGGTGCTTTAATGCCATTGTGTATTTAAAAAAAAAACTGTGGCGTACACCCCACACTGCGTCCCTGCCAGTGCAGTGACTCAATCTTCATTAGCACCTTGCAGTGCCTGCCTGTATGCCTCTTCCTTTGTCCCCGGCAGAGGAAGAGGCATACTACTGAAATACCTACAAAAGAAAAGGCCTTGATAAGTGATTGCCAACAGGGTGTCAGTTCTCCAATCAGAGTTGTCCATTTTCTCCCCAGTCAAATCAGTGCTCAGCATTGTTCTCACTTGTGACTACTACCGTCACTACCGTCCGTCGCTGGGTGATTGCACTCTGATTCAGTCTTCGCATGTATGTATGTATGTATGTATGTATGTATGTATGTATGTATGTATCTATCTATCTATCTATCTATCTATCTATCTATCTATCTATCTATCTATCTATCTCTCTTTCTTGCTCCCTCTCTTTCTTGCTCCCTCTCTTTCTTGCTCCCTCTCTTTCTTGCTCCCTCTCTTTCTTGCTCCCTCTCTTTCTTGCTCCCTCTCTTTCTTGCTCCCTCTCTTTCATTTAGATTTTCTTCACATTTTTGGGTCCAATGTGTGGCCAAGCTCAGTGTTGGTGTGACATTTGTTTAATGCAAGCTGAAATAACAAGTCAGAAGTGAAGAATAAAGGCTCAAGAGCTTCTTCAAAGTTACTCAGTGGGAGTACAGAAAACAACTTTGCAGCCTGATTAGTATGTACAATAGTCATACCAGTGATAAATCCGGATGTCTGACTGGTAGATAACAGATACTATTGGACAGAGTCACTGCTGGGAATGGTGATGAGTAATATCCTGGCTTTTACAGGGCCTTAGTCTTATTACTCATCCATCCAACAACACTTGAGTTGTCATTAACCTCAAGTAATTAACTAAAAAAGCAGAGTGAATCATTTTGACTCAATATGAATAAAAAAAGTATAATATCGTTGCCATTTTTAAACGTGCTCTATTTTTAAAGCTTCCCTTCAAATATACCAGTTACCAATTTGGAGATGTTTTCCGCCTGACTGACGTGCCCAAAGTAAACTGCCTGTTGCTCAGGCCCTGCATATAATAAAGGCCCTGCATATCCAGGCCCTGCATTGGATAAATTGGTACCATTGGAAAGAAAATACTGTGAAGTTTGTAGAAATGTTAAAATAATGTAGGAGAATCTAACAAAATGGATATGGTAGGAGAAAATACAAAGAAAAACCAACCGGAAATATTTTGTTTTTGAGAGCCCATGCTCTTACAATTGAAAGTATGGGGAAATAATTAAATCTAGCTCCCAGTATGCAATTCCTATGTCTTCCACAGGGTGTCAGCACTCTGTTCAAGGTTTCAGTCTTGTTTCTTCCAAAACGAGTAAGAAATATTAGGTTTAGTACTGGGACACACTATTGGAAATTTGTGTTTGGGCGCGCGAGGAAGACAAGACGCACCTGCTAATATCGATTTCCTATTGAACATTCTTCTTTCCGTATGGCATGTTATAGTATCTGAGGAGTCAATAGAAATGTATTTTGACTTGTTTAACCTGTAGTGACACCCCATCCCGTGAACGGGAGCGTTGTCATCATCTGACACTAATTAGCATAACGCAACTGACATAAATCTTCCTAGAAAATGTTCCTATTCATGAAAATCACAAGTGAAATATATTGGAACACAGCTTAGCCTTTTGTTAATCACCCTGTCATCTCAGATTTTCAAAATATGCTTTACAGCCAACGCTAGACAAGCATTTGTGTAAGTTTATCATGGCATAATGCTATGCTAGGCTCTGCTGGCAGCAGGCAACATTTTCACGAAAATAAGAAAAGCAACCAAATTAAATAATTTACCTTTGAAGAACTTCGGATGCTTTCACTCAGGAGACTCCCAGTTAGATAGCAAATGTTCCTTTTTTCCAAAAATATTATTTTTGTAGGCGAAATAGCTCCCGTTTGTTCATCATGCTTGGCTGAGAAATCGACCGGAAAATGCTACCACTACAACACCAAACTTTTTTCAAAATTAACTCCATAATATCAACAGAAACACGGCCAACGTTGTTTAGGATCCATCCTCAAGGTGTTTTTAACATATATATTCGATAATATATCCGTCGAGGTAATTGGTTTCTCATAAGAAGCGGTTGGAAAAATGGCTACCTCAGTATTTTACGCAAGATTTTCTGCGGGAGACACCATGTGACCACTTGCTATATATGGCTATTCTTCAATGGAAATGCGTAAAAAGACGTCACAATGCTGTAGACACCTTGGGGAATACGTGGAAAACGTAAGCTCATTCATAGCTCATTCACAGCCATATAAGGAGTCATTGGCATGAGGCGGTTTTAAAAAATGCGGCACTTCCTGGTTGGATTTTTATCTGGGTTTCGCCTGTAACATCAGTTCTGTGCCACTCACAGACAATATCTTTGCAGTTTTGGAAACGTCAGTGTTTTCTTTCCAAAGCTGTCAATTATATGCATAGTCGAGCATCTTGTCATGACAAAATATCTTTGTTTTTCATCCCAAAATTTTAATAGCGCCCCCTAATGCATAACTGGTTAAAACATAGTGTCCAAAGAAGGGCCAGATGTATATAGAATGGTGTCGTCTGCGTAGAGTTGGATCAAGGAATCACCCGCAGCAAGAGCGACAACGGTTGATATATACAGAGAAAAGAGACTGCCGAGAATTGAACCCTGTGGTACCCCCATAGAGACTGCCAGAGGTCTGGACAAGAGGCCCTCCAATTTGACACACTGAACTCTATCTGAGAAGTAGTTGGTGTACCAGGCCAGGCAGTCTTTTAAGAAACCAAGACTATTGAGTCTGCCAATAAGAATGCGGTGATTGACAGAGTTGAAAGCCTTGGCCAGGTTGATGAAGATGGCTGCACAGTACTATCTTTTATCGATGGCGGTTATGATATCGTGTAGTACCTTGACCATGGCTGAGGTGCACCCGTGACCAGCTCGGAAACCGGATTGCACAGCGGAGAAGGTACAGTGGGATTCGAAATGGTCAGTGATCTGTTTGTTAACTTGGCTTTCAAAGACTTTTGAAAGGCAGGGCAGGATAGATATAGGTCTGTAACAGTTTGGGTCTAGAGTGTCACCCCCTTCGAAGAGGGGGATGACCGTGGTAGCTTTCCAATCTTTATGAATCTCGGACGATACGAAAGAGAGGTTGAACAGACTAGTAATAGGGGTTGCAACAATGGCTGTGGATAATTTTAGAAAGAGGGTCCAAATTGTCTAGCCCAGCTGATTTGCACAGGTCCAGGTTTTGCAGTTCTTTCAGAACATCTGCGATCTGGATTTGGATGAAGGAGAAGCTGGGGAGGCTTGGGAAAGTAACTGTGGGGGTGCGGAGCTGTTTGCCGGGTTTGGGGTAGCCAGGAGGAAAGCATGGCCAGCAGTAGAGAAACGCTTTTTGAAATTCTCGATTATCGTGGATTTGTCGGTAGTGACAGTGTTTCCTATCCTCAGTGCAGTGGGCAGCTGGGAGGAAGTGCTCTTATTCTCCATGGACTTGACAGTGTCCCAGAGCTTTTTGGAGCTAGAGTTAATGGATGCAAAGTTCTGTTAGGAAAGCTAAGGCAAGCCTTTTCAAACTGACTCTGTGATTTGGTTCCTGACTTCCCTGAAAAGTTGCATATTGTGGGGACTATTCAATGCTAGTGTAGTACACCACAGGATGTTTTTGTGCCAGTCGAGGGCAGTCAGGTCTGGAGTGAACCAAAGGCTACATCTGTTCTTAGTTCTACATTTCTTTTTAAAGGGGCATGCTTATTTAAAATGGTGAGGAAATTACTTTTAAAAGAACAACCAGATATCCTCAACTGACGGGATACCCAGACTAGGTCGATTAGAAAGGCCTGCTCGCAGAAGTGTTTTAGGGAGCGTTTGACAGTGATGAGGGGTGGTCGTTTGACCGCTGTCCCATAACGGATGCAGGCAATGAGGCAGTGATCGCTGTGATCCTGATTGAAAACAGCAGAGGTATATTTGGAGGGCAAGTTTGTCCGGGATAATATCTATGAGGGTGCCCATGTTAATTGATTTAGGGTTGTACCTGGTGGGTTCCTTGATAATTTGTGTGAGATTGAGGGCATCTAGCTTAGCTTGTAGGACGGCCGGGGTGTTAAAACCTCTCTGGGATATGTGGGACACTGGCTTTCGGCGAAAGCAAACCATGCTATTATTTGAGGATAGCACCATAGAAACCAAGAGAGAGAAGCGTATTTCAACCTTGCAGATGCGACACAAAACGTAGAAATAAAAATAGAATTCATGCCTTTGACGAGCTTCTTTGTTGGCACTCCAATATGTCCCATAAACATCACAAATGGTCCTTTTGTTCGATTAATTCCGTCGATATATATCCAAAATGTCAATTTATTTGGCGCGTTTGATCCAGAAAAACACCGGTTCCAACTCGCGCAACGTGACTCCAAAACATTTCAAACTACTTTTGTAATACAACTTTAGGTATTTTTAAACGGAAATAACATAAAATTGAAGACAGGATGATCTGTGTTCAATACAGGAGGAAAACAAACTGTAGCTAGCTTTCTGGTCACGCGCCTCAATCTAACAGTACTTCTTCATTACACAAAAGGACAAACCTCAACCAATTTCTAAAGACTCTTGACATCCAGTGGAAGCGATAGGAACTTCAAGAAGGTCCCTCAGAAATCTGGATTCCCAATGAAAACATTGACAAAAGTGACCTCAAAACAAAAAAAATCTGAATGGTTTTTCCTCAGGGTTTCGCCTGTTAAATAAGTTCTGTTATACTCACAGACATGATTCAAACAGTTTTAGAAACTTCATAGTGTTTTCTATCCAAATCCACTAATAATATGCATATCTTATCTTCTGGGGATGAGTAGCAGCAGGCAGTTGAATTTGGGCATGTATTTCATCCGGACGTGAATATACTGCCCCGTCACCAAGAAGTTAATCATATCCCAGTTTAGGTCACCTAGCCCTTCTTACATCAGCTGATATATCAAAGTGCTGTACAGAAACCCAGCCTAAAACCCCGAACAGCAAGCAGTGCAGGTGTAGAAGCACCGTGGTTAGGAAAAACTCCATAGAAAAGCCAAAACCTAGGAAGAAACCTAGAGAGGAACCAGGCTGAGTGGGGTGGCCAGTCCTCTTCTGGCTGTGCCGGGTGAAGATTATAACAGAACATGGCCAAGATGTTCAAATGTTCATAAATGACCAGCAGGGTCAAATAATAATAATCACAGTAGTTGTCGATTAGCTTTTGATAGGCTAGCTTCTGATGTAGGTTCTAGCTATAAGGCCTAAAAATAGCAGATCCGTATCACATTGGGTGAGGCTGGTTGCCGGTAGGTATATTTAATTTAAAAATGGAAAAAGTGATTGAAAAATATACAACAGAAAATTTCCGCACTGCTACGCCAACTTGGAATGGTGTTGCTGTGCAGTCTGTATGGATTCTGGAGGACATTGTCTCTGACCGCGGGCCCCAGTTTGTCTCCCGGGACTGGGCGTCGCACTCAGCCTCTCCTCCAGTACCATCCCAGACGGAATGCCTGAACCAAGAAATTGGGAAGTACCTCCGCCAACAATGTTCTGCCTCTCAACGTGACTGGAGTAGGTATATTTCCAGGGCTGAATACGCTGAGAACTAACTCATGCATTCATCCCTCCTCCTTACTCAGTTTGTGTGTTCTTGGTTACCAACCCCCCCATGTTTCCCTGGGAGGCGGAGCCTGGTACTGTCCCAGCTGTTGACGACTGGAGGTCACAACCACTATCGAGTGGACTGGGAAGGTTATGGGCCTGAAGACCGGTCCTGGGTCTCTGACCAGGACATCCTCGACCCAGAGATTCAGGCATTCCACATTAACCGTCCCGCTCCCCGACCTCGGGGTCGACCCCGGACAGACCCACTGGACCTTGTCGAACCAGCCTGCCAGACCTCGCCCCCAAGGTAGGCGGCCACCTCTGCTCCACCGCCCGCTCCACCCTCCGGTGCCGTTGGGTCGACAGTATTTATGTTCTTAGTCAGCCTTGTGTTCTTGAATGTAGCCCTGTTTCTTTGTGTTCTTGAACATAGCCCTGTATTTCATTTTTGTTCATTGATTTCACCTGTTAGTTACTCACCTGGTCTCATCAGCTCCTTATTTAGTTTATTTCATTCTGTTTGTGCCATTGAGGTATTGTTTGTTTCGACCCTAAGCCTTTTCCTAGCTCGTTTGTGAGAACCAGTTAAAGCCTTCAGTCCTAATTTTGGCCTATGACCACGAATCCTGCCTTCTGTGAAGGCGAAATAAACACCTGCCGCGCCATGCGCGTGAATCTACACCTTTTTATCCCTGAGTATTCATAACACCAGGGGATATCCATAAAATTGGTCTTCTCACAAACATATTCAGCATCCATTCTGTGTAAAAACAAGACTCACAAACACGATGGTGTTTTGCTCTGACCCCACAAGTGTCACGGGACTCGTCTGGAGGTAACCCATACAAATGAATGGAGGTAGTCTTGTGTAAAAATATGGGGTTAAATATGTGTCCAAAAATGTCTTACCCCCAACGGCTTAGACTTTGAGGTTAATGGTAAAATCACACTTGATCCTGTCAAAGATATTTGATAGCCAGGCTCCTGCACATCAGAAGTAAAAGGATAAGTGGCTCTAAGGAGATGGTCAATCAGTTACTTTGAGTATGTTTGTCTGGCTGACAGGCAGGGAGAGGGGGATAGGCAGAGAGAGGGGGAGAAAGAGATGCACTCTGCCGTGTGATGTTGTCGGATAAGGTCTGGGAGAGGGTTAAAGAGGTGAACACCATTTACCAGAGAGCTTCACAGGTAATCTGTGCTTAAGCAACATCTGCAGAGTACACACACTGCCTTGGGGATGAGAACAGAGTGTAACTCCTCTCACATACGGTTGTGCGGTGAGTATATAGCAGTTTGTTTGATCGGTGTGTGGTGTCTCAATCTGTTTTATTTGTCAGTTAGGAGCTTTGATTAGGATTAATGATGTAATTCAGAACAGATGTCACCTCTGTTAAAAAGTGTCTTCGGGTCAGGAGTTTTTTTTTTTAAACATAACTCATTCAAGTTTGAAACCATCTTGATTAACAAAGAAAATAACAAACTTACCTTTCTTGAACTAAACACTCTCACTTGTATTTCCTTACTAGCACTGACTTTGTTAGCTACTTTATTGAGCATATTTGATGTTACTGTGGTAGGGAGGAAGCCACATCATCATAAATGCTATTAACAAGTGTAGCCGGTGTGAGTTTTTTATTGTTAGCATCTGTGATCTTAAAGTGGGAGGGTAAATATTCAAAGTCAATCCCCTTTAATTCAGTATAACAATCACAAGGGAAATCAGAAAGAGAGATTCATTGTGTAACATTGACTATAAAATCAAAGGGAATCAACAATCACATGACCAATAAACACACTAATCCTCTTATAAATTCTATAAGTAATTTGAAGCATATGATTTGTCAGATGCTATATTTAGCATGGTTTATAGGGTTTCCTGTCACTGAGACTTCAAGTGTTGTAACTTTGATAGATTAAGGGGAAAACATTGTTTTGCCTAGAAATATGCACTGAAAATGGCATATTAAATTTAAGCTACTAACTGTATTTTTAAACAGGATTATGTCATCAAGTTTTTTAGCCAAGAGGGACTGGAGCTTCATTTACTGTTAGCATAACTAGCTGTGTCCTAAGCCAAACACACACACAGGTATTCTAACACACACACGTGCATATGACTGATCGCTGCAGTGAAACTAGGTTATATTTGAATGTGTGGGTTTTGAGCATGGATGTTCAAAGCTTCTCTAAGCACACTGAAAGCTTTCTAATATTTCAATAATTCATCTAGTTTGCCAGCGTCTTGGCACCCACATCACACAGAAACCTACAATGGGGAAACATACAGTACTGTAGCAGTAATGTTTTGAAGCTAGCTGCTCCTGTTTATTCATCACATTTATTGCAGAGTCATAGCTATATTTGGCTGCACATTGCACAGGAACCTGATCCTTCCTTTCTTGAGAAATGGCTCACATCCTAAGAGAACATTTTACAGATGCTCCTGACCTGCAAACTGACATGTAATTACAGAATTGGTTAAGGTCAGGTTAAAATCAGGGTTACGGATTGGATTAAGGTTAGGGTTAAGGTTAGGGTTAAGGTAAGGGTCAGTTTTAGATTGCGGTTAGTTGTTTTGCATGTCAGCAGTGTCCTTATAGCCTCTCCCATAACACATCATGAGAAATAGCCTCATCTTACATCAGGGAAATCCAAACTTGTTGGTGTTTATGTATGTCTATGGTTGCCTAGATTGGTTCTCGATTAGAGGCAGCTATTTATCATTAGCTCTGATTGGGAACCATATTTAGGCAGCCATCTTCTTTGGGTATTTCGTGGGTTATTGTCTATGTCTATGTCTATTTGCCTGTGTCTGCACTAGTATTATTATAGCTACACGTTTGTTTTGTAGTTTGTTTAGTGTCCGTCTTTATTAAAATATATAACATGTATTCTAATCACGCTGCGCTTTGGTTTCCTTTTTACGACGAACGTGACAGATAAACCCACCATAAAAGGACCAAGCAGCGTGATAAGGAGGAAAAGCGCTTTGTGGAATCGAGGACTTGGGACGAAATACTGGACGGCAAAACATCCTGGTCCTGGGAGGAGGTAATGGCAGGGGACAAGATCCTGCCATGGAAGCAGGTGGAGAGAGCACAGGAGGAACGGCAACGGTATATGGGTACAAGGCTAGCACGGAAGCCCGAGAGGCAGCCCCAATAATTATTTTTTGGGGGGTAACACGAGGAGTTTGGCTAGGTCAGGTAGGAGACCTGAGCCAACTCCTCGTGCTTACCGTGGTGGGCGTAGTACTGGTCAGGCACTGTGTTATGCGGTGGAGCGCACGGTGTCCCCAGTACGCGTGCTTAGCCCGGTGCGCTACATCCCAGCTCCTGGCATCTGCCGGGCTAGGGTGAGGATCCACCCAGGGCAGATGGTGCCAGCCCTGCTCTCCAGACAGCCAGTGTGTCTCCTCGGGCCAGGATATCCTGCGGCGGCGTTGCGCACTGTCTCTCCCGTATGTCTGCACAGCCCAGTGCGTCCTGTGCCTGCGCCCCGCACGTGCCGGGCTAGAGTCACCATCCAGCCAGGACGGTTTGTGCAGGCCATTAGCTCAAGACCTCCAGTGCGTCTAACAGTATAACTTTAGACCGTGCCCTCGCCCATACCCGGGCACGAACCAGGGACCCTCTGCACACATCAACAACACGTCTGCACACTCTGCACACGTCACCCACGAAGCATTGTTACCCATCGCTCCACAAAAGCCGCGGCCCTTGCAGAGCAAGGGGAACCACTACTTCAAGGTCTCAGAGCAAGTGACATCACCGATTGAAACGCTATTTAGCACGCACCACCGCTAACTAGCTAGCCGTTTCACATCCGTTACACTCACCCCCCTTTTGACCCTTTTCCACAGCAACGTAACAGTATAGACTTTACGTCCATCCCCTCGACCCGGGCGCGAACCAGGGACGCTCTACACACGTCAACAGTTACCCTCGAAGCATTGTTACCCATTTCTCCACAATAGCCACGGCCCTTGCAGAGCAAGGGGAACCACTACTTCAAGGTCTCAGAGCAAGTGACGTCACCGATTGAAACGCTATTTAGCGCGCACCACCGCTAACTTGCTAGCCGTTTTACATCGTTACACATCTTCACGGTCCGGTCTATCCAGTACCACCAGTGCCAAGACCATGCACCAGACCTCCAGTACGCCTCCACAGCCCAGTGCATCCTGTTCCTCCTCTCCGCACTCGCCCTGAGGTGCGTGTCCCCAGCCTGGTCCCATCAGTGCCGGCACCACGCACCAGGCCTATAGTGCGCCTCGCAGTCCAGTACGCCCTGTTCCTCCTCCCCGCACTCGCCCTGAGTTGCGTGTCCTCGGCCCAGTACCGGCACCAGGCCTACAGTGTGCCTCACCAGTCCAAAAAGTCCGACAACAGTACCCAGTCCAGAGCGTCCGGCAACAGTCTACAGACCGGAACCTCTTACGACAGGTCACAGTCCAGAACCTACCACGACGGATCCGCCAGAGTCTCCCTCCAGTCCAGAGGCGCCACCCACTCCAGACTCGACCATCAGTTCAGTGGCGTCCTCTTGTTCGTGGTTGGCGGTGAGGGTTCCCGCTCCAGAGACATTAAGTAAGGGTGAAGGGGAGCGGGGTCCACATCCTGAGCCAGGACCACCACCTCGGAGTCACGCCCACCCACACCCTCCCATATAGGTTTAGGTGTGCGGCCGGGAGTCCACATCCTTTTTTTGGGGGGGGGGGGGGGGGGGGGGTTAATAGGGTTGTTTACATTCTACGTGTTTATGTATGTCTATGGTCACCTAGATTGGTTCTCAATTAGAGGCAGCTGTTTATCGTTGTCTCTGATTGGGAACCATATTTAGGCAGCCATTTCTTTGGATTTTTCGTGGGTTATTGTCTGTCTATGTGTAGTTGCCTGTGTCTGCACTAGTATTATTATAGCTTCACGTTCGGTTTGTTGTTTTGTAGTTTGTTTAGTGTCCGTCTTTATTAAAATATATAACATGTATTCTAATCACGCTGCGCTTTGGTCTCCTCTTTACGACGAACATGACATCGATACCATCTACTGCATCTAGCCTATGCCGTTCTGTACCATCACTCATTCATATATTTGTATGTACATATTCTTTATCCCTTTACACTTGTAGTAGTTGTGTAATTGTTAAGTTAGATTACTCGTTGGTTATTACTGCATTGTAGGAACTAGAAGCACAAGAATTTCGCTACACTCGCATTAACATTTGCTAACCATGTGTATGTGACAAATACAATGTGATTTGATTCCTGCATGTCAGGGCCACACAATCTCCATAACAGTCTATTTATCCAAAGTACAAGGTCCCTTTTTAGAGATGAGCTTTGGTCTCCTGAGTGACAGGTGGCTGCCATGTTCCTCTCCTTCCCTAGCCTAGCACTCTCCCTCTCTTTCTTTTCTCTTCACACCAGGGCGGCCATGGCTAGCACGGTGTTACTGCACATAACCAGGCTGATAACTGTCTTCTGCCACTGTCCAAGTCCAGGCCCCAATGCAGGCAGAAAAATGGGCAGGCAGCTTTGGTTCAAATACTACTTGATATTTACTTGATTGAGTTTGCCTGGTTTGATGGACCAAAATAATATTCACAAAACTGCAAACCCAGCCCATCTGGCACTCCAGGCAGACTTAAGACAAAGCAATTTTTTGTTGTTGAAAGATTTCAAAAATAGTATTTTAATCCAGGCAGGCAGAAATGCCAGCGGTTGTCCCTATGTGTGATCTGGGGCACAGAAAAATTGCTTATCGTTGCTCAGCATCCAGCAGCTCTTGCTTTTGTCCCCCGATCTAACACTCATTAATGAAATTATGTCTGATTAGATATATAGAGCATTATGATTGGACATGAATGTGATTAATTCCGTCTGTTACAGGCCCTCTAGTCAGTTGTTCCAAGATCCCAGAATTTCTATGCTAAAGAATAGCAGAGGCGATGAATGGGAGATAAAAGCTTCAAAGGATGTCTAAGGCAGTAGTAAAACCTAAGACGGTAGTAGGAGTATAGCTGCATGGCATTCAATGACTGATATGTCTGACTGTTGCTCCAGTCTCCTGTGTTCTATAATGCCCCAGGATACTCTACTCCTCAGTCGCCTGTGTTCTATAATGTCCCAGGATCCTCGACTCCTCAGTCGCCTGTGTTCTATAATGCCCCAGGATCCTCTACTCCTCAGTCGCCTGTGTTCTATAATGCCCCAGGATACTCTACTCCTCATTTTACTTCCTTTGTCTCTTTCCTCTCTCTTTCTGTCTTTGTCTCTCTCCAATTTTCTTTCACTCTTTCCCTCCCTCTCTTGCTCTCTCTTCTACCAACAAGAGAGAACATTGTTACTAATAGTTAATCTGCATTATATCATCATGACTGTGGACAGGAGGTCGGGAGCATGTTGCATGATCGAGAATGACACATCTGACACTTAGCCAATAGTTGAATGAAGCGGTAGACCTGTGATGAGGTCATAGCCTTTTGATGGCATGTTTACACAATGTCATCTGGCAACTATAGTCTCTATGGAGTCTAGCCAGGGCACGCAGTCTCACTCTCACCAGTCTTTTTAATGACAAAGTATTACCCTCTTTTAGCCTGAGCCCCACTGAAAAAACATCTCCCTTAGAGCCAGATGTGAGCCGGAAGGATGAATAAAACTAATTTCCAAAGCCAAATGCAGGAGAAAGGACCCTGGAGCTCCAGAATAACTGCACTGGAGCCCAGGAGGGAAGGCTCAAACAGATTAAAATATTTCTTCAGAATATCTGTAGCCCCTCCTCTATCCACTTCTCGGCTGAACTCAACAGAAGGTAAGCTTCCTTCCACAGATAGAGGGCTCTCCATATGAAACAGCCACTTGTTTTATTTTACCCCCCCTCCTAGGTAATACCATCCTCCTTTCAGAATTAAACAAATATATCATATTGATAGAGGTAGAAGTGACTCTTATTTGATGCAAGTTTTCATATTTGGATTTGTAAACTCAGCAAAAAAAGAAACGTCCCTTTTTTAGGACCCTGTCTTTACCAAGATAATTACTTCACAGATCTTCATTGTAAAGGGTTTAAACACTGTTTCCCATACTTGATTAATGAACATGCACCCGTGGAACGGTCTTTAAGACACTAACAGCTTACAGACGGTAGGCAATTTAGGTCACAGTCATGAAAACTTAGGACACTAAAGAGGCCATTCTACAGACTCTGAAAAACACCAAAAGAAAGATGACCAGGGTATCTGCTCATCTGAGTGAACGTGCCATAGACATGCTGCAAGGAAGAATGAGGACTGCAGATGTGGCCAGGGCAATAAATTGCAATGTCCGTACAGTGAGACGCCTAAGACGGCACTACAGGGAGACAGGACGGACAGCTGATCGTCCTCGCAGTGACAGACCACGTGTAACAACACCTGCACAGGATCGGCACATCTGGACATCACACCTGCGGGACAGGTACAGGATGGCAACAACAACTGCCCGAGTCACACCAGGAACGTGCAACCCTTCCATCAGTGCTCAGACTGTCTTCAATAGGCTGAGAGAGGCTGGACTGAGGGCTTGTAGACCTGTCCTCACCAGACATCACCGTCAACAACATCGCCTACGGGCACAAACCCACCATCGCTGGACCAGACAGGACTGGCAAAAAGTGCTCTTCACTGACGAGTCACGTTTTTGTCTCACCAGGGGTGAGTGTCCGATTCACGTTTATCGTCGAAGGAATGAGCGTTACACCAAGGCCTGTACTCTGGCTGGAGCGGGATCGATTTGGAGGTGGAGGGTCCGTCATGGCCTGGGGCGGTGTGTCCCTGCATCATCGGACTGCGCTTGTTGTCATTGCAGGCAATCTCAACGCTGTGCGTTACAGGGAAGACATCCTCCTCATATGTACCCTTCCTGCAGACTCATCCTAACATGACCTTCCAGTATGACAATGCCACCAGCCATACTGCTCGTTCTGTGCGTGATTTCCTGCAATACAGGAACGAGAGCCTGGATCTCAATCCCATTGAGCACGTCTGGGACCTGTTGGATCGGAGGGTGAGGGTTAGGGCCATTCCCCCCAGAAATGTCCGTGAACTTGCAGGTGCCTTGGTGGAGGAGTGAGGTAACCTCTCACAGCAAGAACTGGCAAATCTGATGAGGTCCATGAGGAGATGCACTGCAGCTCTTAATGCAGCTGGTGGCCACACCAGATACTGACTGTTACCTTTGATTTTGACCCCCTCCCCCCTTTGTTCAGGGTCACATTAATAAATTTCTGTTAGTCACATATCTGTGGACTTGTTCAGTTTATATCTCAGTGGAGCAACCTGCTCTCTTAAATAGCTTACTTCTTTATGTAAATGATGCCAACCCTGCAAAACATTTTTTACCCCGAAATATCTGCTAAGAGGTACTTTTGAAACCTCGCTTAGGGGAATATTGAAGTTGCTTTTGCCTCTCTGGGTGATATATTTTGTCCAGGCATGCCATGTTGCATTGTAATGCTATTAATAGTGCTAGTGCAGTTAATCTGCAGTGAGAAATGGGTCACACTTAGAGATAAAGAGGCTGCAGAGAGGGACCAAGTCCTGTTCCATCATCGCAGGGCTGGAGGTTCTCTGGTTAGGGTTAATTAGGCCATACCATACAGACGCTAGCTACCGCTATGACCCTCACAGAGCCGCTAGCTAACTGGAGCACTGGGATGACATGTACTGTATTTGACTGCGTCTAAAATGGCTCCCTATTCCTTCTATATAATGCACTACTTTTGACCAGGGCAGATAGGACTGTTCAAAAGTATAGTGCACTATGTAGGGAATAGGGTGTCTAACAGCACATATACTGGAACCAGCACAGTGTATTTGTGACAATGGCCTAGATTCAGACAGATGAAGTGTTACTGGCGCTAGCCAGTAATTTTTTGTGTTGTGTCGGAGTTCTGACTGCGTTGGAGCCATCAAATCGGTGAGCAGCTGCTCTTGATCATTGTCACGAAGCCACACCCATCCCACTCACTTCGCTGGAAAGTACAGGCTATATACAGTGGGGAGAACAAGTATTTGATACACTGCTGATTTTGCAGGTTTTCCTACTTACAAAGCATGTAGAGGTCTGTAATTGTATCATCATAGGTACACTTCAATTGTGAGAGACGGAATCTAAAACAAAAAAATCACATTGTATGATTTTTAACCAATTAATTTGCATTTTATTGAATGACATAAGTATTGTATATTAATATAAAAAAAACTAATACACACATCTAATCAAAGGAATGGAATAAGAATGGAAATACATGGATGAGCCATGTCAGAGTGGCATAGGCTCAGATGCAATAGATAGAATAGAGTATATACATATGAGATGAGGAATGCAAGTTATGCAAACATTATTAAAGTGGCCAATGATTTCAAGTCTGTATATAGGCAGCAGCCTCTGTGCTTGTGATGGCTGTTTAACAGTCTGATGGCCTTGAGATGGAAGCTGTTTTTCAGTCTCTCAGTCCCAGCTTTGATGCACCTGTACTGACCTCGCCTTCTGGATGATAGCGGGGTGAACAGGCAGTGGCTCGGGTGGTTGTTGTCCTTGATGATCTTTTTGGCCTTCCTGTGATATTGGGTACTGTAGGTGTCCTGGAGGGCAAGTAGTTTGCCCCTGATGACGTGTTTTGCAGACTGCACCACCCTCTGCAGTTGTGGGAGGTGCAGTTGCCATACTGTACCGGGCGGTAAAGGTTTGTGAGGGTTTTAGTTGACAAGCAACATTTCTTCAGCCTCCTGAGGTTGAATAGGCACTGTTGTGCCTTCTTCACCACACTGCCTGTGTGGATGGACTATTTCAATTTGTCAGCAATGTGTACACAGAGGAGCTTAACTTTCCACCTACTCCACTGCTCTCCCGTCGATGTGGATAGGGGTGTTCTGCTGTTTCCTGAAGTCTTCTCCTTTGCTTTGTTGACATTGAGTGAGAGGTTATTTTCCTGACACCACCCTCACCTCCCTGTAGGCTGTCTCGTCATTGTTGGTAATAAAGTCTACTACTGATTTTGTCTGCAAACTTGATCATCGAGTTGGAGGTGTGCATGGCCACGCAGTCATGGGTGAACAGGGAGTACAAGAGGGTCCTGAGCGTGCACCCTTGTGGGGGCCCAGTGTCGAGGATCAGCGAAGTGGAGATGTTACCTACCTTTACCACCTGGGGCTGGCCCGTCAGGAAGTCCAGGACCCAATTGCACAGGGTCGAGACCCAGGGTCTCAAGCTTAATGATGAGCTTGGAGGGTACTATGGTGTTGAATGTTGAACTGTAGTCATTGAACAGCATTCTTACATGGGTATTCCTCTTGTCCAGGTGGGATAGCGCAGTGTGATGATGATTGCATCGTTTTTGGACCTATTGGGGCGGTAAGCAAATTGAAGTTGGTCTTGGGTGATAGGTAAGGTGGAGGTGACATGATCCTTCACTAGTCTCTCAAAGCACTTCGTGATGACAGAAGTGAGTGCTACAGGGTGATAGTCATTTAGTTCAGTTACCATTGCATTCTTGGGTACAAGAACAATGGTGGCCATCTTGAAGCATGTGGGAACAGCAGACTTGGATAGGGAAACACACCAGCCAGCTGGTCTGTGCATGCTCTGAGGACGCTGCTAGGGCTGCCGTCTGGCCTGGTAGCTGGCCGCGTCGGTGGCACTGTGTTTATCCTCAAAGCTGGCAAAGAACGTGTTTAGCTAGTCTAGCAACAAGACTGTGTCCGCAACGTGGCTGGTTTTCCTTTTGTAGTCCGTGCTTTACCCTGCCACATACGTCTCATGTCTGAGCTGTTGAATTGAGACTCCACTTTGTCTTGATATTTACGTTTGCCTGTTTGATTGCCTTGCGGAGGGAATGACTACTCTGTTTGTATTCTGACATATTCCCCGTCACCTTGCCTTGCTTAAATGCAGTGGTTCGTGCTTTCAGTTTTGCGCGAATACTGCCATTTATCCCCGGTTTCTGGTTAGGGTTGGTTTTAATAGTCAGAGTGGGTACAACATCTCATATAAACTCTGACTGTTTCAGTGTACAGGTCCATATTATTCTCAGAGGCTACCCAGAATATATCCGATTCCGCATGATCAAAACAACCTTGAAGCATGGATTCCGATTGGTCAGACCAGCGTTGAAGAGTCCTGAGCACAGGTGCTTCCTGTTTGAGTTTCTGCTTATAGGAAGGGAGGAGCAAAATGTAGCCATGGTCAGATTTGTCAAAAGGAGGGTGGGGGAGGGCCTTGTATGCATCCAGGAAGTTGGAGTTACAATGGTCCAGTGTTTTTCCAGAGCGAGTGCTACAGTCAATATGCTGATAGAATTTAGATAACCTTTTCTTCAATTTTGGGTTTGTTAAAATCCCCAGCTACAATAATTGCAGCCTCAGGATATATGGTTTCCAGTTTGCATTAAGTCCAGTGAAGTTCCTTGAGGTGGGATATACATGATATACATAGCAAAAGGCAAAAGGACTCCTGCAGGATGGGGGGCTGGGATTAAAAATAAATTAAATAAAAATGAATGACAGAACACACATCACGACAAGAAAGACAACACAACACTACATAAAGAGACCTAAGACAACAACTTGGTAGGGAAGCAACACATGACAATACAACATGGTAGCAGCAACATGGCAGCAGCACAACATGGTAGTAGCACAAAACAGGGTACAAACATTAAACAGACAACAGCACAAAGGGCAAGAAGGAGAGACAACAATACATCGCACAAAGCAGCCACAACTGTCAGTAAGAGAGTGTCCACGATTGTCTTTGAATGAAGAGATTAAGATAAAACTGTCCAGTTTGAGTGTTTGTTGCAGCTCGTTCCAGTCGCTGGCTGCAGCGAACTGAAACGAGTGACCCAGGGATGTTTGTGCTTTGGGGACCTTTAACAGAATGTGACTGGCAGAACGGGTGTTGAATGTGGATGGCTGCAGTAGATATCTCAGATAGGGTGGAGTGAGGCCTAAGAGGGTTTTATAAATAATCATCTACCAGTGGGTCTTGCGACGGGTATACAAGGATGACCAGTTTACAGAAGATTATAGAGTACAGTGATGTGATGTGTGGCAAATCTGATGGCCGAATGGTGAACATGGTAAATTGAAGTCGCTCTGATATCCAATAGTTTTTCCCGGCTGTATGTAACAACACTTAAGAATATTTTGGCTAACAATGTACTAAATACAGGACAAAAAACTGCAAAGTTTCCTAAGGACTAGAAGTGAGGCAGCCCTCTCTAATCAAGATGTAGATTATAAGTTCGAAAGACTGGAATGTGTGATGTCAACATAACACGGCTGCATGGGATATCTCAATGTAATTCTGTGCAGTTTAGGTATAATGCCAGGAGCCACTTGTAGATTTGCCAATTCTAACGCAGTTCCCACCTCCGACAACGCTAAAAACAACCGCTATGCAGATTTTGGCTACAGCAGACCTGATTGAATAGAGTCCATTTTTGTTGTCACTTATTGACAGATCGCTATGTAACTGCCCTCCGAGCTAAAGAACCTGGTAAGGTCACGACCTCAATCCATCACCAACTCCCTGACCCAGAGCTCTTCCCAGCCTTTGACAACACCCCAAATGGCACCCTATATAGGAGCCCTGAGCTCTGGTCAAAGGTAGTGCACTATATAGGTAATAGGGTGCCATTTGTGATGCAGGCTATGCCAAGGACAAACACAAATACCAACAGAACTCATTGGCAGCTCTTAGTCTGAGAAAAGTATGTGCTAGGCAACTTCTATTATGCTCTCAAAATAATTATAGCACTCATGAACAAAACAAGGGGCTACTTTAAAAAGAAATATTTTGATTAAAGCCTCTGATTGGGGTCAGTGTGTGTTTGGTGTAAAACAACAAGAACCTGGTCTGATACCAAGTCACAAGGACAAGCGACTCTGCTAGCTTGCTGACGTCAGATGATTTAGACCTAGCTGTTTGAAGTGAGTTGAGTGTGGAAAGGATATTGAGAAGAATGCCCAGCCATTGACGACTGTTCAGTCACCTCAAAAAGCTGTTTTTTTAAGGTGGCAAATGGGTAGCTGCTGAATGACAAACTGTACAACCCATACAGTACAGAACATGATGTCTGAAATCTGATGTGATTCCTGTCCAGTAGCTGTAACTCAATGAACACGATGGGAACAGAAAGTTGTATTTCATCTGGAGTTAAAGAACACACAGCACAGGTTAAAACACATCGACAGTACATGATGTTTGAAATCTGCGAGACAAGATGTCTGGGCGATTCACCTCCAGGATAGACTAAACATATTTTTGGTATCTCTGATTGTTTTGTCAATTCTCACATAGAACATTGGGAGCAAGGATGTTTGACATGCTTTTTACATTTGTATCAAAAACTGTGAGAAAATCATGATGAAAGTGGCCATTTTAGACCATTTTTAGACCTACTGTATACATGTCTCCTGTAAGACCCTGTGATCTGTACATGATACAGACATCATCTTGGTGTCATTATAATGCTTGTAGTGTGCTCTAACATATGGAGTATGTCTAGATACAGATTTGTTTTACATACGTTTATTCAACCTTAACAATATTAATATCTCAAAAGTACCCTTTTGGATTTAGTTTATTTTGGAACAATATACCTCAACAAGTTGGCCTCTCTGCTAATTTTGAAGTTATTATACATTCTATGAGCACCACCAACACAGTGAATGGGAAAATGATTTCAAATGGAAATCTCTCTGCTGGTGATTTGCTGAATGTGAATGAATTTGCTGAATTGGTTAATGACCAATGAAGTCATTTTCTATCCATAAAATGGGTTGCATCTTCAAAAATACCAGGGAGACCACTCTGGAAATGTAATGTGTTTGAGGAGTACAATGTTCCAAACAATATGTCTAAAAATGAGCCAAATCTAAAAAGGGAACTTTTGAAATACAGTGGGGCAAAAAAGTATTTAGTCAGCCACCAAATTGTGCAAGATCTCCCACTTAAAAAGAAGGGAGGCCTGTAATTTTCATCATAGGTACACTTCAACTATGACAGACAAAATGGAGAAAAGAAATCCAGAAAATCACATTGTAGGATTTTTAATGAATTTATTTGCAAATTATGGTGGAAAATAAGTATTTGTTCACCAACAAACAAGCAAGATTTCTGGTTCTCACAGACCTGTAACTTCTTTAAGAGATTCCTCTGTCCTCCACTCGTTACCTGTATTAATGGCACCTGTTTGAACTTGCTATCAGTATAAAAAAGACACCTGTCCACAACCTCAAACAGTCACACTCCAAACTCCATTATGGCCAAGACCAAAGAGCTGTCAAAGGACACCATAACCAAATTGTAGACCTGCACCAGGTTGGGAAGAGTGAATCTGCAATAGGTAAGCAGCTTGGTTTGAAGAAATCAACTGTGGGAGCAATTATTAGGAAATGGAAGACATACAAGACCACTGATATCTCCCTCGATCTGGGGCTCCACGCAACATCTCACACCGTGGGGTCAAAATGATCACAAGAACGGTGAGCAAAAATCCCAGAACCACACGGGGGGACCTAGTGAATGACCTGCAGAGAGCTGGGACCAAAGTAACAAAGCCTACCATCAGTAACACACTACGGCACCAGGGACTCAAATCCTGCAGTGCCAGATGTGTCCCCCTGCTTAAGCCAGTACATGTCCAGGCCCGTCTGAAGTTTGCTATAGAGCATTTTAATGATCCAGAAGAAGATTGGGAGAATGTCATATGGTCAGATGAAACCAAAATATAACTTTTTGGTACAATCTCAACTCGTCGTGTTTGGAGGACAAAGAATGCTGAGTTGCATCCAAAGAACACCATACCTACTGTGAAGCATGGGGGTGGAAACATCATGCTTTGGGGCTGTTTTTCTGCAAAGGGACCAGGATGACTGATCCGTGTAAAGGAAAGAATGAATGGGGCCATGTATCGTGAGATTGAGTGAAAACCTATCAGCAAGGGCATTGAAGACGAAACCTGGCTGGGTCTTTCAGCATGACAATGATCCCAAAAACACCGCTCGGGCAACGAAGGAGTGGCTTCGTAAGAAGCATTTCAAGGGCCTGGAGGGAGTTGAAAGTCTGTGTTGCCCAGCTACAGCCCCAAAACATCACTGCTCTAGAGGAGATCTGCATGGAGGAAAGGGCCAAAATACCAGCGACAGTATGTGAAAACCTTGTGAAGACTTACAGAAAACGTTTGATCTCTGTCATTGCTAACAAAGGGTATATAACAAAGTATTGAGATAAACTTTTGTTATTGACCAAATACTTATTTTTCACCATAATATGCAAATAAATTAATTTAAAATCCTACAATGTGATTTTCTGGATTTTTTTTTTCTCATTTTGTTTGTCATAGTTGAAGTGTACCGATGATGAAAATTACAGGCCTCATCTTTTTAAGTGGGAGAACTTGCACAATTGGTGGCTGACAATACTTTTTGCCCCACTGTATGTATCTTATTTTTAATGAAGAAAAATGTATTTGAAAAACATTTCTGAATCTAGTGATATATGTAGTGATGTGGGAAGTACTGTATACATTCAACATAAACACATTATTATGCAACACAAAATGGTCACTATCCACAGTTCCTGTTTATATTAGCTAAGCTAAGGAGTGAAACTGCGTGTGAACCACATAGTGCATGTTCACCTTTTATAGGCATTGCATAAGCATGAATCGTGTTACAATTATGTTGAGTGCATATAAGGCAAATAAACTGAAAAATTTAACATTGAAATGTTCCCAGTATTATTTCTCTCAATGCAATACCTACACAACCTGAAACAGGCCAATTCGCTTCTCCAATTAATTTTCACATAAAACAAATTATATATATATATATATATATATATATATATATATATAGCTAGCAAAACTGGCTAGGATTTGCTGACACAATTTGTTTAATTTACTAACTGGACCTTAATGACTCATGCCTGTAGCAGAATGCCAATACTGCACAGTTTAATTTTAGTGTTGCTGCACCAGTAGGCGATCGGCTCTTATGAAGTGTTATTACAGGAAATGCAGAGTGTAGAGAGTCTCAATTACAGGAAGGATTGAGATATTGACCAGCCAGACGGTGTTCCTCTGTCTATATGATATTGAGTCTAGATAGATATATTCATGTGTGTGCTGATTTCTGGTTGCATGTTATGTGAGGAGGTGGGTGTTGTGTAGAGCAGAGGAGTTCATTGCTGTGCTGGCTGGGTACAGTCTATTGAGGCTACCGGTGGTGACTGACTGTGCTGCTGTTTCAGTGGGAGTTTCGAGAGATGCAATATGTGAGCCTGCGTTTACCATGCGGATCACGTCTCCAACGCTCGCTGTTTGGCCAGGGTGGGATAATGAATGCAGAAGTCTGTTAGTAACGGCAGAGCAATAAGTGCCTGTGGATTGATTGTTGCTCAGAATCAGAGAGGACTTTGCTTACTTATCCCACCAGTATAAAATAAGGTGTTTCTCATCAAAGAATAATCTTCCAGTCATCCCCTTTGTGCCTCACAGATTGTCAGTGTTGTCGAGGTGCAATCTCTCTCTGAGCAAAGCAAGGGGAAAAGATAGGGAGGAAGTAGAGATGGAGGGTGGTGGGATGGGAGGTGTTTATCGAAGGAGAATATGGAATATATGGAAGGGGAGAGAAGTGGGCATTACCTGCACATTAAACCAATGATGAGAGGGAGTTTCTTCACTTTCTGTTTGGAAGTACTTGTCAAAATATATTTTGAGAGTGGAAGAGCTGAAGGCCTCTGCACTTGTCTGGGAAAAATATTGCAGTAGCCCTATACATTTTTTCCTGAAAGACCTGGTTTGGCCTTGATATATTTGAGCTCTCTATCTCTCTCTGCTGTATTGGTTGAACAGACAGAGATGTGAAATGTGACTTTGATTTGGTTATGCTGTTCTGACAAGCATGGAGAGTCACATCTTATTTATTATATAATCTAAATAAAAACTGTCAGTTTGCAGTGATGCTACACCTTGAATGGTCCTGTTGGAGATGTATTTTCCCTTACTGAATCAAAGGACCGAGAGACTTCACTCAGCCAGTCTGTTCGCTGGTTACAATCCCATAATCCTATTCATTGCCTGTGTTTAAAATGGAATGGCTTCCAGGGTCATTGTGAAAAGTAACAACTACATAAAGTAAAGTGTAAAAGGGAAATGCAAGTGATTTTATTAATTTCTGTATTAAATTCAGGCGAAGGAGTGGACATGACAAGAGGAAAGAAAAAGTTTGCTTGTTGTTGGCTCCATTCCGCTTGAGGGCAAGCTAAAGAGTGTACTATATAGCTGACTTTATGCCACAAAAAAAAAATTGGCATCTTTCAATTATCTGCCCACCATGCCTAGTACAATTTAAGGCCCTGATTCCAACCCACATTAGGAGCGCGTAAATGAAACGCTAATCCCTTTTTATGCACTCTCTTTGCGTATTCTGATCATGAGAATAGCATGCTATTCACCTGCTATTCATTTTGGATGGAGATCGAATAAATGAAGGTGTGACAGAGGCATTTCTTCAGATTTGCTGTATTCCAACCTTGACTTAATTCCCAAATAATTTCACTACCTTTACGTGTGAGGAAACCATGAATAAAGTCGAGTGAACCTGCTGGTTCCAAGTAGAAAAAGCTTCTACTTGTTCGATTTCACTTAACAGCATGTCAAACAGATTGGGAAGTAGGTCCCGAAGTGCTCTTCCAAGCGTTGGAGGTGAGCAGTCATCACTCCTGTGGGACAAATAAAATAAAATGTTATTTATCACATGCGCCGAATACAAGACCTTATCATGAAATGCAATTATAAGCCCTCAACCAACAATACAGTTCAAGACATGGTACCCAGTCAATGTGTGGGGCTAAAGTGACT
This sequence comes from Oncorhynchus mykiss, assembly GCF_013265735.2. Lineage (NCBI taxonomy): Eukaryota > Metazoa > Chordata > Actinopteri > Salmoniformes > Salmonidae > Oncorhynchus > Oncorhynchus mykiss. The sequence goes on from NC_048589.1 coordinate 28,472,683, forward strand.
ATGCATAGATGATTAACAGCGAGTAGCAGCAGTGTAAAAACAAAGGGAGTGGGGGGGAGAGAGTCAATGTAAATAGTCTGGGTGGCCATTTGATTAATTGTTCAGCAGTCTTATTGGGTAGAAGCTGTTAAGGAGCCTTTTGGACCTAGACTTGGCGCTCCGGTACCACTTGCCGTGCGGTAGCAGAGGGGGGAGTCTGATTTGGGTGACACTTACTGATGCCGTTTTCTGTTATAAATATGCACAGCCGAGGGGAGGGGTTATGGTTCGCTTTTGATAGACTCTCTCTCCAATAAGAATTCTTTCCTCTGAATTCACAGATTCGGTCACTCATCTGTAGAATGTTTGTTTTTTTCCCCCTCTATGCTTGCGTTCAGTTGTTCAATATGTCTGTTACATAGGCACGGAGACACATTTTATTTTTATTACAACACAGAAAGTCAACCAAGTCAGTTTTTTAACATACATTGTGAATGACAACAGTTCCTCTCTCAATGTGAAAAATATTTCCAATTCTCCCCCTCGATAACCTCCAAGCCTCGGTGGGAAATTGAACATTGTCATGCACTGATCCCATATCTCCACATGGTTTTGCGAAGAGGCGCGTAAGAAGGGGACATGGTTTGATGTAGTTTACAATCAAAGTTACCTTCTGCAGTATATCTCAGAGTTCTGTGCTCAGCTCTTTTGCCGCCAGTTGCTCTTGGTGTATCATACAATGCATCCATGTGGAGGAGGGAGACACATTCATAACTAGAGTGCAGCGACCTGCCTGCCTTCCCGCCATAGTGTGCAAAAGCCCACCTTTCGATGCTGTAGAATTTGTTTTTCCGTCAAGATGGCCATGCAGCACACTGAACATCCTCTGTGCCGTTTCATGCTCGGGAATCGTGAGACATAACAATATGTCCTCGTGAATAACATCTCCCGACATGTAGCCTACAGTGAACAAAAGTTAATGCATGGGCGTCTCGTCACAGCTAACGTCCATTTGGTGAGCATTGTCAGTTTCCTCTTGATTGCTAGCAATAGCATACATTCTTAGTTGAACAGTGTTATCTGACAAAGGTATTGATGTGAGTTTCTGTGCCTCTGCCTTCCCAGATCCAACACATTGTTTTCACCAAATCAACTGCTCTGGACACTACGCTGACAGACACAGCAAACCTTCTTGCCACAGCTCGCATTGATGTTCCATCCTGGATGAGCTGCACTACCTGAGCCACTTGTGTGGGTTGTAGACTCCGTCTCATGCTACCACTAGAGTGAAAACACCGCCAGCATTCAAAAGTGACCAAAACATCAGCCAGGAAGCATAGGAACTGAGAAGTGGTCTGTGGTTATCACCTGCAGAACCACTCCTTTATTGGGGGTGTCTTGCTAATTGCCTATAATTTCCACATGTTGTCTATTCCATTTGCACAACAGCATGTGAAATTTATTGTCAATCAGTGTTGCTTCCTAAGTGGACAGTTTGATTTCACAGAAGTGTGATTGACTTGGAGTTACATCGTGTTGTTTAAGTGTTCCCTTTATTTTTTTGAGCAGTGTATATATTTTTTGCAATTATATTTTTTCTGCACGATTTTGGAAATTCTCCTCCGACCCCATTTTCATATCAGGCGACCCCATTTTGAACACAACAGGATTATGTTTGAGCCAGGCATCTATTTCCTTAATGCACTCAGCTTTTGTTCATTTGCATAGTTAATTCCAGCATTCACTTCCAGTATTTTAATAAATATATTAATTTCCTGCACTAATGTGTACTGCATCTACTGTACACACTTTGCCACGTTTCTTTTGTCTTAGTTTGTCTGTATTTTTTGTTGTTGTATGGATTAAAAATAATTATCCTCAGTGTAGGTTAGTAGGCCTAGAGGTCATTTGCACACGTTCTTTCTTGTTTCAGTCTATTCATTCATAAAAAGGCAACTTTTTGGTGTCTGGTTACATTTTTACCTCTAAAATTTGATTGAAATAAACCTTTATTCTATTGACAGGATTTTATGAATAAGTTACGAAACAGTAATTTGATGCGAAATTAAAGCATAACAGGCATTGATTACATATAAAAACGAGAAAAAGTAGCTACCATCAGAGAACTTGGGACTATGATTGTAATTTTCCATTTGAACACTAAGGTCGTTTTATTTTTCTGAACTCACTCCTTAATGAGACTTGTTCTCTATCAAGAGTGTTTGTTATTTTACAAATTATTCATTTTCTCCCAATAGGAGTTTAAAAAAATTACAGTTTAGTTTCTTCCCCAATGAGGTTGTGTAGGGGAAAGTAAGGCAGGCACATTATCATTTTGTAAAAGAAACATCCTATGTTGTTCCCTTAAAACACTTTCAAACCTTAATAACCTCAATCAGCAGAGGAATTATTTCCTATAACTCGGAGCAAATCCTAATTTAGTGTATGGCTTGAATTCTAATACAGAAAAGTTACTCTATTGTGTTGGCCTAAAATAGGCCTCCTCACTCTAGCATTACAGCAATGCATCTGTAGGATCTCCTGCAGAGAGAATAGCTGTAGTTTTAACTCAATCCACGTTAAATGCCTCCCACTGTCGCTTCAACACAGTTCTTTAAACTTCGATTTCCTTCTTAAATACACCCAAGCTCTAATGTTCCTTTCCCACAGAAAGTTCTCCTTTGTTGCGGTCTTATGCAATTCCTTTCTCAGCCCTCACAGTTGTCTAACCCTTGAATTATCCACATTTTGGGAGTCGTCTTAGCGTGTTCCTTGCTGGATTTCCTATTGGCTTTGCTGCCTCAGCTCTTTGCTGTACATTTCTTTTGTGCCCCTTGTCCTTTTTTCCATGTTTGTCTAGTATTGTTTAAAGTTATCTTCAAACAGAATTTACATCGGTTCATTCATTGCTCTTTATTTCCCCAAACTCTGATTTGAAAGAGTGTCAGCTGATCACTTGAGATACCTGGAGACAAAAAGGAGTTAAAGGAGATTGAGTTATTATCCACAGTAGAACCCCCTAAACATATCAGACTGACATGATATTGATCATGCACATATTACTGTACGTACTTTACATAAAATACACTACCAATGTACCTTAATATTTACTTAGTTTCAATATAACCCCACAAATTGCTGCTCCCGAGTGGTGCAGTGGTGTAAGGCACTGCATCTCAGTGCTAGAGGTGTCACTACAGACACCCTGGTTCGAATCCAGGCTGTATCACAACTGGCCTTGATTGGGACAATCAATCATTGGCCCAGCGTCGTCTGGGTTTGGCCGGTGTAGGCTGTCATTGTAAATAAGAATTTGTTCTTAACTGACTTTAACTATTAAAGGTTGAATAAATAAAAATCCACACTTTACCTCACTGTTACAATTCCATTTGAACCATGTTTATTTTTCACCAATAAGGAGATATGAGCTAAAACAACCATATTGTTAATTTGACTTTGAAATTAAGCAACAGAATGTTCAAAATCTCTATGGTTTCCATAAAGTTATTTGGGCCCAAGTAAAGCACCTCAACCTTCAGGTCAAGTTGGCCATGGAATAGGTGTTCAAATCAAAGCCAGAGAAAAATCCTACATGAGCAATCTGTGGAGGAGAATGTTCTGGTCTGAATGTGAATCTTAGGGTCAGAGCACCAATTACCACAAAGCCATTTCAACACATGGCTACAGCATCTCCTACTCCAGTCTCACCCTTTCAGAGTGAGCTGACCTGACCTGACAGCTAACATTTTAGCTCTGTGTTATGGGGTGAGGTGAGACGGACTGTTATATAATTTGTCACAAGGGGAGGAAAACACAAGAGAGTAAGGTCTTAGAGGTTGATGAGAGAGTTACGTAGAGTTGAGTCTGTTCGTATCAGAACAAGATAGTTGTTAACTCAGGGAGTCATTGGACAGAACAGCCTGGTCTCCTAGACGTAACATAATAAATGTAAATCTGGGACACTGAAATTAGTACGATACGTTTTGTTTGGTAAGGTAACTTAATGCAAAAATTAAAGCAAAGTATTTGGTCGGGGTGGATGGGTGGGTGTATAAAGCAAACGTCTAGCAACCCAAATGTTGTGTTTTTGAATCTCATCCTAGACAACTAGTATTTAAGCTCATTAGGAACTACTACAAGCTACTTTGCAACTATTTAGCATGTTAGCTAACCCTTCCCATAACACTAACCCTTTAACCCTAACCCCTAATTGTAACCCCTAATCCTAAACTATGTTACGTCTACCCCGAGCCCAAGTTGGACAGAAATACAAGAATAATAACTCACTGTAGATTGCTAGAGTTACATAGCTTAGTTTGGTTTAGTAGCAAATTCTCTGGCACTTTTCTATAGTTTTTAGCTAGTAGTTCTGAAAGTAGTGATCACGAGCAGATAGTAGTGGTACACAAGCAGATACTTGGTCATGTAGTGTACCACTACTATGTGGACTCCATTAAGGGGCCTAGCCCGAACCATGAAAAACATCCCCAGACCATTATTCCTCCTCCACCAAACTTTACAGCTGGCAAAATGCATTCGGGCAGGTACTGTAGCATCCGTCGGACTGCCAGAGGGTGAAGCGTGATTGATCAAGCCAGAAAACGCATTTCTACTGATCCAGAGTCCAAAGGCTGCAAGCTTTACACCACTCCAGACAACGCTTGGGCATTGCGCATGGTGATCTTGCGCATGGTGGTCTGCTCAGCCATGGAAACCCATTTCATGAAACTCCCGACAAACAGTTCTTGTGCTGACATTGCTTCCATAGGCAGTTTGGAACTCAATAGTGAGAGTGTTGTAACCGAGGACAGAACATTTTTACGCACTGTGCTTTAGTACTTGGCGGTCCCGTTCTGTGAGCTTGTGTGGCCTACCAATTCGCGGTTGAGTCGTTGTTGCTACTAGACGTTTCCACTTCACAATAACCGCACTTAGTTGACCGGGGTAGCTCTAGCAGGGCAAACATTTGATGAACTGACTTGTTGGAAAGTTGGCATCCTATGACGGTGCCAAGTTGAAAGTCAATGAGATCTTCAGTAAGGCCATTCTACTGCCAATGTTTGTCTATGGAGATGTGCTCAATTTTATACACGTGTCAGCAAAGGGTTTGACAAAAATAGCCGAATCCACTAATTTAAAGGGGTTTCCACATACACTATATATACAAAAGTATGTGCATATACTGCATGTGCACCACCTCATTGCTCGCTCTGCTGTGTGAGCATCTTGCTAGCTGCCACTCAAATTGCGAGGGGCTGAAGCTAATTGGCTAGAGCTCGAATTGCTATGGAACTGGCCCTCATGGGGGGAAAAATGTCACCGCACAGCTTCCACTAAACAGTTGCTTTCAAACTAGGTAAAGAGGAACTGAAAACCAGATGAAAGGTTTTTAATGTTAGTAATACTTTGTAGTTTGACATGGCCATATTTGCACTTTACAAATACAAGGGTTAAGCAATGATAGTTCAATTCTTTCTGATCTGGATTCTTGATTTCAAACCCCTCACTTTCCCCTCTCACTTTCCCTCTGTTGTATTAACCTAGGTAAGGTATGTCCATGTGGTATTACTTTGTTATTACATTGCTATGACTTTGTATGTACCTTGAAAAACTGGAACCCCACCCAACCCCCTTTGCAGGCCCTAGGATCAATTTCCCCACTCCTTCCAAACATTTCTCTTCACCGTATGGCAAAATGTGTTGAATTGCAGAAAATTAATTTAGCTTTTCTTTCAAGACTTTGCTTCATGAATTGGATATTGTAGATATTGATATTATCAGTGGTTTCTGTAAAGAGATTAGGTTCTCAGGCAAAATATCTAGTTGTGCATAACGGGAACTTGGTTTTCGAATTAAAATATTCATTAGATGTGGTGGCAGGCTCTATAGAACACCTTGCAGATCATAGTGTCACCTCTTGACTGCCAAGCTGGTTAAATTAAATGGATTTTGAAGAAGAGGTTTAATCTGGAAGTGACTCATATCGTACAGCTGAACGTCTTGAGTTATTAAAAGTAGAACGAAAGCGTGGATTTTTCATCACGGCCTTCAATTAGGATAAACAATAAGTCTAGTTATGGCATATTATTGCTGCATAACCTTTGTCGCTATGCAATAGTTTAACTTGAAACCTTTGAATGTGAAACTTCAATGTAACAGTGTCTTCCCAGAGTGTTTGTATTACTTTTTGCTGAAGAGAAAGTAATCCATGTTGAAATATACTGTCACTCTTAGTTTTTCCTCTCAGTATTGTTTAATGTGGTCTATGATTTTGTGCCATTCAGGGAGCCCAGATAAAACAACATTTACTCAATCGAAATAAAAATGTTGCTATGGCAACCAACGAGCAGGGAGGTGTGAGAGGTGAGCTAGGTTGCATGAGCTGAACCATCCTAGATGTGTGCGCATACATGCTGATAATGATCCCAGAATGTTTTTATTTATTTATTTATATTGAAAACACCTTTGAAACAGCATCATTACTGTTAAAGAGAGCATACATAAAAACACATTGACAGTTTGGGAATGCATTTTTGTCAAAATGTAGTTATTGACCTAGACTTGCTCTGTTCAATGTTCTCTACCTATATAGTACTCTAAATATCACAATTCATGTTAATTTTAAGTTCAAAATAATTGCTGACACCATTAAAACCAATGAGGGTTTGAAACTTTAAAGCCAACTATCTCAAAATCATGTTTTTGCAGATAGAACCTTGGAGTCCCAAGCTCTCGATATCTTGGTTTGAATGTAGGGGAGCCTATAACCTCTTGAAGCTAGGGGGCACTTTTTATGTTTGGAAAAATAACGTTCCCAAAGTAAACAGACTATTTCTCAGGACCAGATGCTAGAATATGCATATATAATTGACAGATTAGGATAGAAACACTAAAGTTTCCAAAACTGTCAAAATATTGTCTGAGTATAACAGAACTGATATTGCAGGCGAAACCCTGAGGAAAATCCAATCAGGAAGTGCCTCTTATGTTGTATTCCTTCTGTTCCTATGCATGCCTATCCTCCATTTTAAAGGGATATAACCCAGATTCCTTTTTCTATGGCTTCCCTAAGGTGTTAGTGTTTAGACAAGGTTTCAGGTGTTTATTTTGAAAAATGAGCGTGAAAGATCACATTGCGTAAGTGGATAGGTGGGGGCTCTGAGTGAGTTTTTGTGCTACAGAGTAAAGCGGCTATTTTTCCTCCCGCTGTTAATGAAATACCTACACACTCGGTTGATATATTATCTAATATATATTTTAAAACTACCTGCGGAATGATTATAAAAAACGTTTGACATGTTTCTGTGGACTGTCGTGGAAATTTCCTCTATTTACCAAATCATGAGAGCAAACCACACACAAGTCAGAGTTAGTTATCACAAAGTCCATTTTTAATTATATGAGCTCTAGCACAACCCTGTGACTCTCAGATCAATTCAGTGTCTATCAATGAATTCTGTGAGAGTCCCTTCCACATTTCAACTGAGATCCTTTATAGCAAAGACACACACAGGATAAGACAGCATCGGCATAATTCATCGTTCAGCTTTGTCTCCTAAACTATGTTATTTTCTCAAACTCAGAACCATAAACAAATCCTCCATATCAACAGCCATATATCAAATCCATCCTATCTTGACAAGATCACAGAGACACACTGACTGGCACACAGACTTTGTGGAGCCAAGAGATACACGCTTGACCTCTCCCCGGCCCAAGCAACTTAGTCTTGACATAGAACAGATACTGCAACCCCGCCACAGTATTATACAAACATAACATTCTGATGAGAAGTAACTTACAAAAATATGATGAATATAAAACATCTTTCCTATGTTACCAACTAATTCTGATTATTCCCCAACAGGACATTATGGAGACTATTTGGATTTTCCGTCTGCGTTGTCATGACCGCTCTTTCCTGTGGATTTCTGAACATAACGCGACAAACAAATGGAGGTATTTTGGGTATAAAAATAATCTTTATGGAACAAAAGGAACATTTATTGTATAACTGGGAGTCTCGTGAGTGAAAACATCCAAAGATCAAAAGGTAAACGGTTAATTTGATTGCTTTGATTTTCGTGCTCCAAGCTTCGTGATGCTAAGTGTACATAATGCTATGCTAGGCTATCGATAAACTTACAACCGCTTGGATTGCTTTCGCTGCAAAGCATAATTTCAAAATCTGAGAAAGGTGGATTAACAAAAGGCTAAGATGTGTTGTGATTTCATGAATATGAATATTTCTTTGTAATATTATTTGACTGTTGCGTTATGCTATTTAGCGGTTGCTAACGAAAATGATCCCGCGACAGGGATGGGTAGCTTCAAGAAGTTTTAATCTGTTTTAAGACAATGACTCAATAGACTGACCATATAATGTAGTAGTCTATGAACAGGACATATTGTCATGGACATGATGCACCACATTGTAGCCATTTCCTGCAGTTAAATTACCAAATCAACTTTAGTGGAATGTTATTTCCTGATGGGCTGCCCCCAGGTGGTAAAGAGTAGGTAACACATTTGCCATGCTGATCCACAACACGGGGGCCCCTCAGGGGTGAGTGCTCAGTCCCCTCCGGTACTCCCTGTTCACCAATAACTGCATGGCCAAGCACGACTCCAACACCATCATTAAGTTTGCAGACAAAACAACAGTGGTAGCTCAGTATTCAACAACTTAGTACCCTCCAAGCTCATTAAGCTCGAGGCCCTGGGTCTCAACCCCGGCCTGTGCAACTGGGCCCTGGACTTCCTGACGGGCCGCACCCAGGTGGAGAAGGTAGGAAACAACACCTCCACTTCGTTGAACCTCAACACTGGGCCCCCACAAGGGTGCGTGCTCAGCCCCCACCCATGACTGCGTGTCCAAGCACACCTCCAACTCAATCATTAAGTTTGCAGACAACAGTAGTAGGCATGATAACCAACAATGACGAGACAGCCTACAGGGAGGAGGTGAGGGCTCTGGGAGTGTGGTGCCAGGAAAATAACCCTAACTCAACTCAACGTCAACAAAAAAAAGATGTTCGACAACTTCAGGAAACAGCAGAGAGAGCACCCACTATCCACATTGATGGGACCATAGGGGAGAAAGTGGATAGCTTCAAGTTCCTCGGCGTACACATCACTGACAAAGTGAAATGGTCCACCCACACAGACAGTGTGGTGAATAAGGCGCAACAGCGCCTCTTCAACCTCAGGATGCTAAAGAAATTTAGCTTGGCACCTAAAACCCACAAACTTTTACATATGCACAATTGAGAGCATCCTGTCGGGCTGTATCACCGCCTGGTACAGCAACTGCACCGCCCGCAACAGCAGGGCTCTCGAGGGTGGTGCGGTCTGCCTAACGCATCCCTGGGGCAAACTACCTGCCCTCCAGGACACCTACAGCCCCCAACGTCACAGGAAGGCCAAAAAGGTCATCAAGGACAATACCACATGAGCCACTGCCTGTTTACCCCGCTGTCATCCAGAAGGAAAGGTCAGTACAGGTGCGTCAAAGCTGGGGCCAAGAGACTAAAAAACAGCTTCTATCTCAAGGCCATCAGACTGTTAAACAGCCATCTCAGGCACTGCTCTGACATTACTCGGCCATATATTTATTTATTTATTCTTAAATCCATTCCATTACTTCGATTTGTGTGTATTGGGTATACAGTTGAAGTCGGACGTTTACATACATCTTAGCCAAATACCTTTAAATTCAGTTTTTCACAATTCCTGACATTTAATTTCAGTAAATATTCCCTGTTTTAGGTCAGATAGGATCACCACTTTTATTTTAAGAATGTGAAATGTCAGAATAATAGAAGAGAGAACTATTTATTTCATTTCCTTCATCACATTCCCAGTGAGTCAGAAGTTTACATTTACCAAATACAGATATAGGACTCGTTTTACTGTGGATCTTCACAAGGTCCTTTGCTGTTCTGGGATTAATTTTCACTTTTCGCACCAAATGTTCATCTCTAGGAGAACGCGTCTCCTTCCTGAGCGGTATGACGGCTGCATTGTCCCATGGTGTTTATACTTGCGTACTATTGTTTGTACAGATGAACGTGGCACCTTTTAGGCGTTTGGAAGTTGCTCCCATGAAGTCAAGCAAAGAGGCACTGAATTTGAAGGTAGGCCTTGACAAACATCCACTGAATTTGAAGGTAGGCCTTGACAAACATCCACAGGTACACCTCCAATTGACTCAATTGTGTCAATTAGCCTATCAGAAGCTACTAAAGCCATGACATAATTTTCTGGAATTTTCCAATCTGTTTAAAGGCACAGTCAACTTAGTGTATGTAAACGTCTGACACACTGGAATTGTGATAGTGAATTAATCTGTCTGTAAACAATTGTTGGAAACATGACTTGTGTCATGTACAAAGTAGATTTCCTAACCGACTTGCAGAAACTATATCATTTGTTAACAAGTGGTATGACAACTGCTCGGCCTCCGACTGCAAGGCACTATAGTGTAATGTGTACGGCCCAGTACATCACTGGGGCCAAGCTTCCTGCCATCCAGGACCTCTATACCAGGCGGTGTCAGAGGAAGGCCCTAAGAATTGCCAAAGGCTCCAACCACCCTAGTCATAGACTGTTCTCTCTGCTACTGCACGGCAAGCAGTACCGAAGCGCCAAGTCTAGGTCCAAAAGGCTTCTTAACAGCTTCTACCCCCAAGCCAGAAGACTCCTGAACAGCTAATCAAATGGCTTCCCGGACTATTTGCATTGACCACCCCAGTAGCTGCTGCTACCCTCGGTTTATGATCTACGCATAGTCACTTTACCTCTACCTACATGCATATATTACCTCAATTACCTCGACTAAACTATGGCCCCGCACATTGACTCTGTATCGGTACTGTCACGACTTCCCCCGAAGGTGGCTCCTCTCCTTGTTCGGGCGGTCGTCGTCGCCGGCCTACTAGCTGCCACCAATCCATTTTTCGTTTGTGTCTGTGTTGTTTACACCTGTGTCCTATTAGTTGATTTCGGTGGGTTTATTTACCTTCGCTGCCCGCTAGTATTTGTGCGGGATTGTTTGCTGTGGTTCCTTTGTTAAGGGTGCGTGTCTGCACCACAGGGTTTTCTTTCACATGGCAGTTGTACCATTTTGGTTTGTGTTTAGGAGTAGAGGTTTCTCCTCTGTGTGTAGCTTTTTTCCCCCTGTGTGTGGCGACCTCGTTTTGGCGTATCCCCCCCCCCCCCCCATGTCGTTGTTGAGTTGGGACTTCTGAATAAACTATTGTGCCACTGGGACTTCCTTGCTTTCCTGCTCCTGATTCCTGCACCTCCCTCCTTCTAGGAGACACTTAACAGGTACCCACTGTATATATCATCGCTACTGTTATTTTACTGTTGCTCTTTAAAAAATGCAGTTTTAAGAAGTGTTAAAGTGAAATGCTTACAAGCCCTTAAGGTCTACACCCGTTGTATTCGGCGCATGTGACAATTTGATTTAAATTGATTTCTTAATATTTTTCATAATCAACATTATTACTCAGAAAATACAGTATTTCTATGTCAAACAGTTTAGTTATGTTTCAGTCTTCTGTGAATATTGGGATCCAATCTCAAAATGTATTACATTTCAACTCTATATCTGAAATGTTACAGGTGTATTCTTTTTTAAAAGCCCTTAAGCATGTGTGTGAGGTGTATACTCTTTTTCAAAGTAGATTTGTTTGACTACCAAGAAACACTGATTTCGCCCACTGCATTAAAAATGAACTACTACCATCATGGGAAATCTGACTTTTCCAGTCCTAACAGTATGAAAACACTGGAGATTGGTAAAGAATGATATATAATATATATATATATATATATATATATATATATATATATATATATATATATATATATATATATATATATATACATACACACTCCCTATAGATGAAGAGATGTGCTATACAGATTAAATGTGTTGTTTTAAAGTGTCATATTTATAGTAAAATGTGTAATAAAGCAGTTAACTAGCAATGAAAACAATGTACCTGAAGTATACATTGTCTTTCGGGCCAGTACTCCATCTTGCAGAATAGAGCTCCTGAGATGTATTGACATTTGTTCCACATGATCTTGTTCAATCACCTTCCAGTAAAGAATCCATACAACCAATGGAGGGTCACTACAGCAGCTGTTAACGGGTCATATACATTAGAAGAGGGAGAGAAACTCCCAAGGCCTTTCCAGCCTCTCACATTAGTTTCTGCTGAACAAGCAAGCAGCATTCTCTGAATATCCATACTGATAAGCCGCTTCAAGCTATGGCCAAAAAAATCAGGGGACACATTTGATATTGAGAGGTTCTGGCTGGCTAGGTCTGTGCTCCTCTGGTCCAGAGGAGTAGTTCTCTGCTGTCAGGAACAATTAGCCATGCTTAAGTGAAAGGGCCACACTTAGGGGAAGCCATCAATGGGTTAGAGGTTAATGGGTCCTAACTGGAGGACTGAAATGCCAAATAAAAAAGGGCAAATAAGACATTCAGTCATTACCTCACAAATGCTAACACAGAAATGGTTTTAGATTAATAATGGGTGTCAAATAATTGTAATTGAGCAGAATTAGAAATGTTTCAACTAGATGGTCTTAATTTTTTAGGAACTATAAAATGTGGGAACTGTTTTATATGATCTGTTAAATTTAACATACTTCCATAACGCCTCCATACCATGAAGTTGGAGCAGGTAAGCAGTACATTAAACAAGCGTCACTATAGTGTACTCCTGCCTCGCTAAGTTTGTTCTAAGACCAAGGACAGGACAGCTTAAGATGACTTGAACACAACCTTCTTTGACCCCTGCTTGATAGATCAAACTGTCAGTCACATGTCTTTCCTGGGAACCAGCTTAGTCTCCTAAGAAACTGTAGATAAAACCCCAGACAATGTACTGTAGAGTTGTCTGTCTACTAAGACACACCGCTACAGAGTTAATGTTCTCCATTGTTACGTTCCTGAGCAATAAAATCAAAAATGGCTGTCAAACAGAAGAGGAAACTAACCAAGTGTCACTGACAACAACCAAAATGAAACAGGTATAGGGATTTTAGGAGGAGTTCTGAAAGACACTCAGGTGTCCACTGAAAGAAGACTAGCAATAGCTGGCACCTAAAACCCACCCACGAGCACCCAAAACCAAATAAAAACCCACACCAAACTCAAGGACAGGAAGCAAACCAAATAGGTGGAGCAACACAAAAATCAGGGAACTCAAATAGGGCACGCCAGCCAACTAAAGGTGTGGACACTCCACATTGCTCAAAAGAATTGGAGTGCTGGGCCAGCCACTCTTAAATAGCACCTGGGCCAGCACAGGTGAAACACCTTCCCACTAACGAGATGGCAACCAGCACAGGTGCAACACATACTGACTAACAAGGTAACACCTATCATTGCACACTACGTGCTAATGAGCTATACATGCAAAAGTCCAACCTCTAAACATAAATGGAAAAACCAAAGCCTGTAACACTATCATGGAGCTATATTCAAAACCATGAGCATATATTGCAAAAACTACACTGCCTCATCTCTGAGAACTTAATTGAAACGTAGATGTGTTGTCTTTTATAGTATTTCCACAATGTTTAAGCCAGGGGTAGGCAAGTAAATTCAGCAGCTGGATATTCTTTATTGGAGCGGATGGTCGGTGGGCCACGTGTCTTTTTTTTATTTGTGGGAATATTTGGGAACAGATTTTATAAAAAAAATAAAAAAATTGTGCTGAATTCCTGGTGACTTTACAGTCTTCTTTTTATACAAAAAAAGAAAAAGTAACTAAAGCAATTCCTTTAAGCAATATAAGGCATTCTCCTCAACACTCCCTACTGGCCATAGCCTAGACTCTCTTTTTAATGTAAGCCTCTTGCTTCATTAAGCCTCTTTAGCTTTTCCAGAACAAGCCGTCCACCCTCTCCTTACTAAACCATCTCACCTTGCCGATAGCCCTCTCACCCTAGGTTTAAATGACCGCCTTTATCTTTGCGTTTCATCCATGCCCATCTATCCATTCATCTGCTATAGGGGTTTGGGATTAGGTCCACAGACTATCTTTAAGGATAAGTAGTGTATGGCTTACTATAGTTGGATGTAGATATGATCATTGATTTAGTGTAGGACCAAGGGTTTTTCTTAGAACCATAGCGCAACTGTCTGCAAGACAAGAATGAAAAGGGGTTTTATGATTTAAAAGTTCACAGAATAACTTTGAATAGAAGTAGTATGGTTTGCTATAGTTGAATGTACTTAAGTTCTTGATCTTTGTGAATGCAGCCGCAGTCAATGCTGAGTGTTCAACTGTACACTCTTATCTAGAACCTAAAAATGTTCTTCAACTGTGGTTCTAGGTAGAATCACTTTGAGTTCTATGTAGAACACTTTACAAAGAAGTTCTACCTGGAAACAAAAATGGTTCTACCCTGAACCAAAAAGAGTTATCTTATGGGGACAGACGAAGAACTGGGGACCCTTTTTACCCACAGTGAAATGCATGGAGAGAGAGAGAGCTCTTGGAGTCTTCCTAGAATAACTCTGTGCTCAGCTCTCTTTTCAAGATCCTTCCAAAGAAAGTGTCATCAATAACCTTAGTTGTAAAGTTTTAAAATCATAATCTCCTAAAATGTTACAACCTTGGTTGTAAGGTCTTGACAATAATCGATTTTCCTAGAATCAATAGTAGACTACACTTGAGGGACATGACCATGAATTTCATATTGTTACTAATGATGACCCTCAGCAACGAAGGAGCTCAATCAGCTTAGATTAGTGACCTTCAGAGTTAAATTAATGGGTCTCCAGAGACTCCAGAGACCTCAGAATATATCCCATAATGCACTCAACGTAGACCAGTGGTTTCCAACCAGGGGTACTTGGCCTATCCACAGGGGGTACTTGAGAAGAATCATGAGACCATAGGCCTACTGGTAAAATGCTCATGAGGGGGTACTTCAGAGGTATTTCGGGCAGAGCAAATTTCAGTCGGTGGTACAGTAACCGAAAAAGGTTGGGAACCACTGACTTAGACTGATGAAAATCTTTCCAGGCAACATTTGAAAATACCATTATGTATGTTGAAAGAAATTGTAGAACCCCCAATACTTCTAACTACACATTATGGGTGTTTGTTGGTATGAGTACGGACATAGCCATAATGTTTTTTTTTTATGTCTTATGTCTCATGTTTATTTTTTATGTCTAACATTGAATCAATGGCTGTTTCCATTAAAATGCCTAAAATATTGATGTATCCCTTGAATATATCCCTTGTGTGGGGGGTTGTCCTGGACCTCCCTCCCTCCCTTCCACCTGCAGTGGGGGTTATCCTGGGTTTCCTTCCCTCCCTTCCTCTGACCTGTTTGTTTTTAAGGAAGAGTCCCTGAAGAATATGGTCAGATCTACAACCTTGAACAACTGATATATGCAGATATGAGGAGCGCCATGGTTAAAATTATTCCTTTATAAGTATTTTTTTAATTCTCAGATACAAAAAAAATCCATAATATATTGTTGACGGCCAGAATTGTTATGCTGAGGTCTTTGCAATACCCATTAACATTATCATTATAGTGGTAGCTCAAATGTCGAACACATCCAGTGATGAGTTGTCTTATGAGTTCCTCTACCTATGCAAGACCTGGGGTAGTCTCGGAAGTTGAGTAGTGTCCAGTCTTATGAGGAAAAACATAAATCATGCAGATGCACTGGTGGAAAAACAAGCCGTAAAACAAGTAACCACTCAATCAATGAGTTGGAATGTAAGACTGCAAGAAGAAAAAACAATGTTTTTTCTGGGTTATTTTGCATAGTTCTTCCTTGAAGGAATGTTATTTATTCTTTTTAGGATGGAATCATTTATACATACTGACTGAGTTACTGTCACGTTCTGACCTTAGTTATTTTATTATGTCTTTGTTTCAGTATGGTCAGGGCGTGAGTTGGGTGCGTTGTCTATGTTCCTTTTCTATGATTGGGATTTCTGTGTTTGGCCTGGTATGGTTCTCAATCAGAGGCAGCTGTTTA